>NC_092779.1:47536051-48175394 GCF_047496795.1 Chiloscyllium punctatum
TTATATAGCCATTCCATTTCCTTCGACACGTTATTACCCAGCGAGTCATCGAGAGGGCTGACCCGGGGGCACCCATTGACCGAAGCACACTTCTCTCCATAACCGATTTAGAAGGATTGGCTATCAATGTGGTCTTTGTATAAAGTCTCATACTTGAAAATATCAAAAGAGGTCCTTGCTAGGTATCCTGAACTTCTGATGTAACTGTTCGAAGGACATCATGACCTCCCCATCGAATAAATCTCCCAAGCAGGAGATTCCTCTGGACTCCCGATGTTTAAAGCCAGCGTCTATCTGAGTCTGGCTGAAATCTCAACATTCCCACTATAGGAGGGAAGTGGGAGGTTTTTTTGTAGATCACCCTCACTGTCGGATCATCCTCCAAGCTTTGATTGTGTTTAAGACAATTGGGCTTTTACAATGATCCATGACGGTTCTCATCTTATCCATAAGCAATAGGTTGAGGGGCATTTTGCCTGGGAAGCCTCGATATCCAACCGTGTTGATTGGGCCTCTCGTGATGTACAAACAGCCACATATGATAGCAGAGAGCTCAGTTGGTACTTCCTAAACTCCGGGAAATCTAGAACCCTCCCCCCCCCCCCCAACCCTCAGCCCTTTCTTGTGAGAGCTGCAATTTATCTAATTTGATAGGAGGCCGTCAATGATGCCAAACAAAGGAACCGAGCTAACCATAAAGCCTTGCCTCAGAAGCATTCTCATGGGGTATAATAGGTGAGGGAGAACATTCATCTTGACCAGAGCTATTCTTCCTAACCAGGATATCGGGAAATCTTCCCAGCACTGAAGATCCTGCCTTCTAACTATATGCATCTGTTGGAGAAAAGCTTTATATAACTGATCAAATGCTGGGGTATAAAAATACCTAAATAGAGAAAACCGCCCTGTGACCACCAAAAGGGGAAGTGGGTTTCATCCGCAAAGTTGGATATACTAGTAAGACCTCGTAGAGGCATGGCCTCTGATTTCATAAAATTAATTTTGTATCCTGCAAACATACCAAATTAACCACTTGTATTAAGCGGGGCACAGATGTCAATGGATTGGTTAAGAAAACAAGGCCGTCATCTGTGTACAGTGTAATTTTATGCCTGCCTGATCCTACCTCCAGGGCCATTATACTGGGGTCCATTTGGATGGCTTCCACCAGCAGTTCGATCACTAGTGTAAGTAACAGTGGCGAAAGAGGGCACCCTTGATGACAACCTCTGCCAACATGAAAACTATCTGATCTTATGCCGTTAGTAATCACTGCTGCTTTCGGGTCATTATGGGTCGCAGTGCTATATTTGGTAAAAACCTCTCCAAGGCCAAATAGCTTCATGATCTAAAAAAGGTACAGCCATTCCATCCAATCAAATGCTTTCTTTGTGTCGATGCCAAGCCCGGTATTGCTCTTTGCTGGCAGACTTGTACCATATTTAGCACCCTTCTGATATTATTAGTAAATCTGCGACACTTAATAAACCCCGTCTGATTCTCTTTTATGAAAAATGGCAATAGCCTCTCCAATCTTAATGCCAGCATTTTTGACAGAATTTTAAAGTCCACATTCATAGTCATAGCATGGAAACAGACCCTTCGGTCCAACCAGATATCCCAACCCAATCTAGTCCCACCTGCCAGCACCCAGCCCAAATCCCTCCAAACCGTTCCTATTCATATACCCATCCAAATGCCTCTTAAATGTTGCAATTGTACCAGCCTCCACCACATCATCTGGCAGCTCATTCTATACATGTACCACCCTCTGCATGAAAAGATTGCCCCTTGGGTCTCTTTTATATCTTTCCCCTCTCACCCTAAACCTATGCCCTCTAGTTCTGGGCTCCCCGACCCCAGGGAAAAGATTTTGTCTATTTACCCTATCCATGCCCTCATAATTTTGTAAACCTCTAAGGTCACCCCTCCGCCTCCAATGCTCCAGGGAAAACAGCCCAAGCCTGTTCAGCCTCTCCCTGTAGCTCAGTTCCTCCAACCCTGGCAACATCCTTGTAAATCTTTTCTGAACCCTTTCAAGTTTCACAACATCTTTCCGATAGGAAGGAGACCAGAATTGCACACAATATTCCAACAGTGGCCTAACCAACGTCCTGTACAGCCGCAACATGACCTCCCAACTCCTGTACTCAATACTCTGACCAATAAAGGAAAGCATACCAAACGCCGCCTTCACTATCCTATTTACCTGCAACTCCACTTTCAAGGAGCTATGAACCTGCACTCCAAGGTCTCTTTGTTCAGCAACACTCCTAGGACCTTACCATTAGGTGTATAAGTCCTGCTAAGATTTGCTTTCCTAAAATGCAGCACCTCGCATTTATCTGAATTAAACTCCATCTGCCACTTCTCAGCCCATTGGCCTATCTGGTCCAGATCCTGTTGTAATCTGAGATAACCCTCTTCGTTGTCCACTACACCTCCAATTTTGGTGTCATCTGCAGACTTATTAAGTGTCCCTCTTATGCTCGCATCCAAATCATGTATGTAAATAACAAAAAGTAGAGGGCCAAGCACCAATCCTTGTGGCACTCCACTGGTCACAGGCCTCCAGTCTGAAAAACAACCTTCCACCACCACCCTCTGTCCTCTACCTTTGAGCCAGTTCTGTATCCAAATGGCTAGTTCTCCCTGTGTTCCATGAGATCTAACCTTGCTAATCAGTCTCCCATGGGGAACCTTGTCGAACGCCTTACTGAAGTCCATATAGATCACATCTACTGCTCTGCCCTCATCAATCTTCTTTGTTATTACTTCAAAAAACTCAGTCAAGTTTGTGAGACATGATTTCCCACGCACAGTCATGTTGACTATCTCTGATCAGTCCTTGCCTTTCCAAATACATGTACATCCTGTCCCTCAGGATTCACTCCAACAACTTGCCCACCACCGAGGTCAGGCTCACCGGTCTATAGTTCCCTGGCTTGTCTTTACCGCCCTTAAACAGTGGCACCATGTTTGCCAACATCCAGTCTTCCGGCACCTCACCTGTGACTATCGATGATACAAATATCTCAGCAAGAGGCCCAGCAATCACTTTTCTAGCTTCCCACAGAGTTCAAGGGTACACCTGATCAGGTCTTGGGGATTTATCCACCTTTAACTGTTTCAAGACATTGAGGGGCTACCTGGAAAGGATATTAGTCCTGTAAGAAGTACAGTCGTCTGGGGCTTCCCTTTCTTGAGGATGAGCGATATTTGCTTCTCTCAGGGAGAGCGGGAGACCACCCTGACTAAATGAGTAGTTGTACAAGTCTATAAGTGGTCCGGCCGGTTCATCTGTAAACTCTTTATAAAACTCAGTCTGAAATCCATCTGGCCCCAAGGAAGACTCCATCTTCATTCCTTTATCCTCACAGCCCTTTGACTGACACAGCTCAAAATAGAACTTTCTAAATGCTGCATTGATCCTTTTAGATCACAAGTCAAAGTACTAGCACCTTCTCTAATAGATGTAATAGATTGGGGAGCCGCTTTCTTTCTGGCAAAGTATGCAAGGTACCTGCCGGCTTGATGCCATACTCGAATAGTTTCTGCTTCAAAAATAGTATCTCCCTCTTTGCTGTTTAAGTTTAGAATTCAAAGTAGCCCTGAGGGCTATAATTTAGTAATGGAGGGCCGATCAACATAAGCTGACTCAGCTGCCTTCAGGCGAGTCTCGAGCAAACGTTGTTGTTCTTCTCTCTGTTTCCGGGTTACAGAATAAGAAATAATTAAGCCCCGCACCTAGGCCTTGGCAGTTCCCCAGTGCTCATTTGTGTCTGTATAATGCTGGAGTCACATTAGGACCAGGTGGGGGCACTGGTCCAATCCAGGCATGTGCATTGCGACCTGGTGGGCCCACTCAACCTGCACCCGGCCTATCTCAGACTCCAGCCTCAGTAGTTGTGGGAGCTATTACTCCAGAAAATTAACAAGCTGGCCGCCTTCCTCCTGTTCGGGAAGGCCCAGCAACCGATATTCTTCAACGACCTCGATTTTCGGTTGCCTGTTGCTCCGCCCCTCCAACATGCTGCCCGAGGCTCTGGATCTCCAGGTCACGCTTCTGTAACATGACTGAGATCGGTTCCACCTGGCTCAGTTCTCCTCCATCGATGCATTGATCTTCTTTGAGTTTTACAAACTCAAAGACCAGGCTCACCTCTGGAGGTTAAGTCCCCCTGGGCAGCTGCAGGTGCTGCTGTTGCTGCCAGGGTAGGGGGCTCCGTGCGAGCTCAGTGTTCCTTTGCCTTTGGTCATTTTAAAATACACCAAACTGCTCCAGTTTCATGCAAAATGGCTATAGCAGCTGGGAAAGAATATTTTTATCAATTTAAAAGGTGAAGGGAGGGTAGGTGCCCCACTTTGTCTGGGTCCTGTGCAGAGCTCAGCAAACTCTGACCTACTGGGTCGCCGTCATCTTGAATCCCCACTTTTGTGTCACTTTTTTTAAAAAGCCACACACTGAGCTCAGAGCTTTTTACCCACTGTTTTTTGAAGCAGACATTCCACACCACTGTGGCAACACCTCTCTTCAAGTGAAACAGCACAGACCAAATCTCTTAAAGACACAGTACTGTCACAGCAGAGACATTGATTCTCCTGGTGGGAATGTCTAGGGTTGTCTGTGTAAGACAGATGAAGATGAATTTCTTGAGGGTAATGAATCTATAGACATCTTTACCAAACCAAACGTTGAGAAGTCCCCTCGCTCTGATAGACTTCAGACTAGTGTCTTAAAAGACATAAAATTCCCTAGATTCTGAGAAGGTTCCATCAGATTAGAAATTAGCAAATGTGGCTCCTCTGTTCCTCAAAGGATGAAGACAGAAAGCAGAAAACCTACAGGCCACTTAATCCCATTTTCCTGCACTTGACCATATCTTTCTAAATCTTTCCTATTCATGTATTTGTCCAAATGCCTTTTAAATGTTAATGTACCAGCCTCAACCATTTCCACTGGCAACTCATTCCAAATGCGTGCCACCCTCTGTTTTCAAAAAAAAACTTGCCCCTCTGCTTTCCTTTTATTATTTCCCCTATAACTTTAAACTGCCCTCTAGGCCTCAATTGTCCCCAACCCTGGGGAAAAAGATGGAGATCATTCATCCAATCCATGCCTTTCAGATCTTTTACACTTCTTTTGAGATTTCTGCGCCCCCCCCTCGCCGGCCATCAGTCTCCTACACTGTAAAGACAAGAGTCTTAGCTTGTGCCCTGGCAGCATCCTTTGTTGATTTTCTTCTGCACTCTTTCCAGTTTAATAATGTCCTTCCGATAGCGAGGTGACTAAATCTGAACAATACTCAAGTATGGCTCACCAATGTCCTGTATACCTGCAACACAACTTCCCAACTTTTATATCCAATGCCCTGACTGATGAAGAGCAATGTGCCAAAAGCCACTTTTGCTGCCCTTTCAGAGAACAGTCCACCTGAACTCCAAGGCCCCTCAGTTCCACTACACTCCTTAAGGCCCTACCATTCACCATGAAACTCCTACCTTAATTTGACTTTCCAAAATGCAAGACCTCACACTTATCTATATTAAACTTCATTTGCCATTTCTCAGCTGACTTCCCCAGCTGATCAAGGTCCTGTTGCAATTTCTGATAACCGTTCTCACTGTCTTACCACCTGTTATAGTGTCCTCTGCAAACTCAGTAATCCTGCCTTGTAATTCTCATCCAAATCATGGATATAGATAACAAACAGCAATGGGCCTGGCCCAGCACCAACCCCTGAGGTACAGCACTAGTCACAGGCCTCCAGTCTGACTACTCTCTAGAATCCCTACAATGTGGAAGCGGGCCATTGGGGCCCATGAAGTTCACACAGATCCTCTGAAAAGCATCCCACCCCTGTAACCCTGCATTTCCTACATCTAATCCCCTTACTCTACACATTGCTGGACAGGGTGTTAGGCAAAAGCAGCATTTATTTACTGAGGTAGGTCTTGTCAGAAACTGAAATGTAAAAATTAAAGGGAATCTGTGGATGTGCTGAACTTAAGTGGCTGGGTTTTCAAGGAGTGGTAATCATACTCCGATTGCCACACTGCTCAAACTTCTTTACATTAAGAAAGAACTCCATATTTCTTGCACGAGATACCAAAAGCAGATTCTGTAAAAAAAAAAATGTAGAATGTGCTTCCAATCCAACTGTCCTTGTACTGTAGGATAGCCAAAGGAAGACAAACCAATGGCTCCTTTTTAACAGCACTGGTTACTGTTTTCTGCCACTTAAAAATATCCAGCAGCACTGACAACCACTTTGAGAGCTCCTGTAAAAGATAAGTATGTTAGCTAAGTGTGAGGTTAAAGTGCCACTTGTAGTGTCAGGGTGTGAGGTGGGTCAGGTGTCAGGTAGGTGGGTACTATGATGCAAGTTGGAAAGCATGGCAGGTCACTGAATGCTTAGGGTAGCTCAGCTGGGTGGTGGGTTTGACCTCTGAGTGTTAGGTCCCAGGGCAAATGGAATGTTGGATCAGAGTCCAGGGGGCATAAGGGGTCTGGGGGAGATATAGTGAAGTTAGGAGTCAATTTATTAGGTACCCAGGTGTTAGACTCGATTTTTAATTTTTTACCTCTTCTCGAATAACTGAACTGCAAAAACCATTTTTAAAATCTTTGATTTTAAGAGGCTACTTTCAGGGTGTCCCAGGTACAGGAAAGTTGCTCATCAGAATCTTCAAAGTTTTGCACAAATCTTTTGGGTTTGTCACATCTGGGCTTCTGCAGGGTTCCCAATGCGAACCTCCAGTCTGCAGTGCAGAAACTACTAGCTGGCCTTTGGAAATTCCTGCATTTAGGTTTACAGAAGGAATGTGCCATTGTGTCAAAGATTACTACATATGCGCTGATGGTTCAGGCGATAACCTATTTGGATGGATAGAGAATTGGTTCGCTATCAAGAAACAATAGGAAAAATTGAGTCATTTTCAGGTTGACCAGTGTGGAGGGGAGTGCTGTAGCATTTATAGAAACATTGAAAATAGGATCACAAATAGACCATTCAGCCCTTCGAGCTGCTCATCTATTCAATATGATTGTGGCTGATCATCCTACTTAATACCCCGGTTCTGCTTTTGCCCATTACCCTCTAATTTCTTTAGCCATAGCAACCATAAATCTCCCTCTTAAAACAAATCAATGTTTAGGTATCAGCTGCTTTCTTTGGTAGAGAATTCCAAAGGCTACTCTTTTCAGGTGAAGGTATTTCTTCTCACTTCTGTCCTCAATGGCCGCCTCATATCCTTTCAATTATGACCCTGGTTCTGGGTTCCCCGGTCATTAGGAGCGTCCTTCCTGCATTTGCCCTGTCTAGAATTTCCTGTTTAAACTTAGTGCTGGCATCTTCACTACTTACAATTTTCTGTTAATGATTTGGATGAGGGAACCAAATATGATTTCTAAATTAATTGGAAGATAAGTCTAAAGGGATATGGATTAGTTAAGTGAGTGCGCAAACATTTGAGCTGGACTGTGATTGTGAACTTTACCACTTTGCCAAAATAATAATGTAGTGGATTATTTAACTACAGAACCCTGATTCCTTTGTATCTCAGTGTCATGGTACATGAATCACCAAGTTAATATGCAGGTAGGTACATCAAGAGATGAGGAAGGCAAATGGAATACTGCCATTTATTGCAGATGGAACATTAGTTAAAAGTATGAATGTTTTCCTGCTTTTATATAGGGCATTGGTGAGATCATATTTGGAATCCAGTGTATAATTCTGGCCTCCTTTATTTAAGAGGGTATAAATGTTGGAAATAGTTCAGAGAAGATTCATTTGACTGATTACTGGGATTGGGGATCTTAGAAAGGTTGGGTCTATATCCAGTGAGTTTAGAAGAATGAAAAATGATCTCACTGAAACATGGAAGATCCTGAGGCACCTTGATGGGATGCATGCTGAAATGATCTTCCCAATTGTGGGAAGTAGTAGTACCTCAGGACAAAATTTTAAAATGTCATTCATTTAAGATAGAGATGAGAAAACTATTGACTATTGAGAGTATTTTAGCACACTCAAAGAGGAGTGGAGGCAGAGTCATTAAATATTTTTAAGGCAGAGGTAGATTCTTGACAAGGGAGTCGGAGGTTATCTGGGTAGGTCAGAATGTGGAACTGAGACCACAGTCTTATCAGTCTTGATCTCATGGAATGGTGGAGCAAGCTCGGGGGGTTGAATGTTTGTTTGTATTCTTGGAAATTCTTTCCTGCCTCCTCCAAGGCCTTTGCATATTTTCTAAATATGCGGTGCTTAGAATTAATCATTCTTTCAGTTGAGCCTACAAGAGTCTTAGATAGGTTTGTAATAAGTTAATTGCTCTGTGCTATGTCTGTTATAAAACCCAGAAGTTCCCTTTCCATTTTAACCCTTGCTTAACCTGCTAAACCAACTTCAACAATTTATGCACATATGTGCCAAGTTCTCTGCTGCTGCATCCCCTTTTGAATTGTATCTTTTATTTCATATTATCTCCTTCTTTCAACAAAAATGCATCACTTCACAATTCTCTGCATTAGATTTAATCATCTTCCTGTCACTTGTTCCACCACCCAACTTGTCGTCTTGAAGTCCATTATTCTCATGGTTCATATGTTTAAGTTTTGCGGTAACTGCTCCAAAATTTGGAAATTGTGCCCTGGGCATTTGAGTCTAGGTCATTAATGTAGATCAAGGAAAATAGTGGTCTTAATACTTCTGTCAAGTTTGTTAAATAACCAGTGACCATTCATGTTGACATTCCCTAGTTAACAGTCACTTGGTGGAATAATATTCTGAATTATTGTGTCTGAAAGATTTCCCACCACCAAAGTTAGATTGGCTGTAGTTTGAGTTTATACCTTTTTATTTTAAAAATACAAGATAATATTTTTGAAAGACTTACTGGAACATTGCATTGCAGATTTCACGATTCACTTCATGGGTTAAAATGTTTTCTGCTGTAGATTCGAAATGATTCTTCTCAGATAATGAATGAAAATATCCCTGAAATCCATGCGAAAGCAGATGAAATGAAGCAATTATACAACAAGATTGATAAATTAGAGGTGGGCTATTTGTATTATTGTTTGGACAGTTGCTTTGTGATAACAATGAAAAAGTTGTAATTCAAAAGCTTAATGTAATTATTTATAACAAACATCTTGTATCAATGTGGTCTTCCTATTTCCAATTTTCATTGGAAATGAGGACACAGGTGCTTATCTTTATAATTTCCTGTGTAAAATTTCATTTTATTCTGTATGCTATCAACTTGGAATCATTCAACAATTGAAAAAACTTAACTACTCCAGTTCCTTGACACTTTGCTATAGATCTGCAAACCTTTTCCTTTTCTGGTATAATATATATCTCTATTTGAGTAAATCCTATTGAAGCTCCTTCCCCAACCACCCAAGCTCACAACAGCTCACTGTATTTCTAAAATAAAACTAAAGTTTTCTTCATCTCTCCAGGTTATTTTGCCAATTACTCCTGTAACTCCAGTTTTATTGGCTGTTCTGTTGATCGATTTAAAACAGGACAGTTTAATGTTAGTTCTATCAAAACCTGTTTGTGACTTAGACACAGCAAAGAAGTCTAATCTAAGAAAAAAAATCTTTTTTTGCTTTGATGTTTTATAACAACTCTTAAAGTGCCTATTAATCCTACTTAATAAATTTTCAATAAAAGGGAATCTGCACTTGCATTGAAATATGAGAGGAACATGCTGTTAAATGACGACTGTGTGTGTGTGTGTCAGTACAGATCAGGAAGGTCTCTGGTGCTATACCTAAACTACCACCTGACTTTGAGAATAAAGGTGCTCAAAATGTATTCTAAACTTAATTAGAAATAAAAAATAATCAGCTAAGTCACCATTATGCTTGTCAACCATTATTGAAGAAGTACCTTTGTGCATGTTGGAAATAGGTTTGATTAGACCATGCTATATAATGTCCTCACTGGTTAATAGTTTAGATTCTAAGTTCACAGACAATGGTTATTTAGACCGAAGAGCATTTGTAGAACTGTTCTTGAGCAAAACATTAATTTGAAGGGGGGAATAAACTTGAAGCTTAATACTTGTACAAATGTTTGCACAATGCTAGAGTGAAAGAGGACAACCAGATACGAGCAGCAAAATTTTTTTGAGTAGCAGGTGAAACTACTTTTCAAAGAAAGCTCTCAAAACTACAAAAATGCAATCAGGTGTATATTTAACTAACCATATGCTGTTTGTAAATTACAGGCCTTTGTCAAGATGGTTGGACAAAATGTATGTGTTCTAGATAATCAAGTGACACAAGCTGAAGCCGAAGTTGGAAGCTTTCCCAGTGCATTTAGAAAAATCTGGAACTCAATCGGATCTCCAGCATTCCTTAATGTGAGTATTGTTCCTTTTTTCTTTTTAATATAAAAATTCATAGCATATTGTGGTTAACTACTTTATCCCATTCTTTTGAAGTTAACAATGCCTACTGATACTATCTAAATAGCATTAGCCAATCCTGAAACTCAGCTAATGTTCTGGGGATCCAGGTTTTGAATTCCTAAAAAACAAAACTCTGGAATTTAAGAATCTAATGACAGCCATGAAACCATTGATTGTCAGCTGATGAATCTGTATTCCTCCATGTTAAACAAGCATTGAGGGTGGCAAGTGTGCAGAATGTAGTCTGGTTGGGGGATTTCAATGTCCACCACCAAAAATGGCTCTGCAGCACAACTGTTCAAATTGGTCAAGTCCTATAGGACGCAGCTGCTGAACTGTGACTACAGCAAGTGGTGAGGGAATCAAAAAGTGGGAAAACGTATTTGATCTCCTCCCCAATCTGCCTGCTGCAGATAGGTCTGTTCATGACAGTATCTGTAAGACTGACCACCACATAGGCCTCGTGAAGGGACAGTCCCACTTTAACATTGAGAATAGCCTGAGTGATGTGTGCCCAGTAGGACAGACTTCACACTGGGTATCTGAGGCTTTGTAAACCACCAACAACAGCAGAATCATTGTACAAAAAAAAAGTCTTTTGGACTGGTTTATCTCCCTCTCAATCGTTACCATCAAGCCAGGGGAATCAACCCTGGTTCAATGGAGCAGCATCAGGCACACCTGAAAATAAAGCAACAAGCCTGGTGAAGCTCGCAAAAAGGATTACTTTGAATATCATCCAGCATAATCAGCAAGTGACAGAGACAAATTATGTTTCATTCTTGCCAGATAAGGTCTAAGCCTAGCAGACCTGCCTCCTACTAATTGAACAATTCACTGGAGGAGGATGCAGCACAAATATTCTCGTCTTCAATGATGGAAGAAGCCAGCACGTCAGTACAAAGGATAGGCTGATGCATTCACAGCAATCTTCAGCCAAAAGTGCTGATTGGAGGATGCTGCAATAGATCATTGTGGTCCCCAGCATCACAGGTGCCAGTCTTCAGCCAATTTTATTACTTCATGAGATCAAGAAACAGTTGGAGGCAATGGATACTGCAAAGGCTAAGGGCCCTGACAAAATTCCTGCAAGAGTACTGAAGACTTGTGCTTCAGAAATTACTGTCCCACTACAGTTACAACACTGGCATTTACCTGACCTGTGCACAAAAAGCAGGACAAATCCAATTGGGCCAGTTACTGTCCTCCATCAGTCAATCCTTAAAGTGGCAAATATCATCAGAGTTATTGAGCGCCTTCTCAGCAATAACTTGCTCTCTGATGTCCAATTTGGGTTCTGCCAGGGCCACTGAGCTCCTGTGTCTTTACTGCCCTACTTCAAACCTGAGCAAAACAGCTGAATTCTGTGAGGTGAGTGAGACCATTGAGATCAAAGCCACATTCAACCAAGTGTGGCAACAAGCAGCTTGAGCAACATTGATATTTATACTGAAGTTGTGCTGTGGAGAGGTGACTGCACAAGTAGAGACACAATCCAGAGATATGAAGGGGTAGGCAAAAGAGGGGAAAAGCCAGGGCAGAAAGAGAAGCTGAATAAGTGATAGCTCAGTAGGAGAGAATAGGTAGGCTGTGCTAAAGTAACCCGTGTAATGTGATAGACCCGAGAGTGGGTGAGAATAGGTTTGCTATGCTAAAAACAACTCCTGGGACCAGGGGTGTCGAAGGCAAAAATAAACTGAAAGATGGACTAGGCAGAAAATGGATACTGTTCTTCAAGGTTGCATTGAGGTTCGCTGGAACACTGCAACTGGCCTGCGACAGAAATGTTGGTATGGAAACACTGTATTTAAGTGACAGGCAACTGGAATCTTGACTTTTTTTTTAATGCCAGACTGAGCCTGGTGTTCTGCAAAGCAGTCGCCCAATGTGCATTTCATCTCCCAATGTAGAGGAGATCAAGCTGTAAACAATAAACGCAATGGACTAGATTGAGTGAAGTACAGAAATTGTTACTTCACTTGGAAGGTGTGTCTGGAGCCTTGGATAATGAGGAAATAAACAGGCAGGTGCCACACCCTCTGCAATGGTGTGGAGAGGTGTTGGGATTGGAGGAGTGCACCAGAGGGAATGGTGCCTGCAGAATGCTGACACTGGAGTGGACAGAATATGTCTGGTCATGTCATCCCGCTGAAGGTGACAGAAATCACGAGAACAGGGAATCCTCAGTTGGGGGGTGGAATGCCCCCAGGGTTAAGGGGGTAAGTGTCAAGTTAAATTCATTGCCTGAAACTTATGATGTGACTGTCTCCAACAAGAAGGAAATCAAATCTTCATCCTTTGACAGTCGGTGGGTTTACCATTGATGGATCCTTCATTATCCGTATCCTGAGGGTTACCATTAGAAGAACTGGATCTGCCAACTTAAATACAAGAGCAGGTCAAGAGCTTGGAATTCTGCGGTAAGTAACTATCTTTCTGTCTCTCCAAATCCTGCCCTCCATCTGATGTACAGTCCAACAGTGCAATGGAATGCTGTCCACTTGCCTGGATGAGTACAGCTTCAGAAGCAGTCAAGAAGTTTGACACCATCCAGGGCACAGCCACCTACTTGGCACCTCCATGCACCACTTAGAACGTTTGCTGCCATTGTGCACGGGTGACAATGTGTATAGTTTCCAAGGTGCACTATAGTAACACTCTGGCTCCTCCAACAGCACCTTCCAGACCCTCAATCTCTCTCACCTAGAAGGGCAAAGGCAATACATACATGGAAATGCCAACACCTACAAGTTCCCATCAAGCCACTCACCTTATTGACCTGGAAATGTTCTCTATCAATTAGGATTGGGCTTAGCTAGCTCATCCATGAATGAATAAATTAAAAAATATACATTTACTCCCTGTAGTTATGTAGCTGCTGTGACAGGCTGTACTGGATAATTTTCTACTTTTGTTATAGCTGTATTTGAACAGTTTTACTCAAGGTATGGCTAGGGGCACGGTCTTAATCACCAAAGCAAGGATGTTGTCATTCCTTGTAGTCATCCAGTATGCTCAACGGTTCCTTAATTATCACGTAAAGTGAATCGACTTTGAAAACTGCCATCCTCTGGTGGGAACCTTAAGTGTACTATCAGTTCAATAGATCTGGCTGAAGATGTGTAAATACATTGTCTTTGCTTTGCTTTCATGTGTTAAGTATAGGGATCATCACTGAGCCTGTAAATTTGAACTGCAGCACTTCAATCTGATCCACTGGTTGAAAAAATGCTTACTCTTTCTATTGCATGTTACTTCCACATATATTTTGCCCTTTTTCATCTTCTCATTGCATTTCTGGTTTTGTTTGGTTGTGTGATTTGAAGGTCATTGTGGAATGAGGTATATGTTGGGCTGAGCAGTTTCAGTTGGTGTGGAAATATAATCCTACGTAATAGCTTCCAATACCTCATGGCATATCTGTTGACCCATTTACCAGTATTTCTACCACAAGTGATGGATTGAGGATAACCTGTATGAAAAATGGGTTGTGTTCTCCACAGGGACTGTGCAGTGATCTCTCCTACAAGTATTATCATGGGCCGATGCATCTGTGACAGATTTTGATATAAGTGAAAGTAGTTTCCATTTCTGATGGTGATCTCAGTGCCTCTTGCAAGATCAGTCAAACGGCTGTGTTTCTCGGAGCTCAGTTGCTGTAGTAGTACTTAGGAGTTACTCAGTGATGAACATTGAAGCCTCCCATTCAGATTACACTGTGTCGTTGTCACCTTCAATGCTTTTTCCAAATAGTCTTCATCAGAAGAGTACTGATTCTTCATCTGACCGAGTGAGTAGGTAATAATAAGAAGGTTTCTTTATTGGAACTGATGTTACAAATCATTGTTGAAAATTGTCAGTGCCACTCTGTCCTGTGTCATCACTTCTGTTAGTGGGAAAGGGAGAACTCTAGGATGGTGACTGAGTAGATTGATGAATGTGATTCTGTAAGTATGACTATCCGGTTTGATTGGTCTGTGGCAGAACTGCCCAAAATGAATGGGCTGAAGTGACTTTATTCTCAAGATTTTTTTTAGGTCAAGTTTGTTTTTGTCCAGTTTTATTCATTTAAGGTGTATTGTTTGCTGCAGTTGGATGTCTTGGAAAGCAATTGTGTGTCAACCGTGTTCCATTTGGACTTTTATGGGCCAGGCAGCATAAAGCAGACTGCTTCCTTACCTAATGAGCATTTGGGAATTGGTTCAGTTTTTGACAATCCACTAGCTTCAGTCACTGATCTAGATTTAATGTTGTTTAGTCAGATTCACACACTACCATGATGGGATTTGAACAATTATCTCCTGGTTATTAGTCTAGATTTCTGGATTTCTCATTCAGTAATAAATATTACTGTATCCTGACACCACACTTGATTTATACTATGCTGTAACTTTGCTTAATATATTTAAATGAGCTCACCTTTTTATTGGGGCACTGGACCTTTTGGTTTGGTTTTTGTTTGGTCAGTTGTCAAATCATGAATAATTAAATGGCTGGTGCACATATCTGTTGATATGTCGGTCACTTACTTGGAAGACTTTTAGAAGAGAGATCACTTTTTCTCCTAAAAGCAATGCTGAGATCAAGGCTTTTTTTAAAAAAAAAGTGACCAAGCAATTTTTGTACTGAAGGACAAAATAGAGCGAGTCTGATCATAACTGATTTGTTTTTATCATTCTAGAAATCATCATTGCCTAAGAGACAACAGCAAAAATGTGAACCTCCAACCCTCTTCCGGACAGAAGATTACTTCCCAGTGCAGAACTCTTAGCACATGAATTATAACATTGAAAGAATAGCAGCACAAAGGAGGAAACCTACCTGCCTAAACCTACTGGATGCACTGTCAATCACTTCAATAATGAAGCAATGGTCATTTCCTTTATGAAACAAGCTGGTGTTCAAAATCTCAGAGGCCAACATTCTTGTCTTCCTTTTTAATATCAAAATATTGCTTTTGATATGAAACTGCTTAAATATATGCACAAAGTTAATATTGCTAACAGATCAGATTTGAACAGTATTGATATTTGTCTACAGATTTATAGTTGCCAAAGATGAGTTTTTATGCTGATCTCAAGAGTTTTATTTGAGACTCTTTTGATATTTGCTGATTTAATGATATATAATATCCATGCTCATGCCAAGGCATTTTTTTGCACTTTGTTTGCCTTAAAACACACATTGAGCTTCCATTACTTACTTTCTGTAAATGGAGGGTGAAAAAATTACCTGTTTTGTTTTTCTGCAGAACCAATGGTTTGTTTTTTAAAAGAAATTATACAATTAACTACTTTAGACACTGGGTTTTATACACTTTCTTTTTATGTTGGAAATTATTAAATTGCTGTTCAACATTGTATCCCCCAACAGTGCATGGTTTATTTGCTTTTAAAGGTACAAGATGTATTCAATTTCCAAAGAAAATTGAAAGCAAGTCAGGTATGTCACTGTCAGTATTGGATACACTAGTATTATTTAAATTTGCATTAGTGCAAATCTGAATCGGTGAAACTGAGTTGTCGATGATGCTACATAAATTCTGCAGCAAGGTGAAATAACCCATTCTCTAAAACTCCTGGTTTGGAGAATGGTTTTGGATTTAGGCTGCATTAACACTTAACCGCAGTATCAGCGTGAAATAAAATTGATTTTTTTTTCTGACACTACAGCTGAAGCACACATATTTTTTTCATTGCTTGCAATTTAATGTTTTAGATTGGAAGGTATACCTCACAAATCCAAACTTTTGAGAAATACAGATATGGGCTGGAGGAAGCAAGCTCACATCTGAGGACTGAAGTGTGCTCAACAGTCTGATTTTTATTCTTGTTTTCGATTGTTACACCGTCAAAATGACTTGATTTAAGTCACAATGGGATCATACAATTGTAAGCAAAAACAGCAATAAATTGGATTGATATAGGAAAATGTTACCTCAAGATAAACCAAACAGCTTCCGGGTGATAGAATCAGAAAGGCATAAAGAGAAGTAACCAAGGTTATGTTGCAAGAGCTGGATTTTATGTTCAGCAGAGTTGGAGAAGTTAAATAAAGAGGTATAATGGAGTCCTGTTTGTTAGTTTGGTAAATTTTTAATGAACTAAATTGATATTAATTATCTATGCACTTACATTCTGCATTATGGTTACATTTAACTGTTTTTAAATCTGTTTTAAAATACCTGTTAAAGCGATCTTCTAGAAGTTTATAAACTAATGAGGGGTATCGATAGAGTTAATGGCGGTTGTCTTTTCCCAAAGATGGGGGTTTCAAGCCTAGGGGCACATTTTTAAGGTGAAGAGAAATTTAAAAATACATTAGGGGCAGGTTTTTTTGCACAAGGTGGTTCACATGTGGAACAAACTTCCTGAGGAGGTGGTGGATATGAGTACAATTAATGTTTAAGAGACATAGACAAGAGTGCATACTTGTCAAGTTTTCTTTTGAAGCTGTTAACCTTGTTAAAAGGCTGGCCTTTGTACATTCACAGTGGGCCGAATGGCTTCCTCTCTGCTGTAATAATTCACAGGGAGAGGCGCTTTACACTTTGTTCTCTACACCCTCTTGCGATGTTAAGTGTTTGCAATCGGAACAGGCTGGGCACTCCACTACAACGCCTCTGACCCCATTTTCCTACAGCTGTCTGGCAGCAGTCTTGCTGGGGTTTATTTTCAAGTATTGTACTATTTGTTGTGGCTGTTGAGTGAGCTATTACCCTGCTTTTTCCTGCCAGTTTTATAAAACAGTTCACAACTTTGGACCTAATAGACAGAGCACTTTGGAACTTGTAGAGAGATTTGTGCTGAGTGTTTTGTTCATGTAGATGGATCAGTTAAAATCAGATGGTTTCCTACTTCATTGGAAAAATCCTAATTCTCTTGAAGATTGTGATGCACATACACCAGTTTTGTTAAAAATATCTGTCCAAGGAAGAGCTTTTTAACATCCATTAGGATTTGGAATGTACTGTCGGAGAGTGAAAAAAGCAGATTCATGTGTAGCCCTCCAAAGGAAATTACTTAACTAGTTGAAAGAAGAAAAAAATTGCAGATATGTGGTGCTGTGTAGTGGGATAAACTGGATTGCTTCTTGAAAGAGACCATTCAAACATGTTTGGGTTGAATGACCACCTGCTATTCTATGCTTAGTGTTTTTTAAAAAAAAGTTGCTCAAGTGTCATCTATGGTCAGTAGTACCCCTCGCCCCAAAGTTTTGGTTTTAAATACCACTTAAAAGCTTGAGCACACTTCAACACCGTCCTAGGGTTGTGCTGCCTTACTGAAGTTACCTACTGCGCAACCTGTGGGTGGGGGGTAAAAGTATGTTGCAATACGTATTTAGTGTAAATTCTTGTTCCCATAATCCCAAAGGGTCTTCTGTTTTTCTGCCAAGAGCTATCAAGGGAGGATTGTAGGTCAATATCATCAACCGATTTTGTTTTTAGACAGTAAAATTACTGCACTATAATTAACTGAAACCACACCAGCAAAAGAACAGTGCGCCATTTTGTTCTGGCCACAATAATTGTTGAACTCTATCTAGGCAGCAACCTCCCATTAGCATACACATTCAATCTGATCCAGAGTTATGTAAGTGTTGTCAACATGAGTCAACTTTAGCATGTTGACATGATTGCGAATGTCCAGAATAGCATCTTCGAAATATTGTTGTGGTTGAAATTTGTTCTGGTCTTTGTCATCTAGAAGAGAAATACATTATAATTATTAGGATCAGAGTAGGGTTGCTGTAAACTCAGTTGTCATTTTTTAAAAAATCTGGTTCATTGGTGTCCTTTAGGGAAGGCAATCTGTCATCCTTGATCTGTCTTAAATGTGACTCCAAAGCAACAGCAATGTAGTTCACTCAAGTGCTGTCTGAAGTGATCTAGCAGTATTTCAGTTCAAGTGATAATGGAAGATGGCCAATAAATGCTGGTCTTGCTAGTCACATCCATATCCCATGAAGGATTAAATAAAATCAGATTCTCATCATACCATTTGAAAGTCCATTGGTCTATGTTCACTTTGTAACAACTTGCAGGTCTATTTCACAATCTGCAATTAGAAATTTACTAGAATCACCAGTCGCAAATCATACATTTATAGATTCCTTAACCATCACACTTCAACACAGTGAATAAGATTGTTCTATTCAGAATATTAAATTATCAGTGTCTTGATGAATATTATCTCATACTTGTCAAATTTCCAAGTAAATCTTGTAGATATTGTGAATATCAGACTCTAGGTTATTCTCATTTAATTACCATTCTATTTAACATTCAAATCCAAATGTGACTAAAGCAGAGCCTTATTCAGCCTCCGTATTCTAGTCCTCTTGAAATTGATGCTAACATTGCATTGCCTTCCTAACTGCCAAATGTTAACCTGAAGAGAATCCTATATGAATACTCTGGTCCCTTTGGTTTTGCAAATGCAAAGTACATTGAGAAAATGGTCTGTGCCTCTATTCTTCCTCCCATAGTGCATAAGCTGAAACTTTTGTACACTATATTGCATATGTCACTTCTTTGCCCATTGTCCTTCCCTGTCTAAATCCTTCTGTAGTCGCTCCACTTCCTCAATAATACCTGTCCCTCCACCTATCTGTGTCATCTGCAAACTTAGCAACAATTCCTAGTTTCTTCATCCAGATCATTAATGTATAATGTGAACAATTGTGGTCCCAATAGGCACCTCTACAGAACTGCACCAGTCACTGGCTGCTATCCTGAAAGATTCCTTTATACCTACTCTTTTGCCTACTGCCAGTCAGTCAGTACCTTGCTCCTAACACCAAAAGCTACCTTAAGGTGCCGCACAGGAGGCTGCTAGTCAAAGGCTTCTGGAAATCCAAATAGATCACATCCACTGCCTCTCCTTTGTCTAACTTGCTTGATATCTCAAAAAAAGTTCTAATAGAAATGTCATGTATGAACTCCCCTTGATGAAGCAGTGCTGAATCAGCCCTATTTTACTATGCACTTTGCAAACTCATCTTTAGTAATGGTCTCAAATCTTACCAATGACCAAGGTAATTTGCCTCCCATATTTCCTAAACAGGAATATTACATTAGCCATTTTCCAGTCATCTGGGACCCTCCCTGACTCCAGTGATTCCTGAAAGATCACCACCCAATGCCACCACGATCTCCACCTTCAGACCTTTCAGTTTTCCCAGCACCATCTTAGTGATGGCCATTACACACCTCTCCATGATTCTTGAAGCTTTGGGATGCTGCTGATGTCTTAGATTAGATTTCCTATAGTGTGGAAACCGGCCATTCGGCCCAACAAGTCCACACTGACCCTCTGAAGAGGAGCAACCTACCCAGGCCCATTTCTCTAAATTTACCCCTGACTAATGCACCTAACACTACAGGCAATTTAGCGTGGCCAATTCACCTGATCTGCATATCTTTAGACTGTGGGAGGAAACCGGAGCACCTTGAGGAAACCCACACAGACACTGGGAGAATGTGCAAACTTCACACAGTTGCCACAGGCTGGAACTGAACCTGGGTACCTGGTGCTGTAAGACAGTAGTGCTAACCAGTGAGCCACTATGCCACCCATTTCTTCCCCCTCTCATTTCTTTGTTCTCCATTAGTACTTCTCCAGCCTCCATTTCCAGTGGTTCGATGTCCACTCTTGCCCCTCTTAACCTTATAGATATTTTGAAAATAAACTCTTGCACTTTTCTTTTCATGTTATTATTAGCTTATGTTTATATTTCCTCTTCCCTTTCTCCTTTTATTGCATGTTCTCTGCTGGCTTTTAAAAGCTTCCCACCAATCTTCACCACATTGTATGCTTTTTTTCTTTTGCTTTTCTGCTGTCCGTGACTTCCCTTGTCAGCCATGGTTGCCTGATGCTTCCTTCCCTTAGTATGTTTCCCCTTCCTTGGGATGAATTTCTGCTCTGCCTTCTGAATTCCCCCCAAACATTGCTGCTCCACCATCTTCCCTGTAAGGTCCCCTTCCAATCAATGGTCAGCTCTTCTCTCTGCATCTTAATTGTAATACTTTTCCCTCTAGAATTCATTCTGCAGTTTTATCATATTATGCTCACTGTACCCTAGAGGTTCCTTCACCTGAAGCACTCTAGTCAAATCTGTCTCATTACACATCACCATATCCAGAATTGGCTGTTTCCTATTGGGCGGCACGGTGGCACAGTGGTTAGCACTGCTGCCTCACAGCGCCAGAGACCCGGGTTCAATTCCCGCCTCAGGCGACTCTGTGTGGAATTTGCACATTCTCCCCGTGTCTGCGTGGGTTTCCTCCGGGTGCTCCGGTTTCCTCCCACACTCCAAAGATGTGCAGGTCAGGTGAATTGGTCATGCTAAATTGTGTTTAGGCAAGTGTTAGGCAAGGGGTAGATAAAGATGTAGGGGTATGGGTGGGTTGCGCTTCGGCGGGGCGGTGTGGACTTGTTGGGCCGAAGGGCCTGTTTCCACACTAAGTAATCTAATCTAATCTAGTGGGTTTTACCACCACCTGCTCAAAACAAATCTCTGGTATTCCATAGATTCCTTTTCTTGAGATCTGCTACCAATTTGATTTTTCCCAGTCCACCTACACATTGAAGATCCCCATGATTATTGTAATAAAGCCTTTCTTCTATGCCTTTTCTACTTCCTGATTTATTTTCTTCCCCAAGTCCTGACTACTGATATATTTGGTTAATTCATCCAATAGTCACTGACCATTCAGAAATTTGGAACTTTACAATACATTGGATATTAAAACTGTGCAGACAACTTGAGCTGTGCCTGGAATGATCTACTGGGTTTTAAAGGGTGGGGCAAAAGTTCTTGAATGCAATTATATCATCACCCACTTTTTCAGACAAAGACAAAAGCTACATGTTGTAGTTTGATTTTTCAGGACAAACCTACATCCTGTTACAACACAGGGATAGCAAGCTAACCTAAATCAACTTTACTATTGATGGCTTTTTTTGGTTTTTTTCTTTTTCTCTTTTTTTTTTTAAAACCCTCCCCCCTCCACGCACGCACACACAACTGCCTAACTGTGGTAGTGCTTATTTTTTCCCCAGCACCCGTG
Organism: Chiloscyllium punctatum; assembly: GCF_047496795.1. Classification (NCBI taxonomy): domain Eukaryota; kingdom Metazoa; phylum Chordata; class Chondrichthyes; order Orectolobiformes; family Hemiscylliidae; genus Chiloscyllium; species Chiloscyllium punctatum. Next base: position 47,557,554 of record NC_092779.1, read on the forward strand.
TGTGTGTGTGTAGGTACTATCAATGGCTTTACAACGTAATGAACTTAAATATTCAATGACACTCAAATTTGCTCAATTGTTCTGAACCAGACCTTTACTGGTTAAATTGTTAACTTTTGTTCATGGTATTATTAAGAATGTAACTGGCAGAAGACAAACTACAAGGCAAGCTAATATCTGTGATCTAAGCCTAATCTTCTTTGAATATTAAACCCCAATCACACACCTACAGACTGACATAATTAAGTGATAAACTAAAAAAACCATCCTAACTTGCTAGTTAAATAAATCTTTCAACAATGAATATCAGGCTTTCATGAAATCCTTTGACGATGGGTTAGATTGCAGGTAAATAGGTCTGTGCATCTCGCTTGAATTCTAAAGTCACCAGTCAATGTAAACTGTTTCCCCACACTTCCTGGAGACATTTAGTTATTACAGATTGGGGCTGTTTTCTCAGAACTTGCAGTACGTCAACAACTGGATAATTACTCGATAGGGAAACCAAAAAGACTGCTTACCACTCCGGCTGCATCTAAAGTAAAACTGCTGTTTGCCAGAGTCTGTTCGCTCTTTGTTTTCTCTTTGCTAACATCCCCTGTAGTTAGCTGGTCAGCACCAGTCCTCCTTTGATTGGCAACTCCAAATTCATGTTATATTCGTCATTGTTGGATTGGGGTGGACAAAGTTAAAAGTCACACAATGGCAGGTTATAGGCCAACAGGTTTATTTGAAAGTACAAGCTTTCAGAACGGTGCTCCTTCATCAGGTAGCTAGTGAGGCAGGTACATAGGACACAATTTTAGATTTTAAAAATCAAAGTGTCATACAACTGATGCAATGTATTCAACAAACCTAGACAGCCATTAAGTCTTTAATCACTTAGAATGGGGTTGCAGGTTTCAATTAATCAATATGTAAATTCTAGAATTTCTTTCAAGTCACTGCTCTGAGACAACTTTAAGGTTTTATAAGTTTTTTTTAAAGTTAATAGCTCAGACAATGCATTAAAAGTGTGAGGTTAGAGTCTGTATTCTAACCTGGAGTCAGACTAGTTTTATTTCCAAAGTAGGAATTTATAAAATGTCACATGGACTGACTGCCTACAGATTGTGTGCTTTTTGAACAAATAGAATGTATCTGCAAATACAAAATCACCCCATAGAGTTATGTGTGCTAGTATGTGTGAGTGTATGAGAGAAGGTCTGTGAAATGTATAATGTGGTGGGGTCACCTGTAGGTGTGGGAAAGTGGCGAATTTTCCAAAGTGTCTGTGCTGTCGTGATCGTGTTCGCCTCCCGCGCGGAAAATCGCAAAGTGTTGGTAGTGTGGCCGAGCGGTCTAAGGCGCTGGGTTCGAATCCCACCGCTGCCATTTCCTCTGAACAGCTCCATCGGCACAGCTTGTTAAAATGCTGTTTCGATCCCTGCTGCATTTCTGTTTAAAACAGAAGAAAAATGGGTTTGCTTCCCGGGGAATTGACTGCGGTGTGGGAAAGTGGCGAATTTTCCAAAGTGTCTGTGCTGTCGTGATCGTGTTCGCCTCCCGCGCGGAAAATCGCAGTGTTGGTAGTGAGACTAGAACCCCCAATTCTTTTTGCACTTCAGATTTCTGAATTTTCTCCCCATTTAGAAAATAGTCCATACCACTCTTCTTCCTACCAAGGTGCATGACCACACACTAACCCTCATTATACTCCATCTGTCACTTCTTTACCCAATTCTTTGTCTAAATCTTTCTGCAGCCTCCTATCCTCCTCAATGCTACCTGTCCCTCTCCCTATCTTTGTATCATCTGCAAACTTAGCCAGAATGCCCTCCGTTCCTTCATCTAGATCGTTAATGTATAAAGTGAAGAGTTGTGGTCCCATCACTGAGCCTTGTGGAACTTCACTTGTCACCGGCTGCCATCCTGAGAAGGACCTTTTCATCCCCATTTTCTGCTTTCTCACAGACAGCCAGGCTTCTATCCATGCTAGCACCTTGCCTCTAACACCACAGGCCCTTATCTTACTCAGCCACCTCCTGTGTGGCACCTTGTCAAAGGACTTCTTGAATTCCAGGTAGATAACATCCATTGGCTCTCCTAGATCTCATCTGCCCATTTCTTCCTCAAAGAATTCTAGCATATTTGTCAGGCATGACCTCCCCTTGATGAAACCATGCTGACTTTGCCCTATTCTACCATGCCCTTCCTAGTATTCAGAAATCTCATCCTTCATGATGGATTCCAGGATCTTACCCAGGACCTAGCTAATCAGTCTGTAATTTTCTGTCTTTTGCCCTCGTCCCTTCTTAAACAGGGGTGTCACGTTAGTGATTTTCCAGTCTTCTGGGACCCTCCTGATTCAAGCGATTCCTGAAAGATCACCTCTAACTCTTCAGCTATCCCCTTTAGAACTCTGGGATATAGTCCACCTGGTCCAGGTGATTTATTCACCTTAAGGCCATTCAGTTTTTCTAGCACCTCTCCTTGGTGATGGCCGCCATACGCACGGCCTCTGCCACCTCACTCCCTTGATTTTTTTGGGATATTACTGATAGTAATATGACATGAAGTAATTATTAATTCTTCAGCTGTTTCTTTGTTCCCCACTACCATCTCTCCTGCGTCATTCTCCAGCAGCCCAATGTCTGCTTTTGTCTCCCTTTTGCCCTTAATATATCTAAAGAAACTCTTACAGCCTTCCTTTTAAATTACTGGCTAGCTTACCCACATATTTAATCTTGTCCTCCCTTATTTCTTTTTTTGTTGCCCTCTGTTGGTCTTTGTAAGTTTCCCAATCTTCGGGTTTCCCACTGCCTGTCGCTACTTTATTTGCTTTCTCCATTGTTTTTATGCTATCCCTGACGTCTGTACTCAGCCATGGTTGCCTCACCCTCCCTTTACCATGCTTCTTTTACCTGAGGATGAATCTCTGCTTTGTCTCCTGAATTACTCCCAGAAACTCCTGCCATTGCTGTTCCACTGTCTTTCCAGCTAGGCTTCTCTACCAGTCAATTCTACTCAGCTCCTCCGTCATGCTTCTGTAATTGCCTTTATTCAGCTAAAATAGCATTACCTCTGATTCTATCTTCTCCCTCTCAAATTGCAGAGTGAATTCGATCATATTATGATCACTGCTGCCCAAGAGTTCCTTCACCTTCAGCCCCCAAATCAAGTCTGCCTCATTTCACAACACTGAATCCACTATTTCCTGTTCCCTGATGGGCTCCACCGCAAGCTGCTCCAAAAAGCCGTCTCATAGACATTCCACAAATTCCTTTTCTTGCAATCCACTACCAACCTGATTTTTCAAGTCCACCCGCACATTGAAATCTGCCATGATCACTGTAACTTTGCCTTTCCTACACATCTTTTCTATTTCCTGGTTTATCTTGCATCCCAGCTCCTGATTACTGTTTGGAGGCCTGTACATGACTCCAGCTATTTTTATTTATCTTTGTGGTTCCCCAATTCTATCCACACAAATTCTACACCATCTGACTCTACTTTGTTTCTTACTATTGATTTAATTTCATTTCTTACTAATGGGGCAACCCTACTCCCTCTGGCCACCTGCCTATTTATTTGATAGGATGTATACTCTTGAATATTCAGCTCCCAAACCTGATCTCCTTACGTCTCTGTAATGCTCACCATGTCATACCTGTTCATTTCGATCAGCGCCACAAGCTCATTTACCTTATTCCTTATGCTGTGTGCATTCAGATATAACACCTTCAGTTCTGTATGAACCATCCCTCTTCTCCTTGTCATTTGTTTGTCCAGTGTGCTTGAAGTTTGATTGCTAACCTTTTCCTGATACTCTGTCCTATTTGTGTATGTGCTGGAGATTTTAATAATCTCTCCTGCGTTCTGCACTCTTACCTCCTTTTTTAATTCAGGTTTTCTAATTTCCCCTATAACTGAAACCTCTCTCCCGATTTAGTTTAATGCCCTGTCCACGGCCCTAGTTATGTGATTCGCTAGGACTCTGGGCCCAGCCCGGTTCTGATGAAGACTGTCCCTTCTTCCCCTGTACTGGTGCCAATGTCCCATGAATTCAAATCCATTTCTCCCACGCAATCTTTGATCCACACATTTACCTGCTTAAACTTATTGACCCTGTGCCAATTAGCTCGTGGCTGTTCATACTCCCTTAGCAGAACCTTTGCCCCGAGTTTTATCAATGTTATTGGTACCTACATGTATCACGACCACTAAATCTTTACCCTCCCACTCTAAGTTCCTCTGCAGCCCAGATAAGATAAGCCAAAACCGAGCACCAGGCAGGAAACACAACCTGAGAACAGTGTCTATGCCCCTAACTATACTGTCCCCATTACAACACCATTTCTTTTCTCTTCCCCCACTTGAAGGGCTCCCTGCACAAAGGTACTGTTCAAAGTTCGATAATCAATTGCAACTCACAGTTCCAAACAAAATTGAGTTTAAAAAGACAAGAAAAATAGTGATAGTCTCAACAATCCCTTCCTGAATTTTGATCATTTTTGTTTCAAAATTCTAAACTCTCCTTATTTTCTCTAACATACTAATTCACCCTAATAAACATTTGAACTGAGTAAACAATATCATCTGGAATTAAAATACATCCGTATATAAAACTAATATTAGAAGATAATTTTGGCCAGAAAATGAAATGTCGAACTTGACAATTCAATCTTAAAATGCTGAAGTCATTGATTTATCTAAAACTTTTTCCTTAAACTAACTTTCTTCAAATAGCTTATATACAACCTCTTACAAGTTTTTTTTTCCCTTTCACACAACAAAGCTGATTGACTTCAAAATATTTTGTCTCAGCAAGTCTTCTAGGGTCCTCATTATGCTCTTGAAACCTGTTTTAAAATGCAGAAACAAAAGACACAGCAGCTACAGAAGAAGCTCAATGGCTTCTACACCATCTGACCCTACTTTGTTTCTTACTATTGATTTAATTTCATTTCTTACTAATGGGGCAACCCCACTCCATTTGCCTACCTGCCTATCTATTCGATAGGATGTATACCCTTGAATATTCAGCTCCCAATACTGATCCCCTTGCAGTCATATCTCTATGACGCCCACCACATTATACTTGCCAATTTCAATCTGCGCCACAAGCTCATTTACCTTATTCCTTATGCTGTGTGCATTCAGATATAACACCTTCAGTCCTGTATTAACCATCCCTCTTCTCCTTGTCATTTGTTTGTCCAGTGTGCTTGAAGTTTGATTGCTAACCTTTTCCTGATACTCTGTCCTATTTGTGTATGTGCTGGAGATTTTAATAATCTCTCCTGAGTTCTGCACTGTAAATTCTGTAAATTTAGAAATCCAAAGTTTTAGTCCTGTCCAAAACCCCACACTTCACAACACAGAAGGTGCACGATAAGATTTAAAAAGCGCTCAGCAGAAAGAGGTAGCTTTTGCTGTTCTGCGAAGGGGCGGGGCAGAAGTCACCAGGTGATGTCATATTATACTTTCTTATACTTTCAAACTGTCTTTTTAAAAGTTTATTGTCTTAAAGAAAACTTTTTTAAAAAATTTTTAACACCACCTTAAAATGAAACAAGTATACAGACAAAATGTTTTTTATCCCAGAAGTCGCATGCCTTCCAAAACATATATCTATGTTTTGAGAACAAGGCAAAGCTTTTCTTTCCACAACATGATCATCTTTCCAGCACTTTAAATGAAAATCACTTTTTAAACTTTTGATGGAATAAGATTTGAACAACTCGATTCATTGATGCTTTCAGGCAATGTTTTAAGACAGTCTTCAGTCAAATGTAAGGGATGCTCGCGTTGTAACAGGCATGAGAACCTTTGTGAATACAATCCAATTTTCACAGGGACTTCTTTAACCAAAGTGGGGGAAGGGATATGTCAATCTCTTCCATAACTATGCTATGGGTCCTACTCCGTTGCCCAACCCTTCCACTTCCTGGGTGACTTTATACACCAGCTTTATCTCACAACACAGAAATGCAACAGTGTGGGAAGCACTGTTAGCTCTGCTCCCAAGATTACCTACCTTGTTTTGTGAGATAGCAGTTCTTAGCTCTGTCTGTTCTCAGATTTCTGCATGCCATGTTTTAATTTTAGCTAAATTCGGGGAGAAGTCTGGTTTATGATCCATCTCAACATCAATATTCAGTTTGTCTGGTCATAACATTGGGTCTACCTCTAGCTTTTTTCTTGTGCTGTACATAGTGAATTAATTGCACTCATGTTGCCAAACATTTTTACCCTTGCAGTTCATTTACCAGTTCCTGCAGCTTCTTATATTCCTTATCCAACTGTAAAGCACACAGTTGGGTATCATGAATCAACTTATTCAGGACTGTTTCTAACTCGATTGTTCCTTTTATAACCTCTTCCAAGAGCCTGTCAAGGTCAGACTCGTACCATTCATATATTTCTACAATTGCCGGTACAGCTCCCATTACTAATGGGTGGTACAGTGGCTCAGTGGTTAGCACTGCTGTCTCACAGTGCCAGGGACCCGCGTTTGATTCCACCCTCGGGCAACTGTCTGTGTGGGATTTGTACATTCTCCCTGTGTCTGCTTGAATTTGTTCTGGTTTCCTCCCACAGTCCAAAGATGTGCAAGTTAGGTGGAGTGGCCAAGCTAAATTATCCATAGTGTCCAGGGATGTGCGGGATAGATGGATTAGCTATGGGAAATGCAGAGATACATTAGGGAGTAGGTCTGGACAAGATTCTCTTCAGAAGGTCAGTGTGGACTTGAAGGTTTGAATGGCCTGCTTCTCCACTGTAGGGATTCTATTTTCCACTTAAATATCCATCACTCAATCTAAAGTAATCCCAGTGCCGTTGTTACTTAAAGACTGCTGCTTCTCCAAGCCCCTCCAATGTAAAGTCAATCAACCCAATTTCTGTGCATCCCCACTTCTAACACCAATGTTGATTTTAGGCAATTTGTAGTAACTACCTCATATGGGCAGTCAACAATTTGTTGCAACTTTCTGATAGTTTATTGAGTACCTCAAGAAATCAAGTTAACTTCATGTTTATTCAAACAGCCTGAGTGGAGAGTCTGTCTTAAGATGGCTAAACTGAACTCTGCCTGATACCAAGTCTGGCTCTGCTCAGCTCTGACCCACTCTGTCAATCTCTATCCTAAGTGTATAAAAATACCATCAACCTTTATTTCCCTTCAATCCCATACATATACATAGTTTATATTTTACTCTTGTACAATAAACAGAAATCTTCTTCCCTGCATCTTTGCCTTATCTTGTCTACCATTGTCCCCCCAGTGTCTTTCTTGGTGGGTGGGCATCTTACCGAAACCTGAAGTCAAGTATTGGCGCTCCGATTGGCATGTACAGAACCTCAGAGCTCCCACACACCATAGAGGGAATGTTGGTTATAACCTCATTCTACAAAGATTAGTGAAGTGTCTCAGACCAAAGGGCATAAGTTTAAGATGAGGAGTAAGTAGTTTAGAGTAGATCTGAGAAAAAATGTTTTCACGCAGTGGGTGGTAGAAATATGGAACACACTGCCTGAGACAGTGATGGAGCTAGGTACACTTGCAACATTTAATAAGCATCTGGATGAGCACTTAAAATGCCAGGGCATTGTAGGTTATAGACTATGTGCAGGTAAATAGGATTAATATAGTTTGTTTGTCAGCATAGGCATGCATTAACAAGAAAACTAATGTTTGTAATATAGAAAAAAAACTCATAAAGTGCTTCCTACATCCACATTCCTACGTGCCTCAGAAAACTGGACAATAAGTAAATATCATTGGAAGCAAGAGGCCTTTGGAATGTGAATGCTAAATAGTATGCTACAAACTTAATATATAGACCATAAGTCAAATGACAAGGTATTTGAGATTGCAAAAACAATAAACTCTACAAAGTGACATCTGGAAAAGAAATTGTCAGTGTTTGGCAATTTGATCAGAGCTGAGAAATATCGAAGTCATTTTTAGACAGCAGAGAAAAGAGGAACAGAAAATGGGATCGACCTAGGCATAAGTCACTGTATACAATGGATGTGTGAGGGTGGCAATGGACAGACAAGCATAGCAACTGATAACAGCGGATCTCCCAGCAGGAGTAGCTACAACATAATGACATAAATGATGGAGGTAATGCTGAGGTCCAGTCAAGTCCAACTCTTTCAATTCATCCTCATAAACGATTTAGAGTCAAAGGGTTGTATACAGCATGAAAACAGACCCTTTGGTGCAACTTATCCATGCTGACCAGATCGTCTAAATTAATCCCATTTGCCAGCATTTGGCCCAAATGAATTGTTGTCAAGTCTGCCCAAGGAATCAAAGAGGCATTTAGCTAGTCATCCTCTATATCTTGAACACTAATTGAACACTGGCTACTATAAGGCTCTGAAACCAAAGATGACAAACTAGATAGAGAAGGGAGCAGTGGCCATTCTCCTGAAATGGAATCTGGGGCTGCTTTCGAGAGCAGGAAGCAAGTGAGTGGGAGAGATTAATTGTACGAGAGGCCAAAACTCAGATCTCCAACTGCGAGATGAAAGTTTGCAATCAATATCTCTGAACTTTAAAACAGGTTTGACACTCCTGATGGCAACCACCTATAAGCCCTTTTGCCGCTGTTTACCAATTATTTACCATCTATTCTACTTAGCTCTGTGATCTGCTTGTATTGCTCACAAGACAAAGCTTTTCACTGTGCCTCAGTACATTTACTTGTAATACATGCTTATTAATGGACAGTTGAAAGTTTGGGCAGAGGTGGGGATTGTGTGATCTGGGGGCTAGTTGATGAAGTTTGGGGGGTTTAGTGGGATAGACTATGGATCTTTTATACATCCTGAGTTGTTTAGAGGTCAGAAGGTGTCCAAGGGAGGGAAGCTGGAATCTAATGGACATGGGACAAGGAGGTAGGTCAGGAGTCGAGAGTGTGGTGCTGGAAAAGCACAGCAGGTCAGGCAGCATTCGAGGAGCAGGCGAATCGACATTTCGGGCAAAAGCTCTTCATCAGGAATGAGGTTGTGAGCCGAGAGTGTGGAGAGATAAATGGCCTGGTCAAAGGTGACTAATGGTGAGCTGGTCAAAGAAATCTGCCTGGTCAAAGGTGAACACTGACTGGAGAAGAGTGGAACAGCCATAATATTTAGCTTCAAGCAATTACCCTGAACCTCAAACCAACTTTGAAAAAAAATTAATGTAATTTAAAACACCACTTTGGGTTCATATAAATTTTGAATTACATTCTTGTTCAAATTTGTCTTATTAAACACCCGGTACACACAACATCCAACTGGAATCATGCAGGATCGAGACTTCACTGAGATAACATCCATAATAATTCCATTATGAGTGTGACTATACAGTGGCTCACTAAAAATTCCCACCTCAGGCGACTGATTGTGTGGAGTTTGCACGTTCTCCCCGTGTCTGCGTGGATTTCCTCCGGGTGCTCTGGTTTTGTCCCACAGTCCAAAGATGCGCAGGTTAGGTGAATTGGCCATGCTAAATTGCCCGTAGTGTTAGGTGAAGGGGTAAATGTATGGGTGGATTGTGCTTCAGCGGATCGGTGTGGACATGTTGGGCCAAAGGGCATGTTTCCACACCGCAACTAATCTAATCTAATCTAATATCTTTACTACAAATCTTACGGTTCTTCTCTAAATCTAAAGATGCTGTCAATAAATCATAGTACAAAAAGGCATAAAAATAAAAACATATAACTTGAACCCAGCAAAGTCCATATAGCTCTTCACTATCTCTTATTATCATTTTACTATCTTAGCTACATTCCTTATAACTTTCACTGATCATTTGCTTACTGTAACATAACCCTAATAAATTCTTCTGATTATTTTATGACCTTAAGAACAAGTTGACAAGTTAGCTTACCCATCACAAACATGGCTGATGATTCCATCACTCTTCATGTATGAACAAAAACTGACTAATTATTGCAATCCTGTCCACTCTTTGCGTTATGTTCACAGTTTTTAGTCCTTATTACATTCTAGCTATCAAATTCTTCTCTGTATTGAGACTGTGTGTGTGGATGTGTCTGGCATTGTTAGCAGACGTTAGATCACAAATAAACCGTTAAAATGTTTGACAATGAATTTTACATCTGAAGGTCATCAGGCTTCTCAATCCCCATCTGAAAATTTCCAAACGCACAGGATTTTAATCAGGCAATTGTCCCCTCTGTAATTTGTTGGAAAAAAAATAAGAAAGTGAATTCTATTCCTACATGGCAGTCTGGTCTAGACAATGAAGACATGAGTTGAAAAGTTCTAGAAAATGTGGCATTTCTAAATCTGAACAACCTCATGCAAAACCTTCCTGCTTGAGTGTAAATCACAGTTTCTTCACTGTCTCCCTCCCTAACAGTATTATGGGTCTACCTATAGCACATGGACTGCAGTGGTTCAAGAAGGCAGCTCAACACCTCAACCCATCAACAAACACGTTGACCTGGACCCGATATATAAATCACTGCAGTGGAAAACCAGAACTGACACCAACCGGAAACAGCTCAAACAGAACCATATCAATGTAAAGTGGAACAATACAGCAACACTTTACAGGAAGCAACACAGCACTGAAGACGTCACCAAGAAAGGGGACGAAATGTCTGCCAATAAACCCACCAGCTCAGCAAACAGACCAGCAACGAATCCAGCCAGCTCCTGAGTTACAGATCTTCACAAAAAATTTCAATACCACCTTTTCAAGGGCAGCTAAGGACAGCAATAAATGCTACTACTTGGGCCGGCACAGTGGCTCAGTGGTTAGCACTGCTGCCTCACAGCGCCAGGGACCCAGATTCAATACCAGTCTCGGGCGACTGTCTGTGTGGAGTTTGCACATTCTCCCCGTGTCTGCGTGGGTTTCCTCCAGGTGCTCCGGCTTCCTCCCACATTCCAAAGATGTGCTGGTTAGGTGAATTGGCCATGCTAAATTGCCCATAGTGTTAGGTGCATTAGTCAGAGGGAAATGGGTCTGTGTAGATTACTCTTTGGAGGGTCAGTGTGGACTTGTTGGGCCAAAGGGTCTGTTTCCACACTGCAGGTAATCTAATCTAGTCTAATCAATATCCAAACCTCATAAATAAATAATAAAACAAAATAAGCAGCCTTTGATTGGAGGAGCAGCAAACAGTGGTTAAGTGGCTTCTTGTTGCGCTGGCTTCTTTATCTCCCTACGTTAGGCCAGATCCCTAAAGGGGTGTAAAGTGATGATACAGGGTCAGTGAGGGCACAAGGAACAGTATTGTCAGCAACATTGCCTGCTTACGGCAACTGGGACCGTGCAGTGAAATAAGATGGGTGAAAGGATACCCCAAAGTCCTCAGGATAAAATGTTCAAATCTCACACAGAGAGGGAATGAATAAGGGAGGGAAGGAAACTGGGAAAGAGCGAGAGTACCTATGGGCGTGTGTGAGAAGGAATTGTGTATGTGAGAGAGTGAGAGAGGAAGTGTGTATGTGAGAGAGAACAAGTGCACGTGAACCCTATCACTGAGTGACCATCAACACACAGAAATCTGTCCTCCTACCCCAAAAGCCTGGCTAAGAGGTAAGGAAAACACATGCTCCACACCTCATTTCCACATAAATTCTACCAACACCATCTCAGAGTGTGAGCCACGAGTGGTAAACACAAGGTTGGTATAAAGTAATCTGACTCTTTAGTTGGGGGGGGGGTGCCTGGTCTTCGTTTCCATGGTGATAAGCTTTAGAGCTTAGTCTTTTTCTAGCTCTGCTTCTCAAGTAAAAAGGCATAAAAGGTTTTATTGGTTAGCTCTGCTGCATGGTATTTTGAATGAATATCTTTAATAATTACTCTTGCTTTTAAAATTATTTCTTTCTTGCTATGGCATTTATTTTTAAAAAATTAATGTGCCATACTTTAACAAAATTTTTTCATTGGTCCCTTGGGTGAGAAAAAAATTGAAGCATAGCTCCTCACATGAAACATTGGAACAGCTGCTTAAACTGACTGTAAGAAACAACTTCAATAATGTGAGTATCCATAAAAGTTCCATGACTTGATCCAAAATATGGTTTACTGAGTTAACGTGATATTCCTCAGCATGGAATAAACTCAATGGCTTTCTCTCAATTTTGTGTTTGTACATTTTTTTATTTGTTTTATTCATATTTTAAAGAGCACATTTCTTTCTGGAAGTCTGTTAACCCTGTTTTTAAATAGCACAATTAACATAATAAAATGTTCCAAAGCAACTTAAAAGGAACTTTATAAAACACATTAATTTTACATCAAGCCAAAAGAAGGGCTTATGCCCGAAACGTCGATTTTCCTTCTCCTTTGATGCTGCATGACCTGCTGCGCTTTTCCAGCAACACATTTTTAAGCTCTGATCCCCAGCATCTGCAGTCCTCACTTTCTCCCAAAAGAGATATTCATCTGGATTCTGGTGTGAATAGCAAGTGAGTGCCACTGTCTGCCTTATCCTCTCCTCATGCATCTGAGGGTTGGGCTCTGAAGTTCCATTGGATTGGTGTAGTGATGAGCTTAAAAATGGTATCTTCAAACAAGACCATTAAGGGTTAATTGTTAAGGGTTAACTGGATGTGATAATGAGCAACTGAAATGGAAAGAATCCACCAAAACAAACCTGGTGTAAAAAACATGCCTGTTTTAGCAAGGATGTAACTGCATAACCTTGATTGTCTGTGGGAATCATTTATTTCGGTTGTTATCACAGAGTCTCCTGGAGATGTTCTCAATTTGTTTTGAGCAATGGAATGTCTGAAAATGTACTGGAAGTAGTATGAAACGGAGATTCAGCATGTAATCTTAGATTCAGAGTAGTATTAACATCAGAGACTTTGCCCCACTTATTGGACTTTTCACCATCAGGCTGGGGCTCATAAGACCAGTGCCATGGAATCCGAGATGGAGCTCCGAGTGCCACCATTTATACAGTCCCAAAAAGAGTGAGACTCATGTGTTTATTTATGTATGTATATTATGTAGTTTAAGCTAATAGTTCCACTCATTAGTGTGCATATATCTCTAACAGATATTGAACAGATTAAGCAAATCATTTTGCTTCATATCAAAATGCATGGGTCTTCTTGAATTAATTATGATCAGATCTTAAAGAACCTCTGAGGTACTTTCAGCGTAACAATACACTTGGTGCTGTAAGCAGGGTATGGCGGGGGAAACATTCCGTATTCTACAATGGTCCTCTAATGATGGGTTTGGCATGCTAGCAAATCGTTGGCTGGGTTTGGGTCTCTGCAGTTTTGGTGAATTTGGACCACAATCCCAAGGAGCTATGCCATTCCAAGAAGGACTGTCTGGAGGAAGAAGGTTTCCAAAACAAACTAAAGAAGTCCACCGGAAGGAGTGGATTCTGTTGACCAGCCTCTGCGTGTCATCTTGGGAGGTGTGAGAATTAAAAGAGGTGAACGGTACACTGACCCCTGCACTGACCACAACAAAACAGCAGAAAAACGTGCTGGCAGAGTCAGCTCAAGTTGGTCACTGTCCAACAGAACAGGCAGGCAAAACTGGGAATATGAATCAAATAAAAGTGTTCTCTTTATTAGCTGCAACTGATTGAGAGAGAGAGATCGATCTACAATGAACACTTGCAGTGACAAAAGGATTCCAGGTGTTGAGTGAATTAATTTAGTCATTCGGCTGGTCCACACGATATTAAAGGATGGTAGATTATAAATTAGTTGTGTGAAGCTATGGGGCATAGACACAACTTTTTGGATGGTTGAAAGTTAGCAAGGTTACATGGCACGAAACCTACAAGTCCTGAGAAACAAACTTCTGAGAGTGGCCACCCACAAGCAGCACCTGACTGGAGAAAGCCGGGCTTAATGTGACCGATGATTGAACAGAAGGTAATCATATCAATATTTGTAATATCATGATGGTCTACTATATCTGCTGGTTCTGGAATGTAAAACATTGGATGTCAAACTATTTAAACATCTCACTCTCAGTACAAGTAAAGGAAGAAAATGCTCACAAGTTGTAGAAGGGAGAGAGAGAGAGACACCAGCTTTTGCGTTTGATCAAGGTAATAAATCTTTTCTGTTTGGATGTGAATTGCTAAAGTGTCCATAGGCGCTGAACTGTTAACCCTTTGTGATCTGGTCCTTTTAATTCTCACTCCTTCTGGTGGACTCCTTTAGTTTGTTTTGGAAACCTTCTTCCTCCAGACAGTCCTTCTTGGGATTGTGCTCCAAATTCACCAAAACTGCAGAGACCCAAACCCAGCCAACAATTTGCGAGCATGCCAAACCCATCATTAGAGGACCATTGTACAATATGGAATGTTTTTCTTTGCCAAATTGCTGGAATTTGTGTGTTTACTTCCCTGGAGCTCGAGATTTGTGGAGGCTTTAAGTCGATGTTCCTTTCAGGAATTGTCAGTGGTTTTGGATAAAGGACCCTGCCATGGAGTGTTTATGTGAAATTGGTTTCTTAACGACTTAGTGAGCAGTTAACCTCTTGGAATTGGAAGTAGTCATATGAAACCAATTGAAGAAAGGAAGTTAAGTTAAATGGCATAACCTATTTCCTTTGTCCTTAAAACACGACCAATGTGTGTTGTATTAAGTTTCAGAGCCCTGGGTAAATGGTAAATTTCAAAACCATTTTGATTGAATTACTGTGTTTGGAATATCATTTCCAGGCCAAATTGAACTTCCAAATATTATTGCAATATATGAATGAACTTTTAGTTTAAAAAATATCTTTGAAGGTGTGCAAATCTTACTTAATGTTTGATGGTGTGAATGATGCTCTGAACAAAAGGGAAAATTGGAATTTTGGGAAAGGAATTTCATCTGTGTAAATGAGCTGAGATCTCGGTGTCCATGTACATAGATCCCTGAAAGTTGCCACACAGGTTAATTGGGTTGTGAAGAAGGCATACGGTGCATTAGCTTTTATTGATAGAGGGATTGAGTTTCGGAACCATGAGATCATGCTACAATTGTACAAATCTCTGGTGAGGTCACATTTGTAATATTGCATACAATTCTGGTCACCACATTATAGGAAGGATGTGGAAGCTTTGGAAAGGGTTCAGAGCAGATTAACTAGCATGTTCCCTGGTATGGAGAGGAGGTCTTATAAGAAAAGGCTGAGGGACTTGAGGCTGTTTCATTAGAGAGAAGGTTGCAAGCTGACCTAATTGAGACATATAAGATAATCAAAGGGTTAGGTAGGTTGGACAGTAAGAGCCCTTTTCCTTGGATGGCGATGGCTAGCACGAGGGGATGTAGCTTTAACTTAGGGGTGATAGATATAGGACAGATATCAAAGATAGTTTCTTTACTCAGAGAGTAGTAGGGACTTGGAACACACTGCTGCAACAGTAGTAGACTCACCAACTTTAAGGGCATTTAAATGGTCATTGGATAGGCATATGGACAAGAATGGAATAGTGTAGGTTAGATGGGCTTCAGATTGGTTCCACAGGTTGGCGCAACATCAAGGGCTGGAGGGTCTGTACTGCGCTGTAATGTTCTATGTTCTCTTCCTGATGAAGGGGTTATGCCTGACATGTCAACCCTCCTGCCCTTCGGATGCTGCCTGATCTGCTGTGCTTTGCCAGTGTCACACTTTTTGACAGTGTCCTATACAGCCCAACAGGCTCACTCATGATTGCAGCAATGCTTATTTTGACCCATATGTACTCACATTTCACTTTCAAGCTCTCAGCCTGTGTTTTATGCTTTTCAAGAAGGTTTTCCTGAGCGGACTAACTTACTGCTGTAGCCCCCGATCTCTACATGCATTGCAGCAAATCCCAACCGAAGTCAGCATTCCTTCTGCCCAGTTGTGACTTTCTGCAGTCCATCCCTGGCTTCTTTGCCCTTCTCTTTGTACCAAGATCTGGCTGTGTTTTTGCCTTGAAATAGAGTTACTAAACTGTTATATCTTCCATGTACCTGTGTAGGCTGACGCCTTTTCAACATTTTCAGGAGCTGACTGAATAGCTTTCTTAAAACAGCAACATTGGAAAACTAACAACACATTTGGCTGCAAAAACATCTCTTCTTCAGGTTCTTCTGAGTTCTTTCTATTGTTGGGTCTCTTCTGGACATGACACAACCATTGCTGCCATGGTCAACATATAATATGATGTGAAGCCTGACTACCAACCACTAATGGCTTGTGGTTGGTGTAGAGTGCTAGGCCCCAATCCTTCTCCTGATGCCTAACCAAGAGACTATTCAGGAGCTTTTAGTGGGGAATGGACCACAACTGTCTCAGCAGAAGATCTGTCTTAGAAAACATGATTCATTACATTGCAATAACCATTCATTGATTACACTAATGCTTAGACAAAATTAATTATTGCTAAGATGTAAGGATGACCTGTGTGTCTCCATGAGGAGACTGAGTAAACTCCAAATGATTTCTTGTGTACAACATTGTCAGACTGGCTGGAGATCATTATCGCACATACATGAACTCTACCCCCCGTTACCTTATACAACTGCAACTGGTTGACAACTAGCACTCCTTCTATCCTGCAGACCCCATGAAATCCAGCCCTTTGAATGGAGTTTTGTACTGAACGCTGAGATTAGTTGAAATCCAAAACAGGATGCTGCCCTTAACAGGGGATTTGTGCCCTGTGTGATCTGAGCAAGTAACAGTGCTCTGAAGGAGTGGCAGAGGTGGACAGCATTCATTGAAGTGCAAGTAGGTGATATTGGTGATAGTGGGAAGCTCAACCCAGATTCATGTAGGATACCAATGCTGCAAACTGTTGGTTCAACCTCAATGGTGGCCAAGGAGAAAGATGGCATTTTTGACTCAGGAACAGAATTTGGAGTGAGGTAGAGACCAAGGCTTTGATACAATGTAATACATTGTTCCTACTTTCACTCTAAAACCTTTGATCCCTTAAGCCCCAAGAGAACTATATCTAACTGTTTCTAGAAAACATTCAATATTTTGGCCTCAAATGCTTTCTGTGGCAGAGAATTCCATAGGCCCACTACTCTCTGGGTGAAGAAACTTCTCCCCATCTCAGACCTAAAGAACTGTAAGGTTATGCTGCAGCTCCATAGGCTCCTAGTTATACAACACTTGGAATGTTGTGTTCAGTTCTGGTCGCCTCATTACAGAAAGGATGTGGAAGCTTTAGAGACTGCACAAAGGAGATTTACCAGAATGCTGCCTGGACTTGAGGGCATGTCATATGAAGAAAGTTTGAGGGAGCTAGGGCTTTTCTCATTGGAGTGAAGAAGGATGAGAGGTGACTTGTTAGAGGTATACATGATGATGAAAGGCATAGATAGAGTGGATAGCCAGAGACTTTTTTCCAAGGCGGAAATGGTCATCAAGAGAGGGCATAATTTTAAGGTTTTTGGAAGAAGGTTTAAGGGAGATGTTGGAGGTGGGTTCTTTACACAGAATGGTGGGTGCATGGAATGCACTGCAGTGTACTGGAGTCAGCTATATCAGGGACATTTAAGCAATGCTTGGATAGGCAAATGGAAGATTGTACAATGAAGTGTATGTAGGTTAGTCTGATCTTAGAGTAGGATAAGAGGTTGGCACAACATCAAGGGCTGAAGTGTCTGTATTGTTCTGTGTTCAATGTTCTAAATGGCCTACACCCTATCCTTAAACGGTGACCCCTGATTCTAGAATTTCTGATCATCAGGAACATCATTCTTGCATTTACCCTGCCGAGACCCTGTTAGAATTTTGTAGGTTCTTTATGAGAACCCACTCTTCTTCTAGACTCCAGTAAATATGATCCGAACTGACTCAGGATGTCTTCATACACCAGTCCCACCTTCCCAGGAATCAGTTTGGTAAATCTTCTTTGCATTCCCTCCATTAAAGAAAGTCCTTACTAAAATAAGGGGTGTAAAATTGCATATCATGCTCCACATGTGGTCTCACCTAAGTCCTGTACAATTACAGCAACATATCCCACCTCCTGTACTCAAACTCTCTTTCTATGGAGGTCAACGTTCTTCGTTGCCCACTGTGCCTATATGAGTACTCCAGCAACATGTGTCTAAGGACTCCCAGGTCTTATTGCACCACCTCCTTTTCCAATCTATTACCATTCAGATCATAATCTTCCTTCCTGTTTTTGTTACCAAAGTGGATAACCTCACATTTACCCACATTATACTTCATCTACCATGCATTTACACACTCACTCAACTTGATTCCAGAGGTAATGGTGTAGAAATGCTGGTGGGAGCAGTAGGATATGCCTGGATAGATATGAATGGAACCAGGCTACAAGAGATCAAAAACTAAGAATTCTGAGTGATTTACCTCCAGTCTTTCCTGTACCTGCCTACCATTTACAAGGCAAAAGGCAGGAATGTAGCAGTATACTGACATACCACTGACATACTTGCCTGATATACCATGGCAGTCCAAATTGCAGTGCATCAACTCACCCAGGCTCTTCAGTAGCACTTTCTACACCCATTGCCTTGTGATTTAGATGGAGAACGACAGCAGACGCAAGGGAACACTACCTGCAAGTTTTACTGCAAGTCATATATCAGCTTGGCTTGGAACTATGATCACCAAACCTTCACTGTTATTGGGTCAAAATAGTTGAATTCCCTATTTTGACCCAGTGAAACTGTAGGTGGTTAATGGGGTAGCATTCAGCACTTACTTTGCTTGCTCTTTCTTGTTAAATATCTGCAAAACTTTAGCTATTCATTTTTAAATTCCTAATTAGTTTCCTGTCACAATGTAAATTTATTCTCCTGAAATGTTTATATAATTGGAGCAATGATTCAGTATGGCAGCCAATCAAAAGGTCAAAGGTAATCAAATGTTTGCAAAGCATGCACTTAAGAAAATGAATTCTTGTATTTGTTAATGCCATCTTTGTGCTATATTATGCTTCTAACCAGGATAAAAGTTGCAACCTGCTTTGAGTTTGGGGTATGTTCGGTAAGCTTTGAATCCATTATCAATGTTTATCCTCTTAATTGATATCCTAGGAATTCAGGTACATAATTCTTTGAAATTTTTGTCACGTCTAAACATTGTAGTTAAGAAGGCACTTAGCACACTTGCCTTCACTGCACAGACCTTTGAGTACAGGAGTTGGGACATCATGTTGAGGTTATACTGGACATTGATGAAGCTTCTTCTGGAGTACTGTGTACAGTTCTGGTTGCCCTGCTATATGAAGGATATTATTAAATTGGAGGGGGTTCAGAAAACATTTACAAGGATGTTGCTGGGAAAAGAAGGTTTGAGTTACAAACTCTTTTCAATGTAGCGTAGGAGGTTGAGGGGTGACCTTAGAGAGATTTATAAAATCATGAGGGGTATAGATAGGGTGAATAACATGGGACTTTCCCCTAGGGTGGGGGAGTCCAAAACTAGGGGACATATTTTTAAGGGGCGAGAAGAAAGATTTTAAAAAGGACCTGAGGAGCATTTGTTTATTTACACAACTGTTAGATTGTATGTGGATTGAACTGCCAGAGGAAGTGGTGATGCAGTTCCACTTACAACATTTTAAAGATATTTGGATAAGCACTTGGGTAACAATAGGAAAGGTTTGGAGTGATGTGGACCAAAAACACGCGGGTGGGATTAATTTGGTTTGGGAACATGGTCATTGTGAACTAGTTGGACTGAAGGTTCTGTTTCTATGCTGTATGACTTTATGGCTCTGTGATTAATCTATTTGCAATTCTCTGTAACTCTTTATATTCTGACCAATTATATGACCTGTCACTCAGTTTTGCTCAGTTATATGCTGTTATAGTCCCAACTAATGTTGCAACTGGAGAAGGTCAGATCCCAGAGTGAAATCTAAATTTTGTTTAGTCAATTCAATGTGGTGGCATTTCATTGAGACAAACATACAATGCTGCAGATTAACTTTTAATAATAAAACAGAAGTTTAATACAGAAAATAAATGGAGAAAATGGAACAAATCAAACTATTTACATATAATACAATTTGAACAATTTCAAAACATGACAAAATACAATCCCATCTGTTCCCAACATCAATTTGCAGAACCCAAGTAGGAGGGAGAGAATTCCCCTTACACATCAATAACTCTGACTTCTCTGATCTCGAGAGCTTGACAGCCTATCCCTTGATTACCTACAGAAATTAGCTTAACATTTCTTAGCTTCAAATATCCCCTTCTGGTTTTCTTAAACAAACAAGTGTGGTCTGTAACTTTTAAATTAAAATACTTACACTAAGGTAATGGATTTCCTTACTATTTTGATTAACTCCTCTCTCCAGAAGAAACTACATTGTACATCTGACCTCAGCCAGGATTTCAGTGACCTGCCCAAAAGTTTTTACAATCTGAGTTTTTCTAAACTAATACCTTTCATAAGAACTGGGAGCAGGAGTAAGCCATCTGGGCCTTCGAGTCTGCTCCGTCATTCAATAAAATCATGGATGGGCTTTTTGAGGCCTCAGCTCCACTTACTGCCCTCTCACCATAACCCTTAATTCCTTTATTTTCCAAAAAGTTATCTTAGCTTTAAAAATCTTTACTGAGGAAGCTTCAACTAGTTGACTGGGCTGGCAATTCCACAGATTCACAACCTTCTGGGTGAAGAAGTTCCTTTTCAATTCAGTCCTAATTTTGTTTGCCCTAATTTTGAGGCTGTACTGTCTTGTCCTGGTTTCACCTGCCAGTGGAAACATCCTCTCTACTTCTCTTATCTAATCCCTTCACAATTTTATACGTTTCTATAGGATACCCCCCTCATTCTTCTAAATTCCAATGAATATAATCCCAGTCTCTCCTCATAAGCCAACCCCCTCAACTCAGGAACCTAGTGAACCTCCTCTGCATTCCTTCTACATCCCTTTGAGTAAGGAGACTGCACACAGTACTCCAGGTGTGGCCTCACCAGCACCTATAAAGCTGCAACATAACCTCGCTGAGTTTAAGCTCAATCGCTTTAGCAATGAAGGACAAAATTCCATATACCTTCTTAATTAGCTAATATGCCTACAGACCAACCTCCTGTGATTCATGAACAATGACACCCATGTCCTTCTGCGCAGAAGCATGCTGCAATTTCTTACCATTCAAATGATAGCCCTTTTTACTGTTAATCCTACTGAAATGGATGACTTCACATTCATTAACATTGTACTCCATCTACCAGACCTTTGCCTACTCACCTCAACTATCTATGTTCCTCTGCAAAGTTTCACAGTCCTCTGCACACTTTGCTCTACCACTCATCTTAGTGTCATCTGCAAACTTTGACACACTACACTCTGTCCCCAACTCCAAATTATCTATCTAAATTATGAATAATTGTAGTCTCAACACTGATCCCTGAGGCACACCACCAGTCACTGATTGCCAACCAGAATAGCACTCATTTATTCCCACTCTTGGTTTCCTGTTGGTGAACCAGTCCTCTACCCATGCTTATACATTGCCTGTAATGCTAGGCATCTTTATTTTGTGCAGCAAAATTTGCTTTCTTTCATTTTAAAACTCTCTCAATATAACCAAATTCACATTTTCACACTAGGAGGGCTGCTAGGTGTTACAACATGGAGGTGAACCTGTCTGTTAATTAAACCAAACACCCAGAAAAGTCTCGCCTCACCTCAAACTGTTAAAATATGAGTGACAGAGACTTTCCAAATTCCACTATTTAAAGAAAACAGCATCACTTTATTTTTTAAACTCTGAATGTGAACATTAAAGAACTATTCACAACCTGAATAGTTCTCTTAACTGCTTACCATCTACCTCTAACTCTGTAATATACTGTTCCAATTAAAATTACATCAACTTAATTTCAAAACCACACTGCCACTGTCTTCTTCTGTATCTTCACTTCTCTGGCTCATTTCCCTAGGTCATCGTCTTTATTTTTACCTCGAATATGTTTTATATGAAAAGATATCTTTAATAGACAGTGTTTTCTAATTTCTTTGAGAGTAAGATGTTAGTTCTCCATGAGTTTCTCTCTCTACAGCAGTTGCTCTCTGACCAATTTTCGAAATGTCCACATTTCTATACTTCCCAACATTGAGTCATCGCATTGGTTCGATGTTGACAAAACAATAAATTCAAACTTGTTTGGGTTTTCATATCCTCAAGCATAATTTAAACTGATTGGTTAAATTCAAATTGTTGCCTGAACAGCAACCAAAACTCAGATATCCATTTCACAGCTAAATGTTACATCTTTTCAATTTTCTAGTACACTCTGGGACTGCCATCTAGTCATATACACAGGTGCATGTAATCTCTCAGTTCAGAACAGCATTTTCTCTCTCTCAAAGGTACAGGTTCCTCTGCACAGCAGCATGCTGCAATTTCTTACTATTCAAGTAATAGTCCTTTTCACTGTTATTCCTACGGAAATGGATGCCTTCACATTTATTAACATTGTACTGCATCTGCCAGATCTTTGCCCATTCACTTCAACTATGTCCCTTTGCAACATTTCACAGTCCTCTGCACACTTTGCTTTACCACTCATTTTAGTGTCATTTGCAAACTTTGACACAGTACAATCGATCCCCAACTCCAAATCATCTCTCTAAATTATGAATAATTGCAGTGTCACCACTGACCCCAGAGGCACATCACTGAATGCCACCTGAAGAAGGGTTACACCCAAAATGTTGACTCCTCCACCTCCTGATGCTGCCTGGCTTGCTGTGTTCTTCCAGCCTCCTGCCTGTCTACCTTGGATTCCAGCATCTGCAGTTTTTTTGTCTCTAACCAGGATAGCACTCATTTATTCCCACTTTTTGCCTCCTGTTAGTTAACCAATCCTCTATCCATGCTAATTCATTGCCCGTAGTGCCTTGCAATATTTGCTGTCTCTAATTGTAAAACTCTCTCAATACAACCAAATTCACATAATCACACTGGCAGGACTGCCAGTCAGCTGCTCTCAACACATGCTTGTTTAAAATTATGGCTCCAGAAAGACTAACAAGTTAACTATTATATCCACTTTGAACGGAGCGGCTAGGAGATAGGGTGGAGTGAAGCAAAGGCTGCCAGGAGGTTTCTAAGTGGGTGAGATTTTCTCTTGTGGTTCGGGAGGGTTTAAACTAGTTTGGCAGTGGAGTGGGAATCAGAGCTGCATATCTGAGAAGGGGGCAGTTGTAGATGGGGCAGTGACAAGATGTAGTGAATCTATCTGGAAGGTTTTTCATGTGATGAAACAAAGGGATCGGTTAAAGTGTGTCTGCTTTAACGCAAGGAGTGTCAGAAATAAGAGTGATGAACTTAGTCCCAAGTACTGATCCATGCTCGATGATTGGCCATAATGGAGATGTGGGTTTCACAGGGGCAGGAATGGTTGCTCGATGTTCCAGGGTTTAGAACATTTAAAAAGAACAGGGAGGGTGGAAAAAGAGAAGGGGGTGTAGCATTGCTAATCAGAGAGTGCATCACAGCTACAGAAACAAAGGTTGTTGAGGAAGGTCTGTCTACTGAGTCAGTATGGGTGGAAGTTAGGAATAGCAAAGGAGCAGCCACCTTATTGGGGGACTTCTAAAGACCCTCTAATAGCAGTAGGGAGATTGAAGAACTCATAGGCCGGCAGATTTTGGAAAAATGCAGATGAAGCAGGGTTGTTGTTATGGGTGACTTCAACTTTCCCAATATTGATTGGAACCTCCTTAGTGCAGATGGTTTAGATGGAGCCATTTTTGTCAGGTGTGTTCAGGAGGGTTTCCTTACTCAATACGTAGACAGGCTGGTGAGGGGGGGGGGCATTTTGGATTTGGTGCTCGTCAATGAGCCAGGACAGGTGTCAGATCTCGCAGTGGGAAAACACCTTGGTGACAGTGACCACAACTGCCTCACATTTACTATGGTCTTGGAGAGGGAAGGGAGCAGATACCAAGGGAAGATATTTAATTGGAGTAAAGAAAATTATGACACTATCAGACAGGAGTTGGGAAGTACAGAGTGGGAGCAATTGTTCCACAGAAAGAGCACAGCAGATATATGGAGACTATTTAAGGAGCAGTTGTTGCGAGTGATGCACAAATTTGTTCCTCTGAGACAGGGAAGAAGGGGTAAGATTAAGGAGCCTTGAATGATGAGAACAGAGGAGCTTCTTGTCAAAAGGAAGAAGGCAGCTTACGAAAAGTGGAGGAGGCAAGGATCTAGACCAGCTTTAGAGGATTACAGGCTTGCTAGAAAGGAGCTCAGAAATGGACTGAGGAGAGCCAGGAGGGGGCACAAAAAATGGCTTGGCAGGAAGGATTAGGGAGAACCTAAAGACATTTTACTCATACGTGAGGAATAAGAGAATGATTAGGGAGAAGGTAGGGCTGGTCAGGGGTAGCGGAGCGAATCTGTGCGTGGAGTCTGAACAGATAGGGCAGCCCTAAATGAGTTTCTTACTTTGGTTTTCACTAAGGAAAGGGACCTTGTTGTGAATGAGAACTTTGAGGAGCTGGGAAACAGACTTGAACAGATCAAGATTGATGAAGTTGATGTGCTGGAAATTTTGGAAAATGTTAAGATTGATAAGTCCCCAGGGCCAGACCAGATTTACCCTAGGCTGTTCCAGGAAGTAAGAAAGGAGGTTGCTAAGCCGCTGGTGAAGATCTTTGCTTCCTCACTCTCCACTGGAGTCATATGGGAGGATTGGAAGGAAGCGAATGTTGCTCCTCTTTTCAAGAAGGGGAATAGGGAAATCCCTGGCAATTACAGACCAGTCAGTTGTACGTTTGTGGTCAGCAAAGTTTTGGAAAGAACTCTGAAGGATAGGATTTATGACTATTTGGAAAAGCATAGTGTGATTAAATGCAGTCAACATGGCTTTGAGAGGGGCAGGTCATGCCCCACAATTCTTATTGAGTTCTTTGAGGAGATGTCAAGACAGGTCGACAAAGATCGAGCAGTGGATGTGGTGTATATGGACTTCAGCAAGGCATTTGATAAGGTTCCCCATGGTAGGCTCATTCATAAAGTCAGGAGGTATGGGATACAGGGAGATTTGCCTGTCTGGATTCCGAATTGGTTGGCTGACAAGTCAGAGAGTGATAGTAGATGGGAAGTATCCTGCCTGGAGGTCATTGGTGTCCCGCAGGGCTCTGTTCTTGGGCCTCTGTAGTTTTCATAAATGACTTGGATGAGGAGGTTATGAGGTGGGTTAGTAAATTTGCCAATGACACAAAAGGTTGGAGGTGCCATTGATAGTATTGAGGGCGATTGCAGGTTGCAGCACGACATTGACGGGATGCAGAGCTGGGCTGAGAAATGATAGATGAAGTTCAACCTGGATAAATGTGAAGTGATGCATTTCGAAAGGTCAAACTTAAATGCTGAATAAAGGATTAAATTCAGGAATCTTGGAAGTGTGGAGGAACAGAGGGATCTTGGTGTGCAAGTACATAGATCCCTCAAAGTTGTCACCCCAGTGGATAGGGTTGTTAAGAAAGCATATGGTGTTTTGGCTTTCGTTAACAGGGGGATCGAGTTTAAGAGCCACGAGGTTTTGCTGCAGCTCTACAAATCCCTGGTGAGACCACACTTGGATTATTGTGTCCAGTTCTGGTCGCCATATTATAGGAAAAATACGGAGGCTTTGGGGACGGTGGAAAGAAGGTTTACCAGGATGCTGCCTGGACTGGAGGACTTGTCTTACGAAGAGAAGTTGACTAAGGTCAGACTTTTCTCTCTGGAGAGAAGGAGGAAGAGAGGTGACCTGATCGAGGTATACAAGGTAATGAGAGGAATGGATAGAGTCAATACTCAGACTTTTCCCCAGGGCAGGATTGACTGGCACGAGGGGCCATAGTTTTAAGATATTAGAGGAAGGTGTAGAGGTGACATCAGAGGTAAGTTCTTTACACAGAGAGTTGTGAATGCATGGAATGCGTTGCCAGCAGTGGTGGTGGAAGTAGAGTCATTAGGGACATTTAAGCAACTACTGAACATGGACAGCAATGAGTTGAGGGGAGCATAGGTTAGGTTATTTGATTTTAGATTAGGAATAATGCTTGTCACAACATCGTGTGCTGAAGGGCCTATTCTATGCTGTACCTTTCTATGTTCTCTATCCCTTCAAGCACATAATGGCATGTTGGCTTTCATCTATTTCAAAATCCAAATTCTGAAATAACTTATAAATATTAATATATACCTTCTATCACACCTTCCAGAAATAACAATGAAAATGTAGCTTTGAGCCATTTTCATTACTCAAAAGTTATCTTAATTTTCCCATTTCACATTAAAAATAGTAACATATTGACATTAGTTATACAATGAATTAGGGAATAACCATATTTTACACAAGTCCATGGGCATCCTAACTTTCTATTTCTTTCAATATGTGCTCTTGATAAAACAATTGTTATTATATTTTCTTTCCCATGTACATGAATGGTTATACAGCTAAAGATTACACTCCATTGAAACAATTGCAAATTCTTATCCAGAAATGTTTTCAAAAGAAACAAAGGATGATAACCTATATAAATAACAGTAACTTCCACATTGTTATTAATATATATTCCAAAAGAATGCAGTACTAACACAACACTTTATGGAATTTTTTCAATACCATCGAATACTTTTCTTGCCATGCAATCAGTTTTGGACATGTCATTTGAACCTGACCTCATCATCTTGTTGAAATATAGCCACCACACCAATGTTGCTGATATCAACAGTGAGTTTAAGTGACTAAAACTGAAGTGGTCATTAGCACAACTTTCAAGTTGTCAAAAGCATACGGATGTATCTGTGTCCATTCAGATTTGTTGTCTTTCCTTAACATGTTTGTTAAAAATGCCATGATAGTGCTGAACAAACTTCCAATAAAATCCACTTATGCAATGTAATAGAGTCATAGAATCATAGAGATGTACAGCATGGAAACAGACTCTTTGGTCCAACCCGTCATGCTGACCAGATATCCCAACCCAATCTAGTCCCACCTGCCAGCACCCGGCCCATATCCCTCCAAACCCTTCCTATTCATATACCCATCCAAATGCCTCTTAAATGTTGCAATTGTACCAGCCTCCACCACATCCTCTGGAAGCTCATTCCATACACGTACCACCCTCTGCATGAAAAGGTTGCCCCTTAGGTCTCTTTTATATCTTTCCCCTCTCACCCTAAACCTATGCCCTCTAGTTCTGGACTCTCCAACCCCAGGGAAAAGACCTTGTCTATTTATCCTATCCATGCCCATCATAATTTTGTAAACCTCTATAAGGTCACCCCTCAGCCTCCGACACTCCAGAAAAAACAGCCCCAGCCTGTTCAGCCTCTCCCTGTAGCTCAGATCCTCCAACCCTGGCAACATCCTTGTAAACCTTTTCTGAACCCTTTCAAGTTTCACAACATCCTTCCAATAGGAAGGAGACCAGAATTGCAAGCAATATTCCAACAGTGGCCTGACCAATGTCCTGTACAAACGCAACATGACCTCTCAACTCCTATACTCAATACTCTGACCAATAAAGGAAAGCATAACAAACGCTGCCTTCACTATCCTATCTACCTGCGACTCCACTTTCAAGGAACTATGAACCTGCACTCCAAGGTCTCTTTGTTCAGCAACACTCCCTAGGACTTTACCATTAAGTGTATAAGTTCTGCTAAGATTTGCTTTCCCAAAATGCAGCACCTCACATTTATCTGAATTAAACTCCATCTGCCACTTCTCAGCCCATTGGCCCATCTGGTCAAGATCCTGTTATAATCTGAGGTAACCCTCTTCGCTGACCACTACACCTCTAATTTTGGTGTCATCTGCAATCTTACTAGCTGTACCCCTTTTGCACGCATCCAAATCATTTATGTAAATGACAAAAAGTAGAGGGCCCAGCACCGATCCTTGTGGCACTCCACTGGTCACAGCCTCCAGTCTGAAAAACAACCCTTCGCCACCACCCTCTGTCCTCTACCTTTGAGCCAGTTCTGTATACAAATGGCTAGTTCTCCCTGTATTCCATGAGATCTAACCTTGCTAATCAGTCTCCCATGGGGAACCTTGTCAAATGCCTTACTGAAGTCCATATAGATCACATCTACTGCTCTGCCCTCTTCAATCTTCTTTGTTACTTCTTCAAAAAACAAGTTTGTGAGACATGATTTCCCACGCACAAAGCCATGCTGACTATCCTGAATCAGTCCTTGCCTTTCCAAATACATGTACATCCTGTCCCTTAGGATTCCCTCCAACAACTTGCCCACCACCAAGGTCAGGCTCACCGGTCTATAGTTCCCTGGCTTGTCTTTACCGGCCTTCTTAAACAGTAGCACCACGTTTGCCAACCTCCAGTCTTCCGGCACCTCACCTGTCACTATCGATGATACACATATCTCAGCAAGAGGCCCAGCTATCACTTCTCCAGCTTCCCACAGAGTTCTCGGGTACACCTGATCAGGTCCTGGGGATTTATCCACCTTTACCCATTTCAAGCCATCCAGCACTTCCTCATCTGTAATATGGACATTTTGCAAGATGTCACCATCTATTTCCCTACAGTCTATATCTTCCATATCCTTTTCCACAGTAAATACTGATGCAAAATATTCATTGAGTATTTCCCCCATTTTCTGTGGCTCCACACAAAGGCCGCCTTGCTGGTCTTTGAGGGGCCCTATTCTCTCCCTAGTTACCCTTTTGTCCTTCCTGAAGAAGGGCTTATGCCCGAAGCATCGATTCTCCTTGTTCCTTGGATGCTGCCTGGCCTGCTGTGTTTTTTCAGCACCACATTTTTCAACTCTGGTACTCCAGCATCTGCAGTCCTCACTTTCTCCTTTTGTCCTTAACATATTTGTAAAAACCCTTTGGGTTCTCCTTAATTCTATTTGCCAAAGCTATCTCATGTCCCCATTTTGCCCTCCTGATTTCCCTCTTAAGTATACTCCTATTTTCTTTATACTCTTCTAAGGATTCACTCGATCTATCCTGTCTGTACTTGACATATGCCTCCTTCTTTTTCTTAACCAAACCCTCAATTTCTTTAGTCATCCAGTATTCCTTATATCTACCAGCCTTCCCTTTCACCCTGACAAGAATATACTTTCTCTCGATTCTTGTTATCTCATTTCTGAAGGCTTCCCATTTTCTAGCCGTCCCTTTACCCGTGAACATCTGCCTCCAATCAGCTTTCGAAAGTTCTTGCCTAATACTGTCAAAATTGGCCTTTCTCCAAGTTAGAGCTTCAATTTTATATCTGGTCTATCCTTTTCCATCACTATTTTAAAACGAATAGAATTATGGTCGCTGGCCCCAAAGTGCTCTCCCACTGATACCTCAGTCACCTGCCCTGCCTTATTTCCCAAGAGTAGGTCAAGTTTTGAACCTTCTCTAGTAGGTACATCCACATACTGAA
Source organism: Chiloscyllium punctatum (assembly GCF_047496795.1). Lineage (NCBI taxonomy): Eukaryota > Metazoa > Chordata > Chondrichthyes > Orectolobiformes > Hemiscylliidae > Chiloscyllium > Chiloscyllium punctatum. The sequence continues at coordinate 47,586,881 of NC_092779.1, forward strand.
TCAGAAAATTGTCTTGTACACACTTGAAAAATTCCTCTCCATCTAAACCTTTAACACTATGGCAGTCCCAGTGGATGTTTGGAAGGTTAAAATCCCCTACCATAACTACACTATTATTCTTACAAAAAGCTGAGATCTCCTTACAAATTTGTTTCTCAATTTCCCTCTGACTATTGGGGGTCTATAATACAATCCCAATAAGGTGATCATCCCTTTCTTATTTCTCAGTTCCACCCAAATAACTTCCCTGAATGTATTTCCAGGAATATCCTCCCTCAACACAGCTGTAATGCTATCCCTCATCAAAAATACCACTCCCCCTCCTCTCTTGCCTCCCTTTCTATCCTTCCTGTAGCATTTGTATCCTGGAATATTAAGCCGCCAGTCCTGCTCATCCCTGAGCCATGTTTCTGTAACTGCTATGATATCCCAGTCCCATGTTCCTAACCATGCCCTGAGTTCATCTGCCTTCCCTGTTAGGCCCCTTGCATTGAAATAAATACAGTTTAATTTATTAGTCCTACCTTGTCCCTGCCTGCGCTGACTGTTTGACTCACTTCTGTTCTCAGCTGTACCCATCTCAGATTGATCTCATTCCTCACTATCTCCCTGGGTGCCACCACCCCCACCCCCCCCCCCTCTCCACCCCCACCTTACGAGTTTAAATCCTCCCAAGCAGTTCTAGCAAATTTCCCTGCCAGTATATTAGTCCCCTTCCAATTTAGGTGCAATTCGTCCTTCTTGTACAAGTCACTTCTACCCCAAAAGAGATTCCAATGATCCAAAAATGTGAATCTTTCTCCCATACACCAGCTCCGCAGCCATGCATTCATCTGCTCTATCCGCCTATTCCTGCCCTCACTAGCTCGTAGCACCTGGAGTAATCCAGATATTACTACCCTTGAGGACCTCCTTTTTATATTTCTGCCTAACTCTCTGTAATCTCCCTTCAGAATCTCAACCTTTTCCCTTCCTATGTCATTGGTTCCAATGTGGACAATAACCTCCTGCTGGCCCCTCTCCCCTGTGAGAACATTCTGCACCCTCTCTGAGACATCCTTGATCCTGGCACCAGGGAAACAACACACCATTCTGCTTTTTCTCTGCTGGCCACAGAAACGTCTGTCTGTACCTCGGACTACAGAATCCCCTAACACAATTGATCTCTTGGAAGCCGGCATATCCTTCGTTGCATTAGAGCCAGTCTCAATACCAGAAACTTGGCTGTTCGTGCTATGTTCCCCTGAGAATCCATCACCAAAACAGCATACCTGTTTGAAATGGGTATATCCACAAAAGACTCCTGCCCTAGGTGTCTACCTCTCTTACCCTTCCTGGAGTTAACCCATCTATGTGACTGTATCTGAGACTTCCCCCTTCCTGGAGTTAACCCATCTATGTGACTGTATCTGAGACTTCCCCCTTCCTATAACTGCCATCCATCACGTACTGTTGCTGTTGCAAATTCCTCATCACTTCTATCTGTCTCTCCAACCAATCCACTCGATCTGATAAGATTCGCATCCAACAGCATTTTTGGCAGATATAATCCGCAGTAACTCTTAAACTCTCTTTAAACTCCCATATCTGACAAGAAGTACATATTTGTAAAGGCCATTTTTGCTCCTTCACAATCTACAAACCCAGAAAATAACATCGTCTACAAAACACTGCCCCAGGTTACATTAATAGCTATGGCTTATATTTTAAGTTTAATCAAGAGACTTATCTCCAAAAACATGTAATCAAGAAAGAATCCACTGTACCCACTACTGCAGCCCTTCTCTTGGACAGACTTAAAACAACAATTAACTTATCTGATTCTGTGCTGTGAACTTTGCCCAACAGTTCCTCCAAGATTAGTTGTGAATTTCACTGTTAATTTTCCCAGATGCACTCCGATGTCCAGCGATACACGAATTCAAACAGCAAAGGCAGTAACTGTGCAGGTTCTCTCTCCCCTGCACTGTCCTCACTATGTAATACAAACTTCACATTTTATCCTCAGTATGGGAGGTGTTACTTGGTCTTGTATGCCTGCATCCTAAAAAGTCAATTTTGCTCTGGCAAATTTACTCTTAGCAAAATTTAACAGGATTCACAAGTTATAGCTGATCACTACTCGAAACATCGACTCTCCTGCTCCTCAGATGCTGCCTGACCAGCTGTGCTTTTCCAGCGCCACACGTTTTGACTCTGATTGCCAGCATTTGCAGTCCTCACTTTCTCCTGTTAATTCAAACATGACCTCCAATTACTTTATTGGTTAATCAATAGAACTTTACTGGTGCAGTTATATTCCAAATGGAATAATATTGCATTGATATAGCTTATTTGGTATTATAAAATCTAATATTTCTTTGCTTCATCAGTCAATTGAACATTCCAATCATGTTTTGGCAAGTTGATGTTGGTGAGCAATCACCCATGTTCGATTCATTGAATGCAGTCTTCCAATCTACAGTAAGATTGGAACTCCATTTTTATCACCACATTGACTTTGTAATAATCAATATAGAATCTTTATGACCCATCTGATTTTGGCACCATCACAATGGGTGAGGGCCAATTATTATGATGCAGTTCAATAATGTTATTCTCCACCATGAACTTAACATCTTCCCTCACTCGAGCTAATTTCTCCGGATTGAATCTGTAAGAATGTCACTGCCGGTGTTGCATTTCTCAAATTAACATTATTTTCCTGGTCTATTCTCACAAATTGATTTATGTTTCTGCAATAGCTCTTACCAGTCACTTCAACAGTTCTCTGGAAAATAAAGCCTTATCCTACCTAACCTTTTCTGTACCACTGATTATCCAACTTGATGACTCTAGGGTCAACTTGGGAATTTTCAATTTTTGATTCATTTGCCAACTTTTCTGATATTCCTTTGCACTCCCTACTTATTTTGTTACCATCAGACTTTCTTACTGTCTATTCACCCTGACATAATATCTCTTTAACACATTAACATGACACTGTCGATTCTTTCTCCTGTCTACAGTACTCACTACAGGCAACAACACTATCACTTTGGATCCAGCAGCAAAATTAAGTTTTGATCTTTTTATTTGCCTTGTTTGTTGAGGACCCTTCAAATATTTTTGGCCAATTTCTATGCTTTGTGGTCAGTTTCTTTCTGAAACCCTATAATGCCTGGAAGTATGGTCGCTGAGCTTTGGTTTATCCTATTTTCAATGTAAGTGATTCTCTCATCTTATATCCATATTACTCTTTCAAAGGACTAAAACCTGTGGACTCATTGTGGATACACCCAATGTCAAGCAATAACAAAGGAATACCCTATCCCAATCATTTGGACATTCTTAACAATTACTTTGAATTATGGTTTTCAAAGTTTGATACAATTTTTTTAAAGCATTATGAGATTGTGGGTGATGAACAGAAGATAGAAATTACTTTATTCCCTAATTATTTCTTTAAATATTTGAGATAAAGTTTGAAACTGATCTGATTGAGATCTGGATTACCCAGTGAAATGGAAAGTTAACATTTATTATGAAATCTATAAAAGCATAGGGGAATAAAGAAGGAAGGGTTTGACTGAAACAAGGGGTACTGCAAACAAACAGAAAATGTCAAGGCAAACCGACCTAACAGCAGGCTTACACAAGGCCATATCAACAGTCACAAAATGAGAAAAACAACTCCATATATGGAAAGGAACTCGAATGTTCCAGGCCTCTAGTCATGCAGTTGCTGATAAGGGGAAGCGAATTATAGTATAAAGGGAGTATGTGAAAGCTACCAAACGCCCCCTCACATGAGGTGTCTTGCCAATGTATTGGGTCCCTTTGCAAAGGTCTGAAATAAACTTTTTCTTTGCTCTTGTAAACATTTGAGTCGGGTCGATATAATTTCCACTAAACTTGGGGACTTGCGCGGGATCCTAAGACTGAGGAAGATTCTGAAGGTTCCCAGGAAGCGTAAGCACCAGCACCTTGAAGGTCTTTCACTTCAACTCGAGCACTAAATTGGCCCCTTTGCGCGAGAGTGCTGGGAATCTGTGGATAGCCTTGGCTCCAGGATCCGAATCGAATAGGGTTGGGGTAAGAGTTGCGGCTTAAGTAATCCTATATAGAGACTCATTCTAAGAGACTAAATGAATCAGGATGAGGGTTCAGTGAACTCTTGTGCGGTATTCCAGCAAAACTCAAGGGAAAGGATTGCTGTCTCTAGAGTGTTTAAGAGACAGAGTGGTTTCAGACTTGGAACCACCACTGACTGAGTTGGACTCGCCAAAGGCATATTGGGTACGTGTTTTCTTGGTTTACAAAAACCAAGGCATTGAGGCGGACGTGCCCAATGAGAGGGGACCTCCAGAGGTAAAAGCAAGTCATATTGGCAAATAAGATAATGGTACCGCGAGAGAGACAGAGCTGAATACTTTTCCAATAACGCTTAAAATGGGCTCCAGCAAGAGCAAACAAAAAGAGGGTCCACAGAAGACTTGGAATGGCCAACCAAAAATACCGTACATGTTAAATAATTACGGCCCAGAGTCTGTAAAGCAGTTAGAATTGTGGATCAAAGAATGTGGTTTTCCAGAAGGAGAAAGTTTTAGTAAAAGTCACTTGGAGATCCTGAGGTCATGGCTGGAAGAGAGAGAGAAGGAGAAACGGAGGGGAAGAATAGAACCTGTGCATTGGATTACTTATAACATGTGGAAGGCTGAGGCTGATATCAGAGAAAGAAAATCTCAACTAAAAGATAGATCAAATACACGTACAAGAACCAGCGCACACACAGATGCGCGTGGGAAACAACCTAATGAAGCTGTACAGTGTTTCAGATCCTGATCTTGATGGCTGCCCTCCGAGACCAACAGCCCCCCCACAAGATCCGCCTCCGTAGGAAGAAGAAAGAGAGCAGACAGCGACAGGACAACATCTATACCCAAGGACTGAAGATTCCAAGTCAGCGGCTGCCGCCTCAGGGTCTGCTGAGTCACTGGTAGCATCTCATACCTGCAACAGGTCGAAACAAGAAGGCCAAAAGAAGGATGGCCACTCCAAGACAGAAAGGCATCCAGGGCCTGTCCATGATCACCCCCCGATGGACGATGAGTCAGACAGTGAGAGTACTGACGTACGATCATCTAACCAGGTGTTCCTGCAAGCACCAGTGGTTGAAGTTGCAGGTCCAGAAGGGTACCCAGTGATGGTCCACTGGCCTTGGACCATGAAGGATTTGGAAAGTGCCTATGGACAGTTGCCTGACCCACGTGAGGTTGGCAGTAATAAGTTCACCGAAGAAGTGACAAAGAGCTGTACAACGTCACGAGATGATTCATCTCCTGGGATGAAAACTGGGCACCGATGTCACCAAGATCAGGTATAACTGACCAGCCACAAACCTCCATGCCAAAGCAGCTGACCCACAGGCGGAGCAGAATGGAGACTTTAATGATTTTGTCACAGTAAGGAGGCATTCCCAGTCCGAATGGACATGACCAAAATTGCAATGTGTAAACAATGAGAAGGTGAGACAGTGTCCCTGTATCTTACGCACCTCACTGAAGTCCATAATGCCCACAGTGGACTGACACCACCCGACGATATAACGGCAGCAGAAATCACGCCGTATGAAGCACACCTGAGGAACAGCTTCATCAATGGAATGAAGGACGAAATAGTGAAAAAGGTAAAAGACACATGTATTACCTGGGACACGGGAAAGCTGAATTTGATAGAACAACACGCGATACATACTGAAAAATTGCTGGCCCAAAAAAAAGGATAAGCAGAAACTAAAGACAGAACAGCAAATACATAAGGCTCAGCTTACTATAATGGAAATGGTCGTCCAGCCAATTGGAGGGAGGTGCTGCGGGAAAAGGGAGAGACAGAGGTGGAGGTCATGGAAGAGGAAGAGGAAGAGGGCCTGATAGAGGTAGATCCGGCAAGTGCTTTGTTTGCGGAGAAATGGACCACTGGGTGAGGCAGTGTCCGTGCAGACAGCCTCAGTCAGCCCTGGAGACTGGACAGCAGGGTGACAGACGGGGGAAGGTTAAGGTGGAGGTGGGCAGCCCACAAGGTACAGGAAAGCCTCTTTCCTTTATGCTTAGCAAAGAAAACTCGCTTATGCTAATCTCTTCCACTAACCTTATGGGCGCTGAAACATGACCCACCTCCATATTGAGCACTGAGGTTGCAGAGCGTGGACCATATCTTCAGTATAATGATGATGCATATAAGTCAATGCCTACCTCCACGTTATATGTGGAAGGTACACCAGTTACCTTTTTGGTAGATACAGGCGCAACATATTCGGTCCTTAAGTCAAGCCAATTCAAAGAATCAACACAAATAAGGATGGGTGGAAGGTTCCTGAACTCAATGGGTACATCAGGAGTCATGATATGAGAGAGATTTACTGCACCCCTGTCGTGTGAAACCAGTAATGGGGAAACATTCCAATTCTCATTTTTGTTATCGGAAATTTGTCCTTTAAATCTGATGGCTCGGGGTCTCATAGAGGGATTGGGATTGGATTTACTTAGCACCTCTACAGGCTTGCAAGTAATATGAAAAGAAGAATTGCCAGTACAGGCTGTAAAATACGACCCATGACCCTTGATGTATGCCATGAGTAGAGGCTAAGCCAGAGACCGATAAGTTCAGTGAGCTATTCACTCACCCTGGAAGCAAGTGAGCATGTTAATCCTACTAACACCAATTTTCTACCTAGAGATGTGCTGCATTGCACAGCTCATTTACACCGCGATGGGCCTGACGAATTGTATGAGAGGGACTGGTTCAGGAGATTGGTTAAACCAGATCAGTTACTATTGTGCGAGCTCTACTGGAATGATCACAGATGTGCAGTCAGTGTGACCTTATCCAAAGTCTGTGTGACAGCAGGTAGACCCAATCTTGTTGATGTGAAAGGTGCTTTTCCTCATGTGTCGTTGGCCAAGAGATCCAGTGACAGGTGGAAGATTTAGGACCGTGGGTACTAAGGGCACAAAAAACGAAAGATTGGGTCTTGAGGAACGATGTGGGTATCTGGTTCAGTGATGACATGCGAACATACAGGAAGTAACTAAATTGGATAACTCCGGCAGATAGGGCAGTCCAGGTAACTCCTGCTAGCCCTGAAGAGCCTAGGAAGGTAGCCTGGCATTTTCCTAAGGTAGAAGTCTTGGGCCCAAGGTTGAGAAAGGTCCCTACTGAGTTGTGGGCAAAAGGCAAACATGATGTGGGGCTCATACGAGGGTGTGAACCCATAAGATTAACCCTGAAGTCTGAGTATCGTCCTTGCAGAGCACAATACCTGTTAAAACCAGAGGCTACAGAAGGAATTACTCCAGTCTTTGAATCCCTCCTAAAGGCTGGAGTGATAGTCCCCTGTGAAAACTCACCAGTGAGAACTCCCATTTTTCCAGTCAAAAAGGCAAATATTCCCGGTGAACCAGAGGAATGGAGATTTGTTCAAGACCTGCAGGCAATCAATAATGCTGTTGTCCTGCGCTCTCCAAATGTTCCTCACCCCTATACTATATTGGCTCAAATTCCACCGGAAAGTAAATGGTTCTCTGTTGTGGATTTAGCAAATGCCTTCTTTAGTGTACTGGTACACCCAGATAGTCAATTCTGATTCGTTTTTTCATTCAAAGGGAAGTCGTATACCTTCACGCGACTTTGTCAAGGTTACTGCGAGTCACCCACCATATATAATGAGGCTCGACACAGGAGTCTGGAGACTCTTGTTTTAACCCTGGGGTCAGCACTTCTGCAGTATGTAGACGATTGCTTAATAGCAGCACCAACAAAGGAACAATGTGAGAAGGATACCCTTGCGTTGCTCTGCCATCCAGCGAGGGAAGGGCACAAAGCCAGTCTCTCAAAGCTACAAGTTGTGCAACAACAGGTGAAGTTCTTAGGTCATTTAATATCTCACAAGGGAAGGCCATTGGTCAAGACAGAGTTCAAGCAATCCAGCAAATCCCAAAGCCTCACACAAAGAATCAATTACTATCCTTTTTGGGCATGTGCTCTTACTGTAGAATGTTTATCACACATTACACAACCCTTGAGGCGCCCCTAAGTGACATAGCCCATGGCAAAGGGTTGTAGAACCAGAGTCAATTGCAGTGGACCCCAGAGGCCGAAAATGCCTTGGTTGAATTGAAAAAAGTGCTCCAAACTACACCTACGTTGGTGATTCCGAATCCAAACAAGCCTTTTGTACAAATGGTAGATGAGAAGCATGGCTGCATGACATCGGTGCTGTTGCAGAATCATGGGGGATAATTAAGGCCGGTAGATTATTTTTTGGCAAAACTTGACGGCGTAGCAGCAGGATTGCCTGCAAGCCATGGCTGCAGCTGAAGAGGCTGTTGTAGCCTCCAGGCACATAGTCGGCTATGGTGAATTAACCCTACTGGTCCCACATGCAGTATCCTTACTGCTTTCCGAGCAAAGTACAGCACACATGTCGGCAGCACGTTGGCTCAGACACAATACTGTGTTATTGGAGATGCCTAACATTACAGTAAAGCGATGGAACATCCTTAACGCTGCTCGCCTTCTCTTCACAGAAGGAGATGGAGACCCACATGACTGGGTTGCTGTAACTAATGAAATTTGCAGCTGGAGACCAGCTTTGCAGGATTCACCACTTCAGAATCCGGATATGGATTTTTTTTGTGGACGGGTCAGAATTGTGTTGAATATGCTGTAGTGACTACCCATGAGGTAGTCAAAGTAGGATCACTCCCTTCTCATCTGTCAGAGCAAGCAGTGGAGCTGATTGCCTTGGCTGAGGCAAGGACAGTGAATATTTACACCGACAGCAGACACGCATTTGGGGTTGTACATGATTTTGGAACCCTGTGGAAACACAGGGGGTCCTTGACCTCCACCGGAAAGTCCATCACACACCGTGGCCTAATTTCTGATCTCCTGGAAGCGGTCGTTTTGCCCACTTCAATCGCTGTGTGTAAATGTGAAGCCCACACAAAAAAATAACAATTCCATTTCTCAAGGCAACGCAAAGGCAAACTCAGCAGCAAGGACGGCAGCCCAGCAGCCACCAAGTGATCAGTTTAACATGTGAATGACAAGATTTTGTATACCAACAACAGACGTATGGGAGTTACAGTTGCAGGCCATACCAGAGGAGAAGCGTGAGTGGAGGGTAGGGTGCAGCATGAGGGAAGGGGTGTGGTGTGGTCCCAATGGTAAACCCTGTTTACCGCAATCATTATTCCCATTCTATGCCAAACTGACACACGGTAAGGACCATGTGTCAAAAGGGTGGAATGTACGACAGTATTTCGGCACACTGGTACACTAAGGGATTCACTAACTACTCCCAGAAATATTGTGAACGATGTGTTATCTGTGCCACTAATAATGTGGGAAGGGAAATACAGATGAGTCAGGCAGCACATCCCCAACCCCAAAAACCCTTTGAACATTTACAGATAGATTTTATTGAACTAACACCCAGCGAAGGGAAAAGGTATTGCCTGGCAATAGTTGATGTGTTTTCCAAATGGGTGGAAGCGGTCTCCACGTTTAAACAGGATGCCAGCACAGTAGCCAAGGCTTTGCTAATGGAAATTATGCCAAGATGGGGTATCTCTGAAAGGCTTAGTAACGACAATGGGACACCATTCGTCAATAACGCCCTACATCAGATCAGTGATCACTTGGGAATAAACATGACACAACACTGTGCCTACCACCCAGCGAGCACTGGGGCAGTGGAAAGAGAGAATGCTCCCCTAAAAAATAAATTGACAAAATGTTGTGAGGAACTAGGGGTGACATGGACAAAGGCACTTCCGATTCTGCTAATGTATAGGAGATCTAGGAGGAGAGGAAGAGCTCATCTTAGCCTGTTTGAGATTTTGTTTGGTAGGCCGCCCAACACAGGAATGGGCCCAAGACCTAGAGTAAGACAAATAACAACAGGCCATTGTGAGGATGAGATGTTATGTTACTGTATGAAACTCTCTACACTTTTGTCTCATATACAGAATCAAGTAAAGGCAGCACTATCCCAACCAGCAGGAGGGAAGTTGCATGATCTAGAACCTGGAGACCGGATAGTGGTAAAAGACTTCAGGAGGAAAAGCTGGAAGGCGAAAAGGTGGCTGAGACCGTTTCAAATGCTCCTTACAACACAGACAGCTGTTAGGATCGCAGAAAGAGCCACGTGGATTCATGCCAGCCATTGCAAACGTGTAGCTGGACCTGAGAAGACATTGGACGACACCAGAACCAAATAAGTGCAAATAGTGGCTAGACGCCTCATACAAATATGGGACTGCCCTACCTCACCCAGAATATCACTAGCGTAATTAATCATATAAAGGCAGCAGTAAGACCACCTCCCCCAGCAGATGACTCCTGGTTCCAGTGGCTTCCCTCCCTTTGGGAAGGATGGGGGTACTGGATCCTACACGCTCTACTAGGTGTAGGGCTGGTCATACTGATAGTGCTTCGTATAGGACCCTGCTTGTATACCTGCCTACGGCGTTTGCTTATGAGTACGGTGGGATACCAAATGGTAAAACAATCAGAGGCCGCACCGCAGGAAGACTCGATTGCATGGATCCCACCATACCGTAATGTTGAAGTGTGTGATGTGTGAAAATGGGCTACGTACAGGGCACACCAGAGCAAGTGACGATACCACTAGAGAGCTGTGTTACAGATAGATGGTGTCTGAGGAAAGGCCTGGTGCTCCCTAAGCAGTTTGATGTATAGATATCCGGCTCTGTATGTTTTTGTCATTGTTGTCATGAAATGACAAAAAGGGGGGAAATGTAATGGAAAGTTCACATTTATTGTGAAATCTATAAAAGCATAGGGGAACAAAGACGTAACGGTCTGACTGAAACAAGGGGCACTGCAAACCAACAGAAAATGTAAAGGCAATTCACCTAACAGCAGGCTAAACTGTCATATCAGCAGTCAAAAAATGAGAAAAATAACTCCATATATGGAAAGGAACTCTAATGTTCCAGGCCTCTAGTCATGCAGATGCTGATAAGGGGAAGTGAATTATAGCTTTCATTTACTCCCTTTATACTATCAAACGCCCCCTCACATGAAGTGTCTAGCCAATGGATTGGGTCCCTTTGCAAAGGTCTGCAATAAACATTTTCTTTGCTCTTGGAGGAGAATGTGAGGACTGCAGATGCTGGAGATCAGAGCTGAAAATGTGTTGCTGGAAAAGCTCAGCAGGTCAGGCAGCATCCAAGGAGCAGGAGAATCGACGTTTCGGACATCAGAAGAAGAGCTGATGCCCGAAACGTCGATTCTCCTGTTCCTCGTTTTCTTTGCTCTTGCAAACGTTTGAGTTGAGTTGGTCTAATTTCCACAACACCCAGAGAAATACAAAAATGAACAAATTTTTCCTAAAGGCTTTGCTTCAGGAAATCTTATGGCATCATCCCTAGTCATGAAAAGACACTGATTCACCCTGTCTGGTTTAAAGTAAGGTTTTGACACAATCTATTAAGATCCTGCTGAATGGTTCTTTGAAAGTATCAGACTAAAGCCACAGATTTAATTGATAGTCATGGCATATTAGACAAATCTGACCATACGTTTACATAATTCTAGTCAACAAAAAGCATTTAATATTTCAGCTTGCGCTTTCCTAATCTTAAAGTGATCCTCCATTGAAATTTTGTGAGCCAGTTGTAAAATCTGGATACTCAGATGAAACTACCACCTGATGGACCACTGCCAATTCCTTATTGGCTGGTATTTGGATGACCTCCATTTTATCAAATTATTGAATCTTACAGCACAGTACCTCCTCTGCACTCCCTCCAGTGAAATCACATCCCTTCTATTGTGTCCAGAATTGCACACAGTACTTCAGCTTGTTAAAGGTTTTGCTGAAATCTATATAAACCCCACAACTACATTATCCTCAAATTGCACACGGCCTCCTCAAAAGATTAAACCAAAAAATTGTTGTGCATATCTTCATTCTGACAAAGCCATATTGACTATCCCTGATCAAACCTTGTCTCTCCTAGTGGAGATTAACTCTCTCTTTCAGAATCTTCTCCAATAGTTTCCCTACCATATTTTTAAGGCCCTGGTTTATCTCTCCCTTCTTGACAGGGGAACCCCATTAGCTGCGCTGCCCCTATGGTTAGAGCGGAATTAAAAATTTGATCATAGCCCTTGGAATTTCCTCCATCATCTCCCAAACCAACCTGGCATACAAGTCATCCAGACATGGAGATTTGTCCCCAAATCAGCCTGCCAAAACCATCTCACTCTTCAAGACAAACTGGTCAAGAACCTGAGTCTCTTTCCAAATTTTGTACCTATACCCTGACTCTCCAAAGTGAAGATAGATGTGAAGTCACTTAGCACCCTACCAACGTCCTCCAGCTCTCCACAGAGTTTTCACCCTTGGCTGCTAATGGACCATGTTCTTTCCCTAGTTATCTTCTTCCTTTTTACATGTAGAACAACTAGAGTCTCCCAAAATGTTACCTGCTAGTTTTCTACACCTTTTTTCTTTCCTAATTGTTGTTTATTCCAACAGGGTCTCTAGTTAGATGTTTCCTTTGTAACTATTAAAGCCTTTCGATTCATTTAATCTAGTCCTGAATATTCCTAGCTAATCCAGAGTTCTCTTGGCTTACTACTCTTACAAAAGGAAGATGTTTAGCCGGTACTCCCATCAATTCCATTTTAAAGCCCCACCCCTCCAAAGTGTGGATTTACTCATTAGACAGGGGCAGTTATTTATTTGGCCAGATCCTCTTATATTTTAATAAAATCTGCCTTCTTCCTTCTGCTGTTTGCAGAAGACCTGGCAGAGATCAGATTTAAGGACAATTTCTCTTGAAGAAAGGAGTTAATTCAGAATACAGAGTTCTCAGATAATGCACATTCTGGCAGCGCGATTTGTTTTTGTCATTGAGGAATTAAGGATCGGGAGTTTTGAGAATGCTTACCTCTGTTTGCAATAGCACAATTCCAGCGGTATTCATTTCACACACGTTGTTCTGTGCATGCGCCAATGTCAGCTGCCAACAGAGCAGCCTTCTGTACAGTACTGTACAGAGAGCAGCTTTCTGTGAAAGGTACACTACATCTAGATTATCCCTTTTTATTTGAAAGAATGGAAGGGCATAGTGACAAGAATTTTAGCAAGAAGCATCCTGGTTATAAAATTGCGTGTGGTGAACACAAAAGAGAGGCTATTACACTGGAAAAGAAGCTAGATATCATAAAAAAATATTTTTGAGTGTAAGGACAGAATGTGATATAGCTCACTTAACAGGAATGAGGGGGGTCTACTTGATGATTACATTAGCAATATTTTTTAAATGTACTGTTAAATTTACTTTTGATAAACATGATTTATACCTTCATTCAGGCGGTGTAATACTTTGTGTTAAGACTTTCGAGTGATTGTGAGTGATAATCTTTGCTGGTCTACCCCAATATTGCTGGTAAATCTGTGTCAGTATAATTTAGAAAGGGCCACCACATCTTGTGAACTGCTCTGTTTTGTGGTGCACCATATTTGTGAGGTAGTCTTGGGGGGAGATGCTCCATCACCAGTCTATGCCATCCCACAGGACCTGGCCATTTTTCCAATGTCCAATTAATTAAAATGTTCTTCCTCGCACAGTGGGTAAGAATGTTACACAAACTCTTCCTGTATTCCCCCTAAGGGGGCAAATTTGGCAACACCAGAAGAAATACTGGATCCACATTAACTTCAATCCCCAGGATGTCCTTTTGGTCCCTTATTAGAGCACTCCAGTATCTCTGGATCTTACAACATGACCTATAGCAGTGTGTGAGAGTGCTGATACTAACTTTACATTTGGGAAAGCCCGGTGATGCTCCTCTTGAACCCAGCTAGCACCATATGAGCCCAGTGTAAAATGTTCAATTGCATGGCCTGCACTGTTACATACTGAAATTTTCCTTACATTTTCCCATACCTCCAATAACGTATCCTCTCCTAGCTCTCAAGTCCACATCCTACAAAATGCCTCCATGTCCCCTAAGGCATGTCCTTTCTGTAAATGATACAAAGTACTAACTGAAAGAGCGCCCGTACACCAGAGCATTCTTTCTCCACGTCTGACTTGTAAGGCTGAGCCAGGAGCATGGTCTTCCTCTGTATATAATCCCTTACCTGAAAGTACCAGATAAAAGGTCCTTATTAGGCAATCCATAATTCTGACTTAGCTGGCTAAATGGCATCAAGACCTCCCCCTCAAATAAATCTCCCAGACAAGAGATTCCCTTATTCTCCCATAACTTAAAGCTAGAATCCATTGCCCCAGGTTTAAATCCTTGGGTTTTCACCAGCGGGGCAAATGGAGAGGTCTTAAAGCCAATTGCCCTAATCTTGCCTCATTATCGTCCAGGCTTTCACCATATTTAAAATGATTGGACTCTTACACTGCTTGGTCACCATTGCATCTTAACCATAAATAATAGATTAACGAGGCAGCATCTCGACCGTGAGGCCCCAACGTCAAGCCAAACCGACTCAGAATTTCCCTGTAGCCAGTCACCAACATACACTTACAGGGTTCTTATCTGATATCTCTTCAAGTCCAGAAGATCCAGCCCTCCCTCACCCTGCAAAAGCTGCAATTTGGAAGATTTATTTGGTGTCGCAGGCACCCCCTAACTAAAAGAACCTAGCCAACCATTCAGCCTCCATAATATTCGTCTAAGAAGCAATACCAGAAGCATTCACATGGGGTATAACAGGCGAGGAAGAACATTCATTTTAATCAGGGCTATTTGGCCTTACCATGACAACGGTAATCCCTCCCACTGTTGCAGATCCTGTTTTGTCCTCTCCAGTAGTTGTACATAGTTATCTTTATACAGCTGGTGGAAGGCAGGGGTATTAAAAATTCCCAAATACAAAACAAAAACCTTTTGACGACCATCTAAATGGGAACTGCATTCCATCCTTCAGATCAGGCACCTCCAGTAATTCCCCCCACTGATTTTGTAAAGTTGGTCCTGTAGCCCAAAAAAAAACTGCCAAATAAGTTGAATTGTTTGAATCAATCGAAGGACAGACTCCTCCAGCTTGGTTAAGAACAAAAAGGACATCATCATCTTATGCTCCACCATTCCCACCCCTGGCACCACTATTTCAGGATCCCTCTTGATCGCCTCAGCTAACGGTCCAATTGCCAAGGTAAATAACAGCAGTGAAAGAGGACACCCGTCGACTACCTCTCCCAGTATTAAAGGTATCGACTTAGTGCAGTATGTGATGACTGCTGCCTTAGGACCATGATACAACACCACCACCCATCTGGCAAAAGATCCCCCCAGACCAAAGCACTCTAGGACCCCAAACAGGTATGGCCATGCGATCTAGTCAAATGCCTTTTCTGCATCGAGGGAGACCACCAAAGCCAGGACCAATCTCTGCTGGCGTACCTACACCATGTTCATTACCCTCCTGATATCGTTGGAGGAGCTACGGTCCTTAACAAAACCTATCTGATCATCTTTTATAATATGGGACAGGACCTTTTCCAACCGCAGGGTGAGCATCTTAGATAGAATTTTCAAAGCTACATTCTACGGTGAAATTGGTCTGTATGATGCACATTCTTCAGGGTCTTTCCTTTTTTTTAAAAAAAGAGGAGTTGAGAGTGGACTGTAGACAATCCTGTGCATATGAATAGCTATACATCCTCAGAAGTGGCACCACTAACACATTTATGCATTTCTTATAGAATTCACTTGGGAATCCATCTGATCCAGGCATTTTGCCACCCTGGAGATGGTTTATTGTTTCTTGCACCCTCATAGGCACATTCATTCAACAGAGAAATCAGTTCTGCGTTTATATTGAAGCGGTCCAGGTTCTCAAAAAAAAAGGACCGCATTCGTTCTGCACTGTGTTTGCCTTTCTCCGAAGGATATAACTCAAAGATATTCCCTAACTCTAACATTTTTCTTCAACTGATAGCTAACCATACCAGCCTTCTCTTCTAATAAAGATAATAGATTGGGAAGCTTTCTTCTTCCTAGCCAGATATCCACATGGCTTACCTCAGAATTCAAACAAACAACATTCGTATAGCAAAGGAGACTTATGTGCTATACAAAGCATACCAAACATCATCTTCACTAACCTATCTACCTGTGACTCCACTTTCAAGGAGCTATGAACTTTCACTCCAAGGTCTCTCTGTTCAGCAACACTCCCTAGGACCTTACCATTAAGTGTATAAGTCCTGCTAAGATTTGCTTTCCTAAAATGCAGTACCTTGCATTTATCTGAATTAAACTCCATCTGCCACTTCTCAGCCTATTGGCCCATCTGGTCAAGATCCTGTTTTAATCTAAAGGTAACCTTCTTCACTGTCCACCACACCTCCAATTTTGGTGTCAGCTGCAAACTTACGAACTATATCTCTTATATAAGTGATTTGGATGCGAGCATAAATGACAAAAAAGGACCCAGCACCGATCCTTGTGGCACTCCACTAGTCACAGGCCTCCATTCTGAAAAACAACCCTTCGCCACTACCCTCTGTCTTGTACCTTTTGAGCCAGTTCTGTATCCAAATGGCTAGTTCTCCCTCTATTCCGTGAGATCTCACCTTGCTAACCAGTCTCCCATGGGGAACCTTGTCGACCGCCTTACTGAAGTCCATATAAATCACATCTACCGCTCGGTCCTCATCAATCCTGTTACTTCTTCAAAAAAACTCAAGATAGTTTGTGAGACATGACTTCCCCACACACAAATCCATGTTAACTATCCCTCATCAGTCCTTGCTTTTCCAAATACATGTACATTCTGTCCCTCAGTATTTCCTCCAACAACTTGCCCACCACCGACATCAGGCTCACTGATCTACAATTCCCTGGATTGTCCTTACTACTACTCTTAAAGAGTGGCATCACGTTAGCCAACCTCCAGTCTTCTGCCACCTCACCTGTGACTATTGATGATATACATATTTCAGTAAGGGGCCCAGCAATCACTTCCCTAGCTTTCCAGAGTTCTAAGGTACACCTGATCAGGTCCTGAGGATTTATCCACTTTTACCAGTTTCAAGACATCTAGCACTTCCTCCTCTGTAATATAGAAATTTTGCAAGGTGTCACCGTCTATTTCGCTACTTTCTATATCTTTCATACCCTTTTCCACAGTAAATACTGATGCAAAATACTAGTTCAGTATGTCCCCCCATTTTCTGCAGCACCACACAAAGGCCGCCTTGCTGATCTTTGAGGGGCCCTATTCTCTCCCTAGTTACCCTTTTGTCCTTAATGTATTTGTAAAAACCCTTTAGATTCTCCTTAATTCCATTTGCCAAAGCTATCTCATGCTCCCTTTATACCCTCCTGATTTTCCTCTTAAGTATACTCCTACTGCCTTTATACTCTAAGGATTCACTTGATCGATCCTGTCTATACCTTACATATGCTTCCTTCTTCTTAACCAAACCCTCAATTTCTTTAGTCATCCAGCATTCCCTATACCTACCAGCCTTTCCTTTCACCCCAACAGGAACATAATGTCTCTGGATTCTCGTTATCTCATTTCTGAAGGCTTCCCATTTTCCAGCCATCCCTTTACCTGTGAACATCTGTCCCCAGTCAGCTTTTGAAAGTTCTTGCCTAATACCTAATCAGTTATCTTTGGCCTTTTTCCAATTTAGAACTTCAACTGTTAGTGATGGAAAAGGATAGACCAGATCGATTTTAAAATCTAATGGAATTGTGGTCACTGGCTCCAAAGTGCTCACCCACTGACACCTCAGTCACCTGCCCTGCTTTATTTCCCAAGAGTAGGTCAAGTTTTGCACCTTCTCTAGTAGGTACATCCACATACTGAATCAGAACATTTTCTTGTACGCACTTAATACTATGGCATACCCAGTCTATGTTTGGAAAATTAAAATCCACTACAATAACCACCCTATTACTCTTACAGATAGTTGAGATCTCCTTACAAAGTTTGTTTCTCAATTTCCCTCTGACTATTAGGGGGTCTATACTACAGCATCAATAAGGTGATCATCCCTTTACTTATTACAGGAGTTCATTTATTTCAGTTAGACCATAACAAAACTTTGTAAATATGTGTAACCGAGAAGTATGAAAAGATGATCTATACAATTTGAAAAGAAAATAATAGACATTTCCACCATAGGCAGCACTGCTGCCTCAGTGCCAAGGACCCAGCTTTGATTCCCGCCTCAGGCAACTGAGTGTGGAGTTTGCACATTTTCCCTGTGTCTGTGTGGGTTTCCTCTGGTTTTCTTCCACAATCCAAAAAAATGTGCAGGTCAGGTGTATTGGCTATGCTAAATTGCCCATAATATTATGTTTATTAGGGGTAAATATAGGGTAGGGGGAAGGGGTCTGGGTGGGTGACTCTTCAGAGGGTCACTGTGGACTTGTTGTGCCAAATGGCCTGTTTCCATACTGTAGGGAATCTAACCTTAAAAAAAATGCTGCCTTGCTAGTAAGAACATATAAACTAGAATTGGAAAGAAAACTCAACAGTGGCAAACCTTTCTTATTCCTAAGGATACAGCGCAAGTTATGTTGTGGGAAGAATTGTTGGGAATAGAAAGTCATTCCAAAGCAGTGATGGAAATAGTTGGGATGTAGCCTTGGGGCTACACCCTCTAACATGCACAAGCACAAAGAGACAAGCTACGAAGGTGCAAAAGTTGGTTTAAAGTATTAACAACAATAAAGCCAACCATGAATTTTGCATTTTTGGTGCGACAGGTTGCCATATGATAGCACATGATAAACGTCTGACAACAAGACTGGGGTGTCGAGGATTACAAAAAAAAAACCTGCGATAGAGTCAGAAGTAGGGAAAGGTCAGCTTCACCTAGGTAAATTTCTGCCAAGAGCTCTGTACTGAGGAGTTAGGGTTCAGTAACTATTAGGAGCAGTTACTCAATGCAGCAAAAAGTGGAGGTTCAGAAAAGTTCAGCTGTTTTCAACTCAGTGAAGTGGTCTACTCAACAAAGCAGTGCACTTGGGAAAAAAAGCTCATGAGCACCAATAGTTTTGTAGAGAAATGTGATCACATGGGTAATTAAGTGCTGCAGTGCTACCTTGTAAATACTGTGGGACATAGTCTCAGGAGAAGAGATTGAGCAATTGGGTGAGTTGGAATCACCTATTGGAAGTCAGTTGCTATAACCTCAAGAGAACACCTAAAACCCCTTAAATTATTGCTTTCCTAAGAAATTTCAGTGACTCAGTAATGTCTGATGTCAGTGTTTTGTTGAGAAAGTTAGGGGACATCATCACAATGTCTGCTACTTGTGCAATTTGTGGTAGGCTTGACCGCAATTTGTTTATTAATTCATGTTCACCTCACCTTAATTATGAATTAGAGAATAAAATAGACAGTAAATTTACTTTACTTTGTTTACTCAAGACCATGAAATCTTTTAACTGACTTAAGTAACAGATTTCAGACTTCATTTATTCTATGAAAAAGTTACTGCTCCCCAGCTGGATCATAAAAACAAAAACTGAGTTTAGGCTGAATCAAAAGGGAAATGGATAAATTAAAGCAACAGAGATTGCAGGGCTGGGGGGGTGGGCAGGGGGAAGGGAAGAAAGAGAAGGGAAAAACATCAGATCTCTCTTTCAAGGACAATCGGCACAGATACAAAAAAAAACAAACCAGAAGATCACCTTTTAACTTGCAAATTTAAAATCTTGTGATAAACTGCCATTTTCACAACGTAGGAGTGCTGTTTTGAAACAAGTTAATTCTGCATGTTTTCAGAATTTGGGTATGGAGACCTAAATCTTTAACCCTCATGGATGCACCCTTGGCTATTTCCTATTACCCTTGCTATTTGTAATCTACACTGGTGTCCTTGAATGACATTGTCTGAAGCTATGATGTCACATTTCGCATGCAGACTAACACCACCATATTCTACAGTACCACTAACTCTGACTGCCTGTGTTGTCACAGTTCTTGTCTAACATTACAGGTAGATGAATAGGATACTAAAAGTTGTTAATGATATATTTGACCATGCAGTTAAGCTTTAAGTCTACTTTAAAATCAGTATGCTCTGATTCTTTAGCACAAATGTGGACTCTTTTTGGTGGAGTAATAATGTCTACACTCTGCAAGATTGAGGACTTCTCTCAACTCCTCTAGAAAACATCTTTGTCAGGCAGCAACCCTACGCTCTCCAACCTATCAGCCCTGATTCTATCAAGATCTGAATGGCCTATTCAGGTTTCTATTTCTCATGGTCTCGTCTTTGTACTGGAAGCCCCTCCTCTTTGGATGCATTATCAGAAATCCATTCTGCATCCTTTCTAGACCTCTTGCATCACTTCTGAAGTGCACTGTTCAGGATTGAACACAATACTTCATTTGAAGCCAGTCCAAATGTTAGTTGTTAAAAAGGAGGGCACTTCAAGATCACCTTTTATCTCGTGGAGTCCCACAGGGATCAGCGCTAAGGCCACATTTATATATTAAATGACAGATGAGATAAGTAAATATACTGTAACCAAGTTTGAAGGTGGCACAATAGGTGGGAAGGCAAGTGGTGAGGGTGACTGAGTCTGTGGTGGAATATAGACATGGCAGTGGGCAAAAAAACTTAGCAGATAGAATATATATGAAATTGTAAGGTTGGGCAAGTAGATTTGATAGTCATTTCCCCATTTTAAATAAAGTACAAAGGCCTTGTACATAAATCACAAGCAGCTACTCAGCAGATAGTAGGGAAGGCAAATCAAATGGAGCAAAAAAAGGTCTTGGTAAAACTGTATAAGGAACTAGTTGGACCATATCCAGAATATTGTGAACAGTTTTAGCTCCTTATTGGAGGAAAATATGCTGACATTAGAGTTAATTAAATTTACATTGACTGTCCTCATCCTTTTTACCAAAATTCATCACTTCAAATTTAATGTAAGTTTAAATTCAAATTATTTCATTTCATTTGCAATGGACTATAAATTCCTCATTTCCTCTTGAAGTTGATTACCATCATCTGCAAATTTTTAAATAGGTGTCCTATGAAAAAAATGCAATGCTTCTTGTACTATACCTTGGGAATGTAATTGTTTTTCAGACTGGCGGAAGGTATATAATAAATTTACCAGTTTGTTTCACATCAATCAGCTTGTTTCCATTCCATCACTGTCTCTTTTATTCCATAGGCTTCTACTTGAAGAGCCTTCCATGCAGCATGTTATCAAACATTTTTTTTTCTGGATCTATGAAGACAGTCAGTCAATCTGTTTATATGAATAGCTTAGCACACATTGTAAACTATGGCTCTGTGAATGTTCATGTAAATCCTACATTGGATTCTTCAGTAACGTGAGCAGCACAGAAGATGACACTTCCTTCTTGGATAGTCAGAGAATTTACCACCAGTGGTTTTGCTTTTACAGCTAAACCTACGGAGGAAAATGATTTCATGGAAGGGGGGGGGGGGGTGTTGGTGCTGGTGCATGCTGCTGTTTGCCCCCTAGGCAAATTTGCACACAACCCCAGAGAGGAGAATTTAAAGCATTTAAAGTTACTCAACAGTTGGATTATATGGTTGTATGGCAGGTTTTCCTCTAACAGCTGCAGTTCACACTGCGTGATCATTGTACCATACAAGCTGAAAACATCATGTGGCCATTGCCTACAAATTCCTCTCTTGGCACTGTTGCTCAGCCAAACTGCCATCATTTTAAAATTGCATTATTTAATGCACTCATTTTTATTTCCTGAACTTGGGAAAACAAGGACCTCATTTTTGTGGTAAATATCAGCAGTTTTAATTATAGATTGCTGCATTATAAGCAGGCTTCAAAAGTTGCAAAATATTCATTAGGTTTCTGACCCAGTTTTATATCAGCCTTATAATACACTAGATAGTTACATACAAATTAGAAAATTTATTTAGGAGACATGTCAATATAACTATTTCATAATGAAAGAAATGACTACACAAAAGGTGAAAAAAAAACAATGACCAAAAACCACAAAAATGCAAAAAGTTGTGCTTTTTAATTCTGTACTTGAGAAAAATTAAACCAATGAACGAATATAAAAAGGTCAAAAATTCCAAACAGAATACAATACTTCATAAAAAGGTCTTCTGCCTTTTGGGGGGTGGGGTAACTTTATAAAACAAATCACTGCACAAATACAGAGACAACCTTTTTTAAAAATAAGGTGTTTTGTATTACTATGTACAAATAATTCCATCACTAAACCAACACAAAAATCCTGTCAATACAACACAGAAGCACATGGACCACAAACACACTTTTTATATTGAATATGCAGAAATTGTGAACATACCAGGACAAATCATATCTGACATACAACAAAAAAAACAACCAATGGAAACAAAAAAGTGGCAACTTAACTAGCTTATAAGACAAATGCTGGAAGTGCATGTAAATGACATACAAATAGAACATGCCTTCGATGCTCAGTAATAGGCACCTTTTATAACAATGCAAAAAACTTGTCTATTTAAATAAGCAATAATAGTAGCAGAGATACAAACTCCAAATCAGTCAGTTTTAAAGTATCACCACAACTCAAAATACATTTAAGGGAAACTTTTACTCTTTCCAAGGGCAAACATTATTTGGATCCTTTATGTATATCCTGCATTTAAATATAATCAAAAGTAAAACAAACATTATCAGACCAACAGAATGTGTTTGTTAAATCTTTGTTTAAAAACAACTTTTAAATATGTATTTATCAAGTACAATCCATGGTTCTATCGTAAGATGAGCATTTTAGGGAGGATACATTGGAGTTTAGCCATTAACAATGCAATAAATACATCAAGATCATTAAGCTACAAAGCCATGTAAACATGAAAAGAAACTGCACTATAAAAAGTGAGTTAATATTTAGGCTATACATTAAAAAATTAGCCAAGAATGCATTGCAAATAGTTCAATTTGAAAACCCAATTTACAGGAACAGAGTTCAATCAATTGTATAATTGAACAAGCTGTGAATGTTCATAGTTTAATTGTTAGCGATCAAGGACAATTTGAAAACAGGCTATTTATAAATCAGAACAATTAAAATCCTACCAAATAGGTTTTTTTCTCTTTCCTCCCACCCCGCCACTATTTTTTCCTAGTGTTAACAGATGCACTAACTTGAATTATGGTCTGTACAAAAGGACTCATGTTCTAGCTGGTAATTACCTTGTTGACCACCTTTTACTAATCCTTTTTTTCCCCAAAAACACACCTATGTATTCCAAACTAAACAGTGCACAGTACAAGATGTGACTATATATCGGTTGGCTACAATTGACATGATACACAGGCTAAAGGTTCATACTCAGGACTATGAATCAGATTCTCTACTAAGCAGAGTTGCTGAAAATGAAGACAAGTTAATAGCTTTTGAAAAATACAAGTGATATGGCATGAAAGAAGTTAACATGTGTATAGATGGTCAACATTTGATGGATATTTAACAGATTTTGGCAGCTTCTACTACATGCCATTTTTACAGAAATCATAAGCCCTACAATGTGGGAACAGGCTACTTGGCCCAACCAGTTCACTGTTGTCCATTTCCACCTTGACCTCAAGGCATAAATGAAGAGGTCGGTATAAAAACCACATTTTTGTGACTAGATGATCACCGGCAATAAATTGGAAAGAAAAATATAATTGAAAAATGCTGAGTCAAGAGAAAAAAAAAGGAGGTATTGCAAAAACAAAAAAAAAAAGAGGAAAATCACAAATTATTGCGATTTGTTTCTTTTTGCATCAGGGATGATTTAAGACCAGCAACTGCCTGCTGCTGCAAAGATCTCCACTGTTCTAAATCAAGGGCATCTCACGAATCAACCTAGAGAAAAATGAACCAAAGGCAGTAAAAAGTCAGTGTTTTTGTCTGAAAATAGAGTACTCACAAAAATGGAACAAACATACAGCAATGCTCCTGATAAGTATCATAACTTCAAGTGGCAATGAAGCTCCACTGTGCAATATCTCGGTCAGAAATATGCTCCTACAAAGTGCACATTGGATTCAGCAAGTTACAACTCAAACTGAGCAAATTTAGAAGCTAATTTAAACAAAAAAATCAGTAGAGACAGAACTGAATATTTCCTAAAGAAACTAGCACCTAACTTTATTACAATACAAATTTTGCAGGGCTTATGAAAAAAGGAGATTCTGTAGCTATTCCAAACTTACTTTTATAGAACACTAATAGATATAATTTCTAGTAATTGAAAAAAAACATCCTTGTAAAGCTATCGAGACTCTACATGAAGCTCAAGATTTACATAATTCTGAAGCCACAGATTAATCTCTGATTTAAAAGGCAGCACATAATATAATGGGTCTGCAGTGGATTTTCAGGGGGGGGGGTGGAAAATGAGAAAAAGAGAAGAAAGATTGCAGATGTGAATTTTTAAATACAGGGCACAGGCGTGCTGTTGATAGAAATGAATATTAACATCAGCTTTAAATGGAGCTTTTCCATCTGCAATATGCATCCAGTTGTGTGAGAACAATGGTAAGCATAAATTTTCTTGCCCACAAATCTGTATTCAGGAATGACAAGTATTTTAGGCAAAGAACACAATAAGTAATCTTCAATCAAATACAACTTCCAACATTTAGAATATTTATGTATCATTCTTCAGCAAAGATAAATCAAAGTCATGCTTTAACAGTACCTAAATAACAAGCTAACCATTCATTTCAAAAACTTTAAATGTGTGGTTTAGCGATCAGAGGATACGTGTTATCATTTCCTCCAGTCCTATACATTCATTTGCTACCCAGTGGACAGTACATACAGTAGCAGGAATCAATACCATTTTTAAAAATGTTGTTTAAAAGTTTGGAGGATAAACAAGTGAGGGTTGAAACAAAAAGCAGTGCATTCTTTACAGTACAGAAGTGGATTTTAAAACAATGCAATTAACAGTCCCAAGATTTCTTTTAAATCATAGGTGTAGATAAATTCAATACCCAAATTATCTATGATAAAACATTCAAGAAAAATTAAAAAGTTGTGAAAATACAAATATTGAAAATTTAAGAGATTAAATGATCAGTAATGGGAAGTACATATGGGATAGTTCAAGTCGTCTGAGGATTAGTGATTTATAGGTTTAATCTCAAAAGTTCTGACAGAAATAGTTAAAATGAGATAAGCAGCAGCTCCGACCCCCATTAACAACTATTGAAACTATCAAAAGAGCAAATTTACGCTCATGCAAAGAGCGACAAGGTCTGTGCCAGAAGCAATTCTGCATCAAGAACAACCAAATTTCTATTTTCTTACCCTCCTGTGAAAAAATAATTCAAGATCATTTATCCCCAGAGGGAGAGACTGCCACATCAACCAAATTTAAAATAAGACATGAAATGCAAGGCAAAATAAATTGTACATAAACTTAGTTGAACAACATTACAGGATTGTACATTAATCTCATTCTGTAACAACATATCGACAGCACAATCATGCATTGTTATCCAATTCCAACAAATTCCTTCTTGCTTTTACACAAGGTTACAGATTTCTGAAAACCACTGAGTAACTAGGCAGCATACTAAGTGGTTTTAAATAAACATGACATTTTTGGCTTCAAGTAGGATTCAAGTTAAACATTGCTATTTAAGTTCTGCTTGGCCTCTAGTTTCCAGCCATAAGACATTTTAGCCAAATTAGAACAAAAGGCACACCTCCCCTCTAAAAGCAAAATCATTTGACCCATTTGCTCTTGTACTCTGATTGTCTTGAGTGTTGGTGTCTCCTTGCATTGGTCAACTGGTGGACCACCCATACCTTCACTTCCAATTGATTCATCCCCTTAAGTTTGGGAATAGCAGCTGTCAAATATTTGTACCAAGATCACCCAGTTTGAGATTGTGCTTCACTTTCCTTAATTCAGTCATATTGAATCCCAAAAGCACATATGGTTTGTACTTCATTGCTTTCAAGCAGAGCCTTTGCTTATTGCCAAAGACAAAGGCAACATCATTTTTCCATAGCCACAAGATTGAAGATAACATCTCAATTTCTTTATTACTGGGGTATGGCTGCTTGTGAAAGTAGTCAAGTAGGAATAGCTTTCTTTCTTCATATGAGCGATCCTCAAAGCCTTTTGGAACTAGTGCCAAGACCGTAGATGGGTCCAGTAATGGTGGAGAATGTAGAGTGTTTGCAGAGTCAGTTAACGCCACAGGGGAGACATCAAAATTATTTGCTATCACATCAGTTTTTATTCGTTTAGGAGAAGGCAACGCCAAGTCTCTCTTACCCCCATTCGTAAGTTCATTATTGCACTTCGTGGCGGTTTCTGGAAATTCACGCTTTGATTGAACACCACTCTTTGACAAAATATCACTTTGCTGTTTATTAAGGCCTCGACAACGCAACAGATGAAGAGATATTGTTGAAGTTGTCATGCTGTCTGTGTATACACCAAGACAGTGAATGCACTTGAAAGCCGGTATCCTCAGCAGTGGATGAACCATTGACGCTACATGATGATCTTCTTGCAAGTGGTTTTCATAGGTTATGCTTGAAAAGTGTTCTGAACAAAAGGGACATTTTGAACTTTGGGGCTCTATTACATTTTCTTCCATATTAATTTCATCTGTTTGCCTGCACACCTCAATTACTAAAGGTGCATGAGGGGTAGACATTTTGTTTGGAATAAGTGTTAAATGGATATCATTAGGACCCATTTTAGCTTCTGGCAATTTAACTGTTAAATTAAAACTACCACCATTTATTTCATGAACAGTTGATACTCCATCTTTAACATTTTCAACAGCTTCAAATCTCAATCCAGCATGCATAGCCTTCACATGCTCTGAAAATTTTGGGAGCTCATGGAATGTCAGAGAACAGAACAAACAAGTCAGGCCATGCATTAGCAAGTGGGACATTAGTACATTTTTATCCATATAACTTCGACAGAAAAGACACTTACTTGTTTGAGCACGCACTCTCTGCAAGTAAGTAGCACAGGCTACAATCTTCTCTGGTTTATCAGAATATTCCTCAATTTTATGTGCTGTTGCAACATGATTATCATAAGCACTCAGTGGCAGCAATGCACTGCACACTGAGCAACTCTTCCACTGTTGAGCCTTGATATTTTGTGCAGTATAGTCAACAGCAGCTGCAGGTTCTGCTGCACTCTGCTTCTGTTCCCCTGTTGCAGACATCACTGCAATTTCAGCAGATGATCCTTTTGTTTGTTGTTGAGAAACAGAAGTAAATGTATTTGTTTGGGAAATATTAAGTGGCACTTGCGATGTAGAAAACACCCCAGGTTTGTTACTCAGTATACTACCTGGAGTAACAGGCAAAGAAAACTGAACTGGGGTTAGAGTGTATGCAGGTACACCATTGACATGCTTGTTGCTTTGAATCAAGTGTCTCACTGTCTGGGAATTAGTTGGCAGGGCATTTCTGGGAATATTAGCTCCTGCTGTATGATCCACAGTCAATCCTGGTGGCATCAAAAACGCCTGAGGAAGGACCGGATTTACTGCTCGGATTGTAAGGTTATTCTGAGTGACCTGAAAAGTAGCAGATACAAGGTTAACAGGTGCTGGTTTTGGAAAACCTCCAGGACCAGCAGTGGACACAGTTACTGGAACAACATTGTTTTGCAAAGGGAAAGAGCTCATGCTTGGTCTTAATGATCCCAAAGCTACTGGTTTAATACTTTGAGGAAGTGTCAATATATTAACAGCCTGTTGCATAGGTGATCTCACACAGGAAGTTGACGGTATAGGTAAGGTAATATTTGCTGTTGATGCCACACTTGGAAATATTGATCCAACTGGTCTGATACTTTGTGCTGGTGCAGCCGATTTAACACAGGAAAGCACATGTCCTGTTAATTTGGGATTAAGCGGTGGTACTGGTGATCTCACACTTGGGAGCACTGGCAGAGAAACATTGCTCCCCTGAGCCTTAGGAGCAATGTGCAGCCTAGGGCTGAGCTCAGTTACATGCCCAATTGTAGCTTTTACAGGACCTACCACTTCTTTATGTCTATCCAGGATATGATATAGAAAGGCATCATAGGTGACCATTTTCATTTGGCATCCTTTACAAAAATACTTATATACAGAAAGTAATACCGGTTCCTCCACCTGACCAATGTAATTATTTAATAAATTGCCAAAGTGTGAAAGAAAAACATGTTTCTTCATGGCATACAATGACACCTCTTTGTACGAGCATACCCTGCAAAAATAAACAGGCTGGACTAGGTTTGATATTTTGCCCTGAAACATTTTGGGTTGAATCGGTCTTATTTGATCTGTATTCACATGGTTGGCAGTGTTGTACACTTTCCGAGAATCAGAATGAAATATTTTAACATGTTTTTTCATACTTTTCTGATGAGAGATAAATGTGCAATTAGGACAACTAGTCATCAGTTCTACATCCATCTCATCCTCATGGGAACATCGCATATGACTTTTATAAGCAGAAATAAATTTTGTTGAAAAATTGCATAGGCTGCAGCAATATGGTTTTGTTCGGTAAGCCTGCAAACAAGAATAAAGACATTTTTAAAATAGAATAGAAATTAGACAGATTTACATAGCACTTTACAGCCATAGGTTGAGAGTTGCTTTGAACTGACCTGTGAAGTCCGTAATGATTTCTTCTACAGCGCAATAGTCAAGTTCCTGTGACCTTGCACCATACAAGAATCACGCAATACAAATAAAATATTGGGAATGCAACTGTGCTATAGCCAACACACATTTTTTTAAAAAATGATGTGCTTTAGAAACAGTATCCCCTACTCAATCTCATTACAGCAAATTTGCATTGATAAAAATGCATGCTATAGCAGAACAACCTGTACTTTACAAGTGCAGTTACGTTTTATGCAAACAAATAGCCAAATTACACACATGGTTTAAAAGCAGTAACTTGATTTTTGTTTTGAATTTCAAAAAGGTTTAGTCGAAGAATAAATGTTGATTAAGACATCAGGGGAAAAAAAAAAATCAGATAAATCTTTAGTGTTAATACTTCATTAACAAGATACGTTAACACAATCTCTTCATACTTAATCTATCCAAATAATAGTCCAATATAACATTTCTGATATGACTTTCTACTAAAAGTAAAGACTTTTTGTCTA
The DNA here is from genome assembly GCF_047496795.1 of Chiloscyllium punctatum. Taxonomy (NCBI): domain Eukaryota; kingdom Metazoa; phylum Chordata; class Chondrichthyes; order Orectolobiformes; family Hemiscylliidae; genus Chiloscyllium; species Chiloscyllium punctatum. The sequence goes on from NC_092779.1 coordinate 47,616,049, forward strand.
ACAAGGTTTTGGGATTTGAACCCAGACCTTCTATCCCAAGAGACAGGGATACTATGACAAGACCGCAAATCTGTTTTTTTTCAATGTACAGTCAACTATTCAGACAAAGATTGCATACCTGATCTTCAAGCATTGCTATTGTGACATGATAGAGTCATACAGAATGGAGACAGGCCCTTTGGTCCAATTTGTTCATGTTAACCACTTCCAAAACCAAACTAGTCCCACTTGTTTAAACTTGGTCCACATCCCTCTCATTCAGGTACTTATCCAAATGTCTTTTAAAAATGTTATGTTATAACTGTACCTGTATCCACCACTTCCTCTGGCAGTTCATTCCACATATGATCTACTCTAAAAACAGATGCCCGTGTCCTTGTTAAATCTTTCTCCTCTCACCTTAAAAATATGTCCCCTAGGTTTGAACTCCCTCAGCATAGAGAAAAGACCCTTGCTACACACCTTATTCACCTCACTCAATTTCAAAGTCTCTATAAAGGTCACCTCTCAACCTCCTGCACTTCAGTGAAAATAGTCCCAGCCTATTCAGCTTCAGTTTATAACTCAAACCTTCCATTCCCAGCAACGTCCTGGTAAATCTCTTCTGAACCATCTGCAATTTAATGATCTTCTTCAGAGAGAAGGGTGATCAGAGTTATATGCAGTATTCCAGAAAAGACCTCACCAAGATATCCCAATTCTTATACTCCAGAGTCTGAGCAATGAAAATAAGTGTGCTAAATGCCTTTAACCAACCTGTCTATATAGAGTCATAGAGATGCACAGCACAGAAAATGGCCCTTCAGTCCAACTCATCCATGCTGGCCAAATATCCTAAACCAATCTAGCCCCATTTGCCAGCACTTGGCCCATATTCCTCTAAACACTTCCTATTCATATACCCATCCAGATGCCTTTAAATGGTGTAATTGTACCAGTCTCCACCACTTCCTCTGGCATCTCATTCCATACACACCGGCCTCTGCGTGAAAAAGTTGCCCCTAAGATCTCTTTTAAACTTTTCCCCTCTCACCCTAAACCTATGACCCCCTGTTCTTAACTCCCCCACCCCAAGGAAAGACCTTGTTTATTTTCCCTATCCATGCCCCTCATGATTTTATAAACCTCTATAAAAAGGTCACCCCTCAGTCTCTGACACTCCAGGGAAAACAGCCCCAGCCTATTCAACCTCTCCCTATAGCTCAAACCCTCCAACATCCTTGTAAATCTTTTCTGAACCCTTTCAAGTTTTACAACATCCTTCCTATAGGAGGGAGACCAGAATTGCATGCAATATTCTAAAAGTGGCCTAACCAACATCCTGTACAGCCTCAACACGACCTCCGAACTTCTATAGTCAATGCTCTGACCCATAAAGGAAAGCATACCAAACGCTGTCTTCACTATCCTTTCTACCTGCAACTCTAGCGCGATGAAAATTTCAGAGTCGTATGTATCTGAAGTCCTGAGATATCAATTAACAGGATAAATGTTGATAATGGATTCGAGGTTTACTGAACGTACCCCAAACTCAAAGCAGGTTGCACCTGTTGTTATCTTTGTTAGAGGCATAATCCAGCAAAAAATTTGCATTAACAAATGTAAGAATTCATTTTACGTGCATGTATTAAAATTCAAGGAAATACTTGGGATTACCTTTGGCCTTTTGACTGGCTGCCATACTGAAACGTCATTCCACGTTGTGTTTTTTATGTAGTATTCCCCTGGATTATAACTTTTAAATTCCTGAAAGCATATAAACATTTTCATTTGTCACAAATTTACATAAGATAAAAAGGTTACCAAAAATAATATTTTTTAATATACATTAAAAGGGAAGACCATGGGTAGCATGGTGGCTCAGTGGTTAGCACTGCTACCTCAGAGCACCAGGGACACTGGTTTGATTCCTGACTCAGGCAACTATCTATATGGAGTTTGCACATTCTCCCAGTGTCTGCGCGTTTCCTCCCATAATCCAAAGATGTGCAGGTCAGGTGAACTGGCCATGCTAAATTGCCCATAGGGTTAGGTGCATTAGACTAGATTCCTTAGTGTGGAAACAGGCCCTTCGGCCCAACAAGTCCACACCAACCCTCCAAAGAGCAGCCCACCCAGACGCATTCCCCTACATTTACCCCTTCGTCTAACACTATGGGCAATTTAGCATGGCCAATTCACCTAACCTGCACATCTTTGGACTGTGGGAGGAAACCGGAGCACCCGGAGGAAACCCACGTAGACACGGGAGAACGTGCAAACTCCACACAGTCAGTTGCCAGAGGCAGGAATTGAACCCGGGTCTCTGGTGCTGTGAGGTAGCAGTGCTAACCACTGTGCCACCCAGGGGTAAATATAGGGTAGGGAAATAGGTCTGAATGGGTTACTCTTCAGAGGGTCAGAGTGGACATGTTGGGCTGAAAGGCCCGTTTCCATACAGTGAGGAAGCTAATCTAAGACCAGTAAATTGGTAACTCACAGCAAGCATAACATATCTCCAAACAGTTTTTGACATGGCATTCAGCAATATTCTGGACCAGCAGCAGACATCAGGAAATGAACACATTCAGCAGAAATGAAAGTGGTACCTTACTTCAGATTGTTAGTTAACCAGCTCATAATATTCGAGGAGAAAGTGAGGACTGCAGATGCTGGAGATCAGAGCTGAAAACGTGTTGCTGGATGTGATACCACCTCTGATGCTCACGCTCTTGCTAACACTGTACAAGGGGTATTTTTACGTACACTCACCAGAGAAAAATGTTTTTCTACCACCACAAAACAGGCTTAAATTAACTTTTGACTTCAGAATCCAGTATGGGAAATCTGAGATCCTTTTTCCTGGAGCTTTCATTTACCGGAGTTAATGTTCTCAGCTCTCAGCTTCAAACAACCTTCTCAGGTCTGGTCTGGGACGATCCTTACCCCAAGGAAATCTAGTTTTGCCATTTCCTGCGTGTGTGCGTGTGTTTGTTCTCCAAGCAATGGGTGTTTTTCTTATGTTTAACATAACAGCTGTTCACCTTGTTTGTGTAAACTCTCCTGAAGTATATGAAAACCCATGACTTCTGAAAGCTGCTCCCTTAAGGTGTCTTACTAAAAAAATAGAAATTGCCCCATCTAAATCACGATTGGGGGAAGGTGGTGGTAGGACAATATTGGTGTAAAACATATTGTAAGTTTTGTGGAACTTAGATGGTTACTAATTTTAATGCTTTCTAATTTATCAGATCTTCACTGATCTTGCTGTAATTCTGTCTGATCTGAATTTCAGAAAATTGACTGCTGTAACTTTTGTGCATCCCTTGTAGTACTGCTGTGGTTCAGATGTAAATGTCTAAGATCCATCCATGTTCTTGATATGTGAGCAATTGACTCAAATGATATTGACTTTGTATAGTAATTGCTAATTTTATGAGCAGAAAATGTGTTGCTGGAAGAGTGCAGCAGGTCAGGCAGCATCCAAGGAACAGGAGAATTGAAGTTTCGGGTATCAGCCCTTCTTCAGGAATGAGGAAAGTGTATCCAGCAGGCTAAGATAAAAGGTAGGGAGGAGGGACTTGGGGGATTGGGCGTTGGAATGCGATAGGTGGAGGGAAGTCAAGGTGAGGGTGATAGGCTGGAGTGGGGTGGGGGCGGAGAGGTCAGGAAGAAGGTGCTGAGTTCGAGGGATTTGATGGAGACAAGGTGGGGGGAGGGGAAATGAGGAAACTGGAGAAATCTGAGTTCATCCCTTGTGGTTGGAGGGTTCCTAGGTGGAAGATGAGGTGCTCTTCCTCCAGCTGTCGTGTTGCTATGGTCTGGTGATGGAGGAGTCCAAGGACCTGCATGTCCTTGGTAGAGTGAGAGGGGGAGTTGAAGTGTTGGGCCACGGGGTGGTTGGTCCGGGTGCCCCAGAGGTGTTCTCTGAAAATGTTCCGCAAGTAGGCGGTCTGTCTCCCCAATATAGAGGAGGCCACATCGGGTGCAGCGGATGCAATAGATGGTGTGTGGGGAGGTGCAGGTGAATTTGTGGCGGATATGGAAGTCCCTTGGGGCCTTGGAGGGAGTTAAGCCGGGAGTTTCTTGCAGTTGCAGGGGAAGGTGCCGGGAGTGGAGGTCGGGTTGGTGGGGGGTGTGGACCTGAAGAGGGAGTCACTGAGGGAGTGGTCTTTTCAGAATGCTGATAGGGGAGGGGAGGGGAAGGAAATATGTCCCTGGTGGTGGGGTCTGTTTGGAGGTGGCGGAAGTGACTTAATAATTTGCTTATAGGATTGCGGAATAGGCCAGCATTTATTGCCCATCTGTAACTGCTTGAGTCGGTGATTGCAAACGGCACTAAAAACTGTAGAAACCCTTGGACATAAAGATATTATATACATACACAAACCTCAATTATCCAAATATCAATTATCTGAAGACCTCAAGGTCCTGATAAAAACATTACAATCAAAGAGGTTTTTCCAACACCGATCCAGTCTTTTGTTTAATGATTAAAAATGAACTCTGCTTCATGAAATGCTGCCAAGAACAGTCCTGGACATAGATGGGAGTCCAGGCACTCACTTTAAATGACAGACCACCTGCCCCACCCACCCCCCCCCCCCCCCCCTCTCTCTTTCCCCAGAGTTCTACACATGGGTGTACCCTAAACTCCCCTTCCCCAGATAATCTGCAAAGGTGGAACTTGACAAAAAAAGTTGGCATGTGGCTGCATGTGATATTTTGAGACTCAACCCTGAAGGCAGCAGTCTTGCTGTTGTTGACTAGTCCAGCTGCCTAGGGTGGGAATGTAGACGGGGGGCGGGGGGGGAAGAGGAAAGAGAAGGTGTGTGCAGGGGTTGGGGTGAACTCGCACAGTGTGCTGCTGCTTAGTCTCCTGAATAGGGAGCTTGACTTCGCAAGTGCTGACTGTGTCAATCCCACTCAACTGATGAAGGTGGAGGTGGGGGCAGGGGCTGGGTGGGAGGCTTCAGCATTGCTACAGGTCCCTTACACACAAGCGTGTGTTTGCTTAGAAACAAACCCTGAGGCAGAGAGATGGAGCAAGGCAGGCAGAGTGAGGAAAAAAAAGGAAACTTCCAAAAACTCGAGCTCCACAGGAGAGGAATTGAATCAATTATCCGAACGAAATACTGCCCACTTTAGATAAATCGAGGTTCCTACACACACACACGATAGACAGTGAGTTCCAAGAATCTTGTTGTGCAAAACTTTAGCTACTAAGCTTTCATTCCATTCATCCAGCTCGGATATAGACTGTAAAAGTTGATAACCCAGCATAGACACCTGTGGGACTCCACTCATCACACTTGCCTAGCTTTTTCTCCCCGATGCTACAAAGTTACTCTCTACATTATTACCTCTTATTTTGCATGGTAACTCATGTGGCACCTCCTCAAATGCCTTTCAGAAATTCAAATAGAGTATGCCAACATTCTGGATTAGTGGTGCTGGAAGAGCACAGCAGTTCAGGCAGCATCCAAGTAGCTTCAAAATCGACATTTCGGGCAAAAGCCCTTCATCAGGAATAAAGGCAGTGAGCCTGAAGCGTGGAGGGATAAGCTAGAGGAGGGTGGGGGTGGGGAGAAAGTAGCATAGCGTACAATGGGTGAGTGGGGGAGGGGATGAAGGTGATAGGTCAAGGAGGAGAGGGTGGAGTGGATAGGTGGAAAAGAAGATAGGCAGGTAGGACAAGTCAAGGGGACAGTTACTGGATGTGCAAGTAAATCTTTGATGGATGCGGTCTCCTCTACATTGGGGCATCCACTAATATCATTTATTGTATCCGTTGCCCCCGATGCGGTCTCCTCTACATTGGGGAGACTGGGCGCCTCCTAGCAGAGCGCTTTAGGGAACATCTCCGAGACACCCACACCAATCAACCACACCGCCCCGTGGCCCAACATTTCAACTCCCCCTCCCAACTCTGCCGAGGACATGGAGGTCCTGGGCCTCCTTCACCGCCGCTCCCTCACCACCAGACGCCTGGAGGAAGAATGCCTCATCTTCCGCCTTGGAACACTTCAACCCCAAGGCATCAATGTGAACTTCAACAGTTTCCTCATTTCCCCTTCCCCCACCTCACCCTAGTTCTAAACTTCCAGCTCAGTAACTGTCCCCATAACTTGTCCGGACTTGTCCTACCTGCCTATCTTCTTTTCCACCTATCCACTCCACCCTCTCCTCCTTAACCTATCACCTTCATCCCCTCCCCCCCCACCCATGTACTCTATGCTACTTTCTCCCCACCCCCACCCTTCTCTAGCTTATCTCTCCACGCTTCAGGCTCACTGCCTTTATTCCTGATGAAGGGCTTTTGCCCGAAACGTTGATTTCGAAGCTACTTGGATGCTGCCTGAACTGCTGTGCTCTTCCAGCACCACCAATCCAGAATCTGGTTTCCAGCATCTGCAGTCATTGTTTTTACCAGAGTATGCCAACAGTAGTGTTCTTAAATCTTTTCACTGTAGGGATGAATTTCAAGAAAAAAAATCCGAAGTAATAGATTGTTAATTTTAGTAAACAAATAATTCTGGATGTAGGTTTGCTCACTCCAGAACCTCAACCAGAGATACAAACCTTTTCAAAACTTGCAAACAAGTAACAAAAATTTGCTATTTAACAAGTGCCAAGCAGAAGTAACCCCCTAAAAGCTATTTTGTTAGGAAGCAGAGCTAGAGACAAACTAGGACCCATATCCTGGTCACTGTAGGGAACAGGACGAGGGTCAAGGTAAATAGTTGAATTTAACTAACATTGACCTTGCATTTCTAGTGATACACATTGTGACTGGCTAGGGTGAAGCAAAGACTGAAGATTTCTGCAACTAAGTTACCCAAGAAATTACTCATGTCCCTACCCAGTGTGAGGCTACGGTTTTTGAAGAAGCATGCTTCTGCTTGGAGCAGACTTGCTCTCCCATTCCCTCAACCTCACTTCCTCACCCTCACAATTATTCGCATACAGACACACATGCAAAGAGAGACCATCACTTATGCACAGACAAACTGACAAACTCATTGAGCCTTGTTGCCCTGCCTTCTTGGCACTTGCACATGCTGCTCTTCACTATATGCTACTGCTTTAGAAACAAAAACCTGGTCACTGCTGCTTGCTTTTCCACTGTACCCTGTGTCCAACCACAGGCTGCTTTTTCCTGTGAGTCTTCTGATGATTTACAAATGAGCATATCTTAGAGCACATACAGGTGAGAAACAGCCTATGACTGGACAAACAACTCTCCAAGGCCCAGCAAGCCACAGATACATCCTTTGCTGACCAAATGTTGGCTGATCAGCAAGTCTGGTCTATAGGCACTGCATACTACTCCTTTCAAGAATTCTATCAAATCAGGTAAATAAGATTTCATTGCCAATAAACCATGTTGACTCTTCCTGATTTTTAAAAAAATCTCGATGAGGTTACGGCTGTACACAATGATTGATTTAATATTTCCGGTGATAGATATCAAGCTAACTTATCTATATAGGCTCCTGCTTTCTGCCTCCTCCTTGAGAAGAATTATATTGTCACTTTCCAGTCTGGTGGAAAAGAGGAAGTTTTGAAAACTCAAATGCATCTATTACCTTATTAATCACCTCAAAGCCTTAGGAAGTCCATCAGGATCCAGGCATTTCCCAGTCACCAACTCCATCTCTTTGTTCTGTACTACTTCTGTTATAAGTTAATCAACTTCCAATCTTTCTTCCCCACCTTCTGATTTACAGAAATTACTCTAAGCACAGAATAAGATTTGTCAATGTTTACTGAAATTTCCTCATTAACTCCTTACTATCTCATTCCAGAGAACCAATACTCCCTTTTACTTATACTTTTATTTTAAAATACCTGTTGAAACTAACTATACTTTTTTAAAAAAAAACACACTTCCAGCCAGCTTCCCCTCATGCTCTGAAGTTTAGTCATTCTATGTGGATCTTTTTTTATTTTGTTCAAACATCAGACCTGCCAATCATCTTTGCAATCTACATGCTTTTTCTTTAAATTTGAGATGATCCTCAACTTCCTTAGTGAGCCACAGGTGGTGGGTCCTCCCCTTAGACTTTTTCTGTGAAAAATGCACTTAGGCTGGGTATTGAAATATCTGTTAAACATCCACGATTTCTGATGATCAACTCTAGCCCACAGTGCAGTTCAGCTAGCTCAACTTGTGTGTAAATAGTTACCATTATTTAAATTACTAACTTTGGATCCAATCGCTTTCCTTTCATTGTAAAGATTGTAAGATTCAATTATATTGTGTCGTTGCTACCCAAAGTGCCTTTACTCCAAGATCATTAATGCTGTCACATTACACAGTACCAAATGTAACTAAACTGCTGGTTCTTACAGTAACATCCTGAAACCAATTTCAAAGATCAATGAGCAATGGCAATTTTCTAGTTTATTACAGTTTAAAAATTATTGCCAATGCTTGATCACAAGCATCTAGCACACCTTTTTAGACATTCAGTTCTAAATTGTGATTATTAGGGGCCTGTAGGGCACTCAGACTAGTCCTCCACCCAAGCCAGATAGATTCTACATCCTGCTCTTCTGAACAAAGGTCAGGATGGTACGTGGCTTGGAGGGGGAACAAGTTTCCATGTGTCTGTTGCAATGCTACTTTGAATTCTAATGCAATTATATCTCTCAAGATAACCAACTTTTCTCTACTTTTATATTCTAGCCCCCTTGCAATAATCAACATCCCATTTACCTCCCTATTCATTTTCTGTACCTGCAAACTCTCATTTTATGATTCATCCCATCTTTGCAGCTGATGAGTAAGATTTAAAATTTTATTCAAAACCCAGTAATTGAATGACAGTTTCTGCAATGGTGGCTATTAAACCAATCATCAAATGCTGTAAAGACCCATTTGGTTCACTTTCAGAGAGAAATCTGTTAGTCCAACTCAGTCTTTGAAGGAATAATATACATGTGACTACAGATGCACAGCAATGTGTTAACGCTTAATGGCCCATAATATCCCAGCAAGCTATTCTATCCAAGGGTAGTTAAGACTCCGTAATGCTGGCCTTACGTGGAGTCTTGGTCCCTTGGGAAAAAAAGGGGGAAAAAAAAACAACGCACCAGAACGCCCAAATCACTCTGCAACTCTGTTCTGTAATCTCTCTATGTGAATAAGTTTATTTTCTATTCTACCTGCCAGAGTGGACAAGTTCACATTTCCCCCACAACATAACCCAACTGGAGATTTATGCTCACTTAGATAAGGAGTCTGCAAAGGGTTATAAATAAATTGCGCACTATTCGCATATTACTCTTCCATCTAAACATCTTTGTCATTGACAATTTAGCAACCATACATTGGTTCCTTCATTAATATAAACTGAATGCAGTTGAGGACCTGGCATTCCACTGGTTACATCTTGCAAATCTGAAAACTACCCACTTCTCCCTACTGTTCCCTCCCAGATAACCAAAGCTTTATCCAGGTTAAGTTAAACCTATCTCCCATCCACCGCCTCCAACCTCAGTCCCACAACCCCGCACCGCCCGTTTCTACCTCCTGCCCAAAATCCACAAACCTGACTGCCCCGGCTGACCCATTGTCTCAGCCTGCTCCTGCCCCACCGAACTCATCTCTGCATACCTTAACACGGTCCTGTTCCCCCTTAGTCCAAGAACTCCCCACCTCCGTTCGGGACACCACCCATGCCCTCCACCTCCATGATTTTCGCTTCCCCGGTCCCCAACGCCTTATCTTCACCATGGACATCCAGTTCCTGTACACCTCCATCCCCCATCACGAAGGACTCAAAGCCCTCCGCTTCTTCCTTTCCCACCGTACCAACCAGACCCTTCCACTGACACCCTCCTTCGACTGACTGAACTGGCCCTCACCCTCAACTTCTCTTTCCAATCCTCCCACTTCCTCCAAACCAAAGGAGTAGCCATGAGCACCCGCATGGGCCCCAGCTATGCCTGCCTCTTCGTAGGATATGTGGAACAGTCCATCTTCCGCAACTACACTGGCACCATCCCCCACTGCATCAGCGCTGCCTCGTGCTCCCACGAGGTTGAACAGTTCATCCACTTTACCAACACCTTTCACCCCAACCTCAAATTCACCTGGACCGTCTCAGCCTCCTCCTTTCCCTTACATTTCTATCTCTGACAGAATCAACACGGACATTTACTATAAACTGACCGACTCCCACAGCTACCTAGACTACACCTCCTCGCACCCTGCCCCCCGGAAAAACGCCATCCTATATTCCCAATTCCTTCGTCTCTGCCGCATCTACTCCCAGGAGGATCCGTTCCAATACTGTACAACTCAGATAGCCTCCTTCTTCAAAGACCGCAATTTCCCCCCAGACGTGATCGACGATGCCCTCCACCGCATCTCCTCCACTTCCTGCTCCTCTGCCCTTAAGCCCTGCCCACCACCACCAGGACAGAACCCCACTGGTCCTCACCTACCACCGCACCGACTTCCATATACAGCGTATCATCCGCTGTCATTTCCGCCACCTCCAAAACAAACCCCACCACCAGGGATATATATTTCCCTCCCCTATCGCCATTCCGAAAAGACCACTCCCTCCGTGACTCCCTCTTCAGGTCCACACCCTCCACCAACCGAACTCCACTCCCGGCACCTTCCCCTGCAACCGCAAGAAATGCAAAATTTACGCCCACAACTCCCCCCTTACTTCCCAAGGCCCATGGGATCTTCCATATCCGCCACAAATTCACCTGCACCTCCACACACACCATTTATTGCATCCACTGCACCCGATGTGGCCTCCTCTATATTGGGGAGACAGGCCGCCTACTTGCGGAATGTTTCAGAGAACACCTCTGGGACACCCGGACCAACCAACCCAACCACCCCATGGCTCAACACTTCAACTCCCCCTCCCACTCCACCAAGGACATGTAGGTCCTTTGACTCCTCCATCGCCAGACCATAGCAACACGACGGTTGGAGGAAGAGCGCCTCATCTTCCGCCTAGGAACCCTCCAACCACAAGGGATGAACTCAGATTTCTCCAGTTTCCTCAAATCCCCTCCCCCCACCTTGTCTCAGTCAAATCCCTCGAACTCCGCACCGCCTTCCTAACCTGCAATCTTCTTCCTGACCTCTCCGCTCCCACCCCCACTCTGGCCTATCACCCTCATCTTTACCTCCTTCTACCTATCACATTTCCAACGCCCCTCCCCAAGTCCCTCCTCCCTACCTTTTATCTTAGCCTGCCGGAACACACTCTCCTCATTCCTGAAGGGCTCATGCCCGAAATGTCGATTCTCCTGCTCCTTGGATGCTGCCTGACCTGCTGCGCTTTTCCAGCAACACATTTTCAGCTAAGTTAAACCTACACCCAGAGCTGGTCTAGTCATTTTTGATGCGCAACTTGTCAAATAGCTTCCAGCAATCCAACGACATCATACCTATAACTTCTGCTTTATCCATGTTTATTACTTTCTCAAACTCCTCAAATAAAAAAAGTCAAAACACAATTTTGCCTTCACAAAACCATGTTGCTTCTGCCTGATTACAAAAAGATATTTTAGTGCACTACTTTAAACTTCTTAATAAGCTCTGGTATCTTTCCTCTGACAGAGGAAATAGAAGAGTCTTGAATAGAAGAGTCCCATGTTTTATTTTCCAATCTGATGGGATTTGCCAGAATCTACAGAATACTGCAAAATCATAATCATTTGGAATCTTATCAACCACATGTTTTCAGACTCTAGAATGAAGCCTGTTTTAAGCCCCTTTATTTGTTTCACCTCCTGAATCACTATTTCTAGGATGTATTTTGTATGCTTTCACCATTTCTTTACTCCAAAGTCTTATTTTCTCAAGTACCTATAGAAAATCTCACTTTTGTAGCTAGATTCCTCTCACTCATTTTCCCTTCTGTTTAAGTCATTATTTGATTTCATTTTTACATTCAATCTGATCTGACATGCCATATCCACTACCAAAATGCACATTTTCCTTTCAATCTTTAATGCCCTTGATCACAAATGACATATTCATCTCATTAGCCATTGTAATGAGGTTAGCCAGTTGGATGTCAAAATAGGAGCTCCCTGGCTGGCCTGAATTAACAGCCCCAAACAAGGAATCCAAGCTGACACAGAAAAATGGAGTGTCAGGCATCCTGCTCATTCTGAGAGCTGGCATTGGAAGCTCACTCAACATTAAGGCCTCCATGTATAAATAAAGGGTAACTTGGTGACAGGATACCAGCCTCTGGCATTATTTCAGTGGCGATGACAGTAGGATTGATGATGTAACCATGTAAAAGCACTTATCAGCTGAAGCTCAACTAGACTTCAAACAAGCACTATTTGGTTTTATCACATGTTGAACATTTGAGTTGTAGGGATGGATGTGGACACCCTCACCAGCCTGACTGAGCTTGGGGAACACCACTTGAGTGGAGGCATAGCCCACACTCAGGACATATCCTGAATAGAGGAACTCTACGTCAACCCACAAAAATACCCTAAACAAATGCAATCATCCACCAAACAGTAGTAAAAGGCTTGGGGTCTTGATTAGAAAATAGCTGCTGAGCATCCAGAGTCATTATAGAGTTCAATAATTTTAGGGCTCGAATACCTGGTCCCATGTCCTTCCTCTAACTCTCACACCAGACCTTGTCATGACATAGGAGAAGGTGAGGACTGCAGATGCTGGGAGATCAGAGCTGAAAAAGGTGTTGCTGGAAAAGCGCAGGTCAGGCAGCATCCAAGGAGCAGGGGAATTGTTGTTGTTTCGGGCATAAGCCCTTCTTCAGGAAGGGGATTCTGGGAGAAGGGCTTATGCCCGAAACATCGATTCTCCTGCTCCTTGGATGCTGCCTGACCTGCTGCGCTTTTCCAGCAACACATTTTTCAGCCTGTCATGACAGACTGCTGCGACAACCACCAAACCACTGTCAGCAACTCAAGCTCCAAATTAGCAGCTAGTTATGGATGCTCCCAGACTGACCTTTACCCAATTCTTTGTCTGTCCAACTGTTGTTCTCTGTTCCATTTCCACCTTTCATTACTCCTACCACTTTTTCCACCCCCTCCCCCCAAATATTCAGCATATATACCAACCATTTCCCAACCACAATCAACTCTGAAGGTCACCCGATATGAAACGTTAACTCTACTTTCTCTCCAGAGATGCTAGGAGGCCTGCTGAATATTTCAAGCTATTTCTGTTTCAACTTGTCTTCACTCCCCATCCTTCCAAAATAGCACATGGTCTTTAATATTCAGGTACCAGACTTTGCTGGATATACAGTACATATGACCGTTATTTGATAAAGCTAGGGATTTTACAGATACTTCATGCAGAGGAATACTAATAAACTAGTACATGCTAAAAATAGGGATTTAAGTCCCTATATTACCAACTTCTAGAAAGCTGGGGCATGATAACACTAAAGTAAAATCACAACCTGAGGTTATCAAATTACTGATATCAAAGATCTTTTAAATCCCTTGTTCTTCAGTGAATGAGATCCAAGGCTGAAAAATGGTTAGAATACACATGATAAATTATGGAAAACAAAATTCCAAATTTTAAATTTGCATAATTCAATTAAAATTAGAAATTTACTTGCTAGCTGTGCAGAGGCATAGTTTTATTTTCTACAGGTATCCCAATTACATACCTCCAATAGTTCTTTACAGTATTCCAGACCAATATCAGACAGGATCCTTTTCACCTTCTTTCTGGATTTTCTGATAGTTTCCAGCTTGGTTACAGGAAGTTGATACATTTTTACCTTGACTTAATAAACAAGGAAATAAAAAGGTCAGCACTGGGTGAAAACCAGAGACTTTTGCACATCTGAAATGTTTAGCCCCATGTGAGGCCTGGTCAACAGGATAACAGCACCTTTACTAACCTCACCCATCAGTTGCTTTGGCATAAGTGAATTTGTGCTCGGCTTAGGCATTTATCGATGTTGGTATACAGCAATTTTCATATTAGTAATTTCACTCAATACTGCAGCTGGAAATTACTTTTAAAAGCCATTACACTGCTACAGTAGGACAGACTTCGCAGATTGACACAATGTGCATTAAGTCCAATGACAAACACTCTGCGCACGTAACACCACAAGCGTACTCTATACAGAAAACATACCAGAAGCGATTCGTTCACCAACATTGACATCTTGCACACTGATGCGCACAAAATTATTGGACTCAAATATAATAGTTGGATCATCTTTGAGGAGAAAGTGAGGACTGCAGATGCTGGAGATCAGAGTTGAAAATGTGTTGCTGGAAAAGCGCAGCAGGTCAGGCAGCATCCAAGGAGCAGGAGAATCGACATTTCGGGCATGAGCCCTTCTTCAGGAACCTGAAGAAGGGCTCATGCCCGAAATGTCGATTCTCCTGCTCCTTGGATGCTGCCTGACCTGCTGCGCTTTTCCAGCAACACATTTTCAACTCTGATCGTTGATTATCCCTAGCACTACTTATTTGTCAGACATTGCAAGTCTCTCTCATCTACAGGTTATCCCTTATATGGCTTCCTCACTCCTTTACTGGCTGTTTCACAAAGTTAAAGTCAGTCTTACATGGCAGGAAAAGATAGTATTACTTTATCTCCTCTCCTTTTACATATACTTGTAGGAAAAGCTCTTGTAATCAGTTATTTCTAGAAAACTGGGGCATGATAACACAAGTAAAATCACAACCTGAGGTTATCAAATTACTGATATCACAAAGATCTTTTGGAATCATTATAAATCCTAAGCACCTCAATGACATTAAACAGCATTACAAGTACAAAGCCCCAATGGCATACCCACCACTTGCATGAATGAGTGCAACTCCAACTTCACAAGAAAAAGCATGCATTTTCAATGTCACATTTACCATTTTAAACATTCAATTCCTCCACCATTATTGCAAAATGACTACAACATTAGAATCTACAAGAGTCAATGCAGCATCTTGCCAAGGCTTTCAAATTATCTTCCCAATCTGCAGCCTCTCGCCCCTGAATTAGAATGTCTGACAGGGGAAAAACAATAAGTTACCCTCTAAGATACACATCATCCTGAGTTACAGATTAATGCAGAATATTTAGGGCACGTGGACTATCCATAGTGGTCCTCTGCAAGAACACACCAGTCCAATTCTACTACTATCTGCAGTCCTGCAAATTTAACTTCAGGTACTTATCAAATTTCCTTTTAAAAGCCTGAAGTGAATTAGCCTCCACTACATGCAAAATCAAAATGTAAAACTACTGTCAAAATCCTAGAACTTAACAACGGTGACCTGATGAAACTATTCTTGTTTGAGCATTTGAACTAAAGTGGAACATATAGCTTCAAGCCTAAATAGTATTTTTTATTGTGTTAAGCAGGGGAAGACAGACTTTAGTTACCACTTTAGGTATGTTCTGCACATCAAGAGTGTCTGGAGATGGTTAATTTTTTTCTTTATTCATTCATGGGAAGGTGTAGTCACTGGCTAGGCCTAGCATTTATTGCCCATTCCTAATTACCCAGGGAGTGGCTAAGAGTTAAACACATTGCTGAGAGTCTAGAGTTACATGCTGGCCAGACCAGGTAAGGATGACAGTTTCCTTCCCTAAAGGATAGTGAACCAGATGGGGGATTATCCAACAATTGACAGTTGATTCATGGTCATCATTAGACTCTTGAATTCAAATTCCACCATCTGCCATGGCAGGATTTGAATCCAGATTCCCAGAGCATTATCTGGGGATTTGGATTAACAGTCCAGTAATACTACTACTTGGCCACCATGTCAGTTTACACGCACGTTAAATGAGGTCTTTAAAGCCTGGAGGTGAACAGCGCAGTGTATTAGAAAATAAGCGCTCGGATTCAATCAGACTGAAATGATCCATAACTGCAGAAGCACAATTAAGTCTCCAAGTAGCCTTGACTGAAAATAACTTCTGAAGATTTAAAAGTTAGTAAGACAAAGGCTCCAGAAACAGATGGCCGTTGAGATGTCAGATACAAACAGATTCCTGACAAGGCTATTAAAAGATAGCAGTTTAAAAAGAGTGCATGGAAACTCACAAGAGAGCTGAGTCAGCAACCTATTTAAAAGGGTCTCAGGAAGAGACATTAAAGAAAATAGCATTGAGTGAATGCACAGAATTTTGCTGTAAAGGAAGCCAATTAAAACCATGCCAGCTGAACAAGGGCAGTTAGCGCAGTGAGAGTGAGGAGTCTTCACTGAGACTTGGGAGCCTCTAAAGTTTGTTGTGGAAATAAAGTTTAAAATCTGGATTTCGACAAATTACATCAAAATGGTTTCAAATGGTCCTTGTTTGCCGTAACAGTTCATTTTTTGTGCATAAAGTTCCTTTTTTAAAAGTATACTGGCAGATTTGTGAATATGTTCAGTGACTAACCATTATAAACAAAAGAACAAAACAAAACCTTAACTGTCAAGCTGGATTTCACTATAGGACTGACTTATCTATTAAGATTAATTGGAATTACTTCCACTCAAGGTATCATGAATGGTCTGATAGTACAACACATTTTTAAACTCTGATCTCCAGCATCTGCAGTCCTCATTTTCTCCTGATTGACTCTTTGTACTATTTCATTATAAACCTGGCTAAAAAAGTAAAATGCCAAAGCAGAAGTAATCTATTTGGATTACACTGAACAAGGCCAGATTGCACACACTGAAGTAGAAGAGCAAATTGCGAAGTTTCTCATGCTGAAGACAAAAATGGGGAGAAAAGGGCTTGGCTTACATCCCTGCACAAGTTAGTTTTATCTGAATTTGTTCAGAATTTCAGCACTGTAGTGGCTCTTTTGACAAGTTTTTGAAATTAAGAAAAACTTAAATGGGTAAAATGAATGTCAGAATGCCTTTGACAGACAAAGCTGTACTCCCTGGTGCACTGATTTTAGCAGTTCGCTAATACGAAGTCCCATAAATTGGCTGTTGATGCCAAAGACTGTTCTCGTGCAGTATTATAACAAAAGCACTGGGGGACTGACAACCAATTACTTTTCACAAAAAGGTGAATGTGTGTCAGGGACTGAGTTTCACACTGGTTTTACAACATTGAAGTCTACATATCTAACAACTTTGCAAAAGACTTATTTATACTGACCATAATCTACAAATGCACTTAGTAAGGTTTCATAATAAAAATCTGAGATTGTTTCATGACAGTTCAATGTCAAAATGACAACTTAAAAATCACATAGCAGGAAGAAACAATATCACAGCAAATACTTTTATCAAGAGAAAGTGCGAAGAAAATAAAAGGTTATGATCAAAATTAACTTGTGCAGTTTATGATCATCATTAAATGTACAAAAACCTTTCATGGCAATGTTGTTATTGTCAGAGTGAAGTCTGTACAAGAATCTGTATAGAAAGGAAGAAATTGCAATTGAAAAATGAAAGTGCATTTTAAAGATACTTCATTTTTCTCTCTGCCTCAATGTGATGAATGCTCAAAGCTTTCATTGATTAAAACCCAAGTTTTCAAGGTGGAAGACCAACATACAGCTAAGTTGAAATGATAGATTTGTTTCAAGAGTGGCATTAAGATTCCTGCTTTGTTTACGTGCATCTTAAATAAAAGATCTTTTAAGTGAATAGGTCAGTGCCTTTGCCAAAACAAAAATGATGAAAAGAAATAGTGGCTCAGTGGTTAGCACTGCTTACTCAGTAGCCAGGTACCTGGATTCAATTCCACCCTTTGGTAACTGTGTGGTTCATGCGTGTCTGCATGTGTTTCCTTTAGGTGCTCTTGTTTCCTCCCACAGTACAAAGATGGGCAGATTAGGTGAACTGGCCACACTAAGCTGTTTGTAAGGGAAGTAAAGGCTACATGTGGATTGCCATGGTAAATGCAAGGTTATGAGGATAGGGTAGGGCATTGGGTCTGTGTAGGATGGCTTTCAGAGGGTCAGTGCAGACTCAATGCTAAATGGCCTCTTTCCACATTGAGCAGTTATGCAGAAGCAGTCACACCAGTGTGTAGATTCAGATAGAGGAGAGATCACCAACAGCAGAGGTGCTGGTATTAACTATGTCTAAGCAGTCTTGATTGTAAAAATAAAGGTCCTGTGTGGCTTAGCAATCAGCAAGTCAAAAGTCCCATTAGCAGAAGCCTATTGAACGGTGAGGAAGCCATTCTACTAGACTCAAAGATACAAGTGTAAGTAGCACATGTTATTTAGTAAGTAAGTGATTGAAGTCAGCAGCTTTGAGGGTCTCAGGAAAATATGTCAACTTAAAAAAAAATTGCATAAATGCACAGAACATTTCTAACAATGACCATGCCAACTGAACAAGGATCTTTAGTGTAAAGACAGAAATGACACAGCGCTGAAGTTTCAGTGCTGTAAGGTTGTTGAGAGTGTAAAATACATTGACATTTACTTTGATATTCACAATAAGACTGCTTTAAAACGGTCCCTCTCTATAATAACTTTATGTTATTACGCAGTGAAAAAATGACATTGTTCAGTGACTGACCTACATTGTATGTAAAAATAAAAACAAACTATGAAACCAGGTCTCACCCTCTGATCTGATTTATCAAACATTACCATCAGCTGGGATCATAAAGTGGGTGCACTCTCAAAACGCATGTTCACAGGCAACAAAGAGCAAAGGTTGGCCTTACAGCAAATCTCAATTCCATGAATAAAGCATTTTAAATGTCACTTTTATATTCTCCTGCCCATTACTTCAGTACTTCTTACTCTCACCATTATCTGTGTCACCATCACCCATAGCTCTGTCCAAAGTTAACCAGAGTGGCCACTCACCACATACGACTATTCTTCTCCAACTACTACTTCCTCACCTTGTCCAAAATGTAAAAGCATTCAATGAAGATGGGAATAATACCTGTGGTTAACTTGCTGGTAGTGTCAGCAATTAGAATGTTTACACTTTTGAAGTACGACCAAACCAAGAAAGGTCATTAACCATAAGACAGGAGTGGAAGGAAGGCCATTCGGCCCATCAAGTCCACTCCGCCATTTTATCATGGCTGATGGGCATTTCAACTCCACTTACCTGCATTCTCCCTGTAGCCCTTAATTCCTTGTGACATCAAGAATTTATCAATCTAAATTCATCAGATTTATTAGATTAAAGAATGTTTGTTCTGATTCTTTTGAAAATAAATTCATATTATGAGAACACATTTAGCACGATGTTTTTAGCTGTATAGAAAAGCAAAAATGGTCACAGGCAAAATGTTAAAGAAAATCAAAATCCTTAGTGACATAAAACAAAATAAGTGAAAGCAAAAACTTCTAGAAGATAGAAGCTTTATGCTAACAGTCAGCCAAATAAAATGGTACTGACAATTTGGGAATGGAGGGTCACATTCTTCCAGTAACTTCTGGATCACATTTACATTCTTTTGCTACTATTTTTTCCAAAGAGACAAACTTATCTGCTGGTTCAAGAGTGACTATCCACTTCAATTTTCACTCTGGTTTCTTTTAACGTATTCCTTTAACCACCATTCTGTCTTTTTGATGTTCATACCCAATTCATATTCAAACTTAAAGAAACTAGAGGAAAGATTGAAAATGGATTATGTTAAAAATTGAACAAGGAAATATTTGTCTATTTAGGACAAACTGACAGAAATTGGCAAAAGTTAGAAGGATAAAGACAGCAAAAGCAAGTTTTATGAAGAATGCCATAAGAATGCCCAAGTTTATAAGAATGAACTCATGCTACTGTAATCAAGTTTCCCATATAGCTTAGAGAGCTGGGAAATAAAAGGGAAGAAAACAGATATATCTTTAAAATGTGGATGCTAAAGATTATTTTTGTCTTACGGTCATAAATTAAAAAGATACTTTAGGCTCTTGAAAAAGAACCACTAAAAATTGTGGCACTCAGGAAACAAAAAAATGCTAATATTTTGGACATTTGATCAAGAGCTGAAAAACTACACAAATCTCTTTGCAAAGAGAAAGTGGAGCACAGCGGAAGTAGGAAGGAAGGAATCAACCTTTGTGTACTTGAACAATGGATGGCAAAGCATTTGCAGACAAGCAACAGTAAATGTATAAGAATGGCGCAAGACAGACAAAGCATACACGATGTGTCACTTTGCAGGAGTAGTTTCAAGCAGATTATGAAACAGAAAAAAAGTGATAGAAACGCTTTGTTTCTGTAGTTGTTTTAAAAAGTGTTGCACATCTTCTAGTCCTACTACACTACGCTGTGACGTAGTTAAATGAAGAGCAGCAATATATTTTATGAGTAGAAAGTAACTCCTTACATTGATGAGTAACTGCAAGTTGTTGCAGGCAGTTAAATAGTGACCAGCCTAGGTCAGATCAAAGTGCTCACTCAATCCTGGAACTTCAGTCGTCTGATGGGAAGATATATAAATGGTTCAAAAATGCTTTCCAAAACTGCTTTAAAAAAAAAATTCCCTTCTAAGTCAATGTGCAACATTACTTTGTTCACTCAAGTTTAGTTAAAACCTACAAACGTGTAAATTCTACACTGAACTATTATACCTCAACCAATTTTACAAGCTTGAACAGTAACCAAGAGACAATCTAACTACTCATAAGGAACAGAGAATTGAAAAGGTAACAAAAAGATTAATAAAGATGAGACAGTAGTCAAACTAATTTCATGCGAACCCCTCAAACACCTTTTCACTTGTGGGGTCGTGGGTTTCACTGGCTGGCCAGCACTTATTGCCTGTCCCTAGTTGTCCTTGAGAAGGTGGTCGTGAGCTGCCTCCTTGAACCACTGCAGTCCACATGCTGTAGGAACACTCAACTCTGCCATAGTTGTAAATTGTAAAGCTGGCAAACCGCTCTCTGCCTCAAAAGTCTATGAATGTGTTTTAGCCTTAAATTATTGCACATTTTTCCCAGTAACGCCATGTTTCAAACTCTCCAAATGTGTTTCCACAGCAATGAAATGGCATCAATTAAGACCACAAATGCATTGCGATTATGATGCATTAGACTTCAACAATAAACCACTGCATCCTCCAAGAACTTTCCTTTCATTGTTCAATTTGATTGAACCCAGTTAAAGAAACACTGCAATATGCTGCAATACGCTGCAATACCACTTCCACACTATTAACCTTACCCTGCAATCAGACTCTAACATCCTATTTAAGTTTCTGATATCAAACAACAGGACATCTGAGCCAGCTTATCTGTGTCAATTAAAAAAAGTAAAGCTCCCCAAACAGAGGCATCCATGAAGCACTACATCATTCACTCAAATTTAAAATTTACAAGTATATAAATTCAAAACAGAGGACACTTAACTCTACCTCAACATAATCTCTCAACCCCTCCAAAACCAGTGTTGCCAGAATTTCATATATAACTGGATTCAGTATTTATTAATCCAACACTAATCGCTAGCCAATTCCATTCCTCTCCCCATCAGTAAGGGACATCTAGTTAGGAGACCATGCCTGAAAGGCAGGCAGAATCTAGTACTGAAATTAGTTCTTGTGGGAATTTGGTGCACATAGGAAAGGACTGCCTCAATGTTATCATGACTAGTAAATTACATTAAGTATTAATCAGATATATCAGTAATAAGATTATATTAACAGTTACAAGGTTTATTAGTATTGGCGAGTCATTTTAGCAGGAGTAAAAAGGTTAACAAAAAAGAAATGGCAGGGCTGTACCAACCTTGAGAATGCATGCCCTGTGCAACTTGGAAACTCCAGGACACATGCAATAACAAGTTGTGCAGCAAGTGTAATGAGCTTCACCTCCACATTCCAGAACATGAGCAGCAGGTGGTATCACTGCAGTGAGGCTGAGACCCAAGTGGGTTTATTGACATGGTCACTCCCTAGCTTAACAGAAAACAGGGAGAAGGGAATGGGTGACTGCCAAACAGTGAAAATGCAACAGCTTTGGTAGGACAGAGACCTCAGAGTGCATCCCAGCCCCAACTAGCATTAGAGTTTGTACACTGACGAGATGGTTCTGACTGCTGTACCTAGTTAAACCAAGTTCATGGCATCACAGGTGGCTCAGCTGTAGAGGTTGCACAAGACTACTAGAAAGGTCACAGTGAAAGGTAATTCAATAGTAAGGATAGGAACTGTATAGGCCAGATGGTCTGTGCTGGAACAGAGTTCGTTGTGGGGTGTTTGCTACTGCTAGCAGCAAGGTTTACAATTAAAAACTTCACAGGCTGAGAAAACTAGGATATCAAAGAAAACTTATACAAAGTACTTCTAGGTACTTCTAAAGTTGACAAGTTAGTTAATAGGGAAGGTCAAAGTTATTATAGATCAGGGCTACTGTGAACATTCTGTGAATACACAAAAGTGTATCAGTAACCCTGATTTAGAGATAGGCAAGTAGAAAGTGCAGATTGTATATGAAAAGGTGATGCTGTAGCTCTAACGTAGACTTAACACCTAGTCTACCTTTTCATGAGCTAAATAAAAGAATTATGGCTGTCGAAGATCTGGAACACAATCAAACTGCTGGAGAAACTCAAGTCTGGCATGTTCGCTGGACAGAAAGCAGAGGCTTGTGACCCTTCTTCAGTTAAGTTTTAAATAATCCTGCAGTGTTCAGGAAAGTTGAGAAGGACAAAAAAAAAGGGAGGGGGGTGAAAGTAATGGTCAAGGTGAGCATTGCAGTAGTCCAGTAAGAAGCTGCCTCAAAAGAAATCAAGAAGGACAGAGTGAAATTGGTTGGAGCTAAGAAACAAAAACAAAGTATAATTACATCGTTTGAGTAGTCTACTGCCATTAATCAAATGAGAAGAAAGCAGAGGAAGAAATCTGCAAAATTGAAGAGATGCAAAAATTATAGATACGTTACAATGTGGACCTTCAATATAATTACATAGCTCTAATTAATTTAGACAGATAGTAAATAATATGGCTGGGGGGGGGCGCTGCAATACATTCTCAAGTGTGTTCAGGAACATTTCTTTTGATAGCAGTACATTTTCAGTCTAATGAGACATTAGACACTGGCTCTTGAGATCAAAGATAGGAAAAAGATGGCTTGACTGCACAAAAACAATATTGCCTTGAAAGGGAAAGATAGAGCAAAAAATTCAAAAAGCTCCCTGGATGACAAGAGAGATACAAGTTAAGAACAAAAAAAAAGGAAAAAAAAAAAAGTGTGCTTACGACAGATGTCATGTAGGAAATACAGTGGTGGTGGCAGAGGACCAATTTCAAACAAAGCAAAGACTTCGAATTTTCCTTTACTTCAGATGCCACTAGGCAATGGTGACAGGAAAATTCAAATTACTAAAAAGTTTGAAATTGGTAAATTTGACAAGGCAAAGGCACCAGATGAAATGAAGAATAAAGCGAGAAGGGAGAACTAAAATTAGCCTTAGATTCAGGGTGTTGTCAGGGGACTGCAAAATTGCAAACTTCATGCCTCTACTCAGACAAGAGATAACCCAAGCTAGTGTAAACTAATCTAATTTTAAGGGTTGGGAAATTTTTGTGGAAACAATAACTTTGAATAAAATCACACGGACAAAACGGGTTAACAAGTCAACAGATTTTGTTTTACGGGAAAATCTTGTTTAACTAACTTACCAGTGCCTTGTTGAGGTAACGAAGCATTAATGAGGATAATGCTGTTGACATCGTGTATAAGGACTTCCAAAAGATCGGATGCAGTATTTTACAGCATACTTATGAGTAAACTTAGAGCTCATGGAATAAAGAAAGTAGCAATATAGTACAAAATTAGCCAAGTGACGAAAACAGAGCAATGGTTAATGGATATTGGTAATGCTGTGGAAGTTTTCTATTGTAGCTCCCAGTGTTTAGATCCTTGCTTTCTTGGATTTATATATCAATGGTGACTGACAGACAGGCAAACAAACTCAGTCTCAGCCCCATATCTTCGTCAGAATCCTGCTGTACAGAGAACACAATCATCTGTACTCCCTTCTGTTATGTACACACACACAAAATCAAAAATCTTATTGCCGCACAACTTCCGCTTCCAGAAGGGTTACACAGGATGAAGGCAGGAGAATGCCATTAGATGAGATGCTCATTTAAAGTACCAACACAGACATAAGTCAAAGGCTGTAATAGTTCTAATCATTATGTCTACTATCCTTAGTTGAACTCGCCAGATTCCATCTCAAGCATATTATTTGGCTTTGAGCTCATCTTAGAATACCATAGATGGCCTAACATCAAAATTGCCTATTTGCACCCCTGTAACATCACATGCCTTACAGTCCATCTACTGCTGAAACCCATGCCAAAATTTTGTCACTTTCAGATATGCCTGTTCCAATGCTCAAACCTGGCTTCCTTCCTGTTTTGCACCTCTCAAACTTAGGAAGCATGGTTTTGACAAACTATTTTCTAACTTGCAACCTTGCATGCTTACCATCCGTCACTGATTTCTGGTACACAAATACCCAAACTTGAAAGTGGGTGGCATAGTGGCTCAGTGGTTAGCACCGTAGCCTCAAGTGTCAGGGACCCGGGTTCAATTCCGGCCTCGGGCGATTGTTTGTGTGGAGTTTGCACATCCTCCCACAATCCAAAGATTGGCCATACTAAATTGCCCATAGCGTTTGGTGCATTACTCAGAGGGAGATGGGTCTGGGTGGACTGCTCTTTGAAGGATCTGTGTGGACTTGTTGGGTCAAATAGCCTGTTTCCACACTGTGGGGAATCTAATCTACCAGCCTTACCATTCTATTCTTACCACTGCTTCCATTTCCTCTAATCTTTTCAGTGTCACCAAGAGTTGATACAAGCCAAAGGAAAATGTAATAGGTTTATTGTACAACTGAACTATGCAACAGTTCAGCAGTAGTGGTAATAATACAGCTTTAGTACACATACCTCTGCAAAAAGCATGAGCACTAGCATAATGGCTTTATTAATTCTGACTAAGTGTGTAACTGTCAATTATGAGAAGAGGAAAAAAAAAGACCATTTCATCCAGAGGTTACTGCTTTCACAGTCAAACCACTTTCAGTGGTACTCAACCAAGGAAAAGAGCTGCATGAATAGTTCCTAAATAAAAGAAGGGAAAGTGAAACTCCAGAATGAACATTAAATGTCAGCTTAAATCATTGCCTTCTGAATCCCTTATGATCAGAGTTCCATTTTAGAATGTAGATTCCAGCTGAAAGAGTTGCTTCTGTCTTGAAATTCCTCCGTAGGATTCTCACCTCAACAGTAACCAATTAATCTTCAAAGGTATCACTGAGCTTTGGTGTCAGAAAGCCTGTGGCTCCAACTGGTGAAGAACTAATCCAGACATAATCCATTCCAAAACTGGGATCCAGCAAAATGGATCCTTATTTTGATTCAACTTCAAGAAAAGAAGTCATTCATGGGATGTGAGCATCACTTTAGCCAGCATTCATTGCCCATCTGTGGTTACCCTTGAGAAGGTGGTGGTGGTGATGATAATAAGCACAGCATTCTATGTTTTGCAAGTGGATCCAAACTGCTGTTACAGAGAAAAAGATAGTTAAGAGATTTTGACCTAACAATACAGAAAAGACAACATATTTCCAAGTCAGGATGGTAAGTGGTTTGGAGAGGAACTTACAGGCGATGGCATCCCCATGAATCAGCTGCTCATCCTTGTAGATGGAAATGGTTGTGTGTTTGGAAGGTGCTGTCTAAGAATCTTTGGTGAATTTCTACAGCCCATTTTGTAGATGGTATACACTGCTGCTACTGAGCATTGGTGGCAGAGTGATTAAATGTTTCTGGATTTGGTATCAATCATGCAGCCTGCTTCGTCCTGGAGAACATCAAGCTTAAGCACTGCACATTGTTGGAGTTGCACTCAAGGCAAAGGGGGGGTATTCCATCACACTCCTGACTGGTACCTTGTGGACACGCTTGAAGAATCAGGTGATGACTTACTCACTGGCCCTGTTCTTGTAGACAGTATTCATATAGCTAATCCACGTCATTTTCTAGTCAAATGGTAACTCCCAGGATGTGAATACTGGCGGTCCAGTGATGACACTGCCACTGAATGTAAAAAGAGCAGTGGATAAATTGTCTCTTACTAGAGAGGTCATTGCCTGGCATTTGAGCAGCATGAATATTACTTGTTATTTTTCAGCACCAACCTGGATATTGTCACATTTGAAATGGACTGCTTCAGTATCGAGGAGTTGCAAACGGCGCTGAACATTGATTACACATTGACAAACTGCCCAGATGGAGGGAAAGTCATTGCTGTAGCAGTTGAAGATAGTTGGGCAGAGATACTACCCTGAGGAGCTCCTGAAGAAATGTGTGGGAGCTTAGAGGACTAATCTTCAACTACCACAACCATCTTCCTATGTGCCAGGCCAGGTATGACTCCAAACAGCAGATGATTTTCTTCCCAATTCTCATCTCCAGTTTTGCTCAGGTTTCTGATGCCACACTCAGTCAAATGTGGCCTTGATGTCCAGAACTGTTGCTATGGAATTCAGCTCTTTTGCCCATGTTTGAACAAGGGAGGTAAAAAAAAAAGAGTAGAGTAGTCCTGGTAGAACCTAAACTATAGCTGCACTGCAAGATTGGTTAAGAGTATATCTGGAGCATAAGAATTCAGTACCCAGGGCCTATAACTTTTATAGTATTCAACACCTCCAACTATTTCTCGTTATCACATGGAATGAATCTGATAGACTGAAGACTGGCATCTGTGGTGCTAGGGACCTAGTGGAGGAGTTTAAGATGGATTGGTCACTCTCCACTTCTGGTTGAAGATTGTTGCAAATGCTTTAGCCTTTTGCGCGGAGGTGCTGGGTTCCTACATTGTTGGTGATCTTATTGGAAGCTCCTCCTCTGGCGAGTTGTTTAATTGTTCACCACTGGATGTAATAGGACTGTGGATCTTAGATCTGATCCACCGATTGTAAAACCACTGGTTTCTTTTGATCATTTACTGCTAATGTCTTGTGTGCAAGTAGCCTTGTTATGAAACTTTACCAAAGTTAATACCCCATGTTAGGGTAGTCCTGGAGCTATTCCTGGTATGCCTTCCTGCACTCTTCTCTGAAACAGGGCTGATCTCCTGGCTTGATGGTAATGGTAGAGTGGAGGGAACATGCCAGGCCATGTGGTTGCAGATTGAATTAGAGCAGGATTCTGATGCCCACAACACTTCATGGATGCCCAGTTTTGAGTTGCTCAATCTGTTTGAAGTATGTCCCATTTAGCACAGTGATTGTGCTGTGTGGCACTATGGAGGGTATTCTCAACATGGAAGGTAGGACTTCCTCTCCACAAGGGAGAGGGTAGTTGCCCCTCTTACTACTACTGACATGGACAAGTACATCTGCAGCTGGCATACTGGTGAAGAGGATATCAACTATGTTTCTTCCTCCCCACTTGGCCCAGACCCACTTCAACAGCAACGTTGTTTAAGACTTGACCAGTTGTGCTGCTGCCGGGCCACTGTGGTGGATATTGAAATCCTCCACCCCAGAGTATATTCTGTCCCTTTACCATCCTCAGTGCTTCCTCTAACTGTTGTTCAACATTGCGGTTTGCTTACCCATTTTTGACCTGATGCCCTGACACTGCATGGTTTCCAAATGTAGAGGTCTTCCAAAGCAGCTTTCTCCTGACTGCATACCAGCATCACCACCTCTACTGGTCTTGTCTAATAGAAGAAAATATATCCATAGATGATAGTAGTGCCCGGGATATAGCCTGTGAAACTGCTCTCCCAATTTTGACGCTAACACCCAGATGTAAGTAAGGAGGACTTTGCAGGTTCAGAGCTGTTTTTGCCATTGTTATTTCTGATGCCTGGGGGACACTAGGTGGTCTACTCAGCTTCATTTCTTTTGAGACTTTAAAAGGGCATGATACATCTGAAGGGTAGTTGAGAGTCCTTGCAGTGGGGCTAGAGTCTGTAGATAAAAACAGCACTTTGCTTGCCCGATGGACATGAGTGAACCAGATTAGTTCTTCCAATAAATCAACATGGTTCTAAGTTTGATGATAATTCCAAATATTAAATGAATTCAAACTCCACACAGACTCAAACCTGACCCTAGAACATTACCCAATTTCTAGATTAACAGTCAAGCAATAACACGAGGTCCTTACCTCACCCTTACATTGGTTAAGTTAAAATGAAACAAAGTAAAATTATGATTTAAACAGAATACGGTCTCTCCTAAAGTCAAAAAGCTTTTTCTTAGTTTCATCAGCCTGAGTAAGCTTTTGTAAATTTTGACCTAATAATAAAAAGGTACATTTGGTACCTCTCCCCGTAGCATTTTGCCAGCTATAAAAATGCTGTAACTTTAAATTTATTGATTTATTTTATCCTTTTTAAAAAAAGATGCAAAAGACATACTTGAAGGGCTAAATCATACCTAATTATAATCGATCAAGGGAGGGGTGCTGGTTGACAGTTTATATATAGAACCTAGCTCCATGTCTTTGTATAGTATCACAAAGAGACAACATTTGGATAAGGAAGAGACAGCCAAGAACAGATACGTGGGGAACTGTTGTGGTATTAGCACAGGGCAAGAAAAAGAGTGAGCTGGATCACAGATGAGCATTATTAGAAAAGATGGGGTATCATGATCAAAGTCAGAGGATATAATACATGTTTTGACTCATGCTAGTTATCTAAAACAAGCAGACTGCTGATGGGAAAGATTCATACATAGAATTAAAAGAAAGAAGGGCAAGGAGATAGGAGGCAACGACAGTCAAGGCCTGAGCAAAAAAAAAGGCTGGAAACTGGAAAGGAACTTACAAGGACAAGGTGTAGGGTGGAATTTCTTACAAGGGCGATGATTTTGGAAGGGAAAGAATATTTACAATATTAATTGGAAAGTTGAATAATCAACTGTTGTGGAAATTAAATCAAGGGAGCAAAAGGTAGTGGTGTAAAATAAACAGCTAGATAGACAATTATGTATTCATGCTGCCATATTAAATATGTATTCATAGGTATGCATACTGCAGTTGACACAAAGCAGCTTAGAAAGATGCCACCATGAAGCGACTTGAAGAAACATTAGTAACGTTTGAACATTTTATACAAGATGTTGGTACAATTGTTCCTTTTCCATTGCCCTTTTTTTAAATCTTTGAATATAATCTGAACTACAGAGCGAAAGAAATATATTAGTATTTTAATAAGTATACCTGTTAACATTGAATGAGATCACCAACAAAAACTTGAATAGTTTAAGTAGGTCATTTTAAAAAAAAAATTCCTAGCAAGAAGTAAACAGAATGACCCAAGGGGTATATGGCAAGGTGGAAATCCAAAAAGGTAGACATGTGCTGCAGGCCTTGATTTACTAAGTGGAAAGGGTGAGAAAAGGAATTGACGCAGGCAGTTGAACAGGTAATTTTAATCTTAACAAGAAATCCATCAACTCCACATCCCTGTCCTCTCCACAATTACCAAGTTTAAAAATCAGGGCCCCTTGTGGTACAGTGTCGCTACCTCTGAACTGGGACGCACAGGTTAAAATCTCACCTGTTCTGGGAGATATGTAATAACATCTCTGATCAGGTTGATTAGAAAAATAGATTAAAAACAAAAAAATTCAATAAGTAGTTAGTCAGTATATAATGGAAAAACGCAGTGTGATCTTTGCTTCTTATGATCCAAGTGTAGGGAGCAACATTGGCGGAGGGCACCGAGGCCCAATCGTGTTTGGTATGACCAATGTAGGTCTAATTATTAAGCATACTCTATTTAGCAATAAATCATCAACACTGGACTTGACTACACAAAGATACAGGTGAAATGACCAAGATGTGGTAACGTTTCACTAGCTACAAGGGCAAAACAAACAGCAGAAATGACTGAACAAAAATCAACAGCTGCAGTCACATCTTGTTGAATGGAGTACCAAAAGTTAGATGCTTGAAAGTTAAGTGCTGTTAGCTGAGAGCTTGAGAAAAAGATTACGACTTCACTCCTCCTCCCTGCCCCACACTATACAACAGGTACAGAAGAAAACAATGTTGAGAGGGGTTTGGGTGGCGAGGTATACAAAGTCATACTCAGATTGTCTCACTCTCAGACAAGACTGTTGGAATAGATAAGTCACACAAGGTAGCAAGGTCTGAAGTTGTACATAAATCTGAGTAGGAGAGATGATGTCTAAATTTAAGTGAGGAACTGGATGCAGTGAAATCAGAGAGCAAGACAAGAGGCGTTGAGAGAAAGATGATCATCAATACAGTAAGGAGAGTTGAAAGAAATTGTAGGACTAGGAAGTGAGGCAGTCGAAAAAGATGACAAGAGACAAAGTACAAACTAAAATGCTCGAGGAAGATAATGTTGCCAAGAGGAGAAAATATTATTTGATGAAAAGGCGTCAAAACCACAAGAGTAGTGTGGATAGTTTCCATCATAGCAATATCAATATTTAATAAAGTTGTGGAGAATCACTGATATCCAGGACAGTCACAAATACTGCAGAATGGAAATGAGAGTTGTAACAGTGCAGGAAGATTCCTAACGGTCAATTTTTCAGCCCACGTTCAGACAACAAAAATTGAAATATTATTGAGGCAAAGTCCATGTTAAAAAATGTGAGGAAGCCAAAATTCATGACAGGTTTCAATTTGAAAATCCAATACTAAAAAATAACAGCCACTCATTGGAATATGCTTTGTCAGTGAAATATTTTGACCTAGAGGCATCTTGATTTGTATCGATATATTTTAAGAGCAGTCAAGGAAAACTGCACCGAGTGGGCTTGGCAGGAGGAAAAAAGCTGACTTGTATTTCAGAAATACTGGGTATAATGAGTTGGCCCTGTTACCAGACTGCGGGGGGGGGGGGAGGAGAAGAGAAAGAGGAGGAGAGAAAGAGAGATCATTAATTCTTTCTGCTCTAGGGGTGTAATTGGGTTTGTAATTATTTAAGCTTTCCTCCCACCATTCTGACATGGTAGAATATCACTGTTCCTCCCCTATTGTCAGAATCCGAGAACTCCCTCTCAAACAGCATTGTATATCTACACCAATGCACGGGAGCACTTCAAGGGCATCCTCCACTACCTTCAAGACAACCTTCATATTCCAGAAGTTATTTCTGGAAATGTAGTTGAATGGACAGCCTTTGGATAACTAGTAGTTTTTTAAAGTTAGATGAGTTCTTGAAGATTATCAATAGCTCCTGAGTTTTAAGAAAGGAAAAATAAGTCTTACTTCCATAGTATCCAATGGGCATGAGCTTGGTATACACATTTGGAATGCATTGGTTGTACAATGCTTGGGATTTAAGCAGTTATTTGTAGTACGTTCTGTGCACTGCAGCATATTTTCCCTCATTTCAGTGCTAGCTTGCTTACATGTCTCAGTTGAGGCAATGATACGACATCCCAATCCATATTTGCATCAACATTGAAAGAGACAAATAAACATACAACAATGACATCAAAACTGAGGGGTTGTAATTATCAGGAATACTGAAAAGATTGGAGTTTGTTTTCCTCAAAGGCATACAGAGAAGTGAACTCTAAAATTACAAGAGGGTACAATAGGGTAGTTGCAAAGATGCATCCACTTGACAGAGTCCAAAAATTCTCTCTTACAAATAAGGCAATTACTAATAAATAAGTGAAACTGTTAGTCAGAAAATGGAAATGCCCACAACATGAAGGAAGCAATGAAAATTTAAGTGGAAACCATAAAGTGGGAGAAGAGAAAAGACATGAAGACGACACCAGTAGAGCATCAACCAGTTGAGCCAACTTGATTATTCTAGACCCCATGGAAGTATTGAACAATTGCTGAGATCACTGTCTTTGTGAAGTGATTTGGTGGCCACGTGATTATGAACAACCAATAAAGTGCAGCACTTACTAACCAATGACAGATCAACTCTCCAATCACCTTGTTTCCACAAGCCAATCACACCATTCAGAACTCAAAGAGCTGGTTACCACGGAAACAATCACGTGGTTAACACAGAAACAAGCCAAATCCCGCCCACGCGGCTGTCTCCTCTGGCATTTGCTGAAAGCCCTGTCAAAACAGAATGAATACCAGTTGATCACGTGATTATTTTCTTCCAGTCTGGTAGCTAATCAGATGAAATTAGATTAGTTTAGAAATAGTGCTGTACTTAAAAAAAGAGCATTCCACATCTTAAGTACTTCAAACTTGCCAAAATCAAGTTGATCCAGGTATCAATAATTGTCTAGTTCGTAATAATACTCCATTAATCCATGGGATGGGATGGGGTTAAGCAAAAGTGTTTGACACTTGCAACCAACTTGGCTCGCTCGTTGAGCGATGAACTATGTTTAGAAGAATTCTCGACAGTTGCAGACAGCTTGTATAAAAAGATATTCCAAAATCTTGATCAAGCAAAAAAAAAGTTAGCCCTCACGTGAAGTGCACATCGCAAAAATTCAGTGCAATATTTCACCATCACTGCACATTAAATTCAAACTCATTACACCCGTGCAGTTTACAAAGTGCTGCAAAAGTACACAAAAAGAAAATCAGATGGAATAAAGCAACTACAGAAAAAGTCGTGTGTGCCTATTTGTTCCATACTTTATTTTTCAGGATGTGGCAAAATACAAAATATTTAATAATCAAGTATCTAAATACGCTACTGCGAGTACTTATGAAAGTTACTCCAAAAAGGGCGCAAGGCAATATTCTGACACAAATTAACGAAAAGTATTGAATCATCCTTGCACACATACAATTCACACCAATAGTTTTGGTTGCGAGGGAAACCCTTATATGCCCCTTCGCTCACCTTTGCAGGACACCATATCAAATGGTCCAAGTTTGCGCTTATGAACAAGTTGAAGGCATCATCTATGGGAAGAGGGAGGGAGTGCAGTCCAGGTAGTCCTGCACCAGGATTAGCCAGCCAGTCACTGGGCTGCAGTGAATCCCTCCCTCACCTGTTGGAGGATATTTATGTAGAAGAAACAGCAACACAAAACAGAGGGAAAAGGGTTAAAAAAAAAGTAGCTACGAGGAAAATAAAAGTAAATGCAAAGTTCAGTCAAAGGGGATGGATGTGCATGCCTCTTGTTGGATTGGGACTGGGGAAAAGGGGAGGGGTTGTGGAAAACACTAAAAGAGACCAACACCGCTACCTCAACCCCTCACTACCAAACAGAGCTGAAAGAGGGAGCTCTTCATTCCCACTCAAAACATTGCGCGCCAAATCCCTCACCCCGACTAACCTTAGCCCGTCTTCCAACTTCCCGCTGTCTCGCTCTTAGGCAGTCAAACCACAATGATTTTTTTCCTCTAATTTCTTATCTTTTATCATAATTCACTTCAGAACCGCAACGTTCTTGACAAAATGGCGCTCGATTCCACCTGGAAGTGACGTATAACATGATTTACATAACGATGAATGGACCAATTGGAATGGAGTATAGAATGCACCTATTAAAATATGCATGAAGCAATTTGTTGAAACTTACTCCAAAGCTCATAATGCAACACATGACAGACTTCGTAAATGTTGTGATTTGTCCATTTAAGTTGGGTGCTGGGCCCCCAAAATGGGTAATCCTCGCGAGAATGATGGGCCTACGTCATTGAGGCATATTTTAGAGAGGCGTTGCCTTATGAGTTCAGGGGCAGTCAACAACCACGTGGGAAACTTAACACTTGACCTATCTTGCATATGATGGGATGTGGTAGCATGGTTTAGCACATGCAATGGCAAGTCATCAAATTGTTACTTGATGGCAAAGGAAGTTCTATGAATGAAGGTTATCCAATGAGAGTAACATTAGGAAATTGAGTTATTTATTTCTAAATGTGTAAGGTATCTGTTAATCTCAATGATAAAATTAAGCATCCCATAACAGCTATTTTGACTGAGAAGGGTTACATATGTACAAACCCAGGGTGAGCACTCATCAAGTGATATGCAGGTAAATCACATTATTGACCCAAAAAATGGAAGGATCACTTTTAAACAAAAACAGAACTTGTTGGTGAAGTTCAGCAGGTCTGGCAGTACCTGTAGGGAGAATGCAGAGTTAATTTTTTGAATCTGCTGACTGTTCGTTAGAATGCTAAAATATGCAACTGAATAACCTAGTTAGGTGAGGCTAGTTAACTTTGATTTGTCAAGTCAGCATTATGAATGGTGAGAAAGATAGTTAAAAGGGGCATAGACAATTGGTGGAGTGGATGGATAGCTGACAGATGAAGTTCAATGTGGAGAAGTGTGAGGTGATACATTTTGATAAGAACATGGAGAGATCATACAAAAGTTCAGGAGCAGAATGACCTGGACATGTTCATGCATATGGCAGGATAGATTAAGAGAGCAATTAATAAAACATATAGTATCCTGGCAGTTATTAACAAAAACATAGATTATGAGAACAAAGAGGTTATGTTAAATTTGTTTAAGATATTAGTTCAGCTTCAGCTGGAATAATCCAGCCAAGACTAGGCACTGGACATTAGGGAAGATGTGAAGGCACTGGAGAGAGCACATAAGTGGTTTATGAGAATGGGTTCCAGTGTATGAGGAATTTCAGGTACTAAGATCGATTGGAGCAGCTGTGAGGAGATTTGATTGAAGTAATCGAAATGATGGGCGATCTGGACAGACTAAGTAGTGGGAAAACACTCCCACTCGTGAAAGGATTCAGAACAAATGGGCACAAATTCAAAAGTAATTCAAGAAGAAAAAGTGATATGAGACAAACCTTTTTATGGAGAGACTTGTTAAGGTCTGGAAATGAAGCATGCAGAGGCAAGTTCAACTGAGGCATTCAAAGAGGGGAAATTAAATGCTTACTTGAAAAATTAAATAAATAATAAATCAGGATTTAGTTTTAGCTGATAGATACATCGCTTCTGTAAACCTGCAAATATGTTGACCAATTCTCTTGACACATCTACATTTTGACTAAATTACAACAAAATTAATAACTGTGATATTGAATTACTTTATTTCTAATTAACTATCTTCTGATATTTGGACATCCGGATCTGTTACAACATCCTTGGTGCCATCAATTTTTTAAGTAAGGTAACTTTGTAGATTTCTGTAACTGATATATTGCTGCAATAAATTATCACTAATTTCCCTTGGGCATTGTTTTATATGTTACCAAATTTTGTGGCACTCCTCCTCGCACTCTTTATTTTGAAATAATGATTGGGCAATTTGTTGTCAAGTAAGAGAACTTTGGGAATTGGATTAATGTAGCAATTTTTGTTTACGATTTCCATCAGTCACAGTGATTTTTTTTCCTGAAGTTGAATAGGCTAACCAAAGACTTAATGTTAAAATAAAGAAATTAGACAACTCTTAGACTCCTAAGTGGTTACATGGTTTTCCCCCCTGTTTTAGATTACTCTTGCCTTCTCCACTGCTCCAATTATTCTGTAACAGTGAATTACTTGTAGAGTTTTTAATGATGGCCAGGTAGATTTCAACTGTTAATTTTAAGCACTTTTTTGTGTATGATCATTGAAAGACAAACACATCATGCAGAATTCCAACAAGGTTAAAAATGATTTTTGAAAAATTGTGATAATTAAAAAAAAGTAACTGATAACTTTTTATTCAATAATGCTTGGCCCTTGAAAACCTACAAAAAGACTGAGGGAATGAAATAAAGTTCAATATCCAGGGAAAGATGAATTATAGTACATGATGATAGAACAAGCATTAATTAACAATCAACATTAGGTTTAGTCAATTTAGCTTTCATAGGCAGAAAGAGAAAAAGGAAAAAAACTGCATAGGTAAAAGTTAACGACAAAATGTCAACTTACCTGCTAAGAAGATTACATATATTCTATTCGTTTTGATGAATTAATTTATGTCCTTTTTTTCAGTAAATGTTTCACAGTTACTGAAATTGAGTTTAATGTTGTTATGCTCTATATTTCTTTGAAAGTATCAGAAAATTCCAATGGAGACACAAGATAATCTGTGATATGATCTATCAGAGATGTAACTAGGTATAATGACCAATTCTGATGTTCTCAAGACTAATGAATACCAAAACTGCGCATTGAAGTTTTATGTATTTTAGATAGGAAGGATAGAAAAGTGTAGCTAATTTCCATAGGATGCAGATACATTATCTTCAAGTCACAAACAGGTGACATGGTGTCTCAGTGGTTAGCACTGCTGCCTCACAGCACCAGAGACCTGGGTTCAATTCCTGCCTCAAGCAACTGTCTGTGTGGAGTTTGCACATTCTCCCAATGTCTGCATGGGTTTCCTCTGGGCTCTCCGGTTTCCTTCCACTGTCCAAAAATTTGCAGGTTAGGTGAATTGGCCATGCTAAATTACCCGTAGTGTTAGGTGAAGGGGTAAATGTAGGGGAATGCGTCTGGGTGGGTTGCTCTTTGGAGGGTCGGTGTGGACTTGTTGGGCCAAAGGGCCTGTTTCCACACTGTAAGTAATCTAAACTTATAATTAGATATTGGCATACTTGTCTGATAAATATCTTCTGGATTAGAGTGGTGCTGGAAAAGCACAGCAGTTTAGGCAGCATCTGAAGAGCAGGAAAATCGATGTTTCGGGCAAAAGCCCTTCATTAGGAATACAGGCCGAGTGCCTGAAGGGTGGAGAGATAAATGAGAGAAGGGTGGGGGTTTGTATAAGTACCGGTAAATTAAAGGTATGATATATTTTAATTGATTTGATGCTATCAATCCTTTTCAAAGCTGATGATTGGTTCAGAACAAGATATGAAATGTAACTAATAAAGTGATTGGCATGGAAAAAATACTAGAGTTATGATAATAGGAAGATGTATGCAATTCAAACTGACTTTTCATGATTGTACACCTATACACTTTGCATTCTGCTTGTCAAAAGACATTTCTAGTCTCTTCTATAAATTAAGGATTCCAAAATGTATTAGTTACTCCTTTGGATGCTAGTTTGCTTCTCATGTTAAGTATAGAATATATAAGTAATTGGAAGAACAAAATGGGTAGAAAGCAGTAGTGCAGTCTCTTCAACAAAATGTTGCCAATGAAAAGTAGCATTAAGAGATCCCTGAGAATGAATGATGAAGGTTTTGTTAAAAACCAGTAGAGTTAAGGACTATTTGGGATGGACAACAAACTACTGATGTCCAAATGTATGAAATAATTGTATAAGTAAGTTATCCATAGAAAAGGAAGCAGATAGATAAGTGAATAGGAGAAAAAAATATATAATCTTCAAAAATATTCAGTTCATTAAGCTAACCCAAATTTGAGATGTCATTATACTATTCTGTAATCTTATGTAGTCTATATCAACCCTGGGTGATATTTTTGAATCATTGTTAGCCACAGGTGAGGTCCAGAATACTGGAGAGTAGTGAATGTTGTGCCCTTATTCAAGAAGGGCCACAAAAAAATACCTGGGAACTATAGACCAGTAAGCCTAACATCTGTGGTCGGTACGTGACTTGAGAAGATTCTGAGGGATGATATACATGCATTTGGAAAGACAGGGTTTGATTAGGGCTAGTCAACATGGCTTTGTGCGTGGGAGATCATGCCTCACAAATTTGTTTTGATGACAAGGGAAAGTTGACAGGGGCAGGGGGTGGACATAGTCAACATGGATTTCAGTAAGACTTTTGCTAAGGTCCCACATGGTAGGCTGCTCTGGAAGGTTAGATTGCATGGAATCCAGGGGAGCTGGCAAATTGGATACACAATTGGCTTGATGGTAGGAAGCAGATGCTTGACGGACTGGAGATCTGTGACTAGTGGTTTAACTCAGGGGTTGGTGTTAGGCTCAGTGCTGTTTGT
Organism: Chiloscyllium punctatum; assembly: GCF_047496795.1. Lineage (NCBI taxonomy): Eukaryota > Metazoa > Chordata > Chondrichthyes > Orectolobiformes > Hemiscylliidae > Chiloscyllium > Chiloscyllium punctatum. Next base: position 47,653,763 of record NC_092779.1, read on the forward strand.
CATCTATATCAATGATTTGGGTGAGAACGTATAAGGCGTAATTAGTAAGTTTGCAGATGACACTAAAATAGGCAGTATTGTGCATAGTGAGGAAAGTTATCTGAATGAGCAGCAGGACCTTGATCAGCTGGGGAAATGGGCTGAGAAATGGCAAATGGAGCTTAACATAGATAAGTGTGAGATCTTGCTTTTGGAAAGTCAAATCAAGGTAGGAGTTTCATGGTGAATGGTAGGGCCTTAAAGGATGTGGTGGAGCAGAGGGATCTTGGAGTTTAGGTGCACAGTTCTTTGAAAGTGGAGTCACAGGCAGACAGGACGGTGAAGAAGGCTTTTGGCACATTGGCCTTCATCAGGCAGGGCATTGAGTATAGAAGTTGGGAAGTCATGTTGCAGTTGTACTGGACATTGGCAAGGCTGTATTTGTGTTCAATTTTGGTCACCTTGCTATGGGATGTTATTAAAATGGAAAGAGTGCAGAAGAAATTTGCAAGCATGTTGCCTGGACTCAATAGTCTGAGTTGTAGGGAGAGGTTGGGCAAGCTAGGACCTTTTTCTTGAGAATGTAGGAGACTGAGGGGGGAGGATCTTATAGAGATGTATAAGATCATGAGAGGCATGGATTGGGTGAATGCACTTAGTCTTTTTCCCAGGCTTGGGGAATCAAGGACTAGAGGATATCAGTTTAAGGTTAGAAGAGAAAGAAGGCAACTTTTTTTTAAAAACACTGAACGTGGTACACATATGGGAATGAGCTGCCAGTGGAAGTGGTTGAAGCAGGTACATTGACAACATTTAAAAGGCATTTGTACAAATACATGGATAGGAAAGGTTTAGAAGGATATGGGCCAAGTGCAGGGTAGTGGAGTTAGCGTGAATGGACATTTTGGTTGGCATGGACTGGTTTGCGCCAAAGGGTTGTAGGACTCTATAACAATGTGACATCGGCAGTGTGAATTAAAGATTGCTCCATAAAATGATACAGATGTTAGGCAAAAGTTGAATATATATGCTGGCAGGTGGGACTAGATTGGGTTGGGATAGCTGCTCGGCATGGACAGGTTTGACCAAAGGGTTTGTTTCTGTGCTGTACATCTCTGACTCTATATGGTTAAGATGAAGAAATATAGAGGGAACTGTTACTCATTCTATTGTGAACTATTGTATGGTGGAAAGAAATAGATCAAGAAAAAATAGTGAAGCAGAAGTAGATCCATCCTGGACAGTTTTAATTATGCAAATTCAGATAGAAATGCAAGTGTTATATATAAATCTTTGGTAGGTAAGAAGAAGGTAAGTACTTTGGTAAATCTTTGGTAGGTAAGTACACTGCCTTCTCCTCGTTGAAAAGGTGCAATGGAGTCAGCCTACTCCTGCTGCACCCCATGGCAGTGTCATGACCAGTCTCCCTGTCTGTTTTAAATTTAATCTGTTAATTTAGATGTTTAACAGATCCTGCTGTGTCTTTGCCAACCATAGTCCAATTAATCAGCATCCAGTTGTCATGCTGCATATATCATTGTTCCCTTACTAAAGTTTTTCATTTCTGAGGACTGAAGATGAAAAACTTTGACTTTGTCTTTTTTTCCCACAATAAATAATTTAAGTTGTAAATCAAGAGATGAATTTATATAATGAGATAAAAGTAAACCTTGAGGATTCACAATGAGTGAACTGAATTGACTTATTTCATTATTTATTTGTTAAATACAAGGCATAAAAGTGTATTATAGCTCCATTATAGCTTCATTTTGATTTACAGAAGATATTAAGGTACAAGACTGAAATTAAGGTACAGGACTTAAATATAATTTTAAAAAGTCACCTTCCTCCTTTCTTTTGCATGTTTGATATCATTGGCGTGGGGGGGGGGGGGGGGGGGGGGGGTCTCTCCACAACGGGCCCTGAGCCCACCAATGGCCCCACATCATAGTCCATTCCAGTAGTACCAATTCAGACTTAGTGCATGGCTGCAGCTGAAGCTCAACATGTTCGAGGTAGAAGTGGTTCTGCAGATGCTGGACATTAGAGTCAAGATTAGAGTGGTGCTGCAAAAGCACAGCAGGTCAGGCAGCATCGGAGGAGCAGGAAAATGGACTTCATCAGGAGAGCTTTTGCCCAAAACGTTGATTTTCCTGCTCCTCTGATGCTGCCTGACCTGATGTGCTTTTTCAGCACCACTCTAATCTTGATCCCAACATGTTTGATTCTGATGCCAACTGCAGACGTTGCTGTGATGCTCATTTTGCCACTGCTTTGCTGCCACTAGTGCCAGACCCAAATAACGGCCAAATCGCTGATCATCAGACACTGGGCCTACCATGCCAATGTTACCTCCGCCAAATGCATCAACCAAATATGATACCAGGTTCCATGCTTGCCCCTTCACCAACTCCTCTTCCTCCACAAGTGGTGAAGGATCTCTGCCTGTGATGAATTACGTTCGATTTCCTTTTCCAATTAATTCAAAATCAGACGAGGCATGTGATAGGCAGCAATTGCATAATTCCAAGTTTTGTGTACTACTGAACTTGGAATTTTGTCCCCAGTTGATTCAAGACTGCCTCTTCGAACACATCTGAAAGCAGAAAAAGAGGCAACATTAGATTTGCCTCAAGGAAATAAGGTAGACTGAGTAGATATTTTAATGGTTCAGGAATAATTAGGAAACAGTGATCACCCCATAATTAGAGTCATAGAGATGTACAACACGAAACAGGCCCTTCGGTCCAACAGATATTCTAAATTAATCTAGTCCCATTTGCCAGCATTTGGCCTATATCCCTCTAAACCGTTCCTATTCATATACCCATCCAGATGCCTTTTAAAATCCTGTAATTGTACCAGCCTCCACCACTTCCTCTGGCAGCTCATTCCATACACGCACCACTGTCTGAGTGAAAAAGTTGCCCCTTAGGTCCCATTTAAATTTTTCTCTCACCCTAAACCTATGCCCTCTAGTTCAGGACTTGCCCATCCCAGGGAAAGGACCTTGTCTGTTTACCCTATCCATGCCCCTCATAATTTTATAAAACTCTACAAGGTCACCCCTGAGCCTCTGACACTCCAGGGAAAACAGCCTATTCAGTCTCTCCCTGTAGCTCAAATCCTCCAACACTGGCAACATTCTTGTAAATTTGAGGAGCAGCAGAGTTGATGTTTAATTGATTATAACCTTATTGCAAAGCCTCTTCCAAGGATGCCTACCTTGAAGAAGTTCTCCTCCTCCCACTATAAGGACCTCAGTGAGTCTGTCTCTCACTGTACCCCCCAGGTCACCTCCTTTGCCTTCTCCTGTTCCTCGGATGCTGCCTAACTGGCTGTGCTTTTCCAGCACCACATTCTTCAACTCTGATCTCCAGCATCTGCAGTCCTCACTTTCTCCTAACATTCTTGTAAATCTTTTCTGAATCCTTTCAAGTTTCACAACATGCTTCTGATAGGAGGGAGACCAGAACTGCACACAATATTCCAAAAGTGGCCTAACCAATGTCCTGTACAGCCACAACATGACCTCCCAACTCCTATACTCAATGCTCTGTCCAGTAAAGGAAAGCATACCAAACACTTTCTTCATTGTCCAATCTTAGGCTCCATACATAAACTAAGAAAAGGCATTTGCTAGAAAAAAAGAGTAATTTACTGGCAACAATTCCCTAAAATCTCTGCCCCTTTTCATTTTAAGATGCTTGTTATTTCATTAACAAAGCTATGAAATGTACTAAACAGAGCTATAAAAGGTAAGAAAAAAAATAACCTTAATTTAACATAGGGATAACAGGGTTCAGGTGAGGGAAGATTCAGGAATCCAAAAATATACGTTGGGAAGTCTGATTAGCAGCAAGTTCATGAGAAATAGGCTGTGATTGGACAAACAGCAAGCTAGTCTCAGGGCAACAGGAGTGAACAGTCGGACGTTTAAGACCTGGGAATACTAGCAGCAAGGTCTCCAGCAGTGTGAACCTTTGTTAGTCCTCAGGCCTTGTTCAGCAGAGGGGAAGGTTGTAAGCTTTTGTCACTGAGGAAAAGGCAATAATTCCTGCAAGAGTGAAGAATAACAAAGTCAATTTGCTGGAAGTGTGGATGAAGTAAATTAATTTGAGCCAATCAAAAGGGCATTAGATGATTCCTTGAATATATGTGCAGAGTTACGAGGGAAAGACATTTAGGAGAACCAGTACAGATGAGATAGGCTGAGTGGCCTCTTCCTGCATCATAACATTACTAAGAATCGGAGATTCTTTGAAGAGTGGGAACCAGCGGCTTTGCATAAGGAAGAATAAACACGTGGGATCACAGGAAGCGAAGATTTTTGTGTCCCAAGAAATCGAGTCTTTGTTCTGTGATGGTATTCAATGTACCCTCCTACAAAAGGTAACTAGAGTAGAGATGTGTTGCCCCGTGGTGCGCCGACCACCACTTGCTACATTTTCTAGTTCCCATGGAGAAAAAGAAATCATTTGTAGACTCGATATACTGAAGCTTCATCGAGTGAATTGTTGACTATTCTATGTCTGGTGGCCGGAGACTCACGTTTTCACTCGGCGCATGTATGCAAGATGATAGTATGCGCCGCACCCATATATTCACATTCACAATGAGTACCTCGCTCTTAGTGAATAGTAAGACCGGACAAAATAGCTGCCTCACGACCATGGGTTTGAATCCTGCACAACTGGTCAGCCCCAGCGTTCCTCTTCATTTTCTGTGCAAATCATGTAGCATTTTGCTTTCAAATGAAGAATGCATCAGCCAGTTAGTCTGCTTCTCATGTTTCACGAGAGAAGTGTGAGACCTCAATTATGAACCTTGAAGTTATTTTTCCAGTGTCCTGGTGATGGTGCTGAATGTACTACTGGCGGGTAGCAGAATTACAGCAAATCTAATCGCAATGCCAATTTTAAAGTACATTGGCATATCCTGAATGTTATCATTTTTGTATGTGAATTACGAGGTAGGTATCTGCTATTCTTGAAGTTCTATCAGCGGCCAGGCTAACTCGGAGGAAGAAATAATCGGAACCTCAAATACCGTGGTGCAAGCATTTCTGCTAGTGCTTGTTCTGTACCTGAATGGGTTCAATTGGCCCAACGTTATTAATAGTGACAGGAGACACCTAGACCGATTGAAAATACTAGCTCATTAACCAAGAAGGAACAGATACATTTTAAGAATTCCTCTCACGATAGGCATTGACCTGTTTAATTATATTCACAGTATCCTACAACGGAACACTCACCTCCAACCACTCTAAGAAAAAGACTTCTTTATTTTCGGGTTCCAACACATAACTCTTGACTAAATCTGAATTCTCCGAGAAACATTCTTGAGTTTCGTAAAGGTAGCAACAGAAAACAGTTCTGCTTTCTCTGCGGTGGTGCACTCGGGACTTTGACAGCTTCTCTGTCCGTTTCCAACCAGCATTCTCTCAAACCAGGAATATCTGATTCTGTTGACACCATGAGGCTGTACGTGTATGACCATGGGAAGAGAGGTGTCCACCATACGGGAAACACTACCAGAGTGGTGGTTTGGGACGGGGGAAGAGAAAAGGGGCACGGTCAAAGAGGTTGCGGGAGAATTGCGATGGTTGGTGAAATATACTGGAAACATCACAGTCTTCTTTTGCAAACTTTCAGAGGAAGAGCTTAGCCTTCTTTACAGATTACAAAAAAGATCTGGTGAGATTAAGAGAAACTCTATCATATTATAATTATACAACTAACCACACAAGTTGTATTAAAATGGATCGAGGCTTCCAAGTTTGATTGGACTTTCAGACTGGTTAATTTTTTTAAAAAAGATGCTACATTAGAGGCATAGTGTACGTAACATGTCAAGAAAAGATTGATGTCTTTTTGAAAACAGCTAAAGGCTTTATTGCGTACAGCATGCTAGCAAACTTAACAGCTTCCAAAGCCAAGTGAATCAAATGAAACAATAGTATTAGGCAACAATCATTCTTTAACCCGCAAATTAAGTCCTGAGATGGCAACCAAGACTTTTTGATACCCAAAGCAAGCACAGAGAGAGGAAAGCATACAACTGATTGGGAATTTGTGGAAGACTTGAGTACTTTATCATCTGATTAAAGTCCTATTAATGTCAACAGCTGAGAAATCTAACCATTCAAATCATATCATTGCTAAATTAGTTGATGATTTAGCATCTAATATTCAAAGCTCTCTGTCCAAAAAAACACAATACCTGTCCATTTTAGTGTTTTGGGCTCACTAACAGCATAAATGGTGAGTAATGTAATTCAACTGAAAGTCTTTATCTAAAGGAGTTCGATAATCTTTGGAGTCATTAGTACCTGTTTAATCTATGTGCAATGAAAGCAAAATGAGGTATTTTGAAGGAAAAAGCATTTTGGTAAAATTCAGATTTCCAAAGGGCAAACGTTGTGGTTTGACAACTGACGGAGATTTTGAGACAGGTGAAGAAAGGATGAGGAACGTATGCTTGAAATGTTGACTCTCCTGCTCTTTGGATACTGCCTGACGAGCTGCGCTTTTCCAATGCCACACTTTTTGACTGACCCCCAGCATCTGCAGTCTTCACTTTCTCCCAGGAGCTTGTGACACAGGCAGCCACAATGGATTTATTAGTTTGATCTTCAAATCAGTACCTGGATTAGTGGTGCTGGAAAAGCACAGCAGTTCAGACAGCATCCGCTTCTCGGATGCTCCCTGAATTGCTGTGCTTTTCCAGCACCACTAATCCAGAATCTGGTTTCCAGCATCTGCAGTCATTGTTTTTACCTAGTTCAAATCAGTATCTCAAATCAGTCATCACATATTACTACCATCCACCAAAAACTGTACAAAGGCCTGAACATGAAAAAAGGATACATTTTTCAGACCATATGCATGTCCGGTTGTGTCCAGAAAATAGACTGGTTTCAGAAAGTTAACCAAGAAGATAATTAGCAATGGTGGCACAGTGGTTAGCACTGCTGCCTCACAGCGCCAGAGACCTGGGTTCAATTCCCGCCTCGGGCAACTGCCTGTATGGAGTTTGCACATTCTCCCCGTGTCTGCGTGGGTTTCTTCCCACAGTCCAAAGATGTGCAAGTTAGGTGAATTGGCCATGCTAAATTGCCCGTAGTGTTAGGTGTAGGGGAATGGGTCTGGGTGGGTTGCTCTTCGGAGGGTCAATGAGGACTTGTTGGACTGAAGGGCCTGTTTCCACACTGAGTCATCAAATAACATGCTCAGATAGTGAACAATGGAATGTACACCACATTCATTAGCAGCTGAGATCAAACAGAGATTTGAGGATTTCAGGGAACTCTGGTGTTTACAGATGCATTTGGAGCTGATGTGATCAGTGCCCAAAACATGGTCCAACTAGGACTAACTGAGGACCAAAATGACAATGACATGAAGATAATGTTTGTATATCATGATCTTCTGACACTTGTCAATTTCTATTCAGTTTGCCAATTGCCCAAATCTAGCAAAACTGGTAACTTGGTTCACTGTCCCATTTGGCAGCACAGATTGCTATGAAAATCTTTAAGTGGAGTCAAAGTGGACTGATTGTTTTCATTTCAGATCATATCCCCACCATTTTGCTGATGAAGATTATACTTAATCACATTACCAAGACACCAAGCATGCAGCTGTTGTACAAGGAAAAACTACTCCAGATATCACTGAGTCAGCATTCAACCCAGTGCCAAGACAAAAATGTAAAGTAACAAATTGGTCTTCTCATTTGAAGCATATTCATAAAAATACATTTTTTGCATGTTTTTGGTCATTTTTATTAATAGAGTTCTATTCAGATTATGTTTCCATTTTCCCTGAAAAATCTGCTCAATCGAGTGAAGAAAAACTTGAAACGTGGCTCTGCACATGCAGTTGTTGGACAACTTCTGTCTATGTCTGGACTTTCAAAGAATGAGTAGTAGTCACATTGAAAAATATGATGTCAAAAAGCTTGATAGGTGAGATACTGAAACATTAGCTCGATATTGCCCAGTTTGGGGAAACATTTGTTTTAGGATAATGGGCCAATTATTTAGGACTGCAACGTGGACAAACATATTCAGAGGTTTGGGAATTGGAACTTTCTACCTCGGTAGACATTTAAGGGTGAACATGTCTGACCTTTGGTCTCTGGTAGGTCGTTAAATGTGGTGCACTGACATATACCCAATTTGCCTATGGTAGTTTGCAAAGGCCTACCTCCTTCCTGTGCCAACTCTTGAATTAGAATGACCTCCCTCAACCAATATAACCAATTTTCTCCTGATAATGAATAGACATTTCTATGGTCCTTCATGGACTACAGTTTACTACGATTAGTGGGGAATCAAAGGAAATGGGGAACAGATGGGAAAGTGGAGTTGAAACCCAAGATCAGCCAGCATAAAATGGACTTGCAGAGCAATCATAACAGGCTGCACAGTTTTCTCCTGCTACTATTTCTTGTGTTCCCTGTTAGGACTATAGATGTTCAGCTGCAAGTAATATGGAATGTGCTGTACAGGATCAAAGAAACTACACATAGATTAAGATGCAGGAAACTAGAGGAAAAAGAGAGTCCTTAAAAATAAAAGGCCAACATTTGACCAAATATGGAATGGAGCATAGTAAAGTCAAGGTCAATGGGGAAACTGAAGGTTGGTATGGGGAACGCTCCACTCTGGAATCATATCAAGCACAAAGGAAGATGACTGTGGCTGTTGGAGGCCAACCATCTCAGTCCTAAGTCCTCGTTAAAGTTCCTCAGAATAGTATCCTAGATCCAGCTATTTCATCAACATCCTTTACTCCAACACAAGGTTAGAAGTGTAGACGCATGCTGAAATTTGTAGCGTTCAGTATCATTCACAAGTCCTCAGACATGGAAGAAGTCTTTCTTATTGCAGTAGGAAGTTCTACTGCATGCAGTAAGAGTTGAATAAAGTTCAGGCAGAGGCTGATAATGATGCGAGTTATATTTATTGCAAGGCAATATAACAGGCTCCACTTGACATTCAAAGGCATCACCGGTGCTGAATGGCTTGCCATCAACATCTTAGCATCATCATAAAGAGGTCATTGGCTGGAATTTCTGCACCCAGTGAGGCACATATCAGAAGCAAAATGGAATATTCGTATTGATCTGGATGACCACAACTCCAAGAAAATGCAAGAAGTTCTATTAAATCCAGGAAAAATAAACCTGCTTAATTGGTATCCTATCCATCACCAGCGTACCGTGGCCATACTGTGCATTGTATACAAGATACAGTACAGCCATTTACCACGATTTATTTGAGGCAACCTTTCCAACCCATGACAACTACCATCCAGAAGACAAAAACAAATTGCGAGTGCAACTCAGCAAGTCTGGCAGCATCTGTGGAGAGAACACAGTTAACATTGTGTCCAGTGATCCTATCTCAAAGCTATTAGTAGCTTGGAGGAAGTTGTGTTTATATTAACGGCAGGAGTTGGGAAAAGGAATGAGTGGCTAGATGGTGATGGAGGTGAGACAGGAAGCAAGCTAGACAAGTGGGATAGCTGAAACCAAGCCAGGGAAGAATAGCTGATAATGGGAACAATGAGAATGTGAAAATGAGTTGAAAGAAGCCTGGGATGTGGGTAAAGGACATGGAACGAGGAGATTGGCCAGAAATGATTGTACTTTATATTGAGTTCTGAAGGCCACAGGGCCCTCAAGTAGAAAACAAGGTGCTGTCCAGCTTGCATTGAGCTCACTGGGGTAGTGCGCCAGGCCCAAGACACACATATTGGGCACAGAACACTGTTGTATTGCAGGAGCAAATAACTGAAAGCTGTCAGTCATGGACAGAACATAGGTGTTCTGCAAAGCGGTCACTGATCCGCAATACCTCCCCAGTCTGGACACCACTTTGTGAGCAGTGAATATGCCGGGACTACATTGAGTGCAGGCAAATTGCTGCTTCATGTGGATGAGGAGTCTGAAACCTTAGTGAGGGAGGGAGTAGGTAAACAGGCAAGTGTTGACCTACTGCGATCTAGAAGAACAAGGGCAACAGATGTGGAACACTACTCCCTGCAAGTTCCTGCCAAGCCATATACCATCCTGACTTGAAATTATACTGCCATTCCTTCTCCACCCTAAAAGAACTGAGAGTGTACCTAGTTCATGGACTGCAGCAAAATGATTTAATTACCATCAACAAGGTAAAGATAAGATAAACAACATTTGCTAACCTTGCTTATATCACAGAAGAAAAAGAGTATCACTGCTCATTAATCTGAATAGGAGCAAAACATGTAAACAAGTCAGCCATGTATAGTAAAAAATTAGCAGGACATTGCTACAGACGAGACAAATTTTCATTATAAAAAATATAATGCATGCTACTTGTGGCAGTCAGACTGAGATACAGACCCATCACACTCTTCTAAAAGGCCTCTGCAAAGCAGGTCTAGAGAAGGATGCGATGGGTTCTTTTGTTCTTTACATTCCAAGTTGGTTATGGCAAGTGTAGTGAAACCACTCATTTTGTTGAACAAAGCCAATATATATTGCAGCTTCTAATATTAAATTTGAACTATTATACCAGTTTTATTTATAATCTAAATTTGGAAAAAAATAATAATTCAGCAATAATAAACTTTTCAGCTCAATGAACAGTTTAAAATGGTAGGTCTAACATATGAGGAACAGCTGAGGATCCTGGGATTGTATTCACTGGAGTTTAGAAGATTAAGGGGAGATCTAATAGAAACTTACAAGATAATACATGACTTGGAGAGGGTGGACGCTAGGAAATTGTTTCCGTTAGGCGAGGAGACTAGGACCCGTGGACACAGCCTTAGAATTAGAGGGGGTAAATTCAGAACACAAATGCGGAGACATTTCTTCAGCCAGAGAGTGGTGGGCCTGTGGAATTCATTGTCACAGAGTGCAGTGGAAGCTGGGACGCTAAATGTCTTCAAGGCAGAAATTGATAATTTCTTGATGTCACAAGGAATTAAGGGCTACGGGGAGAATGCGGGTAAGTGGAGTTGAAATGCCCATCAACCATGATTGAATGGCAGAGTGGACTCGAAGGGCTGAATGGCCTTACTTCCGCTCCTATGTCTTATGGTCTTATAAATAAAGAAAATCAAGCTGACCATAGAAAATAGAGCAGAAGAAAAAGATACTTTAATTATAAAAGGCTTAGAGGTTTGAGGAAAAATGGAGTATCTGGCTTTGATCTTATTGTTACCTCAAAGCTGTTCCTGACTATTTAGAGTAGTAAAAATGTGAAACTCAAAACCATCTGGACTTGAAATGAAAAGCATACATCGATTTCAGGGGAATTAAACAGATACATGAGAAAGAAACAAGGATCTGTTCATAGGCCAGGGAAGAGGATGTGAGAGGTCTGCATGGAAAGTAAATCTGTTTGGTCAATTCAAATCGGTTCTCTACATAGAAAAAAAATCCTCTTACTTTGCCTGTGCTTCTTTTGGTGATTTTAAGATATAATTTCTAGTGACGAACTTGCTTACTTCTGGAAAATCATTTTCTAATTTGATTTTAATGGAAATAAAATCTCTTTATTCTTCTTCCCAAACTGCATAATCTTATTTTCCTGTTTTTAGTTCCATCTGACAGCTACACAATTTACTTCGTCCATATTCTGCTGTAGCATTTTAGGTAACTCTTCACAACTAAACATGCTTGCTCTTGTTGTAATGTGAATAGTTTTGATAGTATGCCTTCTTGTCCGGGTCACATAATGAGCAATGATCTCCAAATAGTCTTGTAAGTATATAAACTTGTTTACAGCTGTCTAGTTTGTTAAAGATACTAACTTATTTTCTATCGATGATAAGCTTCCTAAGTATTTGTTAGATTTTAATGTTTGTTATTTCAGGTTAATGTGTTGATCATTACAGATCACAAACTTATTATAATCACCTAAAGAATAAGAGCAGAACTGAGGATTTTTTTTATGGAGAGAAAAATTAGGACATGGAATTCCCTACCCAGAATAGTGATGGCAGAATGTGTATAGGGATTTTAAAAATGGATAAATATTTCACAAAATAACTTAATTCGTTCACCCCCACAAGAGGAATGTCAGAGAGCAAGAGATTGCACATATTATATGACACTCTGGAATTTGCTGATACAAATTTAGTAGTTCTTTGGAAGGTATGAGCTTTTAGAACTAAAGTTCAATAGAAATACTGAGGGAAAATATCCCTTAGCCCCATCATGGCAAGTCTATTTTAATCCTAGATTTTGGACTATTTCATAATTTCATTAAATCATTAATTCAAAAGGAAGCACCCATGTTCTTTAAGCAGCTGCATTTACTCTGGATTAATGATCTCGTAGGGTTTATATTCTAACAACCTATTATCAACAACAATTTTATTTTCTGAATTTGTTTAACTCATTGTAAGCTCACATACCTGTGTTACTGATTTTGTCAAATAGATATTCTGTTTATTCATTACCTTGAAATTTTTGACCAGATCACTTAAGTACCATATCTCTGGGAAACACAACCCAAAAATATATAATCATAATTTATTCCCTTCGTTATCACTGGATGTTTTAGAAGGCCAATATGCATTTCCTAATCTGGGCACCTTAAACCAAACATTTCAAGTACGATCTAACTTGATCCTCAATATGTTAAAGGATTTTCTTACATTTGATTTTATGTTCATCATCTAATTTTTCAAATATCTTTGTTAATTTTTCTTTTCCGTTGTTCCTCAATTTGTCTCAAAGTGGCTTTCTCTCACAATAAAATGTACTTACCATCATTCTGCTGTCATTTGATCTTTTGCATGCTTTGTATTTTCTTTACAGTTTAATATGCCTCAAACCTTATAAAATCATTGTATACCATATGTTGCACTAAGATCCAATTCCTGATCATTCATATATGAAATACAAAGGTGTGAGCACAGCATTGACCCTTGGAGGTCATTACTTATCATCGACCATTAATCTAAGAAATGCCAATTGAAAGATTTAGTCTTAAAAAAGGGCATAGTCCAACCGAACTCAAACAGAAGCAGAATTGGAGAACAATACAGTTGTTATTTACTGCAAAAGGGTCAATAAGGAGGCATAAAAGCTAAGGATCACATAAAACACATTCAGGCAATGCAGTTAAAGACATAAATGTACTCAATATTCTCAGAAAAAGACCCTCTCGACCAGAAATCTCTTTTACTCTTGCTATCTGCAATTAGGATATGTTGGAAACTTTACAAGTTGATAACCTGTTTACTTGCATTACAAACGCACCTTCCTTGGCCATCAAGTCCTGAAGTCAAATTTGATCCCAAAATTAGACTAAATCCTAGAGATGGTTCCACTGCAACACAACGCCTCTCATCATTCCTATCACATTCAACATTTGAAAAGTGCCAAGAATACATCAAATTACCTTGAGAAGATTTAAGTGTACATATATTCTAAAGGAAGAAAGGAATGTGTGAAGGAATTGCACCTTTTTAAAATATAAACAAAAGTATGGGAAAAAAATTGGCATATTTGTCATGGCAACACTTTGACCAGTGCAGACTTGCTAACCAATCAGCACCATTTCAGTATACAGTAAATTGTCGGTCCCTTTGTAATTTGGCACTTATGTCTATCCTGATGAAAACAAGGCAAACGTTGTTGACAGCATTTAGTTTTCAGCAATACTCAAAATGTTATATTTCAGACTGAAGGAAATAAGGGACACAAGATTCTGCAAAGAAATCATCCCCACTTCCAGTGCATAGAGCTCTTTTAGCTGGAGTACTTCAAATCTACTATTTTTAAAAATAGGGCCGTGATAATGTAGTTGACTCAACAAACATCATCCGCTACTTCAATCTAATGAAACCAATCCTCAGAACCCTGGTAAGGAAACACCTTAATCTACAAAGCTATGTACAACCATGATTCATGAAACTCCAAATACAGTGAAACTTACACTTTCTAAGTAAGGTGAACATTTTGGTGCAAAGACAAGTTACCTATTCTGTCAGATACACCATTATCAGTTATTCCCAACCCTAGTTTATGTGGACTCACGTCTCTAAGCAATAGAAGTAAGACCAACACGTAAATTTGTACCAGCCCACTGTAATCTTCCTGTCCATTTGAAAAATATCATTTGTTCACATCTAGTCAGAGTCGTCATTCTGGAATTAAACAGGCGTTAATAGAACCAAAAGAACTGCTGAACATACTCACCAGTTAATTTTTGCTTTGATGATCCGTCATCAGCTGGCCAACTGGAAATGTTCACTATTTCTCTTGCTACTTCCTGATCTGATACACATTTCCAATGGGGATTTTTTTTTGCTTGTAGTTCAGATTTTCAGCATCCACAATATTTTCCTTTTGTATTGTTGCAAGTATTAATTGATACTCATTTCAAGTTGTGAACGTTAACTATTTTCTGCCAGCTATGTTCAAAGAATGCACAACTGTGAAGATTACCAAACAATGTGTGGCAGATAGTTACAATTTTGGTGTCAATTTCAAAAATGGCTGAAACCTAATGAAACTTAAATCAAAAGAATGCTTTTTAGAATTCAGGATGCTACTTGGCTCAGTTTCCTGTATTATTCATTATGGATAGAATTATATAAATTAGTATTCATCTACTGAAGACTTTCCAAAGTGGAAACTGGAAAGAAAGTTGTTGTAAACTTTATTTGTAACTACTAACTCATAGTATTTCATTTTTGTTTGTCTTCATTTATTTTTAAATTGGAACAATACTTTAGCTTGTAGAGCGTGAATGTTTTCTTGGTTGAATGACTTATGTAATGGCAGACATTCTCAAGTTAGTATGTTACTTGAATCAAGGTTCATTGTTAGTTAATGTAGTCTACGTACAGGATCCAGTAAAGGGCTGCAAATCATAAAACAAACTGCCTGCAGGTTACTGTCGTTTGGAGAAGTCAAGCTGGAACAAGCCGCCAGACGGCACTGGAAACTTCAATTTTGTGCAACTCGTTATGAAGGAGGGGGCAGGATAGTTCCCCATTCAAACTGGGCAAACCCAAGTTTTCAAACCGAAAACTGCATTGTACAATATTTAACTTTCCATCAGCCATACGCTATGCACATGCAGGTGTAGGACAGCATCCACCTTGTTTAGACTAGTCTAAAGCTGACACCATAATGCTGACAGTTGTGTTTGACTGTTTCACAGCATCAAGGCAAAAACAAAAACAATAGGAAAAACATACAAACCCATGAATCCTCACACAAATCCTGTTTGGGATTTGATCAAATGTGATAATTATAATTATCGCAGTGATTTGATAGACTGGATCATGATTAAATATACACATTAAGCAGTTAAACTCCAGATGCTAACATTTTTCCCCTCCGTCATTTAATCTGAAAATAATGCTGAGCATAGTTAGAATAGCTTAAGATATCAAGTACACAATTAAGGAATATATTTTTAAAAGTATTCATCCATAAGATAGGTGTTTCACTGATCTGGTCAACTTTTATTCCCCATTGCTAATTGTCCTGGATAATGAGGTAGTGAGCTATCAACTTGAACCACTGCAGTCTTTTGAATATGGCTATTCCCTACACTGCTGTTAGGAAGGGAGTTCCACGATTTTGACATTGCAATAGTGAAATGACAGTCTCGCTTCAAGACAGAGGTGTGTAGCTTGGAGAGAAACTTGCCAATGGTGGTGGTCCCATGTATCTGTTGCCCTTGTTTTTCTAAGATGGTAAAGGTCACAGGTTTTGGAGATACTTTGAAAACAGCAGTGAGCTGTTGCAAAAGCACCTCATAGATGGTGCATGGTGGCAGCATTAGGTATCAGTGGTGAAGGCAAGTTGCTTTGTCCTGGATGGTGACAAGTTGTGTGCATTTTAGGAGCTGCACCAATCCAGGTAAAATGGAGACAATTCCACCACACTCCTGACTTACCTCTTGTAGATAGTGAACAGGCTTTGAGCAGCTCACGACCACAGTATTTATATGGCTTATCCAGTTCAGATTCTGGTAAGCATTAACTTCAAGCATATTGATAGTGGAAGATTCAGCCAGTGCAATGTTGAGGAACATTAAGGTAAGACAGTTAGATGCACTTTTTGGAGATGGTCATTGCCTGGCATTTGTTTGCACAAAATATAACTGGTCACTTGATAGCCCAAGCCTAGATGTTGTCTGAATCTTGCTGTACATAGACATTGGTTTCTTCAGGATCCACTGAATGGCAAACACAGCTGAACAGTGTAAAATCAGAAGCAAACATCCCAATTCTGACCTTTACATTGCTCAAGAACCAGATAGTCTGGCTCAACAATTAACCTGATCATTTACACACAATGATGTATTTCACCCACCTCCCACCAAAAACTTAGAAGCATATTGTTTTTAATAAATCTACATTTCTCTTGTTCCATTCCATGAGCAACTCTCAAACTTGTTTTCAGTTCCATTCCTTCAACCTCTACTTCACTTTTCTTTTAGAAGCTTTACAACAGAACATTACAGCGCAGTACAGGCCCTTTAAGCCCTCGATGTTGCACTGCCCTATGAAACCAATCTGAAGCCTAAGTAACCTACACTATTCCATTTTCATCCATATGCCTATCCAATGACCATTTAAACGCCCTTAAAGTTGGCAAGTCTACTACTGTTGCAGGCAGTGCATTCCACACCCCTACTACTCTCTGCATAAAGAAACTACCTCTGACATCTGTCTTATACCTCTTACCCCTCAATTTGAAGCTATGCCCCCCTTGTGCTATCCATCACCATCCAAAGAAAAAGGCTCTCACTATCCACTTGATCTAACCCTCTGATTAGCTCATGTCTCAATTAAGTCACTTCCCAACATTTTTTTTTTAAAAAAAAACAGCTTAAATTCCTCAACCCTTCCTGGTAAGACCTTCTCTCCATACCAGGCAACATCCTAGTATATATCCTCTGAATCCTTTCCAAAGCTTCCACATCCTTCCTATAAATGCGGTGACCAGAATTGCATGCAATACTCCAAGTGCAGCCACACCAGAGTTTTGTACAGCTGCATGACCTCATAGTTCAGAATCGTGATCCTGCTCCCAATAAAAGCTAACACACCTATGCCTTCTTAACAGCCCTACTAACCTGGGCGGCAACTTCCAGGGATCTATACACATGGACACAGATCTCTGCTTATCTACACTATCAAGAATCTTACCATCAGCCCAGTAATCTGCATTCCTGTTACTCCTTCCAAAGTGAATCATCTCACACTTTTCTGCATTAAACTCCATTTGCCAACTCTGCAGCTCATCTATGTCCCTGCACCGACCTTAGTGTCATCTGCAAGTTTACTAACCCATCCTTGTACGCCCTCGTCCAGGTCATTTATAAAAATGGACCCAAAACAGAGCCTTGCGGTGCCCCACTAGTAACTGAACTCAAGGGTGAACATTTCTGATCAACCACCACCCTTGGTCTTCTTTTAGCTAGCCAACTTCTGCTCCAAACCGCTAAAATCACCCTCCATCCCATGCTTCTGTATTTTGTGCAATAACCTACCATGGGGAACCTTATCAAACGCCTCACTGAAATTCATATACACCATATCAACAGCTTTACCCTCATCCACCTGTTTGGTCACCTTCTCAAAAGAACAGAGTTCGTGAGGCATGACCTACCCTTCACGAAACTGATATTGACTATCCCTCATCAACTTAATCCTATTGAGATTATAAATCCTCTCTCAATCTTTTGTAACATTTTACACACAACCAAAAGCTCACTGGTCTATAATCATCAGGGTTGTCTCTATTCCCCTTCTTGAACAAGAGGACAACATTTGCTATCCTCCAGTCTTCAGGGACTATTCCTGGAGATAATCTTGGCAAAGATCAAAGCCAAAGGCTCTGCAATCCCCTCCCTTGCTTCCCAGAGAATCCTAAAGTAAATCGCCTGGGCTGGACGAGATTTTCACAATTTCCAGAATTTCTAACGTTTCCTCGTGAACCTCAATCCCATCTAGTCTAGATTCTCACTATTCTTCTTGACAACTATTGGAATATTGCATGCAATTCTGGTCTCCTTCCTAGCAGAAAGATGTTGTAAAACTTGAAAAGGGTTCAGAAAAGGTTTACAAGGATTTGAGCTACAGGGAGAGACCGAACAGGCTGGGACTATTTGCCCTGGAGCATCAGAGGCTACAGAGTAACCTTATAGAGGTTTATAAAATCATGAGGGGCATGGATAGGATAAATAGACCTCTCTTCCCTGGGGTGGGGAAGTCCAGAACTAGACAGCATAGGTTTAGGGCGAAAGGGGAATGATGCAAAAGAGACCTACAGGGCAACGTTTTCACACAGAGGGTGGTATGTGTATAGAATGAGGTGCCAGAAGTAGTGGTGGAGGCTAGTACAATTGCAACACTTAAAAAGCATTTGGATGGATATGTGAATCGGAAGGGTTTGGAGGGATATGGGCTCAGTGCTGGCAGGTGGGGCTAGATTGGGTTGGGATATCTGGTCGACATGGACAGATTAGACCAAAGGGTCTGTTTCCATATTGTGCATCTCCCAGACTCTATAACATTGTTTTTTTTCAGTGTGAATACAGATGAAAAGTATTCATTTAGTGTTTCCCCTACCTCCTCTGACTCCATGTACAACTTCCCCCTACAGTCCTTGGTTGGCCCTAATCTTACTCTAGTCATTCTTTTATCACTTATCTATAGAACATACCCTGATCTTGAAGACAATGGCTGTGGTCTGAAGAACAGTGTTGAACCACAGTAATGTTTCAAATTATTGATTTATAATCTATTAGTTGTTGATATGGTGTTTAGAAATGTCTATTCTGGTGGTGATATTCCAAATTTTAGACTCTATTGACTCAGCGACCTTCCGATATGCTCCGATGCACTACACTTCAAGTGGCATCATGATAGCCTCTGACAAAACTTTTTGTGGGTATCTTTTTTTTAAATCCATGAGTGAACTTCAAAAATGTGTGTTCTCTTTCCAGTAATTTATCTGCCAAGCTCAGTTAGTTTCATCATTTTGCATTTAGTGATTATTTGATGGTCCTCAGCTTTGGATTACAATCTCTCACCCCAGTTTCACTTTTCTTTCCCCATTTTTAAAAATCAGTGCTGCTCGTCAATGCTATACTGCTGCTAATTCCTGATTCACTTAAACTTTTAATTTTAAAAGCCATTTAAAAATACCTTTAGAAAGTCTTGATTCAGTCCCTCAATCACTGTAGTCAAGTGATTGTTTGACTGGTTATAGTTGAGATAGTGAGGACTACAGATACTGGAGACAGAGTTGATAAAGTGTGGAATTGGGAAAAAAAAAAGCCCAGGTCAGGCAGCATCTGAGGATCAGGATAAAGATCAACATTTCAGGCAGGACCCTTCGGTCATTTTTCCAGCGCCGCACTATCAACTTATTAGTGGTAACCAAAGGTCCTTTCAAAACTGCACTTGTCACAGCTCCACTTCTAACAGTGTTTAAATATTAAAAGATGCCACTAAAAGCATTCACCAGTGTTACCTTTATTTAAAATGGTATTAGACTTTGTTGTCCAATACCATGTGTGAATAAAATGGTCACATCAGTTTTCATTTCGATTATGGCTTAGTTTGAGTAATTTTATTTGTTTTTTCAAAAATTCATATAATAAAGTCAGAATAAATTTTTATATATCTAACAAGTTCAAAATTCAAATATTTCATGAAAAAGTTGACATTTATGGAAACCATTTACAGAACTTGAAACACTGACATTTTCAGTCACTGGATAAGTAAACACTGATCATGCATCTGACCTTTGAATGCTGAACAGATTGGAAATCTTGTAGGCAAATACCACAACCATTTTTGTTAAGCAATTCAGGTCATTACATTGGTCCTGTACCAAACAGCACCCATACGAATACACTTTCACTATCAGACTAAAGACAACCAGCTGATTGAAGTATGGACTAGAGTTGTAAAACAAGCCTAGCAAAAGTTATGTAAAGCCAATCTGAACATGTCATTTGTGCAGATCCACTTATCATTATCATTTTTCAGAAGGAATAACTGATGAAAACCCATCACCGGGTCATCATCCACCTATAAGAGAAACAGAAGATTTTAATTAATAGAGGTTACAAACTGCAACACAAAAAAAATAAATAGAGTGCTGTATGGAAGTAGTAAGATTAGGCAAGTGCAGTAGTAGTGCCCCTGCCTCTGGACCATCTGGCTCATGTCCCACCCATTCTCAAGGTATGTAATAAATATGTTTTAATCAACCTGTTCAAAAGATATTCAAATCTGGTAGATATATACATTACTTTAGTGCACCAGGTCCAAACTCAAAGTCTGGTATAGTACTATGCCGTTATGCAATGCGTCGTTTAGAGTCAGACGTACAACATGGAAACAGACCATTCAGTCCAACCCATCCATGCTGACCAGATATCCCAACCCAATCTAGTTCCACCTGCTCAGATCCTCCAACCCTGGCAACATCCTTGTAAATCTTTTCTGAACCCTTTCAAGTTTCACAACATCTTTCCAATAGGAAGGAGACCAGAATTGCACGCAATATTCCAACAGTGGCCTAACCAATGTCCTGTACAGCAGCAACATCTCCCAACTCCTGTACTCAATACTCTGACCAATAAAGGAAAGCATACCAAACAGCTTCTTCACTATTCTAACTGCGACTCCACTTTCAAGGAGCTATGAACCTGCACTCCAAGGTCTCTTTGTTCAGCAATGCCCCTTAGGACCTTACCATTAAGTGTATAAGTCCTGCTAAGATTTGCTTTCCCAAAATGCAGCACCTCACATTTATCTGAATTAAACTCCATCTGCCACTTCTCAGCCCATTGGCCCATCTGGTCCAGATCCTGTTGTAATCTAAAGAGAACCTCCTTCGCTGTCCACTACACCTCCAATTTTGGTGTCATCTGCAAACTTAATAACTGTCCCTCTTATGCTCGCATCCAAATCATTTATGTAAATGAAGTAGAGGACCCAGCACTGATCCTTGTGGCGCTCCACTGGTCACAGGCCTCCATTCTGAAAAACAACCCTCCACCACCATCCTGTCTCCTACCTTTGAGCCAGCTCTCCCTGTATTCCATGAGATCTAACCTTGCTAATCAGTCTCCCATGGGGAACCTTGTCGAACCTTAATGAAGTCCATCTACCACTCTGCCCTCAATCTTCTTTGTTACTTCCTCAAAAAACACAATCAAATTTGACAGACATGATTTCCCACACACAAAACAATGTTGAGTATCCCTAATCAGTCCTTGCCTTTCCAAATACATGTACATCCTGTCCCTCAGGATTCTCTCCAACAACTTGCCCACCACCAACGTCAGGCTCACTGGTCTATAGTTCCCTGGCTTGTCCTACCACTCTTCTCAAACAGTGGCACATTAGCCAACTTCCAGCACCTCACCTGTGACTACAAATGTGATGCTACAAATATCTCAGCAAGAGGCCCAGCAATCACTTCTCTAGCTTCCCACACAGTTCTAGGGTGCACTTGATCAGGTCCTGGGGATTTATCCACTTATACATTTAATCCACTTAAGACATCCAGCACTTCCTCCTCTGTAATATGGACATTTTTGCAAGATGTCACCACTTATTTCCCTACAGTCTATATCTTCCATATCCTTTTCCACTGTAAATACTGATGCAAAATACTCATTTAGTATCTCCCCCATTTTCTGCCGCTCCCCACAAAGGCCGCCTTGCTGATCTTTGAGGGGCCCTATTCTCTCCCTAGTTACCCTTTTGTCCTTAATATATTTGTAAAACACCTTTGGATTCTCCTTAATTCTGTTTGCCAAAGTTCTCATGTTCCCTTTTCCCCTCCTCATTTCTCTCTTTCCTCCTACTTCCTTTATACTCTAAGGATTCACTCGATCTATCCTGTCTATGCTTCCTCCTTTTTCTTAACCAAGCCCTCAATTTCTTTAGTCAAACAGCATTCCCTATACCTATCAGCTTTTCCTTTCACCCTGACAGAAATATACTCTCTGGATTCTTGTTATCTCATTTCTGAAGGCTTCTCATTTTCCAGCCGTCCCTTTACCTGCAAACATCTGCCCCCAATCAGCTTTTGAAAGTTCTTGCCTAATACCATCAAAATTAGCCTTTCTCCAATTTAGAACTTCAACTTTTAGATCTGGTCTATCCTTTTCCATCATTATTTTAAATCTAATAGAATTATGGTCACTGGCCCCAAAGTGCTCCCCCACTGACACCTCAGTCACCTGCCCTGCCTTATTTCCTCAACAGTAGGTCAAAAGTTTTACATCCACAGACTGAATCAGAAAGTTTTCTTGTACACAAATTCCTCTCCATCTAAACCCTTAACACTATGGCAGTCTCAGTCTGTTTGGAAAGTTAAAATCCCCTACCATAACCACCCTATTATTCTTACAGATAGCTGAGATCTGTAAAGTTTCTCAATTTCCTGACTATTGGGGGGAGGGGGGGGGTGGTCTACAATACAATCCCAATAAGGTGATCATCCCCTTCTTATTTCTCAGTTCCACCCAAATAACTTCCCTAGATGTGTTTCTGGGAATATCCTCCTTCAGCACAGCTGTAATGCTACCCCTTATCAAAAAGGCACCCACCCCCCTTTCTATCCTTCCTGTAGGATTTGTATCCTGGAACATTAAGCTGCCAGCCCTGCCCATTCCCAAGCCATGTTTGTAATTTAGATGAGACTTTCACAGAAGCCCCATCTGCCCCCTCAGGTGAACAGAGCATCTCATGATCCTATTTGAAGAGTAGGAGCGCTCTGGTTGCCTGTCTCAACAGTTCTCCTGGTATAGCGGGGACCATAAAACACTTTTTTCCTTCTCTTACGACAGCTGCACAGACAGCAGAATGATACAAAAATACATTTGGAGTATAGAAATAAAAGTACATTACATTTTAATGCAAAACTTTTCACCTTAAGATGGCAGTTGACTGCTTATTAGAACTTGTTAGTACTCATTTTAGATAACTGGTTTTACCTTTATTTCCCATCAATCTGGTTTCAAATCTCAAACATTGTCAGAAGCAAAGTTATTGTCACCAGAAATGACCTGAAAATAAAATCAATGCATCTTTTATGTCAGATGTTCTCTCCCCTCTGCAGATTTTTAAATTCTTAGGATGTAGGTGTTGCTAGCTGGCTAGGATTTAATACTGTTATGAAGTTGCAGACATGTGAGTGCTCTCCTAAACTGAGCTTTTTACATGCACCTGTGATATGACTATGGTGGTCTTAGTGTACTGAGAAATTGAAAAAAGTTTATTTGGCTGTGAAACGGATACGAGTTGGTTGCTATTTTGGCAATTTGAATTGAACCAGATTAAATTATGCCCCAGGACGATAAAACCCAATTGTGTTTGAATTTATTGTTTTGCCAACATTGAACTAATGAGACAATCTGATGTTGGGGATAAAAATATAGGCATTTTGAAAATTGGACACAAAGCAACTGCCATTGAAAGAGACCCATGAAATTAGGAACACTATCAAAAGGTACCTTTTCATACGAAACATTCACAGTTAAAAAGACAGACGACAGCCCAGGGAGATCTTCAGCCAGAAGAGTAAAAATTCAAGACGTCAGAGACGGTGTGGTTTTGAAATTAAGTTGATGTAATTTTAACAATATGCTGTTCCAATACGGTACTTGAGTTGGAGGCAGATAACAAGAGAAAATGGAGGGCTTAGATTTGTGAATAGTTGTTGTTTTAGGAGGTAGAAAATAAAGTGATGTTATTTTCTTCAACTAGTGGAATCCAGGAGCTCACTGTCACTTGTTTTAACAGATTACGAGGCAAGGTGAGCTTTTGAGTGTTTGGTTTAATTAACAGAAGGGTTCACTGCCACGTAACAATACCCACTGTATTGGCCTTAAGTTGGTGGTTAACTGCCTTCATGAACCACAGTCCTTCAGGTTTAGGGATACCCAGTATTATTTGTAAGTGAATTCCAGGAGTTTAGCCTATTGACAGTGAAGGAATCGTGAGATAGTTTTAAGTCAGGATGGTGTAGGGTTTGGACTGGAATTGAGGGGAGCAAGTGATTAAGGTGGAGGATAAGGTGCCAATCAAGTAGGTCATTTTGTTCTGCATGGTGTCATTGGAGCAGGCAAATGCAGAGAGTATACCATCAACTTTGTAGTTCAGAGACAGGCATTTGGGAGATACAAGTTGAGTTACTTACCACAGGATTCCTAATGTGACTTGTTCTTGGCGCCACAATATTTGTATAGTTAGTCTAGTTCTGTGTTTCAATGGTAATGCCCAAAATGTTGATGTAGGGGATTTGACAGTGGTAATACCTTCGAATGCCATGGGGTGATGGCTAGATTCTTTCCTTTTGGATGTAGTCATTGCTTTGCATTTGAATGGTGCAAATATTACTTTTCACTTATTAGATAAGCTTGGAGGTTGTCCATGTTTTGAGCACATCGACACAATGTGTCAGTTTCTGCAATGTCACAAATGGTTCTGAACATTCAGAGTTGGCTGCACAATATCCCAACTGACCTTATGATGAAAGGAAGGTCATTGATGAAGCAACTAGCTGGGACAAGGCAGCAGCCTGAGGAACTACTGTAATGACATTGAGGCTGAATGATTTACCTTCAACAACTAGAACCATCTTCCTTTGTACTGGGAATAATCAACCAGTATTTTCTCTTTTGATTTTCACTGACTGCAGTTGGTTAGGGTTCCTTAATGTCACTCAGCAAAATGTTGCCTTCTTATCAAAAACAACCACTCAACTCTCTCTTCCTTTCAGGTATTAAGGAATACAAGTCTTTTCGCCTGTCAACATAAAAGCTACCATTTTACAGCTCTTTTCTATTAAGAATCAGATCAGACTCAAAACACTTAGCCTCTCCACAGATACTGCCAAGCTTCTCCAGCATCTGCAGTATTTTACTTTTATTTGCTGCTTTTCATTGAATGCCAACCTCTAGGCAGTTCTGCTCTTCTCTCCAGTGAAATTTGTTTTAATTTTGACCTTTTAACCTTAATTGCTTTCTTTCCTTGTTCTACACACTTTTACAACCAGATCTCCTGCTCAGTCTTATCCTGCATGAATCCATATTTCAAATCCACCCAAGATTATAAACATCTCAAACACATATGCTCCTCAGATAGCTGCTCCTGCTGCATTGAGATCCACACTGTGCCATGCACCACCACATGCACATTAAAATTTCCTGGTGCATAGTTTCATTTCATTCACCATGTTATTTGAATCTATAAACAGAAACTGTCTTTCTTTCAGGTGTTAAGACAAGCTCAGGTATGAAACCCCTTTGGATTCTTCCTCCTTTCGGACTCCATTCCTTCTCACCACACCATCTCTTGCTAAATATTCCCCTTTCGTATGCTCAGTTCTTAAAAGGAATTAGTTTTATTCATTTACAGCCCCAGTTCAAATAATTTCAGCCAGAAGGTATTATTGAATTCTTCTTGTCACCTTTGCCTCTGTGTCCACTTCTTTGGGCAAGAGTCCTCATCCAACACCAGTGACCCTTTAACCCACCTCCACCTATACTTGACCTCTTCATTAAGAACTACCAACATGACGTCGTCAGCTGCCTTAATTTCTCTGCTCCCCTCACCCATTCTAGCCTCTCTCACTGAACTTGCTGCACTCCACTCCCTCAGGTCCAATCCTGACCTTGTTATCAACCTTGTCGATAAAAAGGTGGTGCAGTTGTTATCTGGCATGCTCACCTCAAACTGACAGAGGTGGACTGCCAACTCTCAGATATTCTCCCACAATCATGACCCAAACATTGAATATCAGGGTGTAGTTTCTAGTGCTGTCACAGACCTCTTTCTGTCAAGATCTCCCTTCCAAAGCTTCCTACCTCAGTCCCCCAACTATACGCAGCTCATTACTACCTCCTTCCTAAAATCCACAAATATCCTGGCAAGTCCAGCATTTAAGCTTGTTCCCACTCCTGAATTTATTTCTGCGTATCTTGACTCTACTATTCACTCCTTATTTAGTTTCTTCCCACTTAAATTCACAATTCGTCTGACCAATGTTGGTTCCACAATTTACACATTTCTGGCTGTAGCAATCCCTTCCTCACCATTTTGTCATCTCCCTACACATCCATTCCCCATCATGATTTTCTGAAGGTTCATCACTTCTTCCTAGAGGCCAGAACAATTGCCATCCAGCACTATCCTCCTTCACCTGATTAAGCTTGTTCTCATATTGAACAACTTTTACCTTTAAATCGTCTGACTTTCTCCAGGTCAAAGGTGTGGCTATGGGTACTTGCATGGGGCCTAGTCATGTCTCTTTGGAGGATGTAGAACTTTTCTTGTTTCAGCCAGTTACAGAGAATACACCCACAGTTCTTTCTCCAATACACTGGCAATGTGATCACTGTATATGTTAGTCCTTAGAAAAATTCAATGTTTTTGCTTCCAACTTCCACCCTTTTTACCTTCACTGGTCCATTTCAGATTCTTCACTTCCATCCTTAATTTCACATTTCCACTGCTGGGGATAGGCTGTCCACCAATATCCATAGTAAACCAAATCGATTCCCATTGGGAATTAACAACCTTAACTATCCAGCCTGTCACCCTGCTTTCCGCAAGGATTTTATTTCATCCTTCCGGTTTCTTGAATAGGAAAGGTTTAGAGGGAAATGGGCCAAATGCAGACAAACAGGACCAGTTTAGCTTGGGAACCTGGTCAGCATGGACAGATTGGATGAAGGATTGGTTTCTGTGCTGTATGGCTGTATGACTTGATGACTCTTTGTTGAATCTGCTCAGCTTCCACTGTGTCTCTCCAATATGTCCTCTTCCTTCCTCAACTAAGGATTCCCTCCTCCCCTACTATTCGTGGCAAGGCCCTCAACTATTTCTAATTCATCTCCTGTACTCTCATTCATTTGCCTCCCAGTTGTTAGCTTATCAGCAGATTTTTGCTGTTTTTGTTTGACTCAATGCCACAAGATTTTATATCCGCCAAAGTGAACTTTCAGGACTTCTAGGGTAACTCCCATCAACTGTATACCAGTGTCACCCATCTGGCAGGTCTATCCAGTGGGTCAAAGTCAATGTTGCCTCGAAGCTGCACAAGCAGCTTCTCCAAAAAGGTTCTGCTCACACCAAATTGATCACAGCACATACTTCCAGTTTCTGAAGTTGCTGCCACACACACTGAAGTCAGGGAATCAGAAAAAAAGTTAGAGGAAATGCTGGATAGGATATATCCAGGAAAGCAATGCCTGGGTTATTATAAAAGGTTGGATTCTGAAAGTATCTGTTGCTGAACTGATTTGTGGGACAATTCTCACTATTCTGGAACAAGCCATCAGATGTTGGCAAGAACGATTTTGCAGCATTAATAGGGATGTTGTCATTTCAGGCACAGACTCATGTTAGGTGGTGCATACAGTTTTTTGTTTGTTTAGACTTCAGCATTGTGATAGAGTTACTTGCTAGGCCATTTCAAAAGGACAGTTAAATATCAATTGTTATGGATCTGGAGTCCCTTGTAGGTTAAAATCGGGTAAGGATCTGGAGTCCCTTTCTGAAAGAACATAAATGAACCAGATGGGAATTTACCACAAACAGTAGTTGCACATTTGCCATTAGCTTTAGATTTTATTCCACGGAAATTTCAACATCTGCCTTGGTGGGATTCAAACCTATGTCCCCAGATAATTAGTTTGGGATTCTAAATTAGTGCAGTGACATCACCATAACGCCACCACCTCCCACCATTTGCAATCAGAACCTTACGTTGAAAGTGTTTCTGAAATAATTCCAAATGAAGAGCTGATATGATTCCATGCAGCAAGAAAAAGAGAAAGGGGGAACTTGGCAGTCACAAAAAACACCTTTCTACAGAAATTAATAAGTAGCTTAACCAATCTTATAGTCGTAGAATCACAGATGTACAGCATGGAAACAGACGCTTCGATCCAACCAGACCATGCTGACCAGATATTCCAACGCAATCTAGTCCTACCTGCTAGCACCTGGCCCATATCCCTCCATCTATATAACCCAGCTTGGGTATTTTATTATTTCAAAGAGATACAATGAATTGTACAGTTGAGCAGTATGTTAAATCTTACATTTACCACTCAGATTAAAGTGATATAGTGGTATTGTTAATAACCTGGAGACAAGGTCAAACCGCACCACATGCAGAACTTGAATTCAAAACAAAAACACATGGAGTGGAAAGCATGAAGTTACCATAGACTGTTGGAAAAAAATCTAGTTCACTAATGTTCCTTAAGGATGGGGTACTTACATGTTTTGGATTTGAAGTAACATGTGTTGGACTCAACTGACTTGTGAAATGGTCTAACAAGCCACTCCGTTCAAGGAGGACTAGGACAAATGTTGGCCTTCCCAACAATGCTCACATCTCCTGAAAGTCTTTTTTAAAAAGGTCTGTCGCTAGCTAACAAAATTACCAGCAAGAATAGTGCCCTAACAATTTAAAATTGCTCAATGGTAGCTAATGGGCTGTTATATAGTTTCTGACAGTCTGTATTCCTAATCAGCAGTTTTACACCAAAGACACAGCCAGTTACATGAAGGATTTTGATAAAAAGTCACATTAAATGGATACTCAAACAAAGAATTCAACTATTTAGTAATTGAATTAACTCCAATTGAGATGCTGAACCAATTCCTAACTTTTTCCAGTTTTGCCATAATGAGATACTGTTGAATTTTTTAAAAAAATTGTTAAACAGTGCCTTTAAAAACCACAACCTAGTTGTCAGAAATGAGGTGGCTAAGTAGATTGAATGTCTGGGGATACATTTAGGAGTGACCATTGCATCATTAGGTTTATGATAGCAGAAAAGGACAATAGGCAATCAAGTGTAAGAATAATCAATTGGAAGAGAGAGTTGACTCAATAGACAAGTAGAAGGCTGGGCCAAATAAACAAACCAGACATTGATGGATAAAACTGTAGGTGAACAATGGAAAGCATTCAAATACAATCAAGGTATATTCCCTCGAAAAGAAAAAGGGGACCCAATCTAATGTAAGTGCCCTTGGATGAAAAAGAATATAGAAATTAAAGATAGTTAAAGTACGTGAGTGTGCCAGGTAGAAAAGAACCAAGAAGAATGCAGAAGGTTAAAAGGGGAGGTGAAAGAGTATATTGGAGAACTAAGTGGGATTGAGATAAGACTGGTGATTGTCGCAAGAGGGAATCCTAAAATCTTCTATATGCATCTCAATCGTAAATTGATAGTGAAAAGATGGTGTAGAACTAATGAGAGACTAAAAGGGGATTTACACATGGAGAAGAAGGGCATGGCTGGATGTTAAGTGAATGTTATCAACATCTTTTTTAGGGCACTTGGGGGGGGGGGGGGGGGGGGGCAGAGTGATAAATGCTGGTCCAACCAGCAAGTCCACATTCCAAAGAGAGGTAAATAAAAGAAGCTCTGCATCTGTCTTTAAATCAAGGCCATGATGACAGAGGAAGAAGCTGTGTCACCAGAAATGTTAAAAACTGATATGGAGGCAGTGTTCACTAAGCTGCGTGACAAATGTAGCAGGACCAAACTGAGATACAGCCAAAAACTGAAGCAAGCAAGAATGGAAATTGCAAACGCATTAACTTCCTGGTGGGGAAGCTTCTAGAAGAAATTATCTGGATAGAATTAGGAATCACAAGAAAATGGTGGACTGTTTAGGAAAGCCAGTATGGATTTCTGGCAGAAATCACATTTAACTAACTTGCTAGAGTTTTCTTTTGAAGAGGTAACAGAAAAAGGTCGATGAGGATGCTGATGTGCTGAACATGGACATCAAAAGGCACTCAATACAGTGTCACATAACAGTGGAAATATAGCTCATGGAGTTAAACAAGATAGTAGTAAGGAGTGTCCAAAACTGGCTGGCTGATAGGAGACAATAATGGTCAATGGTTTTCACACTGGATGAAAGTTTGTAGTGGAGTCTCCCACTGTTTGGAATTGTAACCTATTATATATAAAAATGATCTAGATCTTGACATGCAGGGGACAATTTAAAAATGTTCGCAAAACTTGGAAGCATTTGTAAATCATGCAGAAGACAGAGGCAAGTTGATGGAGTGAGCAGAAGTTTGGAAGATGGGGTTCAATATGAAAAAAAGATGATGCATTTTGATAAGAACATGGACAGACAAAATATGGGGCACATTGGGGGATTTAATAGCCTAATGGTGTTACCACTAGAATATTAATCCAGAAACTCAGCTAATGTTCTGGGGACCTGGGTTTAAATCCTGCCATGACAGAGGGTGAGATTTAAATTCAATGAAGAGCCTGGAATTAAGGGTCTAATGAGGATAAGACCATGGTTCGTTGTCTGAAAAAAAAACAACTCATCTAGTTCACTGATTCCAGTAGGGAAGGAAATCTGCTATCCTTTCCTGATCTAGCCTTACATGTGAGACTTCAGACCCACAACATGTGGTTGACTCTTAACTGCCCTCTAGGCAATTAGGGATGGGCAATAAATGCTGGCCTAGACATGATGCCCATGAACAAATTTTAAAAATCATCAGGGGTTCAGGAGTAGAGCATATATGATTAAAGATAGCAGTTAAAACATATAGCATCTTGGACATTATGTATAGGGACAGAGTACAAGACACTAATTCAACCTCAGCTGGAGTACAGAGTACAGTTTTAGGCACAAGATAGGATGATTTTAGAGGGATTACCAAAGAGATTTACAAAAATGATTCTAGGGATAAGCAACTTCACTTGAGAATTGAATCGAGAGCATAGGACTTCTGTAGAGAGAAAACTAAGAAGATATTTAATAGAAGTTTTCAAAATTATGAGATGTCTGGATGGATACATGGAGATAAATTTCTGGTTGTAAAAGAATCAGGAAGATGGCACAGATGAAAATAGATTTGCAAAAGCAGCAAATATGATACACCAAAAAACCTATAAAACTACTCGTTTTAGTTTAGAGTTGCTGGCTGGAAGTGGAATGGAGGGAGAGTTAAACATTCAATGATTTTTTGAATCAAAAAGTGTGCAAGACAAGAGATTGGTACCAAGTCATTATGCTCACTGAACTCCAATGTAGACCCTAGCTTGACTAACCTCCTTCTGCAACATGACAATTCTATGATCGATCTTGGAAGATTGCACTGTAGATTCATCAGTTACTGGAGCTATGATAAAGAGGACAGATTGAATAGGCTAGGCTTGTATTTCTTTGAAATGGAAAATCTGATGGACAATTAAAGGATTTGGTCAGGTCAAGGAAGACTTCATGAAAAAGGGTATTGCAAACGTGGAGACTTTCTCCCAACCCAGACAGTTTAAGATTTTTATTGGGAAATGCTATTAAGGATTACAGAACAAGAAAGGTGGATAAATTAATGAGATACAGATCAGCCATGGTCAAATTGAAATGACAGAAGATGCCAGCATGTTTCAATAGCCTAATCCATTTCTCTGCCCTTTAACTGTTTAAATAAATGCAACTACTAATTTTAACAGTAAAATGAAACAGAAAATAAAAAAAGACATTTTAACTGATCAAGCATTTAACAATTTTAAACATCTATTTTGCTACTGACAAGATTGTTTAAGTTACTAAATTGAACAACACAGGTAATTCCAAAATTCCTGCTCACCTTTAGCTGCCCTACAACCATGCTCAGAACACAAGTGTCTGGTGCTGGTTGATGGTCCTCTGCAGTTATACTATGCTGAATTTTCTGAAATGGTAGGCTCTAGAGGGAGAAGGACAAAAATAGAAATGGTGAATGAAGTTTGTAAATTATTACTATTATTAATAGAAGAAATTGTGATGCTGCAAGCTTCCAAAACCTGAATATTAAAAATCCCATTATTCAAAAGGTGGAGATTTTGCAGATAACTTGAACAAAGGGTGTTTGCCAATTATGTTATTATACAGATTTTGTATTCAGCCAACAAAATAACCAGCATGCTTTAATTTGCAAAACACTAGGTTACTGTGCAATCAGGCATGTGCAAGGAGAAACGGCACTGCAGGAAGCACACATTTAGAAATCACAGGCAGAAAGCCCTTGTAAGTACCAGTGAAATGGAATCACAAATAAGCCTTGCTCAAAATGGAAAACATTACACAGTAGATCCTAAAATTTCATTTATGAACCGCAAGATTTCTGAAAATATTCTGATTCTGAAATTTCCTGGCAAATAGATATTACGACTGCTATTTATTGGAATCACCAAACACACCATATACGAAGGACTTTGAATTGAGTGAATTACAAGGCCTGATGGATAACTTTTCCTTACACAGATCCCACAGCCAGAATACACATTTATGACAAATTATTCAAGCATATTCCCAGTTTTCTAAAATTACATCACACAATATCTTGACTGGTTTGTCAAATTTTAGAATCCCATCACAATTTAACCTCAGCTCACATCGCAACACCCAAAGTCATCATGACTTATTAGGAAAACAAAATCCAACAGCAAAACTCCTTGTTTCTACCACAAACCTTATTCAGACTCTAGTAGCTTTGTAGGTTGCATCAGATTTCATAGCGAAAGATGCTAGCAGCATACTAGAGAGTTAGGTTGGGGATGAAAAGGTGAATGAGGTGGCCAGCACTAAGGAAAACTGCTGGAAAAGCAGAAAAGTCCAAAGGTGAATAAATCAGCAGGACAAGATGGACCACACCCAGGTTCTGAAAGAGACAGCTGGAGGAGATTGTGGAGGCATTAGTGGTGATCTTCTAGGGATCACTGGACTCAGGAGGGCCCTAAGAGATCAGAAAATGGCTAATGCAAAACCCGTTTTTAAAAAAGTGTAGGAGGCAGAATATAGGAAGGTGGTTAATACGGATTAACCTGACCTCAGTCCATTAAGGATGAGATTGCAAAGTACTTGGAAGGAGAGACAGGATGGTGTAATATAGGGCTAAGTCTCAGTTTTATCAAGGGGAGATCATGTCTGACAAATCCTGTTCAAATTCTTTGAGGAAGCAGCAAGTTAGGGAAAGGAGAGCCAGTGGATGTGATATATTTGGATTTCCACAAGGCATTTGACAAGGTGCTGCTAAATAAAATAAAAGAGAAAGTGGTATTAGGGGCAAGATGCTGGCATGAATGGAGGATTACCTGACTGGCAGACAGGTCTTTTTTGGATGACAGCTGGTGACTAGTGGAGTTCCACGGCTGTGCTGGAACCACAACTGTTCGCATTATACATTAACAATCTGGACTAAGCAACTAAGGCATTGTTGTTAAGTTTGCAGATGGCACAAAAGATCAGTGGAGGGACAGATGTTGAGGAAGCTTGGAGGCCGCACAAGGATGTAAACATCCTAAGTAGACAAAGGATTAGCAGATGGAATACAACGTGGGAAAATGGGAGATTGTGCACTCTAGGAAGAGCAGAGGCACACAGACTATTTTCTAAATGGGGAAAGGCTTTGGAATTCTGAAGCAGAGGACTCGGGAGTCCAGTTCAAGATTAACGTGCAGGTTCAGTTGGCAGTTGAGAAGTCAAATGCAATGATAGCATTTTTTGGACCGAAGGGTCCGTTTCCATTCTGTACATCTGTATGACTCCGACTATGACTAGAATACAAACAGCAGAGGTGCTGAGACTGTAGGAGGCTCTGGTCAGACCACATTTGGAATATTGAGAGCAATTTTGGGTACTGTATCTAAGATAGAATGTACTAGTAGTGGATGTGTTCCAAAGGAGATTTACAAGAATGATCCCAGGGACGAAGACCTTGTTGTACGAGGAGCAGTTGACGACTGTAGGTCTAATTCTTGGATTTTGGAAGGATTCGGAGGGGGATCTGATTGAAATTTATAGAATTCTGAGGGGCCTGGATAGTATGCACAGAGATGCTTTCAACAGGAGACACTTTGGCCTAAGAGCTCAGTCTCCCAGTGAAGGGATGACCCTTTTACAATTGAGATGAGGAGGAAATTCTTCAGACACTAATTCATTTATAAAACCTATTGCTGCAGAGGGCTGTAGAGACCAAGTCAGTGTGTATTTAAGTCAGAGATGGAGTAGGGGGGTGGATCTGGGCAGGATACTCTTCAGAGCATCGGTGTGGAATTGATGGACAATCTGTAGGGATTCTGATTCTCATTCATTCATTAAAAAAATGAAGGAAAACATCTAGTAAAAAAATCATTTTACACAAAAAAAACTATGCACATTGAGTTTCCCTGTCAGCTTCAGTTCAGAGTCATAGATAGACACAATCCCCTGCACACAGGAGTAAATCCCACAACTTGTTATTTTTCATTGCACTTAATATAACTGTTTCCGTACCAAGCTTGACTCAGTGGTAACAACTCTCTCAAAAATAGAGTGCTCAAATCACACTCCAACATCTTGAATACATAATTTTACCTGGCACATTAATGCAGTTCTAAAGGGAGTCCCCCACAATTGAAGGTGCTATATTGCAAGAATGATACGTTTTAGCTTGCTCGAAACTGATATAATTGATATGTTAAACAAAATGGTGTGAGCAGGGTGTGGACATAGCCACGTGTAAACAAAGAAAGTAAAGAAGCAAAGAGCATCAAGATAACGAGTGCACGTGACCAAAGGCTTGTTCCAACATGTCCCAGCAGTAGTCCTGCCCCAACATATCCCAGAAGTAACTGAATTGGAGGCAGTGGCATATGAAACTGCAGGAAACTTTTTATCCCCCCCTCAAAAAAAAAGGATATAAAAAGCCTTGGCTTGTGTACTCACACAGGAGAGTGCTTGCAGCATTGCCTAGTATGTAAGCACACTCTGGATTACTGGGCTCCCCACCACATGGTGAGAAGCAATCAGTAAAGGACTTTTAATGCTTTAATTTTTTCTCGTTCTCTTGTTTTTAGTAGGAAAGCCAAGCAAGCTTTAACATTTTGGGGGCTCGTCCAGGATCCAGTGCAGGAACAGCTCCTCGAAGTGTAAGTGACTGTGGTGAACTCAGGAGTAAAGAGCGCACAACTGAATCCCTTGTGTTCGGACTCCAGTAAAAGACTCTTGGAAATGCTGTGGTCCCTTGCTCGAGGTTGATCTGGCTCCCCACTGGGATCCATGAGAGAATGAGGTGAAAGAAGGGCTGGACTTAGGGTAGGAAAAAGCTTTGGTGTTAATTTACAGGAATATGGTGGCCCCTTAGAGATTTGTCATGGGTGGATGACTTGTTCAGAAAAACCGGGTCAGACAGATTTCTTTAGGGTCGGTTGTGGGCGGACGACTAACAGCCAAAAGATAGAAGTCTCATTATAGGATTACATTAGGAGGACAAAAGAATTAGGAAAAACTACAAACTAATCTGTTTGGAGGACATACTCTGAAACAAGCTCTGACTGATACTTGAGGCTGTGTAAATTCTTTGAGATTTAGGTGTAAATTCATCTAATTTTTTAAAAGATGGGACAACGCCTAGACAAGAGTGATGGGGATTCCCCAGTACAGCACATGTATGAATAGAATTTGGAAAAGGGAAAAGACTATAGAGTATTGAGAGCACAGTCGACTAAATATCTGATAAATGGCCAGAAGGGGGTGCCTGGAACGTAGCTGCAATCAGAAGCTGAAAAGAAAATATGGGATAAAGAGTGATAAATGGAAGGGATCGATTAGGGACTGGAAACAGGAGGCCAAGAGAAGGTAGGACGAAATGAAAATTAAGAGTTGGCAAAATAATGCATGTAAGAGGGACTGGGTTATGTACAATGACGGGGGAGTAAAAGAAACGGAAAGTTTTAAAAGCAGATTGTGATTGGCATGGCTGTACCTCTGAGTCTGAATATGACAGGAATCAAAACCAGATCAGAAACCAGAGTATGCTCTCCGACTGGCTGGAACTCAAAAAGGATAAGGTTAAGTATGGCTGCACTGTTTTTAAATTCTGAGGATGAGGATCCCGGGGAAATCAGATCTCTCTCACGGAAATAGACTGGTGGATAAGTTCGACTGGCAGGGAGCGCAAGGACAGCACCTCCTTATTAGCACAGCATCCTTAACTTTACAACACTGCAGCTCTGCCCAATAGTGAGAAGGTAAAGAGATTACAGGGCAACAAGCAGGGCTTACCAGTGACTGTGCAACAGGTCTTTGGCTAACCCCAAACAGTAAAGTTTGTGTACGTGATTCCTCCCTCCTGACCCTGCTCAATTAGGTCAACTCATTAACTCCCATGGGTAAGGGGGAGAATGGTAAAATTATGTAACGCAACCCAGTGGCACCCAAAAATGAATAAGGAAACTGGTGAAATTGTGGGGTCTTGCTGCACGTGACAAGCACAACCCAGGAAAATCAGTGCCATGTCCAGGAGAGAAAACGCTGTTTCCGCACCAGCCTTTTCAATGTATTCAGCTCGTTTTCATAGAACTACCACCTGTGCACTGTTACAAATATTGTTTGGTTATCATTGATGTTTTTAGCCGGTGGGTCGAAGCACAGACCAACACAGAGATTGCAGAAATCACCATAATGATCCTGCTACGGGACTGCATTCAGAGTTTCGGTCTTCCTGAAATCATCAGTTCTGATAATGGCCCCCATTTTGTGGCAAAGATAAACAAGGAACAGTGTGAACACTAATATCAGACAGCAGTTCCACTGTGTACAGCACCTGCAGGCAGTGGGTGTAGTGGAAAGAGCTAATGGGGGTCCAAAAAAAAATTAGCAAAATTGGCTGACGAGATTGGTCTAAACTCGTTAAAGGTCTTACCCCTAATCCTTTTTGAAATGAGGGTCACTCCGCACTCTACAACTAAACTGAATCCAGCAGAATTGATATACAGCAGGCCTCTAAGGACTCCATGGGAAGCCCAGAGATCACTTTTGATCTACAGGCAATGAATGAGAAACTGACAACATATGCTCAATCTTTAACAAAATCTCTTAGCTGTACATTTCCAGGTTCGGGAAGCCCAGAAGGGCAACTACAGACTGTAGAAAGTGCCTGCCCTCACCACAGGAGACCTGGTCTTAATACTAAACGGGGGAACGGAAGTAGTTACAGCCACAGTGGAAAGGACCATTCCAAGTTCTGCTCACTTCTCCCACTGCTGTGAAGGTTGAAGTGCTGTCCAACTGGATTCATCTATCAGATTGATAGAGCACAGTGGGTACAGTCCCACCACCACAGATGACTAGAAGAACTACGACCACCAAGGACTGACTTTAACCATGCTTGTCTTGCTCCTTGTATCTTTTCTAAGATCTTTTGTTGTGGGTCTGCAAGATAATTTATTCTGGCACACCGATCTTAAAATTCACGCCTCAATGTTAGTTGCTACCCCCATGTGGTCACTAACCAGGGGCCAGCTCCGCACCCTCAAAGTCTCCAACAGTATCAAAGACAAATGTCAGGAGGATGCCTGGAAGACCACCTGGTAGGGAAAGTACATATGCCAAGGTCCCAGGTGAAGTGGAGAAACCAAACAAACAGGTGTCCCAATCCCACTTGTCAATACCACGATGACAATGGCACTAGTTACCATATGTGCTAAGACGGAAAGGGACGGATGTGGGGAATGGTAATTGTATCCCACAATGTCTCGTGTGCTGAAACACTGCTTCCAACACCGCTGCGACTTAAGTGGTAAACGATATCATCGTTCCTGTACCAAGTCCCAGTGTGTAGACCTCACTCTGGCGATGGAAATGGGACTCATCAAGGTTAGAAACTGGTCTTTCCTCATCAAAAATCATAATTCCAATGAGGAATGGTCACCTACAGATGATTGGCTCGAGGAGGGTTATTCTCGGGCAAAATTGCCTAGAACTTCCACTTGTTACCAATTAACAGGTGGATGTAATCATGTTCAGTGGTACCTATGCTACCACTGTTAGGAAGCTCCCCACCTGATTTGCTATTGGTACCGCCAGATTGTTAACCATTCCCTGTCCTTATGATATCAAAGTCCCTCATAGACTTTCATCCTGATCAGTCTTAGAAGAATTTTGTGAGCAGTAAAGGGATCCTAAGACCCTTGGGTCCTCAAAGGAGGATGGTTTCCTAGACCCTCAGTCTTGGCAAGTCAGCAGGAGTGATAGCCGCCAAGAACACAAACGTCCTAATCTGTGGCCTCACCATCCTAGGAAACGCCACCACCAAGGCCCTCGATAGCATGAATAAGGAACTCAGGGAATTGCGACTCTTTGCCTTACAGAACTGTTATGCCCTAGATTATCTGTTGGCTAAGGAGAGTGACATATGTAAGGTGATTAGTAACATGTGCATTATTAATATCACCAACTCGTATTACAATGTGACGCAAGACAGAGAGAGACCATAAAAACCTACTTTGAAGGAATGCAGGAGGGCCCTTCTGTGGGATGGTGGCCTTTTAATTTATTGAGCAATTTCTGGCGCATGATCAGTCATAACATCTCTATTATTCTGTTATTTGTAGGGGTTATATTTCTGCTTAAATGTTTGCATGGTTTATCACAAAAGGTTGTCAGCTAGAAATGTTATTATGGAATAATCAAAGGGGGGAAATGTAAGAATGGTACATTTTAGCTTGCTTGAAACCGATAACTGATATGTTAAACAAAATGGTGTTGGGGCAGGGTGTGGTCAGCTTGGACATGGTGAAGTAAACATAGAAAATAAAGAGAAAGTGAGGACTGCAGATGCTGGAGATCAGAGCTGAAAATGTGTTGCTGGAAAAGCGCAAGTCAGGCAGCATCCAAGGAGCAGGAGAGTCGACGTTTCAGGCATGAAACGTAGATTCTCCCTTCGGCCCAACAAGTCCACACCGACCCTCCAAAGAGTAACTCACCCAGACCCATTTCCCTCTGACTAATGCACCTAACACTATGGGCAATTTAGCCTAGCCAATTCACCTAACCTGCACATCTTTGGACTGTGGGAGGAAACCGGAGCACCCGGAGGAAACCCACACAGACACGGGGAGAATGTGCAAACTCCACACAGTCAGTTGCCACAGGCTGGAACTGAACCTGGGTACCTAGTGCTGTGAGGCAGCAGTGCTAACCACTGAGCCACGATGCTACCCGGTAAAGGTTCAATGCTGTGAGCTGGATATTAGGAGTGTCATTATATAAAACTTTTCCTTCTATTTTAAAAATTTGCCAGATTTGGCCAAGCATCTTTCCTTCCTTTCAGTTTTACTTTCAACTAGGGGCCCAGCTTCAACCTCTCAGACTTTGGAAATTGGCCTAAAAATATCTTTGGCCATTTAATAGCATCCACCTAATCAGTAAAGACAAACATAGCAGAGACTTAAACTGTATAAGTATATTAGTGACTACAAAAGATTTGATGCGGCAATGCAGCACACAGTATAGATGCTCTGATTTAGCAAATCAAGTTCATTGTCAGGCCAACATCTATTCCAAAAAAAAAGCAAATTGTGACTTTGGCTTGCTATCAGTCCAAAGTTCAGAATACAGCAGCTACTTATAAGTGCATTAATAATGTATCATCCTGAAGGTAATACACAAGCTAAAATTTGCATCTTCCAAGACTTATCAGAATCAAAGTCTAAATTCATTATTTCTGACTTTAAAAAACAGACTGACGTCAGCTACCATAAAGCCTAGGTCAACAATCTAAGGCACAACTCTAAAGCAAGTAACTTGTGGGATGTGGAATCTCTAGCTGGACAGCACTTATTGCCAGTCCTTAGTTGCCCTCAAGGTGGTGGTGGTGAGCTGTCTTGAACTGCTGTAGTCCACATACTGTAGGTAGTCATTGACGGAATTCCAGAATTTTAAGCCAACACCACTGAGGGAACAGTGATATATTTCCAAGTCAGGATGGTGAGTGGCATGGAGCAGAACTTGCAGATGGTGATGTTCCCATGTACTTCGAGAATGAAGTGGATAATGGGTTTGGAAGGTAGTAAGGATGTTTGGTGAATTTCTGCAGTGCGTCTTGCAGATAGCACACAATGCTGCGACAGATGCGTGGTAGTGGATGTGGTGCCAATCAAGCAGCAGTTTTGCCCTTGATGGAGTCAAGCTTTTCTTATGTGTTCAGGAGTTGCACTCATCTAGGGAAGTGGGAAATATACCATCACATTGCTGATGTATGCCTCAGATGGCAGACAGGCTTTGGGGAATCACAAGATGAATTACTTGCCACAGTATTTCTACCTTCTGATCTGCTTTTGTAGCCACTGCGTTTATGTGCATATCTAATTGCATTTCTGATTAATTAGAATACCCAGTAGGTTAATAGTGGAGGATTCAATGCAGTCATCGAACGTCAATGGGCAGTGGTTAAATCATCTCTTATTGGCAATGGCCATTGCTTGGCATTTGTGTTGAACAAACATTACTTGCCAAGTATCAGCCCAAGCCTGGATATTGTCCAGATTGTGTTGCATTTGAACACAGACTGCTCAAACAACTAAGGAGTTGTGAATGGTGCATAATCATAAACATCCCGACTTCTGAGTTTATGATGGAGTGAAAGTCATTGATAAAGCAGCTGAAGATGGCTGGACATAGGAGTTCCTCAGAGTAGTGCCCTAAAGAGATACCATGGAGCGGAGAGGATTGTGGGGTTGTGGTCAAATCTTCCTGTGTGCCAGGTATGACTCCGACCAATGGAGAGCTGGCCCCCTTGATTCCAGTTTTGCTAGGGCTGCTTGATGTCACACACAGTCAAACATGGCCTTGATGTCAGGGATATCATGTTCACCTCACCTTCAGAATTCAGCTTTTTTGTCCAATGTTTGAACCAAGGCTGTAGTGAGGTCAGAAGTTGAGTAAATATGGTAGAATCCAACCTGGGCATCAGTGAGCAGGTTGCTGCAGAGCAGGTGTTGCTACATGGTACTGTTGATCACACCTTCCATTACTTTTCAACCATGCTGCAAATACAAAACCACAAATAACAATCTTCCCTTGAATTTGATTTACAGAAATGGCATGAATCTATTCCCAGGCAAAAGTTATTTTAAATTCGAGGTAGCAGAGACCAGACTTTTCAGAAGAATTATGTTTCTGTTCGAGACTTCTCTTTTTGAAATGTATGTATGCAGCCTTAACACTTTTTTGTAATGAGGGTCAATGTAGTGAAGCAACAATTGACCAAGTATGACCAAATGTTTTTAAGGGATCAGCACTGGTACGAGCACTAGTGAAGACTTTGTGATTCAAGGTAGTGCTGTGGGGGCTTTTGCACATATTAGAGGGGCAGACAGAGCACAAATTTAGCATTTCATCCAAAGAATGGCACCTACAAAGGAGCACTCCCTACAAATCAATTTATGGACTAAAGACCTGGAATTGGTTTTCTGATAACATGCACTATTATTCTTGACAATCAAATAGCAATTCAATAGACTGAGATAAGTAAGTTATTTTGGGACTGGTCACAGCAGAACCAGCTGATATTGAAATTAATCACGCAATCATACTTTAAAAAATACATTATTATTCAAACTCCACAAGTTTGCAGTGTATCAGCAACATTACAAAGAATAGCCCACTGGCAAAATCCAGAGGTGATTTTGGATAGAGACTAAAATAATTGTTTAAATGCTTTACTCAGAAGGTGCCTAAATGCTACATTACCATGGTAATCATAATGTGAATGCACCTCACCAGCAAAACATGTGATAATACAAGAGATGTACATAACTATACATACAGCTATTTTCTCCATTATTGCAGCTTTCCCCTGGAAAGGTTGTCCTTCCCATGTTAAGCAGGAAGTGTCACTCTGGAACCAAAAAAATATTAAAATTAATTGCATTTGATCAAGACCAGATATTTTACAATTTTCTGACAAATAGTCATGCAGCTCAAATTGTAACAGGACTATTTTTCCTGTTTTTTTTCTTTTGCATAAAACAAACTAGAACTTTGCACATCCATACTACATACCAAAAATCTAAATTTGTTTTTTGAAGTTCAAGTCCCAGGATTTAAAATTAAATATTCTTGCTAAGAAATAGAATGTTTTGCCTTATATAATTACTGCAACCAAGTCAATTATATTTAAAGGGAAAACGCTATGCACATACTAAGAGAGTCCAGGGAAAAGAGATTTGTGCACCAGTGGGGAAGCTTTTACTGAGTGGGGCAACTGCTTTCCTCCTGCAACAACAAAAAATACCATGATTCTTGACTCAAAGTTTGCACAGTTGCTGGGACTTCAGTTAGCCTTCATAATTTACGCAGTGCATAGGTTCAAGTCTCTCTTGACCATAGAGTTTTCTCAAGCCTGGTTCAGCAAGCAAGTGTCCTTTTCCCATTACATGGATTCTCGGTCAGAAGTATTTGGTCATATCATGCTGTAGGTATATACCAATCCTACTCTCAGATGGCAAACCACACAAATACAGTATGAGATACAGTGAGCAGTGAAGTGGAAACCACACAGCAAAAGCAAAGATAACACCACCACTGGTGCACTGAATACAAAACACAACTTACATACAGAGTGCCAAGCTGATTTCGGTCTAGATCAAACTGTTGATAATAGTGATGCACAAAACTTCTACCGATTTGCTCCCACAATGGGTGTTCAGCCATTCTGCTGTATAATAGTGAAGATTCAGTCCTGTTGAAGATATTCATTAAATTAAATATTTCCAATATAATTCAAATTCACATGCTTAGTATTGTATTGCCAACAGCTGAACTATCTGTTCAAGAGTATTCGCAGTAAAAGGTTAAATTTGAGTCCCAAAGCGCAGAAACAGGACCTTCGGCCCAACCAGTCCACACCAACCCTTTGAAGAGTAACCCTCCAGACCCATTTCCCTCTGACTAATGCACCTAACACTATGGGCAACTTAGCATGGCCAATTCACCTGACCTGTACATCTTTGGACTGTGGGAGGAAACCCACTCAGACATGGGGAGAATGTGCAAACTCCACACAGAGACAGTCACCCAAGGCTGGAATCGAACCTGGTGCTGTGAGGCAGCAATGCTAACCACTGAGCCACCGTGCCACCCTATCCTCTTGATTGGATCTTAAACTATATGCAATTTGTAAAACTGCAGTCTCAAACATTACCAGTCATGCTCCGAACGCAGTCACAATAATTGTAATTGAGAGAGGAGACTGATTAGCAAGGTTAGATCTCATGGAATACAGGGCGAACTAGCCATTTGGATACAGAACTGGCTCAAAGATAGAAGACAGAGGGTGGTGGTGGTGGAGGGTTGTTTTTCAGACTGGAAGCCTATGACCAGTGAAGTGCCACAAGGATCGGTGCTGGGTCCTCTACTTTTTGTCATTTACATAAATGATTTGGATGCGAGCATAAGAGGTACAGTTAGTAAGTTTGCAGATGACACCAAAATTGGAGGTGTAGTGGACAGCAAAGAGGGTTACTTCATTACAACAGGATCTTGATCAGATGGGCCAATGGGCTGAGAAGTGGCAGATGAAGTCTAATTCAGATAAATGTGAGGTGCTGCATTTTGGGAAAGCAAATCTTAGCAGGACTTATACACTTAATGGTAAGGTCCTAAGGGGCATTGCTGAACAAAGAGACCTTGGAGTGCAGGTTCATAGCTCCTTGAAAGTGGAATCGCAGGTAGATAGGATAGTGAAGAAGGCGTTTGGTATGCTTTCCTTTATTGGTCAGAGTATTGAATACAGGAGTTGGGAGGTCATGTTGCGGCTGTACAGGACATTGGTTAGGCCACTGTTGGAATATTGTGTGCAATTCTGGTCTCCTTCCTATCAGAAAGATGTTGTGAAACTTGAAAGGGTTCAGAAAAGATTTACAAGATTGTTGCCAGGGTTGGAGGATTTGAGCTATTGGGAGAGGCTGAACAGGCTGGGGCTGTTTTCCCTAGAGCGTTGGAGGCTGATGGGTGACCTTATAGAGGTTTACAAAATTATGAGGGGCACGGATAGGGTAAATAAGCAAAATCTTTTCCCTGGGTTTGGGGAAAGATATAAAAGAGACCTAAGGGGCAATTTTTCCACACAGAGGGTGGTACATGTATGGAATGAGCTGCCAGAGGAAGCGGTGGAGGCTGGTACAATTGCAACATTTAAGAGGCATTCATATGGGTATATGAAAAGGAAGGGTTTGGAGGGATATGGGCCAGGTCCTGGCAGGTGGGACTCGATTGGGTTGAGATATCTGGTTGGCATGGACGGGTTGGACCGAAGGGTCCGTTTCCATGCTATGACTTTGACTGTCTGCCCAAGCTCCATATTGGCAATTTTCAGTTAGAACCAGATCAGGAACATACATAATCTTATTTACTCTATGCCAACTCACTCATGATTCAGATAATAATCCAGAGATTATTATCTTCAAGTCTGCTTTTTAAGCCCCTAGTTGCTCATATTCCCTAAAGAGAAACTCTTTCAAGTTCTATGTTGTTAGTACCAATATAGGACCACCATTTTGCACGTAAAAGTCGTCACATCCATTCCTCTGCATAGATCCAAAAAACTTGCTGATCTTTTTGCACCACTTGGGCATCTCCATAAATGGAGGAGTGATTGCCAACTGTTGCTGGCAACACATTTTGTGCACTTGGGGAATTCATTAGCCGGAGGGAAAAAAGTGTTTGACACTGCTGGGATCTTCTGGCATATATTTAAAGCTTGGCTGCATACTACTTCAGTAACTACAAACTAGGAACCAGCCTTCATTCATATGGTGCTC
Organism: Chiloscyllium punctatum; assembly: GCF_047496795.1. Classification (NCBI taxonomy): domain Eukaryota; kingdom Metazoa; phylum Chordata; class Chondrichthyes; order Orectolobiformes; family Hemiscylliidae; genus Chiloscyllium; species Chiloscyllium punctatum. The sequence goes on from NC_092779.1 coordinate 47,698,377, forward strand.
AACATCACCACGGAGGACATGGCCCAGAAGAATGGAAAGCTCACTCCCTACTGACAGACCTGAAAATCTTGGTGTTGGAGTTGTTGGTGTTGGAGAGGACAGCAGTCCTTCTTGCTGCCAGTGGAGGTCACACCACTACAACAATCTAAACCCGAACTCAAATGGCAGATTGGGACAGCTGAAAAGGATGCCCAACACTACAGGTAAGTTTGTGATTTTTTTGCATCCCACAAGGGTAAGTACATGTCTTCCCTGCTACCTCTCACTCAAGTACACCCCAACTCTGCCATTGTACACCAAGGCTCATGGGCACACACTTCCATATGCATCACATCAGGTTGAGGGCTCTCACCTCTGCATCCTCCTGAACTATCTGACCTATGCTTCCAACTCACTCACTGGGGAAAACATCTCCTCACCTGCCCATGCATCACCACTAATGGCTGTACCATCCACTTGGATCATACTTCAATTCCACCACAGGGAATGTTCACCCAACACCCATGATATATGCCTTCATAGCATCCCAAAAACCTACCTGTATCACTGGATTAACATGACCTGCAGGACTCACCATGGTCCAAATCCTGAACTACAAGGTCATGGATGCCCAGACCTATAGGACCCAGCAGCTGACTGACCATGGCCAAACTTCTTAAATGTATGGAGTTCCCTTGACTGCAGTCCCCATTCACACAACTAAGGACTGGTTCGCTTTGAAACACAGTGTACATTTGCTGTGTAAAGTGCTTCCACATGCTTAGGTGAGACACTGATGTTACCCAGTGCTGGTCAACACCACCCAGTTGACTGTTCAGCACTTCCAAATTCGATAAGTTGCCTGTCTCTCCCTGTACTAAAAAGAAAAACAGAGGTTTGACTGTAATTAAACATTAAACACTGAGGGAAGAGAGTAATGTGACTGACAGGGAAGCTGGCAAACATAACCAGTACTGAAGTCACTAAGAAGCCAAAAGATGCATGCTATGTGCAGTTGGTCCAATAGCAGACAGTGAAAAGGCTAAGGATTTGCTGATGCCAACTTGCATGGAAGAGGACAATCGCTGTGGTGTACTCTGGAACATCATTGTGAAGCAGAAAAAAAATGGCTGGGATAAAGCATTTGTGTTACAACTGCCAGGCACTATTTACAAGCCATGCTTTTCCACTATCTGGTTTCCCAGAAAAGGAAAGAATTGGAAATGGTGCATAAATAAGGATATTTGGGACTGTAATGAAATGCAAATATGTGGAAATAAGGTAACTTCTACTCAAAGGCAAGTTTCTGAACTCAACATTTAAGGATCAAGGAATTGAACTAAAAAAATAGCCTTCACAGTTCCCTGACTTTACTCACCATGCTCATGCCACATCAGGAAGGGAGGAGTGAGCCCACCTCATGGCTAGCAGTTCATAAATATACCAATGAAGCATGCAAGGGTCTGATTAGAAATCATTTGAAAGCAAAGACAAGCATAAGCAGAAGATGCAAAGGATTCCAAGTTTGCATAGGGATATAGATAGTTTGAGTGGGTAAAAGTCTGGCAGATGGAGTATAATGTTGATAGATATGAAGTCATCCTTTTTGGTAGGATAAACAGTAAAAAGGACTGTCATTTGAACGGTAAAATAAACTGTAGCAGAGGGACCTGTGTCCTTGTGAATGAATTGTACAAGGTTGGTTTGCAGGTGCAACTGCTAATTTAGGTAATGGAATTTTGTTTTTCACCTGCTGGAAGGATTGAGTTTAAAAGCAGAGAGGTTATGTTCAGTGGTATAAGGGGCTGGTGAGGCCACACCTGGAGTACTGCATGCAATCGGTCTCCTTACTTGAGGAAGGCTGTACTGGCACTAGAGGGGTGCAGAAAAGATTCTCTAGGTTGGTTGTGGAGTTGAGGGGGTGAGCTTACGAGGCGTAGACTGGATTATATTCATTGGAATTTATAAGAGTGAGGGAAGATAAAATTATGAAGAGAATAGATAAGATAGAAGCAGGACTGTTGTTTCCATGGACATGAGAAACTAGAATAAGAGCGCATAGACTCAAAATTAGGGGGATCAGATTTAGGGCTGAATTGAGGAGGAACTTATTCACACAAAAGGTTGTAAATGTATGCAATTCTCTGCCCAGAGAAGTAGTTGAAGTTTCCTCAATAAATGTTTTTAAAGCTAAGACAGATTTTTTGAACAGTAAAGGACTTAAGAGTTATGGTGAGAGGGCAGATAAGTGGAGCTGAGGCCATGAAAAGATCAGCCATGATATTGAATGGTGGAGCAGGCTCAAAGGGGCACATGACTTTCTTCTGCTTAATAAACTCATCATGTCAGAGCATTTATGGAGACAAACAGTTGAAATTTCAAGTCAATACCAGTCTCATTGAGTCATAGAATGGACACAGAACCTTTGGTCCAATCAGTCCATGCCAAACATAATCCCAAACTAAACTGCCTGTTCCTGGCCCACATCCCTCCAAACCTTTCCTATTCATGTACTTACCCAAAAAGTCTTTTAAAACACTAACTGTGCCCTTATCTACCACTTTCTCAGGAAGTTCATTCTACATACTACAACCCTCAAAAATTGTCTCTCATGACTTTTTAAAAAAGTCTCTCCTCTCTCCTTGAACCCCTGCATAACATTCTTCTGAAAAATTTGTTTTGACACTCAAAATTTGAAAAATCTTTCATACAATGGCAACATCTTAAGATTAGAGATTCTAAAGCAATGTGAACGAATGCACATAACTGGCAGACATCATAGAAGCCAACGCCTGGAAATAGATGCAGTTGATTATCCTAAGTTGGAGTCATGGAGCAGACCCTTCAATCCAACTAGTCCATGCTGACCTTATTCCCAAACTAAACTAGTCCCACCTACCTGTGTTTGGCCTGTATCCCTCCAAACATTTCCTATTCATCTACTTATCCAAATGTCTTTTAAATATCTTTAAACATTGTAAATGTACCTGCATCCACCACTCCCTGTGAAAGTTCATTCCACACATGAAAACACTAAAATAAATTTTCTTTTAAAAATGACATGAGGGGAAACTTTCTCCTCATCTTAAACATGCCCCTAGCTCTGAACTCCCACACCCTATGGAAAAGACCCATATTATTCATCTTATGTCCTTCATGATGTTATAAACCTCAACAAGGTCACTCCTCAACCTCCTACACAAATTAAAAACTCCCAGCTTATTTTCATTACTTAAGCCCTTCATTCCCAGCAACATACTGGTAAATCTTTTCTGAACCCTCTGCAGTTTAACAATTTCCATCCTATAGCTGGCAACCAGAACCGGGCACAATACTCCAAAAAGGGGACTCATCAACATCCTGTACAACTTCAATATGACAGCTCAATTGCTATACTCAAAAGGTCAGAGTCTTGCCAATGAAGGCAAGCGCACTAAATACCTTCTTAACCATCCACTTGCAATGTGACTTTCAAAGAGTTATGTACCAGAACCTCCAGGTCTCTGTTCTACAACATTGCCCAGTGCCCTACTTTTAACTGTATAAGTCCTGCCCTTGATAAATGCAGCGTATTGATAAAATAAACCAAATTAAACTCTGCCACTCTTCAGCCTATTGACCCAATTGATCAAGATCTCTTGTCGTCTTCAATAACTGTGCATTGTGAAATGACTGAACACTTCAGGGTTTGACAACTTGTTTAAGAATTAACCACATTTTGAAGGGACTATGTTCAATAAATTCTATTATTAGTTAAGTCAATTTTCTAGTAAGTGTCCCAAATTCACATCAAGAGTACATACGTATTTTGGTCAGTCTTTTAAATGAGGTTAACGGAAATGCCCTGTCGAGGTCAGGTAAGAGAAACACCTATAACTATTTCAAAAGGTAAAACAGAAATTACTCCGGCACTTTGACCAGTATATATTCCTCAACAGCTATTACGGAAAGAAAACGATGACGTTGATATTATCACATTTCTCTTCGTCGAAATTTGCATAAATCAGCTGAGTTACATTACTGTTCTTCAAAAAAAAAACATAATGTTAAGTATTTAGGGACTTTGAAACTTTGAAAGTGTCTATATAAAATTTAAATTTATAGCACTTTTGAGAAGAATCGAATCAGCAAGTTGTAAAACCTATCAATGCGAGGAACATGCTGCAATCTTTAATGAAATACATTTTTAAAGGAACTCAAAAAAAACAGGGGACGGCAATTTCATTCAATGCTGAATGCAAAGCGAGTAAACGGCCAGATTATAGAAGTTACGCAATCGGCGAAAGGATCGTAAATATTTAAGATTAATTATATTAATTCAAGATTAAAAACATACATTTGAACATAAGTGTTCAATGCGCTTATCAGACACGTGATAAATGGCAGTCACGAACTGTGTGGAAGTTGCATACCAGCCGCCGATTAGTGAATCGATGAACTCCTCAGTAAGAGGAAAGCTCCAGTCAGTCAGAGAGTGCAAACTGTCAGTAGCTTCCCAGTGGCATTTGTACAGAAACCACTGCATTCCCACGATCTCACCAATCTTGAAACGGTCATTCATTTCATATCAAGCATGCAAATATGCAGCATCGTCACTCCAGTGACACATGCTCACACACTCAAAGATAACGGTGCGGGGGTGATTCTGACGTTTAAAATCCTTTAATTCAAAATACAAAACAGCACGAAAAATACCCGAAAGCTAAATATAGACCCTCGTGGGCATTACAAATGCCTGAAGCATACAGAATTGTTTCTGCAAAAAGGTCTAAGGAACGAATGCACCAAACCCAATCGAGTTAGTAATTGAAAGAAAGCCTTTCAATCTTTTGCAGGTAAAATTGGCGCAACATACAAAACTGCGAAACAATTGTGTGGAAAGCAGCAACAGAATGTTGCATTTCAGTTTGCAACAAGGCCTCTGGGTTAGATCACTGACCATGTGAGAGGGGGGGAAATAACCGAGCCCAAGACAAAAACTTTACCAGGCAGGCAGCCAACACACACGCGCGCGCTTTTGGCAAGGCACTGGGAATTTAGAAGAAACTCAATCCCAACCTCGCGTGTTCCGCCCGAGCCAACAGGAAACCCCGAACCCCTCACAGCCTCTTTCAGTCCGACACCAAGGGAAGAGCTCCGCCCAAAGGTCAGCGCACATGCCCACCAGCCCCGCCCAAAGGTCAGTGCACGTGCCCACCAGCCCCGCCCAAAGGTCAGTGCACGTGCCCACCAGCCCCGCCCAAAGGTCAGCGCACGTGCCCACCAGCCCCGCCCAAAGGTCAGTGCACGTGCCCACCAGCCCCGCCCAAAGGTCAGCGCACATGCCCACCAGCCCCGCCCAAAGGTCAGCGCACGTGCCCACCAGCCCCGCCCAAAGGTCAGTGCACGTGCCCACCATCCCCGCTCTCGAGCCCATGTGCACAAGCTCCGCGCAAAGGCCTGTGGGCGTATCCATGAGCTCCTCTCTGGTACAGTCTCAGGCAAGTTTGTCCGTTGGGCAATGCGTTGTTTGTTTGATCGACATGATGACCCATCTGGATGTTTTCATGTTTAAAACTTATTGAAAATCCTAAATTACAACCATCCTGAAATATTCTGTTTTGACACATCTATCCAAACGTATTCAATTTTGGGATGACTGACCTTTTGTTCATGTGTACCTGTTGGCATCATTAAAGTTCTAACAGTCCAGCTCAGTTAAACCACTCTTCCTCAGTTACTGCGCTGACTAAAGTGTTAAAAGCAAATTTAAAATATGTTTTAGTGCCCTTGTCATTTTTCTGTAATGGTTTGCTGCAGCAAAGTGCAGGTGAGTGATTTTTAATTCCTGAAAATTTCTGGAACATCTGAGAAGAATCCTGTCATCAGTCAGGAGACAGGAAATTGAAAATAGTGACAACAGATATTTAGGTATGGAAATCTGTACAGCTTTTCACTATATTTGTACATGATTTAGATACATGAATAGCTATATATTCAAGTTTACTTGATCACCAAGTTTATTGGCACCAGTAATAGCATAGACACTGTTATGAAAGAGTTGATGCTCAGAAGTGCCTTAAATTTGAATCATAGAATCCCTACGGTATAGAAGCCCAACAAGTCCACACTGACACTCTGAAGAGTAACCCATCCACACCCATTCCCCTGCCCTGTTCTCATATGTTTACCACTGAACAATGCACCTAACCTGGACACTATGGGCAATTTAGCTTGGCCAAGTTACGCAAACTGTACATCTTTGGATTGTGGCAGGAAACTGGAGCACCCGGAGGAAACTCACGCAGACACGAGAATGTGCAAACTCCACACAGTCGCCTGACATTCAGTGGTTGAAAAAGCTGAACATGGAAGAGCTACAAAAGAGAATCTTATGGTAAGACTCTGCAAGGAAGAAACTTAAAAAACAATTGTAAAAACCCTGGTAAGAAGTACATAGAAGCTCTGAACTTGGTTATTCCTTCAAGGGATGTGCACATCACTGATGAGGCCAGATTTCATTGCCCATCCCTAATTGCCCTGGAGAAGGCAGTGAGCTACTATCTTGAATCACAGATGTCTTTAGGGGTGGGTGGGAGGGAAATGTAAGGGGCATCCACAAGTGGTGTTATGAAGAGGATTCCAGTATTCTGTCCCAGTGATAGGGAATTATGATAGAGTTCTAACTCAGGATGATATGTGATTTGAGACTTGCAGATGATGCTATTTCAAAACATCTGTTGCCTTTATCCTCGGAAGTGTTGCAAAGCTAGTCCCCTTTTTTCTAAACGTTGCTCCTTGGCTCAAGGATACTCTACTCTTGACTTTTTTCAGAGGGGTAATAAACCAGGCGGGGCTCCAATCAGTCTGGTTTGGTACAGAGATGAAAAGGATTTTGAGCGGCCTTTTGTTTATATGTAAACAGATGAGACTACAGACCAAAGTGGTCATATTTTAGAAGTGACCTGGATAAAGAAAGGGGAGTGGTCAGCTCTCTAGCCGAGCAGTTTAGTTCAGTCCTGAACAGGTGAGGAGTTCAATAGTAAGCTGTGTAGAAACTCTCTCTCTTTCTGCCCTTCAACTTCAACCTGTAAGCATGTGTTCCATTTATACTGGTTTTTAAAGGGAGTTTGCTTATTGGGACTGTTGTGTATGTTCGGAACAGCATATTTAGTTTGGATAGACTGAGTTCTGTAATTTTGTGAATACATTTTTGTCTGTTTTAAAATTTAGTAGTCAACCTAGCTAACTTACTCTGGGTGATTTTCACTGTCCCCATACTGAAACAAATGGCAAAGTTATGGTCTGGGCTGCCTGCTTAAGAATGTTTTGAGTGGTTTGGCCTAGTCCATAACAGATTGGGGGCTCTTTGCGGGATTTTGAACCGCGAGTAGTAGGTGCTAATGTCTCTATTTCGGGTGTTGGGTAGACAAAGCTCGGGATAGTAATTGCTCTTTCAGTCGCCAAAAGTTTTCTGGAACTGGATGAGGTAACTTCGAACGTTTGCAAAAGGTTAATAAGACCAAGCTGCAGGAATTAGCAGAGAAGCTGGAATTGGAACTGCCTGCTTTTGTGAGGAAAGGAGCGATAATTACAACAGTAGTTCAGCATTTAAACTTGCTGGAGAAACCATCAGAATCTATAGAGATGGCAAGAATTCAATTGCAAATGAAGTAGCTTGAGTTAGAGGCAAGACATAAGGAAAGCAGCAGAAATGAAATGGTTTGAGTTATGATTAAAATAAGAAGGGAGGGAAAAAGAGAGAGCAGCAGAATAGAGAGAAAAAGAGGAAGCAGCAGAAGAGAAAGAAAAAGAGAGGGCTTTTGAACTTCAAAAACTGACACTTCAAAAGGAAAGTCAGCATAAAAGGCTGGAGATAAAGGCTGAAGGTAGGCTTAGTAAGGAAAAGAATAAGGATGAGCAAGTCCCTGGTAGTCAGAAGCCAGTGAAAAACTGTTTAAGTATGTTTAAGCATTGCCTAAATTTGGTGAGAAGGATGTGGAAGCCTTTTTCATCTCATTTGAAACGTGGCTAAACAAATGCAGTGGCCATTGGCAATGTGCGTTTTGTTGATCCAAACAAAACTTGTAGGTAGGGCTAGTGAGGTATTCACATCACTATCAGAGGAGGTAGCTGGGGAGTATGAGGAAGTGAAAAAAGCCATTTTAAGTGCATATGAGCTTGTACCAGAAACCTATAGACAACGTTTCAGGAATCTAAGGAGGGACCCTGGTCAAACCTATATTGAATTTGAAAGGATCAAACATTAATTTCGATAGATGGATATGCACTTTAAAAATCGAGCAAACCTACGGTGCCCTTAGGTAATTATTTTGGAGAAATTCAAAAATTCACTGCCTGAAGTAGTGCAAACTTATGTGGAAGAGTAGAGAGTTAAAACAGCAAGATTAGCAGCTGAAGTGGCTGATGATTATGAATTGGGACACAGGATCATTTCAGTCTGTAATGCTGAAGGATGAGGAGATATGCATTCCTGAGAGACTATTGCCAGAAAAGGTACTTGTAACAGGAATTCATGGTGAGACAAAAAGTGCTCAAGTATGTAAAGTGAGGCTAGAGAGCCCAGAGAAAAGTGAAGAATTTGTGGTAGGAGTACTGGACAAACTCTCAGCTCCATGAATACAATTTGTCCTTGAAAACGATATAGCTGATTCACCAGCAGGCATGCTGCCTACTCTAATTGAAAAGCCAGTGGACATGAAGGCAACTGAAGACATGAAGAATGTTTTGCCAGGAATTTTCCCTGATTGTGTGATCACAAGATTACAGAGGCACAAGTTGAAGCAGGAGAGATCAAAAGGCACAGATAAGGAAGCTGACCATAGCTTTATCAGAAACTTTCTTCGATCAGATAAGTGGAACAGAAAAGCAGCAAATAGATAAACATGCAATTATCTTTAGTTCTGCTAAGCTGATTGAATTACAGCAGAAAGATGAGAACTCAAAACAGATATATCAAAAGGCATTTACAGAGAAGGAAAATGTGTTTCTGTGTGTTATTACTTAACAAGTGATGTCTTAATGAGGAAATGGAGACCATCATACATTCAAGCAGATGAGAAATGGACAGAGATTCATCAAATTGTTTTGCCAGTTGAATATAGTGCTGCGAGTGGTGCATGAGCTATCACTTGGAGGTCTTTTAGAGTTGAGGAAAACACAGGCTAAAATACAAAGACATTTTTACGGGCCTGGACTACACAAAGATGTAGTTGAATTTTGCCAAACGTGTCATACATTTCAGCTACTTGAAAAACCACATGCAGTAATAAAGCCTGCACCTATTCCAGCATTTGAGGAACAAGAGTCTTGATTGATTGTGTAGGTGCCCTAACTCAAACAAAATGTGGGAATAAGTATTTATTAACAATAATGGATGTGTCAACTAGATTTCCAGAGGCAATCCCATTATGCAATATTACAGCTAAAAGAGTTGTAGAAGAATTGCTTAAATTTTTTACTAGATACGGATTACCAATAGAGATCCATTCAGATCAAGGATCAAACGTCACATCCAAACTATTCAAGGAGGTTATGGATAACTTGGGAATAAAGCAATTCAAATCTACTCTGTAACATCCAGAATCGCAGGGAGTGCTAGAGAGATGGCATCAAACACTAAAGACCATGTTGAGAGCTTATGTTCAGGATTATCCAAATGGTTGGGATAAGGGAGTTCCATTTGTACTTTCTGTGATCAGAGATGCACCAAATGAGTCGACCAAATTTAGTCTGTATGAATTAATTTTGGGGCATGAAGTAAGGGGACTGTTAAAGTTGATTAAGGAGAAATTAATAAGTCAGAATTCAGAGACCACCCATTTGGACTATGTGTCAAATTTTAGAGAATGATTAAAAAGAGCTGGAGAGTTGGCTCGGCAGCATTTAAAAGTATCACAGCATAAAATGAAACAGGAAGCAGATAAGAAATCACAAATTCACAATTTTGCAATTGGAGATGAGGTATTGGTGTTATGTCCAGTAACAGGTGAACCTTTAAAAGCAGGTTTAGTGGACCATATCAAATTAAGAGGAAATTGAGTAAGGTGAAGTACTTGATAAGGAAGAAATCTCAGAGTGTGTCATGTGAATATGCTCAAAAGATATTTTGATTGGGAAGGAAAGCAAGAGGAGAAGCAGTTAATGATTACAGCACAGAAGGAAGAACCAAGTTCAGAGGATCCTGAATGGGACATTCCTCAAATCAAAGTGGACAATGAGAAAGTTGTCAAAAATTGGGATAAATTATTGAGTTATCTTGCACAAGAAAATCTAAATGACCTGAAAGATTTATTACTATATATGTGGGGGGATATGCGGAATTAAACTGGGAAGTACTAACCTAATTGTGTATGATATAGATATAGGAGATGCTGTTCCGATTAAGCAACATCCTTATAGGCATAGGATGCCTCTAAATTTGGCACAGGTTCAGAAGGAGACAGAGTGCATGCTCCAAGATGGCATAATTGAAGTGAGTTACAGTGACTGGAGCACACTGATAGTCATGGTGGCAAAGCCAGGTGGTACCCAACAGTTATGTGTGGAGTATCACAAAGTCAATGCTGTTACAAAGGCTGATACATATCCAATTCCATGGTTGGAGGACTGTGTCAAAAAAGTGGAGTAAGCAACTTACATTTCTAAGTTGGACTTGCTCAGAGACTACTGGCAAATACTTCTGTCATAGAGAGCAAAGGCAATTTCGGCTTTCGTAATGCCAAGTGGATTATATCAGTTCAAAGTCATACTATTTGGTATGAAAAATGCTCCAGCCACATTTCAGAGAGTGACTAATAAGGTCATTGCCAGAGTACCCAACTGTGTGGTGTATATTGATGACCTGGTGATTTTTAGTCACTCATGGAAGGAACATTTACAGAGTTTTTTGGACTTGTTTGATCAACTTCGGAAGGCAGGCTTGGTGGTAAACCTAGCTAAAAGTGAATTTGCCAAAGCCCAAGTCACCTTCCTGGGCCGTGTTATTGGACGTGGACAAATGGCCCCACGAGATGCAAAAACGAAAGTAATTGGGGAATTTCCCACACCGTCGACAAAAAAGGTGGTACTACAGTTCCTGGGGTTGAGTGGATTTTACTGCAAGTTTGTGCTGAACTTTAGCAGTGTGGCTGATCCACTCACTGAATTGTTAAAAAAGGGCAAGAATTTTCAGTGGACAGCAGACTGTCAAAAGGCAGTTGACAGTCCAAAAACTGTGTTAACCACTGCCCCAATATTAGCTACACTGGATTACACAAGGCCTTTTAAGGTGGCTATTGATCCCAGTGATGTGGGTGTTGGTGAAGTGCTCCTGTTGGAGGATGACGAGGGAATAGGAAGACCCATCGGGTATTTTTCCAGGGAGTTGAATGTTCAAAGAAATATTCAATGGTGGAGTAAGAGACTTTAAGCTTGGTGTTAGCCTTACAACATTTCAGTTTTATATTATCAGCAATGCATCTGAGACAATTGTATACACTGATCATAACCAATTGACAATTGTGGAAAAATTTAAGGACAAAAATGCCCCACTGTTTAGATGGAGCTTGTTGTTGCAGTTCAATTTGGTAATTGTGCATGTGGCAGGTCACGAGAACATGATTACTGGATTAGTGGTGCTGGAAGAGCACAGCAGTTCAGGCAGCATCCAACGAGCTGCTCGTTGGATGCTGCCTGAACTGCTGTGCTCTTCCAGCCCCACTAATCCAGTATTTGGTTTTCAGCATCTGCAGTCATTGTTTTTACCACGATAACATGATTGCCGATGCATTGTTGAGACTCAAATGACATACGGAGGTGGTGGGTGTACCGTGGCCTGAATTTGCATGTGGTTGTGCATGTTTGCATGTTTATAGTTAGAACAGTGGATAAAAGGATTAAAATGAAGGGTTAAAAATGAAGCCATCTTTTGGAATAGATGGTTTATTTATTTTAAGGGTGGGGAGGTGTCACAAAGCTAGTTCCTTTTTTATTCTAAAATCTGTTCCTTGGCTCAAGGATACTCTCTTTGATTTTTTTCAGAGGGGTAATAAACCAGGCCAGACTCTGATCAGACTGGTCTGTTACAGAGATGAAAAGAATTTTGAGAGGCCTTTTGTTTATATGTAAACAGATGAGACTTAAGGCCAAAGTGGTCATGTTTTAGAAGTGACCTGTATAAAGAAAGGGGAGTGGTCAGCTCTCTAGCTGAGCAGTTTAGTTCAGTCCTGAACTGGTAAAGAGTTCAACAGTAAGCTGTGTGGAAACTCTCTCTCTCTCTCATTCTGCCCTTAACTTCACCCTGTAAGCATGTGTTCCATTTATACTGGTTTTTAAAGGGAGTTTGCTTATTGGGACTGTTGTGTATATTCGGAGTTCTGTGGGGGCTCTTTATTCTGTTCTTTGTGTTTCATTGTGTAATTTTGTGAATAAACAAATGGCAAAGTTATGGTCTGGGCTGCCTGCTTAAGAATGTTTTGTCTGACTAAGTAGAAGGTTGGAAAATCTTAGTGAGTTCCTGCATCTTGAAAATGGTGCACATTGTTGTAACTTTGTTGGCGGTGAAGGGAGTGAATGATGACGATGGTGGATGGAGTGCTAATCAAGCCTAGCCTGTTTTCTCTAGGATGGTGTCAAGCTTCTTAACTTTTATTAGAGCTTTAATTACATAGGCAAATAGGGAGTATGCTGTCACACTCCTGACTTGTGCCTTATAGATAGCGAACAGGCATTTGGGAAACATGAGTGGAGTTACTTCCCAAAGATCTCTAAACATTTGACTTCCTCCTGTAGCCACAATACTTGTATGATTGGTCCAGTTCAGTTTTTGGTCAATGGTAATCCCCAAATTATTGGTAGTGAGGTAATCAGTGATGGTAATGTTAAAGGGTGATAGCTTGATTCTTTGCTTAGCACTTGTGAATGTTACTTGTCACATTTCAGCCCAAATATGATGTTGTCCAAGTGTTGCTGCATGTGGGTATGCAGAGAAAAGGCACAACATCTATTATTTAAACAGATGTAGAGGTGGAAAGCTTTAGTTCATGTTATAGACAGTAAGGCTCAGCCTGAAAAAAAATTGAAGTAGCATGCAGCTAATGGGAATCGTATCGAGAGTGTGGTGCTCGTAAAGCACAGCAGGTCAGGCAGCATCTGTGGAGCAGGAGAATCGATGTTTCGGGCATAAGCCCTTCATCAAGAATTCCAGTACCACACTCTCAACTCTGATCTCTAGAATCTGCAGTCCTCACTTTCTCCTAGATAATGGGAATAACCTAAGGAAATTCATGAAAGGAACAGATTTCATCTTGTACAGGCAGCAAAACTAATTCAATAAAGCTGTCAAGAGAAGGGGAACCATTTATTAAGACCACAATTAATAGGATCTGTCTACAGAACCACAAGAGTGGAAAACATCTAGAATAGTAGTGCCATTGCTATACTGCAAAATTAAAGTCTTCTCAATCAAGCAGAAAACATTAAACAAATAAAATCACTTTAGGAAGACAGCATCACAACTAATGTTGCCAGGAAGATTTAATTTCAGAGAGGGATCAAATAGAACACAGCAATGGACATTATGGAGAAAACTATTCCTATAATTGGAAATTGCTTCCAAACTAGGTACTAAATTAGAAGCTGGACAAATAAAAGTACTTTTGTATTCAATTGGGAGACAGAATGCAAGGAACTACTGTAGGAGTAAAAGAACAACTAATAGCTTAATTAAATAATCTTGGTAACTATTTAAACAGAACAAATAAAATCTTGAAAGAAAACAATTTAACGAAAGAGTTCAACATCCTGGCAAATCCATGGATAATTTCATTAATGATCAGTGGAAAATGTGTGTATAGAGATTTAAGATCAGAATTTATCAGACAGAATTATTGTTGGAACTGCTGTCGAGGCTTTGTCAGATTTATTACACAAAAAGATTTGACTTGAGAGAATATAATACAAATGGTGAGTGAAAGTGACACTTGGAGGCAACACAGATGAGGCAACACAAGCTGATCAAACCTTTCATGGGAGATTAAAAGAATGTTCTTTTTCTTACAGTATGGAAACAGGCCGTTCGGCCCAACAAGCGACCCACAACCCACCCAGACCCATTTCCCTACATTTATCCCTTCACCTAACACTATGGGCCAATTCACCTAACTGGCACATTTTTGGACTGTGGGAGGAAACTGGAGCACCAGGAGGAAACCCACACAGAATGTGCAAACTCCACATAGACAGTTGCCTGAGGTAGGAATTGAACCCGGGTCTCTAGCGCTGTGAGGTAGCAGTGCTAACCACTGTGCCACCGTGCTGCCACGGTGTATTTAGTTCTTGAGGTTAAAAATCCTTAAAGATGTATGTGAGAAACCAGTGTAGCGAGGAAGACAAAAGTAAGATAGAAACAATAATCTTGCTACACCCCCTAGCCAAGATGTTCCAATGCCCCAACCTGGACATCTACCCAATAGTGTGGGAAATTGTCCAGCATACGAATAACAAGACAACTCTAATGTGACCAATTACTGACCTGTCAGTCTACTCTCGATCATCAGTAAAAGGGTCATCAACAGTGCTAAGAAGCAGCATCTGCTCAGCAATAACTTGCTTATGGATGCCAGGGCCAGCCAGATGACCTCATTACAGATTTGCTTCAAACACAGACATATGAGCTGAATTCCAGAGGTGAGGCGCATAAGGGCTCTTGAACTCCAGGCATATCCAGGACAGTCTTCTCAGCTTCAGCACATTTCTTCAGTCATTCCTCAGGGCACTGTCCTCAGCCCAACTATCTTCAGCTACTTCATTAATGACCTTTGTCCATCAGAAGGTCAGATGTAGGGATGTTTGCTGATATTTGAACAATTTTCAGCATCATTTGTGATGCATACTGAAACATTCCATGTCCAAATGCAGCAAGACCTGAACATTATCCAGGCTTGGATTGAAAACTGGCAAGTAACATTAATGACACAGAAGTGCAAGGCAATGGGCATCTCCAATAAGAATTAGTTAAGCCATTATCCTTTGACACTGAATCCCCTATCAACATTCTGTGTTTTACCATGATCAGAAACTGAACTGGACTAGCCATAAATATGGTGGCTAAAACAACAGGTCAGAGGTTAGGAATACTGCAGCAAGTAACTCACCTCCTAACTCCCCAAAAGCCTGTCTGATATCTACAAGGCACATGTCAGTAGTGTGATGTAATACTCCACCCTTGCCTGGATGAATGCAGCTCCAACAGTACTCAATATGTTTGACATATTCCAGGACAAAACAGCTAGTTTGATTGGCATCACACCCACAAACATCCACTCCTTTCACCACTAACGTTCAACAGCAGCAGTGTGCACTATCTACAAGATGCACTGTTGAAATTTACCAAAGATCTTTAGACTGTACCTTCCAACTACACAACCACCATTATCTAGAAGGACAAGGGCACCATATACATGGGAATACCATGACCTGTAAACTCCACTCCATGCCACACACCATCCTGGCTTAGTAATACATTTCTAGTCCTTCAGTGTTTCTGGGTGAAAGTCTTCAAACTCCCTTCCTAATAGCATTGTAGGTCTATCTACAAAGCATGGACTGCAGTGATTCAAAAGGCAGTTTACCATGAGCCATTGAGGCCCATATCTCAATTGAATAATGATTTACTGTCTGTGCTGTGGAGGAAAAAAACCCACATAGGCACAAGCAGTGCACTACTATTTCAAAAAAATGCTCTATATACAAAACAATGGGTGATTTTTCGAAAATATGAAGTAGGACAGTGTCACAGGGCAGCAATATTCCAAACAACTACTCACAGAATCTAGTTGATGAGGTCAAATAGGCCAAAAAATAAAAAACGGGGTCGAGAGTGTGGTGCTAGAAAAGCACAGCAGGTCAGGCAGCATCTGAGGAGCAGAGACTCGACTTTTCAGGTATAAGCCCTTCATCAGAAAACATCACAAATATAGATTCTGCTGCTCCTCAGATGCTGTCTGACCTGCTGTGCTTTTCCAGCACCACACTCTTGACTCTGATCTCCAGCATCTGCAGTCCTCACTTTCTCCTATAGAAGAAAAGCTAAAGGTATTCCCAAAGGAAGTAATTGATCCAGGTCTAGCCTTTGGATAAGAAGGTATTTATGTCAATTGATCTCTCACTAATATAGGACAACTGTTACTAAGTTATCAGATAGTGTATCAAAGGTTGAACAAACAGCTGACAGCAGTGCAACCACATGGTCTAGGAGGTGTAGCAGTTAGAATTAAAGGCATGTTCTAACTTTGTATTGGTTAGATGAGAATTTCCACCGCATATCCTCCACTTCCCACTCCGTCCTTGAGCCCCGCCCCTCCAATCGCCACCAGGACAGAACCCCACTGGTCCTCACCTACCACCCCACCAACCTCCATATACATCGTATCATCCGTCATCATTTCTGCCACCTCCAAACAGACCCCACCACCAGGGGTATATTTCCCTCCCCTCCCCTATCAGCGTTCTGAAAAGACCACCCCTTCCGTGACTCCCTCGTCAGGTCCACACCCCCCACCAACCCAACCTCCATTCCCGGCACCTTCCCCTACAACCGCAAGAAACTTGCGCCCACACCTCCCCCCTTACTTCCCTCCAAGGCCCCAGGGGATCCTACCATATCCGCCACAAATTCACCTGCACCTCCACACACATCATTTACTGCATCTGCTGCACCTGATGTGGCCTCCTCTATATTAGGGAGACAGGCCGCCTACTTGCGGAACGTTTCAGAGAACACCTCTGGGACACCTAGACCAACCAACCCAACCACCCCGTGGCCCGACACTTCAACTCCCCCTCCCACTCCACCAAGGACATGTAGGTCCTTGGACTCCTCCATCGCCAGACCATAGCAACACGACGGCTGGAGGAAGAGCGCCTCATCTTCCGCCTAGGAACCCTCCAACCACAAGGGATGAACTCGGATTTCTCCAGTTTTTTCATTTCCCCTCCTCTCACCTTGTCTCAGTCCCAACCCTCGAACTCAGCACCACCTTCCTAACCTGCAATCTTCTTCCTGACCTCTCCGCGCCCACCCCCACTCCAGCCTATCACCCTCACCTTTACCTCCTTCCACCTATCGCATTTCCAACGCCCCTCCCCCAAGTCCCTCCTCCCTCCCTTTTATCTTAGCCTGCTTGGCACACTCTCCTCATTCCTGAAGAAGGGCTCATGCCCGAAATGTCGATTCTCCTGCTCCTTGGATGCTGCCTGACCTGCTGCGCTTTTCCAGCAACACATTTTCAGCTCTGATCTCCAGTATCTGCAGTCCTCACTTTCTCCTAGTTGAGAATTTGTACATACTTCAAAAGGTGGTAAGGAAAAGCCAGGGAACTATTGACCGATGAGCCCAACATCAGTGGGCAGGTTGTTGGAGGAAATCCTGAGGGACAGCATTTACATTTGAATAGGCAAGTACTGTTTAGGGATATTTAAGATGGCTTTGTACGCAGGAAATCATGTCTTTGACTATTGCTTGTGTTTTTTGAAGAAGTAACAAAGAGGATTGATGAGGGCAGAGCAGTGGACATTATCTATATGGACTTCAGTAAGGCTTTTGACAAGGTTCCTCATGTAGACTGGTTAGCAAGGTTAGATCATGTGGAATACATGGAAAAATAACACTGGAAGGTAGGAGACAAAGCATGATGGTGGAGGGTTGTTTTTCAGACTGGAGGCTTGTGACCAGTGGTGTGCCAGAAGGATAAGTGCTGGGTCCATTGCTTTTCATCATTTATATAAATGATTTGGATGTGAACATAGGAGGTATAGTTAGTAAGTTTGTAATGACACCAAAATTGAAGGTTTAGTGGACAGTGAAGAAGGTTACCTCAGATTACCAATAAGATCTTGATCAGATGGACCAATGGGGCGAGAAGTGGCAGTTGGAGTTTAATTTAGGTAAATCTGATGCGCTGCATTTTGGAAAGGCAAATCAGGACAGGGCTTGTACACTTAATGTACACTGGGGAGTCTTGCTGAGTAAAGAGATCTTGTAATGGGTATCGCAGGTAGATAGGATAGTAAAGAAAGCATTTGGTATGCTTTACTTTATTGGTCAGAGCATTGAGTATAGGAGGTGGAAGATCATGTTGTGGCTGTACAGGAATTAGTTAGGCCACTTTTGGAATATAGTATGCAATTCTGGTCACCCTTCTTTAGGAGGGATGTTGTGAAACTTGCAAAGGTTCAGAAAAGATTTATAAGAATGTTGCCAGGAGCTATAGGGAGAGGCTGAATAGGCTCGGGCTGTTTTCCCTGGAGCATCAGAGGCTGAGGGCTGACCTTATAGAGGTTTATAAAATAAACAGGGTCTTTTTCCTGGTGTGGAGGAGTCCAGTTCTAGAGGGCATAGTTTTAGGGTGAGAGGGGAAATATTTAAAAAGGACCTAAGGAATAGTGGAATGAGCTGCCAAAGGAAGTGGTGGAGGTTGGTACAATTACAACATTTAAAAGGCATCTGGATGTGTATATGAATAGGGAGGATTTAGAAGGATATGGGCCAAGTGCTAGCAAATAGGACGAGATTAGGTTAGGATATCTGGTCTGCATGGACGAGTTGGACCAAAGGATCTGTTTCCATGCTGTACATCTCTATGACTCTAAGAATCCTAATTTTTGAATGCATGTCTTAGACTTAATAGTCTTCAAATGGCAAAAGGAGTCAAACTAAAATAAAATAGGTCAAATGAAAGAGTGGGGTGCATAAATTAGTGTTGGATAGAGATTCAAGATACCTAAGGAAGCCCAATTTAACAACATTGGTGTATTTTGCCTACAAACTGTGTCAAAGAATGAAAACGGTAACACAATAATTATGTGAAAAAAAATCTGTTTTTCAATATATTCACATCTTATCTTGTCCAGTTAAATGGAATTTTTAAAAAATCAGAAGCTAGCTCTGGAAAAGCTTAGTAATCTTTTTTCTGTTTGTCATGTTGCTTTTGGACAAGTCTGCAATGTTTTCAGTGCAGTCAAATATTTTTTCCCATGTTTTCGTGCTGCAGTGGAACATCCCAGAGCATCTCTATGGTCTTTGTGTCTCCAGTTAGGGAAGGAAGATAAGTGCACATTCACGAGATTTTTAAGCATCAGTGAGGTTACCATTTTTTTTCTTCCACATTTCAAATCAGTGGAGATGGAGCCCAGCGAGAGAGAATAGTAAGCAAAGGGATGGTTAATAGTAAGCTAGGGAAGAAAAGCTAAATAGTTAATAATGGGGACTGAATGGATGAAAATGGGCTGGCTGTGCTGAAAGCAACCCACATCATGAGTTTTTTGCTTCTGTCTTTACGAAAGAAACAAACTTTGTCGTGAATGAAACCTTTGAAGAGCAGGTGTGCATGCTGGAATGGATAGAGATAGGGGAAGCTGATGTGCTGAAAATTTTGTCAAACATTAAGATTGACAAGTTGCCAGGCCCAGACCAGATTTGTCCTCGGCTGCTTTGGGCAACGAGAAATGCGATTGCTTCACCACTTGCGAAGATCTTTGCATCCTCGCTCTCCACTGGAGTCATACCTGAGAACTGGAGAGAGGCAAATGAAATTCCTTTCTTCAAGAAAGGAAATAGGGAAATCCCCGGCAATTACAGACCAGTAAGTCTCATAACTGTAAGGTGTTAGAAAGGATTCTGAGGTATAGGATTTATGACCATCTGGAAGAGCATGGCTTGATTAAATGCAGTCAACACGGCTTTGTGAGGGGCAGGTCATGCCTCACAAACCTTATTGGGTTCTTTGAGGATGTGACTAGAAACATTGATGAGGGTCGAGCTGTGGATGTGGTGTATATGGACTTGAGCAAGGCATTTGATAAGGTTCCCCATGGTAGGCTCATTCAGAAGGTCAGGAGGAATGGGATACAGGGGAACTTAGCTGTAATTGGCTGGCCAACAGAAGACAGTGAGTGGTAGTTGAAGGAAAATATTCTGCCTGGAAGTCACTGGTGAGTGGTGTTCCACAGGGCTCCGTCCTTGGGCCTCTACTGTTTGTAATTTTTATTAATGACTTGGATGAGGGGATTGAAGGATGGGTCAGCAAGTTTGCAGATGACACAAAGGTTAGAGGTGTCGTTGACAGTACAGAGGGCTGTTGTAGGCTGCAGCGGGACATCGACAGGATGCAGAGATGGGCTGAGAGGTGGCAAATGGAGTTCAACCTGGATAAATGCGAGGTGATGCATTTTGGAAGGTTGAATTTGAAAGCTGAGTACAGGATTAAGGATAGGATTCTTGGCAATGTGGAGGAACAGAGGGATCTTGGTGTGTAGGTACATAGATCCCTTGCATATGGTGTTTTGGCTTTCATTAATGGGGGGATTGAGTTTAAGAGTCGTGAGATCTTGTTGCAGCTCTATAAAACTTTGGTTAGACCGCACATGGAATACTGCGTCCAGTTCTGGTCGCCCTATTATAGGAAAGATGTGGATGCTTTGGAGAGGGTTCAGAGGGGGTTTACCAGGATGCTGCCTGGACTGGAGGGCTTATCTTATGAAGAGAGGTTGACTGAGCTCAGACATTTTTCATTGGAGAAAAGGAGGAGGTGAGGGGACCTAATTGAGGTATACAAGATAATGAGAGGCATAAATAGAGTCGATAGCCAGAGACTATTTCCCAGGGCAGAAATGGCTAACACGAGGGGTCATAGTTTTAAGCTGGTTGGAGGAAAGTGTAAAGGGGATGTCAGAGACGGGTTCTTTACACAGAAGGTTGTGAGAGCAGCCAGCAGCAGTTGTGGAAGCAAGGTCACTGGGGACATTTAAGAGACTGCTGGACATGCATATGGTTACAGAAATTTGAGGGTGCATACATGAGGATCCATGGTCGGCACAACATCGTGGGCTGAAGGGTCTGTTCTGTGCTGTACCTTTCTGTGTTCTATAATAACAGAACCTGGGACGTGGGAGTGAGTAGAAGACTTGGAAGGAGATGTTCAACTTCTATAATTATTGAAATTGTTACCCAGTATTGATGGTTGCAAGGCCCACAAGTGGAAAATGAAATGTTGTTCGTCTAGCTTGTGCTGAGCCTCACTGGAGCATTGCAGCAGGCCTTTGAAAGAAATTTTGGCACTGTGTGTTGGGTGGCAGGTAACTGGAAGCTTAGGGTCATTTTTCCAATAGAATGTAGGTGTTCCACAAAGTAGTCAACCAGTCTGCATTTCCTCTCCTCAATGCAGAGGAGATTGCATTGTAAGCAGCAAATACAGTAAACTAGATTGAGTCAAGTGCAAGTAAATCGCTGCTTCACCTGGAAGGTGTGTCTGGGGCCTCAAGAGATAGGATTTAAAAGTACAACTGTTGCCTCCTACAATTGATGGGAATGTGCTGTAGGGACATTGGATGTGGAGGACTGGATCCTGGTTTCCTGAAAGGAACAGTTCCAGCGCAATGCTTACAAGGGAACCTTTGCCTTAAAAATTGACGGACTTTGCTTCCACTACTTTTTGGGGAAGACAGTGGAAAGCTCCCAACCCTCCGGGTAAAAAGTCAGGGTGACTCATTATAAAGTAATGACTAGCTCTGTATTCTTCCATCAAATGAAATATCATCTCCACACCTAGTCTGTCAAGATCCCTTGTGTTCAATAAGTCACCACTTACTCCTGTAAATGCCAGCAGCATGTAGCCTGTTCAATCTTTCCTTATAATACAACCTAGTCATTCCATTAGCTTTGGAAATCCTCTCAGAACTGCCTTCAATGCATTTACATCCTTTCTGAAAAAAGGAAACCAATACTGTACCCAGTACTTTAGATGTGGGCTCAAGTTTCCTGTATAACTGATGAAGTGACATTTGAATCATTGAATCCCTACAGTGTAGAAAGAGGCCATTTGGCCCATTGAATCCATACTAACCCTCCAAAGAGCATCCTACCCAGCATCAACCATTATCCCAGTAACCCAACATATTACCATGGCTAATTCACTCCCGGCCCCTACAGACAGTTTAGCCTGGCCATTCCACCCATCCTGCACATCTTTGGACTGTGTAAGGAAACCCACACAGACAAGGTGAGAATGTGCAATCTCCACACAAGCTGTTGCTTGAGGCTGGAATTGAACCTGGGTCCCTGGTGCTATAAGGCAACAGTGCTAATCGCTGAGCAACTGTGCTACCCAGGTTAATCTGTTTGGACCCATGGTGTTGAGTTTTGCTTTGGATTTCAGAATTATGTATTTCAGCCTCTCAATACAGTTTTTTTTTCTCTTTTAACTGAAAATTGTAGAGATCAGCTTTGCAGAGAAAGTGGTGATGCAGTAGCTTCTTGCAAACAGAAACATGGAGAAACTGTAATTCCATTACAGGGTTTGTGTTAAGTCGCAGCCGGACCAATCAAAAGGGTGGTTACTATGCTGAGCTCTACTGAACTCATAATTGCTACCAATCCATCTGGACTCAATGTACCCAAAAAGTAACATTAATTCACACATATTATTTAGCTTTATTAATTTGATTCCCCCCAAGCTGCAATTAACTTTTACATTTTCCCATTTTAAAAGCAGCAGTTTTCCTATTTTCAGTCTACAGTCCAAAAAATTGTGGTCTCTCTAGGTTATTAATTAATCCCAAAATGCTAGAGGAACTCAGTAAGTCTAGCAGCATCTGTGGAGAGAAGCAGAGTTAAAATTTCAAGTGTGATATGGAATCATAGAGATGTACAGCACGGAAACAGATCCTCCAGTCCAACTGATCTGTTGGAAAAGCCAGGTAACTCTAAATCAGTGAGCCTGACATCAATGTGGGCAAGTTGTGGAGGGAATACGGAGGGATCTACATTTATTTGATTAGATTAGGTTACTTACAGTGTGGAAACAGGCCCTTCGGCCCAACAAGTCCACACCGCCCTGCCGAAGCGCAACCCACCCATACCCCTACATTTACCCCTTACCTAACACTACGGGCAATTTAGCATGGCCAATTCACCTGACCTGCACATCTTTGGACTGTGGGAGGAAACCGGAGCACCCGGAGGAAACCCACGCAGACACGGGGAGAATGTGCAAACTCCACACAGTCAGTCGCCCAAGGCTGGAATCGAACCTGGGACCCTGGCGCTGTGAGGCAACAGTGCTAACCACTGAGCCACCATGCCGCCCTGCCATATGCACAATTTTCAAATTGAGTGGCATAACAACAAGCTCCATCTAAACAGTCTGGAATTTTTGTCCTTAAATTTCTGCAGACACTTCAGTGAGTTATGATCAGTATATGATTGTTCAGTTACATTACTGGTAACATAAACATTGAAATGTTACACCAACACCAAGCTCAAAGTCTCCTTCTCAATTGTCGAATATTTCTGCTGATGAATATTCAATTTCCTGGAGAAATGTCCTTTAGGTCTTTCTTTCTTCTCATTGTCTTTCTATAAGAGCATGGCAGCAATATCTATATCACTCGCATCGATAGCCACCTTGAATGGCCTTGCGTAATTAGGTGTGACTCACACTGAGGCAGTGGTTAACATAGTTTTCAGGCTGGCAAATGCCTTCTGACAGTCTGTTGTCCACTGAACCTTCTTGCCTTTCTTTAATAATTCAGTAAGTGGAGCAGCCACACTGCTAAAATTAAGTATGAATTTCTGATAAAATCAACTTAATCCCAGGAATTGTAGTATTGAGTTTTTGGTTGATGGTATGGGAAACTCCCCAATTATCATTGATTTTACAATAACATGGCCCAGGAAGGTGACTTGGGCTTTGGCAAAACCTGGGCTTTTAGCCAGGTTTATCACCAAGCCTGCCCCCCCAAAGTCAATTGAACAATTCTGATAAGTGTTGCAAATATTCCTTACAGGTGTAACTAAAAATAATCAACATATACCACATAATTGGTAATCCAGAAATAATCTTGTTGGTCAGTCCCTGAAATGTGGCTGACGCATTTTTCATACCAAATCACATGACTTTAAATTGATACAGTCCATTAAGTGTTACGAAAGCCAAAATTGTCTCTGCTCTTTTGGACAAAGGTACCTGCCAATATCTTCTAAGACCAACTTAGAAATGTAAGTTGCTTGTCCCAACTTTTCAATGCAGTCTTCCAAATGTGGAATCAGGTATGCATCAGTCTTTGTAACTGCATTGATTTTGCAATAGTCCACATATAACTGTCTGGTTTTGGCACATTACTATGGTGAGCTCTAGTCGCTGTAACTCACTTCGAGCGTGTCATCTTGGAGTTTGTATTCAATCTCCATTTGAGTCTGTGCCAACTGTAGAAGGTTATGCCTATAAGGATGTTGCTTAATTGGAACAGCATTTCATATATTTACATCATGAATAATTAGGTGCTTCCCCACATGATAGCAATAAGATTTTCCAAGTCATTTTGATTTTCCTCTGGAAGGTTGTGTCACCATAATCTTACCAGACCATAAGGGCTGCTGTTTTAGAGAGAATTGACTGGTGGTGTTTGATCGGAGGGCATCAGGCGAGGGAAGAGGTTGAGAAGGAGACTCCGTCATGGTAACCTCAAACCAGTAATGGGAATTGAACCCACACTGTTGGCATCATACTGCGCTGTAAACCAACCATCCAGCCAACTGAGCTAAACCGATCCCTCTCTGAAAGGTAACTCAATAATTTATCCCAATTTTTGACAACTTCCTCATTATCCAATTTAACTTGAGGAATGTCCAATCTAGAATCCTCAACTTTGTTCTTCACTGTTGTAACTAATAACATTATCTCCTTTTGCTTTCCTTCCCTATCAAAATACCTTTTGAGCATATTCACCTGGCACACAGATTTATCTACATTTGAAGTCCTTATCAAATAGTTGACTTCACACAGTCTCCTTTCATCTTGATACAGTCTACCAAACCTTGCTTTTAAAGGTTCACTTACCACTGGAAGTAACACTAACACCTTATCTCCAATAGCAACATTGAGTTTTTGATTTCTTGTCTGCTTCCTGTTTCATTGCATGTTGTGAACTTTTAAATGCTGTCTAGCCAACTCCTCCCTCTCTATTTAATCCCTAAACTTTGATACCTGGTCCAAATATATGGTTTCTGAATTCTGACTACAATTTCTCCTTAATCGATTTTTGTGGTCTTCTTTCTTGATGCCCAAAATCTAATTTGTTCTTGCTAACAACGTAGCTGATCTTGCTAACACTGTTATCCTTATGATCTTCACCAAGGTCTACCTTTCCCTTTTCACATGAAGATTTCTCTTTTCCCAACTTCTATCCCTTATCGATTGAAATTGATGTTAGAAGCCACACTTTGATTTATGAGCCAACTCCTAATCATCAGCCATTTCAGCTGCTAATCTTGCTATTTTAACTCTTTGCTCTTCCACATGAGTTCTCACTACTTCAGGAAGAGCATGTTTGAACTCCTCCAAAATAATTGAATCTCTAAGAGCTTCATAGTTTTATTCTATTTTTAATGCCCTTATCCCCCTATCAAAAATTACTTTGGTTGATCCTATCAAACTCAACATAGGTTTGACCAGGGTCCCTCCTTAAATTCCTGAAATGCTGTGTGTAGACATCTGGCACAAGTTCATATGCACCTCAGATGGCTTTCTTCACCTCCACATATACCCCAGAAAACTCTTCTGATAGTGATGTAAATACCTCACTAGCTGTAGCTACAATTATGTTTGGATCAACAAAACCCCATGGTCACTGCATTTGTTTTGACATCTTCTTAAATGAGGTGAAAATGGCTTCTACATCCTTCTCAACAAATTTAGGCAATGCTTGAATATATTTAAACAGATTCCCACCAGGCCTTTGGCTATCATGGGTTTGCTTATCCTCCCAAAGTTTACTTCACCCTTTGCTTCCATCCTTTTAAGGTTACTTTCCTAAGTGCCAATTTCTGAAATTCAAACTCTCTCTTTCTTCCTTTCTCTGTTTTTGTCCTGCTAAAGCTATTCTGTCTTTCTCTTTTTGTGCTGCTGGGGCCCTTCGTTCTTTTTCCTCTGCTTTTATTCATAATTCAAACAAATAGTTTCACTTCTTTTTCTCTTGTGTCTTACTCAAGCTGCTTCATTCTCAGTTGAATTTTAGCCATCTCAAGATTGATGGCATTCCAGCAAATATAAAGGCTAAGCTATTGCTGTAACTATCTCTCCTTTCTTCATAGGAAGCATTTCCAACTGCAGCTTGACTGTCAATTTCAGCAGCTTTGCCTTGCTCTCCTTTTGTAAAGCTCCCCAAAGTCACTTTTTCCACCCCTAGAAAACTCTTATTGACTGAAACAGTCATGACTACACCAAACACTGTTTAAATCAATCAAATTCCACACCCAGAACAAAAGGCCCTCACACCTACCACTTACTGCCAGAGTCCAGCAGCCCAGGTCGGAACTATAGAACAAATCCTACAAAGAGCTCCAATCTGTTATGGACCAGACCAGAACCCCTCAAAACATTTCAAGAAGGAAGCCCAGATCCTAACTTTTCTAGTTGACTTAAGCAGGTGTCTAGCAGATATTCCGGGGGGTGATGTATCTGGACCAACCACTCAGTTTCAAGTAAAACAGAATATAGAATAACATCATTTATCTGAAAACTTAAATTGACACGAAAATGCAACTTAAGCAAACCCATGATAGCCAAAGGCCTGGTGGGAATCTGTTTAAATATATTCAAGCATTGCCTAAATTTGATGAGAAGGATGTGGAAGCCATTTTCACCTCATTTGAGAAGGTGTCAAAACAAGTGTAGAAATAGGCCTTTCAGCCCAACAAGTCCATACTGACCCTCCGAAGAGTATCCCACCCAGTCCCATTCCCCTACCGTTATCCTATACTTACCCCTGACCAATGCACCTAACCCACACATCCCAGACCACTATGGGCAACTTAGCATGGTCAGTTCACATAACCTGGACATCTTTGGATTGTGGGAGGAAACCAGAGCACCTGGAGGAAACCCACGGAGACACAGGGAGAATGTCTGTATGGAGTTTGCACATTCACGAGGCTGGAATTGAACCCAGGTCCCTGACGCTGTGAGGTAGCAGTGCTAACCACAGAGTCACCGTGCTGCCCACAATGCTGCTACTCCAAATACCTGCAATATCCCATAAATACCTCCTTGGCAAAAAAGGTAAAATCAAACAGATTCTTACTGGAGAGCTGTCAGAGAGGATCAGCAATGAACTTGGGTCCCCAGCAGCTTCTTTGGGTTTCCAGCTAAAACCTGATCAGCAGCTGCAAACAAAACAGCTTGCTAAAACTAAACCAAACCCTAAACTGGGAGAACTGCCCACTCTGCTTTCACTGTACAAGTGTTCTACAAAAACGCTTGAGAAAGCTTTCTCAAGTACGTATTTCCAAACATATTGGAACCTCCGCCTTTATGACCCCTTAAAAAAAAACCACAACCCAAGGACAGAATGACCTTGTTAAAGGAGCATCATTGTCACACACGTCACATTTATCTCAGATTAAACTCCATTTGCCTCTGCTCAGCCCACTGTCCCATCTGATCAAGGTCCCTGACTTCTTCATCATAACCCTAATCTGGAGAACCCATTACCAATGACAGGGAATTGTCAAGGTGGACAATCATACTTGTTAGTGATTGCCAATGGTGATGACCATAGTTAAAAAAAGACAACCTATATGACTATGATAAAGAACATTTTGGTACCTTAATAGGCAGGAAACTGATTGGACTAAAAGCCCAAAATAAAAATGTTGGGTGAAGATTTGGATGGCGACAAGGCATTCAAGGGCTTTGTGGAGACAAGGGAGGTTGGAAATGGGGTAGATGTTTAAGAAACAAGGGTTAAAGTTTTTTTTTAGAAAAATAGATATGATGACCATTTCTTGGGGAAGAGACCAATCTATTAACAATATTAGCTAATAGGAAGGGAAATTGGGCAACAGTAGTTTGTTGGCAATAGGAAAGTCTCATGGACAAGGTGAGTTTGGTGGGGCATGATAGGACATTAGAGAGAAACTGAAAAAAATGTTAATTCAAAAGCTCGGGCAGAAAGCAATCTTCAAGGGTTTAACCTGAAGATGACTAAATTAAAAATTATCCAATTTCATTTAGGTATCTAACATTAGATATAACATATAACATTATATCTGAACATTAGACAGTGGCATTATAAACCTGTACAGGAAACCTCAAATTCCATAAAAGATGATTTTTGTAGAAACTATAGACCCTTTTGTCGTCATTTGTTGTGATTTAAGTGTCCAACAGCAAGGCTAGCTACTTTGAAACAGTAAGAATGTAAGGCAAGTATGGGGTTAGGGTGGCAGTTAGATTAGATTCCCTACGGTGTGGAAACAGGCCCTTCGGCCAAACCAGTCCACACTGACCCTCCGAAAAGTAACCCACCCAAGCCCATTTCCCCTCTGACTAAATGCACCTAACACTATGGGCACATCTTTGGACTGTGGGAGGAAACTGGAGCACCCGGAGGAATCCCACGCAGACATGGGGAGAACGTGCAAACTCCACACAGACAATTGCCCGAGGCTGGAATCGAACCTGGGACCCTGGTGCTGTGAGGCAACAGTGCTAGCCACCGTGTTAAGGGGTGTCAGGTAGTAAATTCAGTACGAAGACAAGAGGGTACAACGTCAGGGCAGTGAGTGAAAGAATTCTATATGCTGGTCTGACGAAGATGTGATAGAGCAGATGGGGGTAGGGTGTTTTTCCCATGGTGGGGAGGTAGTTGGGTTGAATGTCAGTGTGGCTGTAGGGGCCCAAGTTGGAGGTGTGTCAGTTCCGGTGGGCTTCTGGTGAGAGGGGAGGGACATCAGGTCTGACAAATACAACGAATCAGCAGAGGGTATGAGGGTAGTCCATGGTAAAATGGGAAGATCTGTTCAATAGTTTTACCTAGGGAGTTGGATTAGAAGCCTACTCTTCAAACTTTTCCTGGGTAACAATTAAACTTAATTGAAATTGGAACCCTACAAATTTTCAAACTTTATGGGGATTTTCTTTTGAGGGTTCTAGCTGGTATTTTTTCTTAAGAAGTCAGTTTTCCAGGAAATTTCCATTGAAGTGGTACACCATGGATCATGCATGGTTCTCATACTCAACTCCAGTGTGCACAATTCTAAATTAATGTTTCTTCACGAGACCCTTAAACTGCTAACAAAGCTCATTTATACAAGTTCCTTAAACACCTCTTCCATAGTTTCTTTCCCCTGGGGTTTATCAGGATTTTTTTTTCTTCTCTTAGGGACTGTTAAAACGTGCTGCTGCTAGTTAAGCCTTTTGTCTGAAAAGAAACTTGCACATTTACTGAACTCCTTTCACTGGTTCTCTCACAAAACAAAATTGTTTCTGACTGTCTGAGTGTTATAAAACACCTTGCTGTGCAACAGCCCAATTATTCTTTCTAGTAATTATTGCAAAAGCATAGTATTAAATCACATCAAGGATTTATTTTTCAAGCTTCATTTAGATGCAAGTAAAACGAAATGTCAGAACCATTCAGAACTCAAAAAAAAAACAAATAGCCTTTGTAACAAACAATGCAGAAATACAAATCAAACTTAAAAGCTAAAACTGATTCTGTCCATTGCAGAATGTAATTTTCCACATTATAATGATATATTATGAACCTTCAGCACATGAAGATGTGGGCAGTTTTTGAGTTAGGGAGAAGGTTACTCAACACAATTCTTCAGCTGTATCTTGGTCTTGGAGAGGCAGTGTTTAAATGGCTGCTTCAGTCCGGATTCTGGTTAGTGGTAAACGCCAGAATACTGATTGCTTAATTTCCAACTAAGGTAATGCCGCGAATGTCAAGGGAAGATAGTTAACATTATCTTGTTAGAGGTGATCACGTCCTGGCATTTGTGTGACATGAATGTTACTTGCTACTTATCAGCCCAAAGCTCTAATATCCAGATAGGGATGGTCATGATGAAACAGCTGAAGATGGCTGAGCCTAGGGATTACGCTGATGAACTGCTACAGTGATATCCTGCAACTGAGTATATTGTCTCACGCCAACCTCAACCATCTTCCTTTGTGTTCCTTATGCCTGCAATCAGTGGAGAGCTTCCTTCTTTCTCTCCCCTCCCCCCAAACCCCATGATTCCCATTAACTTCAATTTTGCTCGAGTTCCTTAATGCCATACCTGGTCAAATTCTACTTTATCATCAATGAGTGTCATTCTCATCTCACTTAGGAAACTTGTAAGACGAAATGATCAACGTTATTCAGAAAAAATAATTTTACTTTAAGTGCATTTGTACATGTATTAATATAACTACCCATTCACTCTTAAAAAACTTAACAGGAACAAATCGTATGATAATATGTTATAGTCTTTGAGGTCTTAACCTGATATCCCTCCTCCTCACCCTCCTTAACCATCTCAGTTGTGGTGAATCTGTAGATTTCTTTATAGACTTTCTATTCCAATTCATGTAATGCACATGTTGTCATATACATCTTGTTGTTTCTCATGTACCATTTCTAAAGCCAAACTTTTGTTCACTTATAATTATTTTAGATTGTTATTATGGAGGCAGTTCAATTCTAAACCTGCAGCAAATTGACCAAAACCATTAAAGGTAAAGCATAAAGTAATAAAACAGCATTCCAGAAATGTCTATTTAGTCACGTTTTAGAAACATGCAACTAATCAATGATATTCTAGAATTTATTCAGCTCTAAGAGAGAGGGTGGTGGTGGTGGAGGGTTGTTTTTCAGACTGGAGGCCTGTGACCAGTGGAGTGCCACAAGGATCGGTGCTGGTTCCTTTACTTGTTGTCATTTACATAAATGATTTGGATGCGAGCATAAGAGGTACAGTTAGTAAGTTTGCAGATGACACCAAAATTGGAGGAGCAGTGGATAGTGAAGAAGGTTACCTCTGATTACATGATCTTGATCAGATGGAGTTTAATTCAGATAAATGAAAGGTGCTGCATTTTGGGAAAGCAAATCTTAGCAGGATTTATACACTTAATGGTAAAGTCCTAGGGAGTGTTGCTGAACAAAGAGACCTTGGAGTGCAGGTTCATTGCTCCTTGAAAGTGAAGTCGTATGTAGATAGGATAGTGAAGGCGACGTTTGGTATGCTTTCCTTTATTGGTCAGAGTATGGAGTATCGGAGTTGGGAGGTCATGTTGCGGCTGTACAGGACATTGATTAGGCCACTGTTGGAATAGTGTGTGCAATTCTGGTCTCCTTCCTATTGGAAAGATGTTGTGAAACTTGAAAGGGTTCAGAAAAGATTTACAAGGATGTTGCCAGGGTTGGAGGATTTGAGCGGTCGGGAGAGGATGAACAGGCTGGGGCTGTTTTCCCTGGAGCATCGGAGGCGGAGGGGTGACCTTATAGAGGTTTACAAAATTATGGAGGGGCATGGATAGGGTAAATAGACAAAGTCTTTTCCCTGAGGTCAGGGAGACCAAAACTAGAGGGTGTAGGTTTAGGGTGAGAGGGGAAAGATATAAAAGAGACCTACGGGGCAACCTTTTCAGAGAGTGGTGCATGTATGGAATGAGCTGCCAGAGGAAGTGGGAGGCTGGTACAATTGCAACATTTAAGAGGCATTTGGATGGGTATATGAATAGGAAGGGTTTGGAGGGATATGGGCCGGGTAATGACAGGTGGGACTAGATTGGGTTGGGATATCTGGTCGGCGTGGACAGGTTGGACCGAGACGTCTGTTTCCATGCTGTACATCTTTATGACTATGACTCTATAAATACTGTTTTTGCTAAAGGATCAAGATGAAAAAAGATGGGTACCCAATGAACACTGTCTGCCGATTATGACTAAATAGAAATTCCTGGAATGCTGTTTTATTATTTTTATACTTTACCTTCAATGGTTTTGGTCAATTTGCTGCAGGGTTAAAATTGAACTGCCTCCATAATAACCACCCAAAATAATTGTAAGTAAACAAAAAAAAAGTTTGGCTTTAGAAATAGTATATAACCATAGAAATAAACGACAAACAACAAGATGTATATGACAACATTTACATTACATGAATTGGCATAGAAAGCCTATAAGGAAGTTTACAGATTCATCACAACTGAGATAGTTAAGGGAGGGTATGGAGGAGAAATATCAGGTTAAGGCCTCAAAGACTATAGCATTATATGATTTGTTCCTGCTAGTTTAAAAAATGATGATAACATACAAATTGATGTTAACAATAATACAAATTAAGAAAATGACATGTCTGAATCATAGTTAAGTATGGGATTCTTTGGCAGATACAGGTAGTTGTTATAGCTAAGTTCATAAAATTAATTTACAAAAAGTTAGTAGTTCATTAACAAATAATATTGAAAGGTAAGCAAAATAAGCAGGAGAGAATTAGATTACAGCAATTCTGACAAAAAAAAATTAACTCCTGTTCCTTTTCTTGACATGTTTGTTAACAACCCCATCATCTCAAAAAGCTGTGACCAAGAGTTCACTTCATGCCATTTACTGCAATAAATCAAAACCATAGATCTAACATTAACAGGCTACTCAGACTGAAGAAAACAGTATGTTTCACTTAACCAGCAACCAGATGAAACTATTTTACTCAATATCACACAAGTAGCATATGTAAATTAAAAAAGGGGCAGCTTCAAAAAGTAACTCCTAGTTCTTGATCAGAGGTTTACCAACACCCACATCTGATGAAATTTTCAACATTTCAACAATCATTCCACTCCACCTGAGAATCACCATGATGAATCCCTCCCTACTTCCATTCACAAAGTCCAGACAGAACAGAATTCCAATGTTTATCATACCCCATCCCTTACGTGATTGTGCCGTAATAAAACTGTTTTCCTCAGTTTTACTTCACTTCTCAATTTCCTACAGAAGAGAAAATCTGTCACTGGGAGTTCTAATGCCCCCTGCTTCTTAGTTTCAGCATTTCTCTTGTTCTGAGCTGGAGAAAACTCCAACTCAACACCGCAAAAGACTTCTGTTGGATTGCTCTTGCTAGATTTTCATCACCATGGCAACCTTAAGTCACAGGGACATTTCTCCAAGATAAAAGGTTTTATTTTGTTAAAAAAAAATGGACTTCATTACCTTCCCTTTCAGAGTTAAAAATCACAACACCAGGTTATAGTCCAACAGATTTATTTGGAAGTAAAAGCTTTCAGATTGCTGCTCCTTCGTCAAGCAGCTAGTGGGCCAGGATCGTAGGACACAATTTATAGTAAAAGATGAAAAGTGTCATACAATTATGCAATGTATTGAACAAACCTAGATTTCTGTTAAGTCTTTAATTACCTAGAATGGGTTGCAGGTTTCGATTCATTAATATGTATATCACAGAACTTCTTTCAAGTCACATTCGAGATAACTTAAGGTTTTATTAAAAAAAGGTGACATCTCAGCTCAGACAATGCATTAAAGGGTGTGAGGTTAGATATGGGTTCTATTTCCAAAGTAGGAAATTATAAAATGTCACATGGACTGACCACCTACCGATTGTGAGCTTTTTGAATAAAATTGTAACTTGAAAAGTAGTTCTGGGATTTACATATTAATCACTCGAAACCTGCATCCCATTCAAAGTGATTAAAGACTTAACAGCAATCTAAGTTTGTTTAGATCTTTTACTATAAATTCTGTGTCCCTATGATCCTGCCCCACTAGCTACCTGATGAAAGAGCAGCACCGAAAGCTAGCGCTTCCAAATAAACCTGTTGCACTATAACCTGGTGGTGTTGTGATTTTTAACTTTGTACACCCCAGTCCAAAAGTGGCATCTCCACATCATTCCCTTTCAGAATGATCTGTTTTACTTTCAGTTAAAAAAAAAAAGGTAACATGGTAATAGCGGAGGCATTTTTGTGTAAAGTCAGAAAGTCAATGCAGATGATCTAATGCTATAGAAGTGGAAACATTATTCATCTTATAACGGAATTCAAATTTGAACCATTTCTAGCTTTAAAAAAAAATGGTTCTTTCAACTACCATTTTAAACCAATAAGAAAAATAAATGAAAGAATTTCTTTGCCATGGATATTCTAAGTGGTTGTATGGGTAAATTAAGTGAAAACAAAATCTTGGGTTTTGCTCAACAGACCTCAATACCTCCCCACTAATGGCTGAACTCATGGACTCTTTCTGGTGAAGAGAGGAATATTACAAAGTTAAAACAAACTGAATGGCATAATCCCTTTCATGGTTTGGGACCAGTTAGACAGCTTTTATACTCCTACTTTCATATACTTATTGGATCAAATGTAGGTCTAACCTCAATACATGTCACTGATCAATTGCATTACTCATTGTTTATTAATTACCAAAACAAATTGTCAAAACAATCAGATTGAACCAGAAAATGATTCCCACATGAAATCACAGTACTCAACTTTTCATAAAGAGGAAACTCAAGTTACATAACTTTTTTTTAAAAAACAAAGTGAGTAGCAGAGGAAGAACACCAATGCCTCAAAACACACATTTCAATAATTACACATCTTTAAGAAATTTCAATGCACTCTTTGGATTATCTTCCTCTGCTTCAAGTTCCTTCACTTCTTCATCTATTTCTTTCAGCTGCTCTTCCTCATCTGAGAAAGTGTTAGATGTTGCAGAGTCCATATTGTACTTTTCTAAAATGTACATCTCAGGTGTGTCATCAATTTTATATCTGGATTTTTTCTTTTTTATTCGCTTCAATTTTTTAAGGTGATCCAGTTGCTCCTGGTGCTGTGCCGATAATATATAATTATCGGTTTCTGATGACCGTTCACTGATGTTCTTTTTGTATTCCAATATTTTTCTGTTCAGCAAGTCATGGTCAATACCAAAATGATCCACTTCAGGAGATGACAGGGGCAGATCAGATGAGGCTGAAGTAGATTCTTGAGAAACAGGTTTCCCACTGAAGTCTGGAGGACCATGTCTGGATTGGGGAGAAAAACCATTTCAGAGTGAGAGAAAATACAGATTTTTAAAAGTCAGATAGACCTCAATAGTGAAACTGTTTGATGGAGAAAAAAAACCAAGATCAAACTAGTTTATCTTCTACCACCCAAACCTGCATCATACAACAATGAAAAGAGACTGACCAAAGGAATCAAGCTAGCAGGGTGGCAGAGTAGTAGTGTCCCTTCTGTGAGCCAGAAGCTCTGGTTCAAGGATCACTCCAGGACTTGACGACTAAGGAAGGTGCATTTGTTCATAACTCAACCAAACAGGTCATGTGTCCTCTCAATAATATTCCACTGGCAGACTGTAGATTGGGAGATTCCTAGTCAGGCTGATGGAGAGAAATCGGAGAGTCAACCATCACCATCCATTACTCCAGGGTAGAACATTCGTCAAGAAGTTTGTTACCACTCAGTTTTGGGCAATTTGCTAGAAGCCAGCATAGATCAGAGAGGTGCCAAAACAAACAGATTTGATACCTGTTCCTGTTGATATTGATTCAGGACCTGCCTGCTCGCCCTTCAGTGTGGCTAATACAGTGCTGTGGGTCCAACCTGCCTTTGGCAGACAACCCAAGCAGTAGCAATCCATTCTATCAATCTTCTACAACAGACTCAAATATAACAAGGAAAACGCTGGAAATGGATGTTATTGTGAAGCACTGGGTCATATCAAGTCACAAATTACATACGTTTTATATTACAAATTGTCACAAAAACAATTGTAACACATTTTTTTTTGCAACGTGCATTTAAAATGGATTGTACTCCCTCACAATCACACCAAGATTTAAGTAAATATAGTTATATTGCAACTAGGAGAATGTAATCAGAGTCATAGCTAGTCTGTGATACTTCAATTGTTTTTTTTAAAATGGATTAGACCAGTAACTGCAATTGCAAATTCATGTTACTCAAAGTGAAATTCAATAAATCTGGTCACATGCAGGCTAGCACCAGAGAAAACATGACCATGAAGCCTCGTTATTAACAATCCAACTGATCTTGCTTACACGACTTCGGTCCACAAAACATAGTTTAACTATTTTGTAGTGTACTTATAGTCAATTTGAATATATTATCTATTTGCAAAAAAAAAAATGCAGTGGACTCTTAAATGCCCTTTGAAATGACACTAGCAAACCACTCACTTGTAAAGCATTTGGGACAGCGATAAGCAATATACGCACCTTTACCACATGTTCAGGGCAGAAAGGAAAATAAGACCCACTGGTAGATCTGCTTTGATCACTGTTGAAGACAAGTTTATAAGGGGTGTTCCCTTTCACAAGGCGTGAAATGCTGCACTGCCAGCACTCACCTATTAATATTATGGATTAGTGGTGCTGGAAGAGCACAGCAGTTCAGGCAGCATCCAAGTAGCTTCGAAAATCGACGTTTCGGGCAAAAGCCCTTATTGTGGTATAGCGCAACACTGGTTAAGTTGACCTGGCAAATAGCTTAATTGTTGCAAATATTGTGCCAAAAACAATTTGTCACATGCTGGTGTTTATTAGACTTCTGAACCATACAAAATCCATTGATGTGTAAACCTAATCACACCATTCACCACGAACACTTTGATGTTTCCTTCATATTTGTTCTAAAGATCATAAAACAAATTTCCAGGGTTGAAATACCTTTCTTTATAATGTTATAAATGATAGTTACCTAAAATGCTCAATGTCCACAGTCTCTTTCTCAGACCCATAATCAGCAAATTCTAACAATCTTTCAACCTGCAATACCAAGTAAAATAGATTTAAATGTGTACTTTAAAAACATGCATATGAATTAAACATCAATTTTTTTAAAAAACAATCTTGTCAAATCATTTATGACAAATCTATTAGGTTTTGTTAAACTGTAGGTACAATGTGTTTAGGACAGATTATAGAGATAGAGGAAAATAAGGAGGCTCATCTTCTATCATTCAGGCTTTTATTTGCATTTCATCATAGAAATTCATTTCAGTGAATTATACCCACCTCAGCTATTGCCGATTGCTGACGGTCTTTAACGAAGACCACTGGAGGAACGTTACCCATGACTTGCCGGGAAATGATAAGGTGCCTAGAAAATATTTTAAAATTCTTTTAATTGGACTTTGCCCACTTTACGTCAATAAATGCTCCCAGTGCATTTCCACTATGACTTACTTTGTAAATTATGGATAAAACAAATATGGTTTGGTTAACATCTACTACAAAAATAATGTAACTTGATAGAAAAGGTGGCAATGACAACATTTACCTTACATGTGCAGAACATTTTTGTAAGAGTTGCTGAACACTATAATCTTTTTCCACTGAACCACTTGCCACCCAATACACTCGACATGCCGAAAAATCCACAGTCAGCATTACCTATAATGCAATCAGCACATTCCAATAATCATGAATCTCTAAAGTTTGTATCCCGGTGAACTAAATCTTTATTAGCAGATCACCACGACTCAGCAATTTAAAATACCTTAAAATATTATTACAACCAGATCATCCATTGCTACTTATACCATACAATTTATTTTAGACTTCAAATATGAAAGCAAAACTAGCTTTCAAAAAGAAACCAAGAGTGATTAACTTGCTTAGTGTAAAAATTCTACCCTCGAGTTGACTTTTCATCCTTTTGTTTTGACACTAAAATTTTCTGTAGTCTTTTTGATAATAAAGTTTACCTTGACACTTTTTTCTTACATTATTGCAAAAAGATAACTGAAAGATTTACCATGAACTATTTCTAGAAAAATTATTTACATTCTTGACAAAAATACATTTAAAACCACAGTCTAAATAGCAAACAGGAAAAATTCCCTCTGATTTCTGAACTGTAACAGCTTGCTTATGTTCAAGCTCATTCATGCAATATCTACCATAGAATTTATCACAATCTAATCAAACTGCAAGAATATATTTCTAGTTAGACTATATTACAGTTGCATAACAGAGAAGACATACAAAGACACCTGTTTTGACATATGAGAACAAAACTACATTTTAGGTATGTTTGAGACATGACAGAGACTTCAAGATGCTGAGAAAGCCTGGAGGCAGGTATACAAATCAAATCTGTAGAATTTTCAGACTCCATTCAAAAAAAATATAGTCTCAAAAGAATCTTTCTATAAAAAAGGTAGGATCTGAAAATAGGGAAATTATAGAATTACAAAAGTCACCGAGATTTGACTTTCCACAGGGAGAAGGATGTGACATATTGTACAGCAAAGACTTTTACAAGGAAGAAGAGTCTAAATTTAAGAAAGTTCTTCCTACAATCTTAAGCCTGGAAAAAAAGCAATTTAAAACAATAGATATGAAACGATTAAGAGCAAATGTAGATGTAAGGTGGTATTGGTACATTGGAATTAAAAAAGTACGGTATGTTTAAAGATAAAAATTCCATTACTGGAAAAAGTTTTCATTTCTACAAAAGAAAAACAGGAGTTTCAGAAGGATAACAAGATGTATAAATGATCTGCTTGCCCGAAAACATTACCACATATCATAGCTTGTACGACACCTTTAGATTAGATTAGATTACATTACAGTGTGGAAACAGGCCCTTCGGCCCAACAAGTCCACACCGACCTGCCGAAGCGCAACCCACCCATACCCCTACATGTACCCCTTTTTACCTAACACTACAGGCAATTTAGCATGGCCAATTCACCTGACCTGCACATCTTTGGACTGTGGGAGGAAACCGGAGCACCTGGAGGAAACCCACACAGACACTGGGAGAATGGGTGAAGTTCACACAGTCAGTCAGTCGCCTGAGTCGGGAATTGAACCCGGGTCTCTGGCGCTGTGAGGCAGCAGTGCTAACCACTGTGCTGCCCACCTCTTGTTAAATATAATGCAATTCAACATCAATGTATGCTTGGATATTGCACATTGATGATCTTCCTCAGTTATCAGTAAATTGAAAGAAAATCAGAGCAAGTGGTGTCATTTCCTTGTGTTGTACTTAACCTTTGGATAGAATAATACCTTCAGAACAAAAAAAAAAAATTGTACTTACTTTAGATATCTCAACTTTATGGTCATATAACTCTGAGCTGACTTCAT
The DNA here is from genome assembly GCF_047496795.1 of Chiloscyllium punctatum. Classification (NCBI taxonomy): domain Eukaryota; kingdom Metazoa; phylum Chordata; class Chondrichthyes; order Orectolobiformes; family Hemiscylliidae; genus Chiloscyllium; species Chiloscyllium punctatum. The sequence goes on from NC_092779.1 coordinate 47,737,309, forward strand.
TACTGTCCAACAACTCAGTGATTGCTTTGTAAAGCATATTGTTGAGTGCTCTCATTCGGATACTGTGCTCTTTCTGCAATTTGCGCTGAGGTTTCAGCGCATTCTCCAAACTTGAGGGCTTAAAAAGCTGTACACAAACAGTAAGTGAAACTGAGTAATTGTGAATTACATGATAAATAAAAGTCCCACATTTCAAACAAGTAATATCCTTGAAAATTCAAACTGAGCCAAAAATAAAGATAGTAATTTCATCTGAACCATCCAGTGAGGATTTGTGGTGAGAGCTAAGAAATAAGAAAGGGATGGTGACATTTTTAGGGTTGTATTATAGGTCCCAAATAGTCAACGGGAATTAGAGAAACAAATATGCACGGGGAGACTTGCAGGAGCAATAAGGCTGTCATAATAGGAGATTTTAATTTTCCTAACAGATTGAGGCTGCCAGAAATGTTAAGGGTTTAGAGGGGCCAGAATTTGTTAAGTGCATTTAGGAAAGTTTTCTCAATACATGGGTCCTACTTGAAAAGGGGCAAAAATAGACCTACTCTTGGAAAATAGGACAGGACAGGTGGCGGACATGACAGTGGGGAAGCATGTTGGGACCAGTGACCATAGCTCTATCAATTTTAAACTAGTTATGCAAAGGGACAAAACTAGTCCACAGGTTCAAGTTCTAATTTAGAGCAAGGTGAATTTTGATGGAATTAGGAGCTTGCAGTAGTTTGTTTGCAGCAAAGGGACCTCTGGCAATTGGGAAGCCTTTAAAAGTGGGATAGCTAGAGTAAAAGGTAAGTTTGGCAGGAATAGGGAACCCTGGAATGACATGAGATATTGAGTATTTGACCAGAAAAAAAAAAGGTGTGGCTGAGGTACAGGCAGCTGGGATCAAGGGGCTCCCTGGAGATACGTACAGAATATAGGAGTTTACTAAAGGAGGAAATCAGGAGGGAGAAAAAGGGGGCACAAGACAGCTTTGCTTGAGGTTATTAGGGTAATCCAAACAGGTACTGTTATTAAAGGAAAAAGAATAACTAGGGAGAGAATAGAGCTCCTCAAGCACCAACATGAACATGTGTAGAACCCCAGGAGATGGGTGAGGTTCTCAATGAATATTTCTCCTATGTTTACCTTAAGTCTTTGGAACTTGGGGAGGTTAGTGGTGATTTCTTGGGATAGTCCATATCACAGTTGAGGTGTTGGATGTATTAGGAATGTATGAAAATAGATAAATCGCCTGGTCCTGACCAGATATATCTAAGAACTCTGCACAAGGCTACAGAAGAAATTGGCTAATATTTTTGCATCATCATTAACCACAGGTGAGGTCCCAGAAGACTACAGGGTAGTGGATGTTGTGCCATTATTCAAAGGCTGCAAAGAAAAGCCTTGCAACTATAGACCAATAACATCTGTGGTGGTTAAGTTACTTAAGATGATTCTGAGGGATAAGATATACATGCATTTCATTGATTTGATTAGGAGTAGTCAGCAAGGCTTGGTGAGGGGGAGATCATGCCTCATAAATTTGTTAGAGTTCTTTGATGAAGTGACCAGGAAGATTGACAAGGGAAGGGCAGGGCAGTAGATATGGATTTCGTGTGGATTTCAGCAAGGCCTTTAATTAGGTTCCACATGGTGGGCTGCTCTGGAATGTTAGATCGCATGGAATCCATTGAGAGCTGACAAATTAACCTTCCAGCTCAGCGAGCAAACTTACATCCAAAACCTCAACCGGAGCTACAAATCTTCTCAAACTCGCGAAAATTGGACACAAAATTGGCTTGACAGTAAGAAGCAGAGGGTAATAGTGGAAGGATGCTTGTCGAACTGGAGACCTGTGACTAGTGGAGTGTCTCAGGGATCGGTGCTGGGTTCATTAGTTTGTTATCTATATCAATGATTTGGATGTGAATACCCAAAGGCATGATTAGTAAGTTTGCTGATTTCACCAGAAAATAGGCAGTATTGTGAAGAAGATTATCAGAAAGAGGAGGAGGAAATGGTGAGGACTGCAAACGTTGGAGATCAGAGTCGAGAGTGAGATGCAAGAAAAACACAGCCGGTCAGGTAGCATCTGAGGAGCAGGAAAATGCTTATGCCTGAAACACTATTCTCCTGCTCCTTGGATGCTGACTGACCTGTTGTGTTTTTCCAGCACCACACAATATCAGAAAGAGTGGCAGGACCTTGATCAGCTGGGGGAAGTGGACAGAGAAAACGGCAAACAAAGTTTAATATAGATAAGTGAGGGGTCTCTTATTTTGGTAAATCAAAATCAAACTAAGAGTTTTATGGTGAATGGTAGGGCTTTAAGATTTGTAGTGGAACTGAGGGATCTTGGAGTTCAGGTGCATAGTTTTCTGAAGGTGGAGTCACAGGTAGACAGGGCAGTGAAGGTGGCTTTTGGCACACTGGCCTTCATTAGTCATAGCACTGAGTAAGTTGGGAAGTTATGTTGCTGTTGTACAGGACATTGGTGAGGCCACATTTGGGCTAGTGCATTCAGTTTGGTTGCTTTGTTATAGGATGTTATTAAACTGGAAAGAATGCAGAAGAAATTTACAAGAACACTGCCTGGACTCAATAATCTGAGTTATATGGAGACGTTGGACAAGATAGGACTTTGTTTCTTTAGATCGGGGGAAGAGAGAACTGTACAAGATCATGAGAGTCATGGATAGGGTAAACGCACTCCATCTTTTTCCCAGGGTTGGGGAAATAGAGGACGAGAGGGCATCAGTTTAAGGTTAGAGGGGATAGAATAAAAAGGGAGCCTGAGGGGCAACGTTTTAACAGAGGATGGTACATATACATAAAATGAGTTGCCAGCGGAAGTGGGAAGTGGGTACGTTATCAACATTTAAAGGCATTTGGACAAATACATGGATAGGAAGTAATTAGAATGATATCGGCCAAGCACAGGAGAATAGGGTTAGAATAGACAGACATTTTGGTCAACATGGACCATTGGACCAAAGGGCCTGTCTCCATGCTGTAGATTTCTATGACGATGAATTCTCCTGTTTCTGCCTGGACCAGTCAGTAACACTTTCATCTCTATCATGAAGTTGTGCGCTCATTCAGCACATAAAAAATGAACTCTCCAATGCTGCTTTGTTGCTCAAGATGAAATGGTCAATTTGCATATTAAAAAAAGCCCACAGCACTACTCCCCCTCCCTCCATATTCAAGTCCATATTAAATATAGCTTATGCAAATAGCATAACATTTCTGGGTTAGTAAAATAACTACATAATACAATAAATTATCCAACTGCTTAGTCAGAAATCTGTTTTTATTTAACCAATTTCTCTCAGCCCGGCCAGAGATGTTTTAGACACCGCTGAAGCAGGTGGAACTTGAACCTGGGCCTCCTGGCCCAGGGGTAGGGACACTACTACTATGCCACAAGAGAGCCCTATTAAAAAGACATAAATCACATTGAGACTTCTATTAATCTAACAGTTTCAATGGTAATGAACATAAAGTTACAAGTTAAAGTATCAAGGGACTGGCATAAGCAAAGTTCCTAGAAATGAACAGGGACAAGAGTAAAAGCAAAATTACTGCGGATGCTGGAATCTGAAACCAAAAAAGAGAAAATGCTGGAAAATCTCAGCAGGTCTGGCAGCATCTGTAAGGAGAGAAAAGAGCTGACATTTTGAGTCTAACTGACCCTTTGTCAAAGCTTAAAAAAAGGGAGAAATAGGGAGGTATTTATACTAGGCTGAGAGGAGGAGAGACCCCCACCCCACCCCCATATTTTGTCATATAGCACTGGCTTCAGCCTTGGTCAGTCACAGCTCCTAATCTCCTTATAATGTCTCTATGCACTGTCATTATCACCTCCTTATTGCTACCTTTGCTTCTGGAGCCATGACTCACCTTCTCAGCCTCTTATAAATACCTCCCTTTTTTTTTAAAGCTTTGACAAAGGGTCAGTTAACTTGAAACATCAGCTCTTTTCTCTCCTTACAGATGCTGCCAGACCATTTGAGATTTTCCAGGGACAAGAGTAGTTCACTCAGCCTGTTGAGCCTGTCCTGCCATTCAGTAGGATCATGGCTATTCAAACATTTTGTTTCTTGATACTGACACCATTCGTGACATTGGATTTCTAATTACCAATGGCATGCAATCTTAAACTCTTAAGAATCAGTTTCCACACCTCTGTGGTACAGAATTCTGAAGGTTTACAATCCTCAGAGTAAAACAACTTTGTATCTCTCAATTAGGAATGGCACCAACTTAATGCATTAATTATTCCCTCTGGCTCTGGAATCTCCAATCAGGGGAAACAAATTATCTCCATCTACCCTACCCATTCCTTTCAAGGATTTGTAGGTTTCATTCTTCAAAACTCCAGCAATTACAGGTCTGGTTCATCAATCTCTCTTCAGACAGTCTGTTGATCTTTACTGCCATTGGAGGGGATGCAATGTTTTTCCTGAGATAAGACGACCAAAACTGCAGACAATATTCCAGATGTGGTCTAACCAAGCTCCTGTGCACTTGAAGAAAAAAAAACTTAATGACTCCTATTCTCTAATCCCCTTGCAATAATGGCTAACACTTGATTAGCCTTCTTACTAGCTTGTTGCACCTGCATATGATCTTCCAGTGAATTATCGACAAGGGATCCCTTTGTACATCTACACTTTCCAACTTCTTAGCAATTAGGAAATACATTCCATCTCCAAGTGGATAACCCCTCACATTTTTCCACATTATGCCATGTTCCTGTCCATACACTAAAGCTGCCCAAATGCTCCTGAAGCTACTTTAGATCTTTCTCACAACACCTAGTCACACACAGCTTTGTAACACCTGCAAATGTCAAAATATTAAACTTTGTTCCCCATCTCTAAATCATTGATATATCAATGAGTAGCTGATGCCACAAATATTAATCCTTAAAAAGTACCCCACTAGTCACAGCCTGTCAATACAAAAGTGACCGATGTATTCCTGCTGTGATTTTTGTCTATTCTGCAATTAACCTATGTGCACACATTCTCATTAACATTTTCCAACCAATCTTTTGTAGGGATTTTATCAGAAGCTTAAATGAACATTTAAGTATACTACCTCCATCAGCTCTCTATTGTCAATTTTATTTGTAACATTGACAAAAAGCTCCAAAAAAAGTTCCCATTCACAAATCCATACTGACTGTGGACAATTAAAGCATGATCATCTAAATGTCTATTTATTCCATCTTTTATAATAGATTTGAGTGCTTTCCTTTTGTTCAGTAGTGGGGTGACATTTGCTACCTTCCAATCTGCAGGAATCATTCTAGAATGTATAAAATTTTGGAAGATAATCACCAAAGACTCTCTTTGGCCATCACCTTCAGTAGTCTTGGAAGACCATCATTAGATTCTGGAGATTTATCATTAATTTAAAAAAAAAAGGACTGGAGAAATTAATGTTGGTTCCCTTCAACTGCTCATTCCCTGGTTGTGGGAAATACCTGGGTGTCGTCTTCAGAAAAATAAAAAGACTAAATAATCATTTAGCTTCTCTGCCCCCATACATTCTCCTGACTCTACCTGTAATGGATTCATTAAATTCTAGCCAAACATATAAAGATTCCATAAAGGTATGTAAAAAGTATTTTTAGTCCGAAGCAGGAACACAGGAAAGAATACAATTTACTTATCAGGGAACCAGATCATCTCGATTTGAACTATTTTAATGACTGGGTCTCATTAATATGCCACTTACTCACTAAACATTTCATGAATGCCTGGCTATTACATAGGGTTATGATGAATGAAGTTCCTTCTCAGGTACCAAAAGAATAGTTCCGGACTCCAAAAAAAAAAAATCCAATGACAAGAGAGGTCCATTGTTTCCTTGTTGGGCCCTATAGTCCCTGGTCTACAAGGAAGCCAGAATTAAAGAACTCATCTGATCTTACAGATCCTCTTTTTGCAATGGCTGCATTTTAGCTCTCTTTTATTTTCCTTTGCTTAAAATATTTGCTTACTTTTCTTTTGGAAAGATAATAGTGGTCTCTGACTCAACTACTCCCTGTTGTATTCTAAATTTATTCCAATATATACACTATCCTTTTACTTCACTTTCAATAAAGAGAGTTATAAATTGACCACCTAATGCCATTTAACTCCCAAACCAAAAGAAAGCCTTTTTCTACTCACCATAAGAACAGTTCATAATTTTAAAAAACATACACTAAATTTCTCCTTAGCCTCAATCCATTAAAAAGCAGCTCAGTACAAGTCTCTCACAATAAGTACAATTTTCTGTCCTTGTTTCATGAACTCATCATGATTCAACAAGGACCACATGAAAACCACTTGGTAAATGCTTCCTCATCTGTCCCAGAACATGACTCCAAAAAGGAAATGCTTGCATTTAACAAATCATCTGGCTAAATAATGTCATTCCTTGTCATAAATCTCTATCCATTAGAGAAAACAAAAACTACTGAACTTAATCTACAACAGAAAATAAAAAAAAAGGTTCTCTCTAGATTGCTTTTTCTTTTGAACAAAATCTGGAGTATATTTTAATAAGTAAGGACAGCCAAGAACATATTTTGATTACTCCTTGGTACCTTTACCAGGGCTGTGATAATGTGCACAACATTTGGGACCCATAATGTGGTACAATACTTCAAATGCAGGCAGGTTAAAATATTTGGCAGTACAAGATACAATTTTGCATCTCTTGACTGTTTTAGCATCACCACCTAAACCCAAAAGGCTTTCTCATAGGTTGGTTAGTGCTGGCAGGGCAGGAGAGAGGTTTTAAACTAATTTGGCAAAGGTACAAAGGTGAGCCTGATGTAAATGAGGGGAGAGATAAATACTTAATACTCTTGAATAAAACATATCCAGGAAAGGGGAAAAAAATGGATGGCAAATTGATCAAAGATACTGTTCCAGCACTAGAAAGGGATAATATAGCTAAGTAATTATAAACAAATCTGTTAGAACAAAGAATAATAGAGAACCTGTTATGATGCTATGTAAATGCTTCAAGCACCAAATTGTAGAATGTTTAAAGATAAATCATAGCAAGGTGCAAGAATTTGAGACTAGTGATAATGGGGCTCTTCAAGTGCCTGAGAAATTAACAGTTTAAAGCAGAGGGGAGAAAAACTCCTGGAATGTTTATAAGAGAACTCCCTTCTTCATAATGTTTCCACCCCAACTAAAAAGGAATAAGTACTGGATCTAGCTCTGTGTTTCAAATAGGGGGAAAAAAAAAGAGTTGGCAAACTATGATCACAATGTCATTAAAGTTTGTCATGAAGAACCAGGAAATGGCAAATTTGAAAATACTCAACTGAAGCGAGAAGGGATCCTAGTTTACTAGAATAGTGTTTCACAGGTAAAACACTGAATGAACAGTGAGAGAGCTCCAACAGAAAATGATTTTAGATACAGGTTAGTCAGTCAGTTACACTCCTAAGAAACAGGAGAAAACAGCTTCTTAAATGACAAAGACAGATTAAAACAAAAGAAAAATGGGTCAGTGTGCAATGAATGTTAGATGCTTTATTTAAAAGTTAAACAATCTGAATACAAATAATAGAAAGGAATTGAAAAAAAAACAGAGGACAAAGAGCACATGAGCACAGACGTACTAGTACCATTAGAGGAAACCCAAGAGCCCTTTTAGAAACTTACAAATAGGAAAGTTTAGTCAAAAGGAATTTTTCCACTAATTAAGAAGCAAAAAAATGGTGCAGGATATGGCTGAGCTACTAAATGATGATGTTGTATCAGTTTCACTCCAGAACTGGCTCAAAGGTAGAAGACAGAAGGTGGTGGTGGAGGGTTGTTTTTTAGACTGGAGGCCTGCGACCAGTGGAGTGCCACAAGGATTGGTGCTGGGTCCTCTACTTTTCGTCATTTGCATAAATGATTTGGATGAGAGCATAAGAGGTACAGTTAGTAAGTTTGCAGATGACACCAAAAAATTGGAGATGTAGTGTACAGCGAAGAGGGTTACCTCAGATTACAACAGGATCTGAACCACATGGGCCAATGGATTGAGAAGTGGCAGATGGAGTTTAATTCAGATAAATGCGAGGTGCTGCATTTTGGGAAAGCAAATCTTAGCAGGACTTATACACTTAATAGTAAGGTCCTAGGGAGTGTTGCTGAACAGAGAGACCTTGGAGTGCAGGTTCATAGCTCCTTGAAAGTGGAGTCACAGGTAGATAGGATCGTGAAGGCGGCGTTTGGTATACTTTCCTTTATTGGTCAGAGTATTGAGCGCATCAAAGGAGAAGGAGAATTAACGTTTCGGGCATAGAAGCCCTTCTTCCAGGAATGAGGAGGGTGTGCCAAGCAGGCTAAGAAAAAAGGTAGGGAGGAGGGGCGTTGGGAATGTGATAGGTGGAAGGAGGTTAAGGTGAGGGTGATAGGCCGGAGAGGGGGTGGGGGCAGAGAGGTCAGGAAGAAGATTGCAGGCCAAGAAGGCTGTGCTGAGTCTGAGGGTTGGCACTGAGAAAAGGTGGGGGGAGGGGAAATGAGGAAGCTGGAGAAATCTGCATTCATCTTTTGTGGTTGGAGGGTTCCTAGGCAGAAGATGAGTCGCTCTTCTGCCAGGCGTCATGTTGCCATGGTCTGGTGATGGAGGTGGCCAAGGACCTACATGTCCTTGGCGGAGTGGGAGGGGGAGTTAAAGTGTTCAGTCACGGGGAGGTTGAGTTAGTTGGTGCGGGTGTCCCAGAGGTGTTCTCTGAACCGTTCCGCAAGTAGGTGGCCTATCTCCCTGGTGGCGATTGGAAGGGTGGGGTTCAAGGGCGGAGGAGATGCGGTGGAGAGCATAGTCAACCACATCTGAGGGGAAATTGCGGTCTTTGAAGAAGGAGGCCTCTCCAATCGCCACTAAGACAGAACCCCACTGGTCCTCACCTACCACCCCACCAACCTCCAGATACATCGGATCATCCTTCGTCATTTCCGTCACCTCCAAACGGACCCCACCACCAAGGATATATTTCCCTCCCCACCCCTATCAACGTTCCGGAAAGACCACTCCCTACGCAACTCCCTTGTCAGATCCACAGCACCCCCACCCCCCACCCACCCAACCTGCACTCCCGGCACCTTCCCCTGCAACCGCAAAAAAATGCAAAACTTGCGCCCACACCTCCCCCCTCACTTCCCTCCAAGGCCCCAAGGGACCCTTCAATATACATCAGAAATTCAACTGCACCTCCACACTCATCATTTACTGCATCCGCTGCACCCGATGTGGCCTCCTCTATATTGGGGAGACAGGCCGCCTACTTGCGGAACGTTTCAGAGAACACCTCTGGGACACCCGCACCAACCAACCCAACCACCCGTGGCTGAACACTAACTCCCCCTCCCACTCCGCCAAGGACATGCAGGTCCTTGGCCTCCTCCATCGCCAGACCATGGCAACACGATGCCTAGAGGAAGAGCGACTCATCTTCCACCTAGGAACCCTCCAACCACAAGGGATGAATGCAGATTTCTCCAGCTTCCTCATTTCCCCTCCCCCCACCTTTTCTCAGTCCCAACCCTCAGACTCAGCAACGTCTTCTTGACTTGCAATCTTCTTCCCGACCTCTCCACCCCTACCCCCTCTCCGGCCTATCACCCTCACCTTAACCTCCTTCCATCTATCGCATTCCCAATGCCCCTCCCCCAAGTCCCTCCTCCCTACCTTTTATCTTAGTCTGCTTGGCACACCCTCCTCATTCCTGGAGAAGGGCTTATGCCCGAAACATCGATTCTCCTTCTCCTTTGATGTTGTCTGACCTGCTGTGCTTTTCCAGCAACACATTTGAGTTGGGAGGTCATGTTGCAGCTGTACAAGTCATTGGTTAGGCCACCGTTGGAATATTGCATGCAATTCTGGTCTCTTTCCTATCGGAAAGGTGTTGTGAAACTTGGAAGGGTTCAGAAAAGATTTACAAGGATGTTGCCAGGGTTGGAGGATTTGAGCTATAGAGAGAGGCTGAACAGGCTAGGGCTGTTTTCCCTGGAGCGTCGGAGGCTGGAGGGGTGACCTTATAGCGGTTTATAAAAATATGAGGAGCATGGATAGGATAAACAGACAAAGTCTTTTCCCTGGGGTTGGGAGTCCAGAACTAGAGGGCATAGGTTTAGGGTGAGGGGGAAAAGATATTAAAGAGACCCAAGGGACAACTTTTTCCACACAGAAGGTGGTACGTGTATGGAATGAGCTGCCAGAGGATGTGGTGGAGGCTGGTACAATTGCAACATTTAGAGGCATTTGGATGGGTATATGAATAGGAAGGGTTTGGAGGGATATACGCCTGGTGCTGGCAGTAGGGTCTAGATTAGGTTGGGATATCTGGTTGGCATGGACAGGTTGGGTCGAAGGGTCTGTTTCCACGCTGTACATCTCTATGACTCTAAGAGGATGCTGTGAACGTCACAGTAAAAGGATATGATAGAAATAGATTAAACTAGATAGACTGAACTGGTTGCAAATTCTCAAAAGGGAAAAAAAAATCTGATCTGTATGGGATGCATTCTAGATTGTTAAAGGATTAAAATGGCAAAGAAAAATTGATTGATTGATTGATTGAATGTTTATTTACAGTTGCTGTTGATTACCCGTTTTTGATGTTGATCTTCATGGTTGATGGATTTTATTCAAAATTTTTGTCATGGCAAAAAAACAAATTATTTCTAGCTTAAAGCTCAAATAATTCTATTGAAGTTCTTCATTAACAGAGTTCATGTGATTTTCTGTATTCAAAAATTTCTTCCATCACCCAAAAGACGAGAACTACCTTAGACAGGAAAGTGAAGAAATCAGTAAGGCAGTTTCTTCAGTTTGTTAAATTACGCAGGTTCATTTACTAAAATTTGCCTTACCAATTGCGATCCCAATGTCGGGCTTTCGTACCAAAACTTCTTCCTGGTTGAAGGCAAGAAAAATGATAGATTGAGCACATCAATTAGTAAGTACAGCTTAGACCATCACCATATCACTATACCACTGAGGTTGGGTGTAACCTCATGCTAGTGTGAACTGCAATCTTACCACCAGGTAAGTGCACATACATGCAGAGTGACTCCCATGAGAAATTCTGAAAACTTTGCAATTTGAGAGATGTGATGCCGGTGGCAAACTTGATCCAGGTCCTGTTATTTCAGTGCAGTTTGGTTTTAGCTGTTTAAAACTGATATTAACATCACTAAAATTTTCAGTACTATAATTCTCTAAAATCTGATTATTTTCATTAATTTTCAAATCAGTGAGATCAACATGAAGGTTCCACCTTCTCAAGCTCACCCGTCGCCTGAGGAGAGGTATCTTTCAGGTTTAACTCTCAACTTTGGCCTCTCGCTCTCTCTTGAATGAGACACAGTTGTACAGCATGGAAACAGACCCTTTGGTCCACTCCTCTGTTCTGACCAGACCTTCGTCATCTGTTCCTATATACCAGCATTTGGCACATGCTGTATTTATTGGAATGACATCAGTTTGCGGTTTCTTGTTTGTCAGGTTCAGTGCAATCTGATTTAGTAATGCAGAAGCCATTTTGTGCAGCTCCTTCAGCCATTGTGTCCTATTTCCTAGATGCCCATATTCTCAGCCTTACACAGCTGCAGCAGGATGTGCAAGGATGCATTTGACCTCAGTGGGGAGATGTTGCCGGGGTGGGGGAAAAAAAAAAAAGAGTAATTTGTTCAGAAGAATTGGGGACGTACTTGGTGTCTATGGATCGGTGTAAATAAGATTATAATATTTGTTCACTTGTGGAATAGGTGGCAGTACTTCATTCTCACCCAGAGGGCTGGAAGCTGTGCATATTTCACTGCTGGATGTTGGATAACTGAATTTCTGGTTTATATAGTGTGTAATGGAAAATTATCCATTTACTGTGAAATTTAAAGAGAACATTTTTGTTTAAATCAATGCTGTGCTGAGCTTTGTAAATGATGCTTTGGTGAAGATTTGCAGTTAGCTTATCTCTGTTTGAATTCTGTAAGCACTCAACTTGATCTTGCGATAGTCGAACTCGGCGAAAGCTGAATAACTTGTGTCTAGGACCAGGGGATGAGAGGATAACAACTTGAGTTTCCCAGTCTCTGCAAGATAAGGAATGCTATAAGGCAGGCGTGTGTGTAATTGTTCAGTACTCATTGCACTAAGGCATCTGGCTTGGTGTAATGGGTCAGTCTTGCAAGATTTATAATAAAAGACCCTTGCTTTGCTCTTGCTAACTATTGAGTCAAGTCGATTTAATTTCCACAACATAGTGAAGACTCTTAACAAGACTCAGTCAATAGAAAATAACTTGCATTTTAATAAGTTGACTGGAATATGCACGTAATAGAACAATTCTGATACATTTTCATGTATACCACTGAGCAGATTTGAATTTATCAAGCTCAGCTCCTAGTTTAGACTGTTCTGGAATGTGAATGTCTCATTACCCTTACAAGCTAGGAAAACAAAGGCAAAAACTGACACAGTAAGAAAGTTGGAAAATGTTCACGCATGGGACAGATGGAGGCTGGTGGAAAGGTTAACTCTGTGGTTTGATTGGAGTGTACACTTGTCATGGATTGAATGTTCGTGTGTTGCTCCCTGGAGCTCGAGATTTGGAAGTGTTATGAATTTCATTTGCATTTTGGGAAAATAAGATAATTTTAAAAGAAAAAAAAGCCATTTTGTAGGACAATGATACCGGGCATGACAAGGTTACCTCATGACCTTTTCCACACAGTTTAGTCTAGTCCCTTGTTATAATGTACTGTTAAAAGGGAAGCTTATCTAGCTAAAGACAATTGGCTATTTGGCTGGCTTGATCAGGATTTCCCACTTTGATGTGCATGTAGTTTAATTAGTCCAACGTACTTAGACCTGGCAGTTAGTTTCACTTCCTCTACAAGCTTTTGCCATTTTATTGCTGTTTATGGACTTGTGGTGTTGTTGTAATTTTAATACCAATTTCTTTATAAAGATAGCTTGTGCCCAGCAATGAGGGGAGTAGCCTGAGAGAGCTCTGAGGGGTAAGAGCTGGCACCGATACTATGCTAATGGTTTTAAAACCTTAGCTCAAGCCTGGCTTATACGTATCTATATTATAGTGTAACATTGATGCCATTGGTAAATGAAGGTAATAATTTAAACTAAATTGTCTGTAAAGGGTTTTATATTCAGACTACCACAGAGTACGATCTCCAGGACAAACCAAGAGAGGCTTACAGGTCGAGTCCGTTAGGGATTCACTGAGCCATCTCAAATAGGTACTTTAAACATCACCCTGCCTAATTGCGAATCCACATTCAAGGAACTGTGTACCTACACCCCTATAGTTCTTTGTTTGACAACACTCCTGAAGACCTTAAGATTAACTGTTTAAGTCCTACTGTGGTTTGCTTTAACAAAATGCAACACCACACATTTATCTACATTAAACTCCATCTGCCACTCACTGGCCCGTTGGCCCATCTGACCAAAGTCCCACTGTACTCAGATTACCTTCTTCACTGTCCACTGCACCACCTATTAGTTTGGTGTCATCTGCCAACTTACTAACCATGCCTCCTATATTCACATCCAAATCATTTATACAAAGTTTCAAAAGGCAATGGACCCATCACTAATCCTTGTGGCACACTACTGGTCACAGGCTTCCAGTCTGAAAAGCAAACCTCTACCACCATTCTGTACTGACCTTCAAGCCAATTTTGTATCCAAGTGGCTAGCTACCCCTAAATCCCAAATAATCTAACCTTACTAACCAATCTACCAAGTGGAACCTGATCACCTAATCCTCTGGGATCATGGCATTATTAAGATAAGTTTTAATTTACCATAGAAGAAAAGCTTTGTGGATTCAAAGTATTTCCTGAAATCCTCAAGATTAATGTTATCATTATTTCATGAACAAACCACTTAGCATAATAAATTAAAATTATTGCAATTTGACAGTTTGAGCCATTTTAAGTGAGATAACAGGCAATGGATAATTTAAATTAGGGTAATGCAAACAAAATATATACACAGTAAATCATTTAATTTGTACTTACATTAATTAGAATGAACTCAATGAAAAGTTACAGCCAAGATCTTAATTGTTTTTCTCCAGAGAAATACACCTGCTGAGTATTTGCAGCATTTTGTTTCATTTGTTCCTTTTGCCAGTCCAGGTGGGCAGAACTTATATTTTGCCATGTTTGTTTGTAAACAAAATGTCAAAAAACATTTGACAGATGATTCCAACAAAATCTGGTACACAATTAGTATATGGCCAAAGGAAAAACTGATCAATGCCATAACCTTTTTAAAAAAAGGATCCTTTGGAAGACATGATAATGTAACTTTTTCCTTTTAGAATATTGTTGGTTGCCCCAGCTGCCAAAAGATAATTTAGTTTTCAAGGCCTAAAAGAAGGTAGAAGCTCTTTTAAAAGGCATTCCTTTTTTCAGTGTTACAGTCACTGGTGAGCTTAGTCAGTTGTATGGCTGGTTTGCATTGCATACCAGTTCGTATTCCATACCAGTTGGGGTCAATAAGAAGACCTCACTATCACCCTTGTCTGAGGCACTGTGACTAGCGACTCATCCTCGCGTGTTTTTGTTCACTAATCGCAAGAATGCAAAACTCTGAAATTAGAGTCACTAATTATTTCTCGCTCGTTTTGTTCCTCCAAACCGCACAGACTTACTACTCAGTCTGTATTGGTTGTTAGTTCATTAGATATTAATATAATTTTGATGCATAATTATAAATTCTATTTAAAGGAGGACAGACAATTGCAGCATCCGCTTGACACGGACGATGTTGAGATCTTATCTCGGTGGTAGCAGAAACTTTTAAGCAAACGATATAATTTCCCTCTACCGCCTTCAAAAATTTAAACCTATAAATCTGACCACTTGGTATGTTTGATACCTCTTGCTTCCTGGTAAATATAAATTGATTATGTACAAATACTCACTTTGATTTAGAGAGGAATTTCTTTAGTAAGCTCTTCTTTGCATACAGACAGCCGGTGCTGTGCACTTGCCTGCATTGACCTCCGGTCAGAGACAGACCCTGCCATTTGTACCAACCACCAGGGACCGCACACCTGCGCAGTGCGCTCAAAACTCCAACTGCTGCCATGAGGCCAACTGGGAAAACTCAGGAAAAGGTTCAGCCTAAATCCATAGACGCTCCTCCATCGCTGACTCTAGGGGAGCGAGAGGGGGAAAAAAAGGACATTTACATCTAACCAGAACTCTCGTTATATGAGAAAGATGAAAAATGACATCTCCTAACTGCTCTTCATCAGAAGCCTGTCATTGTCACGCATGCGCGGTCGGGATCAGGTGGGTGGTCCCATTGATGCACATGCGCGAGTACCAACTCCTGGTACTGTGCACGCGCACGCATACGCGCCGGGGAACACGCGCGCGTTCCTTAGTTCAAAACTATGACCGGGCTGTTGACGGTTTGTTTTCTCAACCGTCTCTCTCATTGGGCTTTTTCTAATGTGGTGCGATTAACATTTAATACTTAAGACTTGTATTTGAACTCCCAAAATTACTTTGTTCGTGAAAAGCAAAAAATGTTGGTGCTGAAAATTTGCAATGAAATCAGAAACGAAAGGAAACACCCAGGCAGCATCTGTGAAGTTATCGCATAATTTCAGACCAGACGGAATGTAATTTCAAAACAGTTGCAAGGGTCAAGATTTGTGGCATAGTGACATAAAGGTAACAACTTTGCCTTCAGTCACACTCTGGCTAAAATAAGATCAGTGTGTGGTCAGGCAATTATGTGGATGTAATGTTAAACAACATTTAACCACCATATCTAGACTATGTATCATGCATTAATGAATAATGGAAATGCTTGTGGGATATAGGTAAAGCAGTGTTACTTCTGCAACCATAATTGCTTATGCAAAGTGAATGAACTAACCTACACCAGTGTATAATTGTTTCAGCAAAGAGCTGAGTTAGCTAAAATGTACATACAAGAATGTAGACTATGTAAAAGGATACGTAGTTTCTTCTGAGTTAGCTAAAATGTACATTCAAGAATGGAACATGCCTGCAAACAATGGAAGATGTTACAGACAAATGGATACGTTGAAAAAGAACATCAAGATATTCCAAGCTCAGCAAATTTCCCTCATGTTACCACTGAAATGAGCCAAGTCACTTATGGGGGGGTTGTCGCCTGGCTTGGAGTAGGGGGAGAAGTAAACAAGGGCGGGGCAGAGCTCAGCTGGGCAGGGGCAGAGCTCAATAAGGAATATTGATAGGTTTGAAGGCCAATGAGGTAAATGGGGAAGTACCGGGAATTAAACTGTTTAAATTGTGGAGTAATTTCTGATTGGGGTGGCTACTTGCTAGTCACCCCTTCTTGCAAGAACGTTTCAGTAAAATCTGCTGCTTCAGAATTTGACTCGGACTGAAATTTATTATATTGTGAGCTCTGTTTCTCACAATGCTCGATGTTGATTAAAACGTCAAGACATTTGTCTCAAGAAGAATGCAACATTTATCATATATGTTAGGTCAGCTAACATTACAGGCCAACACTCAGGCCATATCACACGACAGTGGTGTTTGACCCAAGAAATCATGTCATGGTGTCACGTTATTTAATGTTTCAAATTAATGATTTTTTTTATCAGAACTGGGGAAAGTTAAAGATCTAATAGGTTCTGAGCAAAAGATAAGACGAAATTAAGATTTGTGATAAGATGCAGGTAAGTAGAGATCAATGACAGAAAAGTTAGTCTCATAGGCTAGAAGGGAAAGGTGATAGAGCAAGAACAGAAACAAAACAAAAAATGTCTTGAGCAGGTGTGCACTGGAATTAAAGGCTAAAAATGACAACAGTATTTTCTGGTTCTGTTGCCATCCCAGCCTCCACGCCCATTTTGCCAGGAGTCCACACCGAACACCAGTTCTCCAACTTCTTCTTGACTCCTCCAGGACTATGACCTTGCCAATAAGCATTAAGCCATTGATTTCAGCCAGCTTCTTACCTCATCTCTTCATAAACCGGTCCAAGAAACCAAATGACCTCCTGTTCTTCTGTCTTATGGTCTTTATGGTGTTCTGGTGATCTTGAACAGCTGATCCTGAACAGCTCTCTACCTGCTTCCCAAGCTGAATAGATAGGTCTGCTCTGGTGAACACATCGATTTCCCTGTTCCACTAAATAAATTTTTTCCAATTTCGACTCAATTTATCTTTCTCCAATCTATCTGTATTTGGGATGTTGCAAGAGAAGGAGGGGGGAGCTGGGGCGTCATGTAATTTACGATTTGTGTCCAACCCAGTTCTAAAAATTTCTTAAATTTTCTTATGACAATAATATATCGGTGTTGGGACTCTTGCTATTTGTGGTATGTATATTTGATTTAAACTTGAATGTAGGAAGATTGATCATCGGTTCTTAGATGATATGAAATTTGTTGGGCTGCTAAATTGTGAGGAGTATCACCTTACATTGCAGGAATGTATAGACGGGCTGCTCAGATGGTTTGATCAATGGAATTTAATCTGGTTAAGTCTGAGGTGATTCATTTGGGCAGGACAAGTAAAGCAAGAGAATCATGGTGAATGGTAAGACTTAGGAAAACACCTTGGTGTGCTGGTTTTTGGGTCTCTTAATGTCAGACAGGTAAATAAATTTATTAAGAAGGCCTGTGGAATATTTCCCTTTATTAGCTGTGGCATAGAGTTTAAGAGCAGGGACGGTACTGGAATTGGATAAAGCATTGATTTGATAGTAGCTAGAGTATTATGTACAGTCTGGAATCCACACTATAGGAAGGATATGATGGCAGTAGAAAGATGCACAAGAAATTTACCAAGATGTTGTTTAGGCTGGAGAGTTTTAATTATGAAGAGAGATTGGATACATTGCTGTTGTTTTATTTGGAACAGAGGAGACTGAGGGGAGACATGATTGAGTTGTATAAAGTAATGAGAGGCATAGTTAGTGTAGACTGAAAGGAACCTTTCCTCTTGTTATGGACCAGGTCAGGCCTCCTCAAAGTATTTTAAGAAAGTAGCCTGGACCCTCACGTTTTCTTATTTTAAAGGCAGATGTGAAGTGAATATCATGCGTGTGATGCAGCTGGTCAAATCTCTTGGCTTTAAGCAAAACAGAATTTTGAAACATGAACAAAATTAAACAGAATTTGGAATAACTTAATTATTGAAAAACTTAATCAACCTGATACAGCAACTTAACTAAGGAACTATTCCAACTCTGTACCCTTTAACAAAATGGTAAATTGAAACGTAGTTTCTTACTAGCAGGAGGGAACAACATCCAAAGAGATTTCAGAGTGAATGTCACTCAGGAATCATTTTCTGAAGCTTGCAACCTTCCTGGACTTCAGTATCTTGTGACTGCTACAGCTAAAACAAACTCAAAAAAACCTGAACTGGAAGAACTGGCCACTCCCTTGCCATTGCTAAACTAGGCTCTTCCTAGACCTCTCAACACCTCTACCTTTACGACCTCTTTTTAAAAAAAAACACCCAAGGACAAGATAACCTTGTTAAAGTGACAGCATTGTCACACCCTTGGTGGAGGAATGAATGACCAGGGGACATAGCTTTAAGGCAAGAGGCAGGAGGTTTAAAAGGGATGTGAAGAAAAACCTTTTCACACAGAGTGTGGTGGGAATCTGGAACTCAGTGCTTCTAAGGGTGGAAGAGCCCTCATAATTTCCATGAGTATTCAGATGTACTGTTGCAAGACATACAAGACTTTGGGCCAAGTGATGGAAAATGAGTTTAGAATATTTAGATGTTTGTTTTTGACTGGCATGGACTCGATAGGCAAAATGGCCTTTGCTCTGTGCTGTAGGCCTCTATAACTTCATAACTCTTCCAGAGCTGTGCTTTCCTGGGAAAGATCCGGTCACACTTGTAATTTTTCCATCTGTGAGGGCATTTATGTATCATAATTATTTAATGTTTTGAATACAAATGTGAAAAAAACAGAATTTTTACCTTGGTGATATGTTTTCATTGCACTTCATTTTCTAATTTAAAGGGGGAGGGATATTGTGCATTTATGTGAGTGTGGCACTTGAAAAGCACAGCTGGTCAGGCAGCATCCGAGGAGCAGGAGAGTCGATGTTTTGAGCATAACACTCAGTAAGTGTTTAGGACTATTACTTAAAGAGTCCAATGATTGACCGTTTTGGAGAGAAGCAACTTAATATGATCCTTGCTGCCTGCAGAGTGAACACCTTGTTTTATAAAACTTCTGTTAAGCACTTTGGCCTCCTATCCTTCTTGATATGTAACACTCCCACTTCCACTTCCTTCCCAATTTTCAACCAGCTGAATTTTAAAAAGTGCCTTGAAACTCCCATCTATCTGCTGAAGCTACAGTATAATGGCATGGTGATGTAATATTCATGTCATTTGGCTTGTTAAGAATTTCATTTGCCCATTAGTTACTTCTGAAAACATGATGGATGTGAGTTGCCAATTTAAGACTCACCAGCCCATGGGGACTATGTCAAGGATGGATGGGAAGGCAGTGGACTAGCCACCTAACACTTTAAGTGCCATCACATCTGAAAGCATGTCCAGTAGGGAGCAATAAAATCCAACTGTTTATTTTTGTCCATAAACAGTTAGCATTTTAAAGAAAAAGCAAAATATTGCAAATGATGGAAATTTAAAATAAAAACAAAAAATGCTGGAGAAACTCCAGAACAAGAGAATGAGAAGAAATGTCATTGAATTTGAAATGTTTACTCTGTCGCTTCACAGATGTTATCAAACTCCACTGAGGTTTTTCACATTTTCTGTTTTTATTTCATTTTAATAATCATAACTTAAACTGGAAATTTCTCCTGAAGGAATTGTAAGCTGTCTATTTCGATTTTCCAATTGCATAGCTGTATACATGTGCAACTTAGAACATTAGTGATGGCTTGTGATACTTATTTTGTAAGCAAGAACACAGCGGCCAGGCTATTACTTACCAGAAACCCTTGCTGTTACTTACATCTGTTTAGATACTGGGCATGTGAAGGTACATTCTGAATTGGGGACATGGAAATTATTTACAAAAGTAGTGTTTGACCCAGAACTTGAGCAAGACATATAGTGGAACCCTAAAATAGTGGAATCATTCTGTACATGTAATTTGCCGGTTGAATCCTAAAATCCTAAAGAATTGAAAGAGAATGATCTGTCTATTATGCCTCTGTTGACTCTGTGAAAGATCTTTTGTACTTACTCCCAAATCTCCTCTTCTTGTGTATAACTCTGAAAATTTCTAATCCTGGAGTACATTCTAAAATTATTTTTGGAATCAACTTCTGCTACTTTTTCATGTCAAATCTTCCAGAGGCTAATGAATATGTGTTTAAAAAAAACTTCCATTTTCCCTCTAAATCTTCTGCCAATGATTTTTAAATCTATGACTTCTGGTTTTCACCCCCTCACCAGCATAATCTGTTCTATCAAATCTCTCCATATTTTGAAAACCTCTATTAGGTCCTCTCTTAACCTCCTCTTGGATCGAGGTACAGTCTATTTTTTCCAATCTCTCCTCATCATTGATGTTCCTCATCCTTGGTAAACCTTTGTACCCTTCTCAAATAGAATAGAATCGATTAGCAATTTATTGTCACTTGGATTTATGAAAATACAGTGAGATGTATATAATTCAATTCAGCACCTATTAATTACAGAAATTATAAAAGTAATTGAGATAAAGTTAGAACAAAGTTGCCAATGCTGAAGCCATTGCTCAAACCCTTGCCTGAAGCCACCACATTGCCATCAGAGCCACAAGGAATCAACCGGAACCATCA
This sequence comes from Chiloscyllium punctatum, assembly GCF_047496795.1. NCBI lineage: Eukaryota > Metazoa > Chordata > Chondrichthyes > Orectolobiformes > Hemiscylliidae > Chiloscyllium > Chiloscyllium punctatum. Next base: position 47,758,115 of record NC_092779.1, read on the forward strand.
TACCGCCACTACTGAAACTGCCACACCACTGTCAGCAGGAACAGACCACCGACAATGAAGCTTTCAATAATGGCACAGCCACTGTGGCCACAAGGAACAGACATTTGGATCCACCAAGCTGCCACTCCTGTAGTAGGCCTCGCAACTGCCTTCCTCCACTGCAGCCATAGAAAAGAAGACAAAGTGAAATTTGGTACAAAAAGGAATGAATAAATAAAACAAAAAAAAAGAATGCAGCCAGCCAGGTGAAGAGGTGCATATGGGCACTGAACCCGAACACTTCTTACCCTGCCACCGCAATATTCGGAAATTAATCTGGACAGAACAAAGGCATATCAGTAAGTGACCATATTGAAGATTGTGATCATAATTCAGATTTAGGATAGCTATGAAAAGGATAAGAATGGACTAGGAATAAAAGTTCTGAACAAGGGAAAGGCTGATTTTTATGAAGATAAGATATGGTTTGGGAGTAGTGGTCTGGGAGCAGCTACTTTCAGATAAAACAGAGTCAGAGTAGTTGGAGGCATTAAAGAATGAAATAATGAGAGGGTAACTAAGTTCCAGTAAAGACAAAGGATGGAACCAAAATTGGAGAACTCTGAATGTCACAAAACATAAAAGTCAAGGAAAGTAAAGGTTATAATTGGGGGTGGGTGAGGATATAAAACCTGAATACAGGCTGAGGTAACTAGTTGTTGTCAGGAACAACCATTTAACAGATGCTCTTAATAACATGGTGGCAATAAAATGGCTTCTTGATGCTAATAACATGAAAAAATGGCTTCTAGGCTGCAAATTGACAACTCTGCTAAAGCTGCATAAAATGGCTTTTAAGTTACTAACTCCTAATTCTGCTATTGCTGCATAACAGTCTGCTTCAATAGACATTAGCAGACAATGCTTCCTTGACAGCATAGAAATAACTAGACTAGATAAGACATTACTGGCCATCCTAACTGATCTTCAGATGCAGGTGCAATAGCTCAGTTAGTGAGATAAGGGTGGCCTGTGTGTTGGAAAACAATGTTGGTTCCCAGGAAATATCATTGGACCAAGTAACTGTCAAATAAAGCAGTATCATTAGTGAGTTTTGAGAAGATTTGTAGCTCAGGTTGAGCTTTTGGATGTAGGTTTGCTCGCTGAGCTGAAAGGTTCATTTGCAGACATTTCGTTACCTCACTAGGTAACATCTTCAGTGGGCCTCAGGCGAAGCAATGCTGAAAATTCCTGCTTTCTATTTATATATTTGGGTTTCTTTGGGTTGATGATATCATTTCCTGTGGTGATGTTATTTCTGTGGTGAAGTCACCTCTTGTTCCTTTTCTCAGGGGTAGTAGATGGGGTCTATCAACAAACGCATCGAGTTAGATCCCATCTACCACCCCCTGAGAAAAGGAACAGGAAGTGACTTCACCACAGGAAATAACATCACCAACCCAAAGAAACCCAAACATATAAATAGAAAGCAGGAATTTTCAGCATTGCTTCGCGTGAGGCCCACTGAAGATATTACCTAGTGAGGTAACAAAACATCTGGAAATGAACCTTTCAGCTCAGCTAGCAAACCTACATTCAATAGAGATCAACAGAAATGCTCCCTTGACAGCATAGAAGTAGCTAGACTAGATAATACATTACTAGCCATTCTGACTGATTTTCAGATGTGGATACAATGGCTCAGTTAGTGAGATAAGGGTGGCCTGTGTGTTGGAAAAAAAAATTGGTTCCCAGGAAATATCATTGGGCCAAGTAACTGTCAAATAAAGCAGTATCGTGTATTGATTGGTAATTGTTTGAATGTACTATACGATCATAGCCTGTACTCTTCTTTAAGAAAAATATAAAAATGTCTTTGTTTTAAGCCATGTATGCAGCTCCTCTGAGGAACATGGAATTGTATAACCTTTGAGTTTTTGGACGATCTGTGCCCGGCTGTATGAAGAAGTAAAGAATGAAGTCTTAAAGAACCAGACTGATTGGGCAATAAGCACTCACAATCACGGAACAGACAGAACACCCCTGGGTGTAGCAGCGGTGTAAGAGCCTTGAGTCCTCCACTATTGAGTTTAGAGGAATCGGCCGGCCAGATCTGAGTATTTCCTCTGTTTAGTTTTTACTCTCATTCAAATTGCCGTATATTATAACAAGACTGTCAGGGTTTTAGAATGTCGAGAATGTTTTGCAGAAATCATTGATCTTGTTGTTCATTGTCGGGTTGTTGATTAGTGAAAGTTTTAGGTTGAGATTATCTTCTCTGTTGTATCTGTTTGGCTTGGCTTGTCTTGCTTTGCTACTTTGTCTTGTTTGTCTGCTATGGTTTTGTTCTGTTTGTTTTGGTGTTTGTTCTTTATTTATGAAGTAGAGAGGGTAGTTGCTGCTTTTGTCTTGTTAAAAAAGATAGCTGGCCAGTGATACAATTCTTGCACACTTGTTTAAGCAGCTATGTGCCAGAACCAGGATTTAGGAGGCTAACCTCCCTAACTTTGACTGTTCTGGAAGGTGAGTGCCTCATTACCCTTAAAATGTTCATGTGTGTGTGTGTGAGAGAGAGAGAGACTTAGTGCTGATTCCCTGCAGCTTGTAGAATGTTTAACCCTTTCAGATTCGGTTTGGATGTACATTTGCTTGTTAGTGATTGAATGTTTGTATTTTGTTCCCTGGAGCTCGAGATCCAGGACTGATTTGAATTTGATTTGCATTTTGGGAATTTAACATTATTTCTTTTAAGGTTAAGCTTCCATCAGTGATTATGAAATGAAATATTAACCCATTCTTCTTACAGGCCATGACTGCTCTACTGTCAATTTCTTACTTAATTTCAAATCAGTTTAATATGGAGGAAGACAACATTATCATCTTTTTAAAAAATGCCTTCTCCTTTGATTCTGTACCATTTAACATCAGTATAAACTTGCTCCCAAATTCCCCATTATTTCATGCTATTGCCAAAGATCATTTTTCCCCTTCTCACCCCTACGTCTTGTACTAATGAAAGAATTAACTAAAGGAAGCAAAGCAGTAGCATTAAATTTGGGCCTCAGGTGCAGAATCATTCTGTTGCAGGATGAGAGCAGGTCTCTGCTCAACTTTAGTTATAATCTAAACCTAACACAGGAAAATCACTTCAGATTTTAACATTTGCTCATTGAGTGGAGAAATTGCATGAACCTTATTTAATTTAGTTAAATTTTGTAAAACTGGAAGTGTAAAGGTAGATCTAATACATCCCAAACCAACAGCATTGTTTTTAGAAAATGATACTAGCAGATTTAACTTTTATTTCAGACTCGTTTGTTTTACTTAATTTTAAGACTCCTGTGTTTCATTGGTGATTATGGTGTGCCAGTTGTAGCTTTACTTTATATCAAATCCCCTCCCTCAATGGCAACTGAAGTTTCAGTTCAACATTATGTTGTGATAAATCATGTAACAAAATTACCATCCTCTTATTAATATCTGTGTCTTTGGATTTAGCCATTATTTGTGCATTAGAAGTTTTTTGTGCCATGTGAGTAGACAAGACCTTCTAAGGCAGCTGCAGTCATTTCACGGCCTATAGCATTGAAAATGAGCAATGACTGGTCAGGACCACTTAAGGAGCCTAATCTGGGATTTACATTAAGGGACTAGACCAGATAATTATAATGAATCTCAGGGTTGGAAACTGTATATATTTTTCTTAGTCACTTGTTCAGTTTCCACCTCTGCATTACAGATCATGATTGTTAAAAAATAATAAATAAAATAATCAATTATATTAGCCCTGAATCACAAAATCAGAATTAATTGGCAGGATTGCTTGGTTTTATTCCTTTACACATTGTCAGTGACTTGTCTCATTGCCTCATGGTTAATTTGAAGCATGGCTGCATTAATTGGTTGCTAACTAAAGAATGGAAAGATACCTTACTAGCCAGTCGAAGGAACTCTGCATGTGATTGGGGGATAGAGGTATGTACAGTAGATGGAACTCCCACAATCTGGAAGGTGTTCATAGCTGACTGTGAATGGGTGGATGAAAAACCAAAAGGGACATGAACATGAGATGAAAAAAATAGAAGGGACATAGAAACAGTGTAAAGCCACTAAGGCTAAGGAATATACAAACAGAAATAAAGCAACAACGCTGTAAAATAAAGAACTTAGGCTCGGGATTCCGAGTAGAATCTATGTTTGGCATACTGACCCTATTTGAGGATGGGGATCTTATTCCTGGATACCCGCTGAGCCCCTAACATTTCCTGGCCTGAACCAGACTGAACCATGATGCAAGTTAGAGATAAAACTGATTATATTCAGTGCCCTCGTGACCCCAAATGCTGTGTGCCAGCCCTGACAGGGTTGATTGGGACCAGGATACCCACTGGGGCAGAACCTACCTCAGGTGCCCACCCAGCGACCGCTGCTGAGGAACCTTTTCCCGAGGGGACCATGGAAATGGGAACAGGCAGGCCCCAGTATTATACCTTTGAGACTAGGAACAAGATAGCAAAATCTTTCAGGGACAAAGGCTGGCACTTGTTTTAACTGTGGAAATGTGGCCACTGGGGAGTGATGTATCTTTAATGTTACCTTGGAGCTAACGTGGGGAATCGACATGCTTGTGTCCTAGCAAAAGGAAAATCTGCTAATATACACTGACTCTTCGGTGTGCTTTTGGTGTGACCTACGATTATGGAGCCTTGTGGGAACATACAGGACTTTTCACCCCCATGGGGCAGCGTTATAGTAATGCTGTTCTATCCAATCAATTTGGCAGTTATCAAGATGTTCAGTTCACTCTGATGCCACTGATATTCTCCAAAGTAATGGGCAGGTGGATGCTGCTGCCAAGCAGGCAGCCTTACACCCCAAACTTCTAGTCCCATTGGGTCCCCAGTAAAACCCAGACAGAGACAATATGGGGACAGGTATGGCAGACCTGCGTACGGTACAGAAATCACAGGGGAAGCCACCTGCTGAAGAGCACAAACTATGGACTCAAATAGGGTACTCCCTCGATACTCAAACCAAAATGTGGGTGACCCCTACTGGACGAGTTTGTGTTCCTTCTTTGCTGCTGCCTATTTTAGGTGATTATGTGTATTTTGTACACACTTGGGCAAGGGGGGAATGGTTTATACTCTATTACAATGGACATGCCGTAGCCCCCAACATCAATGGGAGGGGCCCTTCCAGGTTCTCCTCACCACCCCTACTGCTGATAAGGTCACCTGGCACCTCCATCATTGCAAGATCATCGGACGAGCCCCTTGCAAGGGGGGAGATGAAGAAGATTGAACTTACACCTATATGTGGACTCGTCGTCATTGGCATTAGTGCTCAAGAAGGGACTGTTTAGCCGTGTGATCCTGAGCAACCAGAGACCGTTGACCATTTATGCCAAAAAGATGTCCTTGTGTGCCAAGAGGCTGACTCCTTTGATGCACGGAAAGTTACCAAGAATGACTGTCGCAATGGTCAGTTGCATCAAGAAGATCAAACAGTTCATTTACAGGACTCGTCTCAATGGTCTTTACCCTGTCAAGGTGTTTTGTGCCAGTTGTGCTATGGGTGGCCCTGGTAAGCCTTGCCCCTACCCAAAGAGATCTAATCCTGCACACCGCAAAAGAGAAAAGGGGGAAATGCTGTCTTTCACTAGAAATTTGTTTTTTCAAAGTCACAATGAAATAATCGGCTGGGATGAAGTGGTCTGTTACTCCCTCATATCAGCAAAGGACTCCTTGACCCCTTCCCCCCCTCCTGAATTCTAATGACCGAGTATGGAAGACTTCTAAGGCATTTACCAGACATAATGTTTCTTTTGACTGTTACTTATCCCCACCTGCTAGTTGCTTGTGGACTTCCTCTAATAAGTCCAGGGTAGCCTATCCAAATTGTTACAACAGTACAGGATGGGGTTGTGCTTACGTAAATGTGACTAAGAGTATTCCATGTGCCTTGGTTAAATGTACTCCACTGTGGGGCCTCACATCTCATGCATATGCCTACAAGAGGAGCGTGTCTCTGTTATTGCTAGTATTCAGGCTCTTTGTGGTATGGGTAATGGCACCCACCTTAATTATGAAACCCCTAATGGCACCAATTGTGGGATGGAAGGAACCACTCTGGGACAATAACCGCATCTCTTACCGAAAGACGCACCTTTATTTATTGAACAGCTTTCACCTAAGCGCCCAGGGAGACCACACTTTGTAGCCATCGATAACTGTACGTTCAGGGTGGTCACAAAGATAGGTCTGCTTCTTATTGGGAAGCCCCCATCATTACTTCTATTTTCCTAGCAAAACCGGTACGCTCTCACTACCTACACGCCAAAGAGGGTGGGGTTTGCACCATAGTGAAGGGCAAGTGTATAGCGGGGTTATTGACCTCATCAAGAACATTACCAAGCATGTAGATAACATCCGCACCTTCGTCCATCAAATGACAGAAGACACTGGATAGGGAGATTTGGGCTTTGACTCATTGTACAACTAGTTGGTAAACCTGACAATGTAAACTGATATTATTTTAATTTGCACTTTGCTGGCATTGCTATTGTTAAATGTATTATTGCCAAGATAATAACTTCTGTTGACAACATCGGTTCCCCCCCAGAAAATGCTTCTTCTCTGTCCAAATGAAGTTGAAGAGGAGCGGTTGCCTACCTCTGCTTCCTCTTCCTGCTCCTTGGAAGTATGGTAGTCTCTAGCGTTCATTCGATTGGATTGATCTAATCTACACCCTCCCATCCTATGGTGTGGTCATGGAATGACCAAAGTGGGGGGAAGATGAGAATTTGAAACCTGAATACAGGCTGAGGTAACTAGTTGTTGTCACAAACAACCACTTATCAGATGCTCTTAATAACGTAGGTGGCAATAAAATGGCTTCTAGGCTGCAAATTGGCAGCTCTGCTAAAGCTGCATAAAATGGCTTTTAAATTACTAACTGCTAATTCTGCTATAGCTGCATAATTGACTAACCACAGTCTGATTCAATAGAGATTATCAGACGATGCTCCCTTGACAGCATAGAAATAAAGACATTCATGGCCATCCTAACTGATCTTCAGATGCAGGTGCAATGGCTCGGTTAGTGAGATAAGGGTGGCCTGAGTGTTGAAAAGCGAAGTTGGTTTCCAGGAAATATCATTGGACCAAGTAACTGTCAAATAAAGCAGTATCATGTATTGATTGGTAATTGTTTGAATGTACTAGGTGGTCATGGCCTGCATCTTTCTTTTGGGGAGAAAAGCTTATGGTAGATAGCAAGGGCCCAGGTCCATACAGGATTACAAAAGGTGTGAGGGCAACTAATGGAAGAGAATGCATGCAAAAGCATTGATGAGTGGAATAAAGGAAAATCAAAAGTGGTGTTATAAATATATGAAAAAAAGAGAGTAACTAGGGACCACAGAAATAATCTGTGTGTTGATGTGTTGGCACAGTCCTTTACATCAGTCGTTTTTTTGTTCATGGTATGTGGCTGAGGCATAGAATACAAAAGCAAGGAAGTTTGCTTGCACCATATTAGATATTGGTTAGTCCGCAACTCAAGTACTATGTGAAGTTCTCGTCACCACATTCAATGTAGGCTCTAATTGTATTCGAAAGCATATACAGGAGAAATATCATGGCTAAAGAATTTGAGATATGAAGTAAGATTTGATAGGCTTGAGTTATTTTTATTGGTTAAGAGAGGAGCTCATTTAGGTGTATAAGATTAAGAGGACCGTAAATAGCATGCATAGGAAGGGACTTTTCCTCCGTTTTCCTCCAGCAGGGGTTAATAACCAGGAGGCATAGATTTAAGGTAAGAGGTGAAAGGCAAATAGGAGAGTTGAGGACAATGATTTTCACTCCGAGCACTGGTTGAGACAGAAATTCTTGTGGCATTGAAGAACAGTCTAGATATTCATTTGCATTGCCATAACCTCCAACACTCTGGGCCAAAAACTGGCAAATGGGATCAGTGCAGTCAGATATTTGTTGACAGGCACAGACATGCAGGGTTGAAAGGGCTCATTCAGTGGTATAAACATCTTGGAATCCATATTTAGGGGAAATAGATGGTACTGTGGTTTGTGCTGTGAGCAGAAAACATTTCTGACTGCAAAAATATTTGATTGAACTCTATCTAACCATTTTAACTATTGGCATTTATCTGTGGTAATAGAGGATGGTTAGCTGTTTGTAAGTGAAGTATTAAGAACTAAGTAGCTTTCTATCTAAAGAATGATTTAGAAAAAACTTCAGAAAGATAGTGGAACTAGCTGTGAAGTATCAGGGTATTATTACCCACCCTGCAAATCGTAAAATCTGAGGAGGAACAAGAGAACCCTGTGAACCTGCTTTACTTCTTTATCGACAAAGGGAAAAAGGGACAGCCTTAGCATTTTCGGTATTACACAAAAGGAAGAATTGGACGCTGTTGACTTGCATACAGATGAAGAGTTGGGCAAATTATTAGCTTTCATGGATACAATTTATCAAAAAGATGATTTGTTAACTGCTTATTGCAGTGATTGTAACAAGGGCAGCCAGTTGGACCTCATAGAATATGAGTTCCGTCATTAGGGCTGTTAAGGAGCCAGTCAAAGAGCCCTGGCTGACGGATAAGCACAGGAGTATCAGATATCCTGTTCACTTTGAGAACTGCTCTGAGGTGTTGATGACTTTTCATTTGCAAGTAAAGGCTGACTTGGTGATGGCATCCTGGAGTTATTTCAGTGGCAATTATAGAAAAGAATACTTCTAAGGAAATTTGCTCACAACAGTTATCTTTGAGTTGGGGTAAGCATTTCTGGCATCATGCTGCTATCTGTGAAGCTTGACTTGTTCTATCCTGCCAGCATTTTTGCAGCAGATAATGGAGTACATTTTGCAAGGTCTCCCTAGATTGCATTTATCTAGATGATGTGCAAATAACAATGACCTACTTAGGCTACAGAGTTGATAAGACTGGGTTACACTTGTTGAAAGATAAAGTGAAGGTGATCAAAGGTGGCTTGGAGGAGAACTTGTAAGTGGTGGTTTCCCCATGTATCTGCTGCCCTTGTCTTCATGAATGGAAATGGTCATAGATTTGGAAGGTACTGTCTGAGGATATTTGCTTAATTTCTGCAGTGCATTTTGTCGATGGTGGAGTGAGTGGATGCTTGGGGATGTAGTGCCAATCAAGCCGGCTGCTTTGTCCTGGATGGTTTCAAGCTTCTTCAGTGTTGTTGGAGCTGCACCCATCCAGGCAAGTGGGAAGTAATCCATCACACTCCTGACTTGTTCATCTTCGGTAAAAATCTTAAAAATAATCCATAACAAGTGCACTGCATGCAGACAAAACAGATTTCATCAAAGTCAAAGTCTCGGGGAAAATAAAATGGTGAGCCTTAAAACACAAAACATAAAGTAAGGTCACTGGAAACCAGTTTCAATCAGCAAGACACAGTTTATTCTAAAAGAGAGGGGCTTAAAGTGTTGAGAGACTGAGAAAGGTCATTGATAAGATGGAAAAATAATTGTACAGTTTTGGAACCTGATGCTGATTGAGTTTTGGGGCTGATTTCCTCGAATTCTGGGAGTAGTAATTATTGGAACTTTGAGGAAGAAAAAGAACACTTTAAAAAGGAGGAAGAGAGACAAAGGCAGTGACCACATGGGCAGTGATTCAAATGGAGAAAGCAACCGACACTGCTGTCGGACCCAGCAGCAACTTGCACAGCTGCTCGCTTTGATGTCTGGTTTCAAGTATATCTGCACATAAGGAGTTCATTTTAGGTAAAATAAACAACGAAATTCACAGCTGACTTTGGAGAACTTGTGTGGGGAACTCACAGCAGGGAAGTAGCTAAGTGGCTTTTTTAAATGTAATATTACTGTTTTTCTTTTGTAAATCTACAATAGTGAGTAGAATGGGTTTTTTTAATTATATGTTGTTATTGAGGTATGTCTGTTTGGTTAAACTTTAAAAATATAAAAAGATAGGTACTGAATTAGTCTGGAGCCGTGTTTTTAGAGCAAAAAGACTGCTATTGTCTATGTAGATTGTTAAGGTACGAAGAAGGCCTTCAGTAAAGTGATATGCTCTTCCTGTTAGTTGTGGGAGATTAGGGAGAGTTTCCACGTTACTGATAATTATGTTCCACTAACTATGTTTGGTTGCAAATCCTATCAGATCGCATGTATCAGTTGGAGTGGCAGTTAGAGGCAATAAGGAATTTACAGGAGCTAGAGGGTGTGTTGGATTACAGTTGCAGGGAGGGAGATTAACCAAAGATATGCTCAGATAATTGTGGACCTCCAAGAAAGGTAGGAGAGGGAGGCAGGTTGTGCAGGAGTCTCTTGTAGCTATCCCCGTCTCGAACAAGTATGCGGTTTTGGAAAATGTGTAGGGGGTGATGGACTGTCAGGGGAACGTAGCACTGACAGCCAAATTTCTGGCTCTAATGTAATGAGGGGTATGTCAGGTTCCAAGCAATTGGTTGTGATAGGGGATCCCCTAGTCAGAGACACAGACAGACGATTCTGCAGCAAACAGCAAGACACCCGAATGGTTTGTTGTCTCCCTGGAGCCAAAATCAACGATATCTTGGATAGAGTGCAAGATATTCTCAAAGGTGAGAGGAACCAGCAGGAGGTTGTTGAACACATTAGAACTAACAACATAGAAAGAGAAAAGGCCAAGTTTCTGCGGAGAGAATATAGGAAGTTAGGCTGGAATTTAAAAAGTAGGTCCTTGAGGGAAGTAATAGGGCAGGAATAGGAGGATAGAGCAGATAAATGCATGGTTGAGGAGCTGGCATAGGGGAGAAAGATTCACAGTTATTGATAGAAGTGACTTGCGAACGAAGAATGATTTGCACCTGAATTGGAAGGCTTCTAATATACTGGTGGGGAGATTTGCTAAAGTTGCTTGGGGGGATTTAACTGAGGAGAGAGGAAGAACCCATGGAGATAGTGAGGAAAGAGATCAGTCTGAGACTGGTACAGTTGGGAAAAGGAGTAAGTCAAACAGACAGGAACACAGTAGAGAATTGAGATAGGATTGATGAATTAAACTGCATTTATTTCAGTGCAAGAGGCCTAACAGGTCAGGCAAATGGACTCAGGGCATGGTTAGGAACATGGGTATGGGATATCATAGCAATTATAGAGATGTAGCTCGGATGGACAGTACTGACAGCTTAATGTTCCATGATACAAATGCTATAGGAAGGATAGAAAGGTGGGTAACAGAGGAGGGAGAGTGGCATTTTTGATAAGAGATCACGTTACAGCTGTACTTAGGGAGGATATTCCTGGGAATACATCCAGGAAAGTTATTTGAGTGGAAGTGAGAATTAAGAAAGGGATGATCACCTTATTGGGATTGTATTATAGACCCCGTAATAGTCAGCAGGAAGTTGAGAAACAAATTTGTAAGGAAATCTCAGTTATGGTAGGGGGATTTTAATTTGCCAAATGTAGCCATAGTGTTAAGGGCTTGGATGGAGTGGAGTTTAAGTGTGTACAAGAAAACTTTCTGATTCAATATGTGCATGTACCTACTAAAGAAGGTGCAAAACTTGACCTATCTTTGGGAAATAAGGCAGGGCAAGTGACTCAGCTATCAGTGGGGGAGCACTTCAGGGCTAATGATATAATTCTATTAGTTTTAAAATAGTAATGGAAAAGGATAGACTTGATATAAAAATTAAAGTTTTAAATTGGAGAAAGGCCAATTTTGACAGTATTAGGCAAGTACTTTCAAAAGTTGATTGGGAGCAAATGTTCACAGGTAAAGGACTGGCTGGAAAATGGGAAGCCTTCAAAAATGAGGTAACAGAAGTCCAGAGACATTATCTTCCTGTTAGAGTGAAAGGCAAAGCTTATAGGTTTAGGGAATGCTGGATGAGTAGAGAAATTGAACTTTTCATCAAGAGTAAGACAGAAGCATGTGTCAGGTATAGCCAGTAAAAATAGAGTGATTTCCTAGAAAAGTATGAAGGCAGTAAGAGTGAGGGAAATCAGGAGGGCAAAAAGGGGACATGAGATAGCTTTGGCAAGTTAAATTAAGGAGAATCCAAAGGAATTCTAAAATGCATTAAGGACAAAAGTGTAACTAGGGAGAAAATAGGACCCCTTAAAGATCAGCAAGGCCACCTATGTGTGGAACTGCAGGGGTTGGAGGAGCTGCTAGATAGTATTTTGTATCAGTGTTTACTGTGGAGAAGGATGTGGAAGATAAAGAACTTGGGGAAATAAATAGCAACCTCTTGAAAAATGTCCATATTACATAATGGAGGAGGTGCTAGATGTCTTAAAATGCATAAAAGTGAATAAACCCCTGGGACTTGATCAGGTGTACCCTAGAACTCTCTGAGGTACTAGGGAAGTGATTGCTGGGCTCCTTTCTGAGGTATTTGTATCATCAATAGCCACAGGTGAGGTGCCAAAAGATTGGAGGTTCGCTAATGTGATACCACATTTAAGGTGGTAAGGAAAAGCCAGGAAACTCTAAATCAGTGAGCCTGACATCAATGTGGGCAGGTTGTGGAGGGAATACGGAGGGATCTACATTTATTTGATTAGATTAGATTACTTACAGTGTGGAAACAGGCCCTTCGGCCCAACAAGTCCACACCGCCCCGCCGAAGCGCAACCCGCCCATACCTCTACATTTACCCCTTACCTAACACTACGGGCAATTTAGCATGGCCAATTCACCTGACCTGCACATCTTTGGACTGTGGGAGGAAACCGGAGCACCCAGAGGAAACCCACACAGACATGGGGAGAACGTGCAAACTCCACACAGTTAGTCGCCTGAGGCGGGAATTGAACCCGGGTCTCTGGTGCTGTGAGGCAGCAGTGCTAGCCACTGTGCCACTGTGCCGCCCACAAAGGCAGGGTAAGTAATTTGGGAAGGCAAAGACTGATTAGGGAAAGTCAACATGACTTTGTGCATGGGAAATTGTGTCTCACTAACTTGATTGAGTTTTATGAAGAAGTAACGAAGAGGATTGATGAGGGCATAGTAGTAGATATGAGCTATATGGACTTCAGTAAGGTGTTCGACAAGGTTCCCCATGGGAGATTGGTTAGCAAGGTTAGATCACACAATAGAGGGAGAACTAGCTAGTTGAATACAGAACTGGCTCATAGGTAGGAGTCAGAGTGTGGTGGTGGCGGCAGGTTACTTTTCAGACCAGAGGCAGTGTGCCACAAAAATCAGTGCTGGATCCACTGCTTTTTGTTATTTATATAAATGAATTGGATGTGAACATAGGAGCGATGCTTTGTAAGTTTGCAGATGACACCAAGATTGGAGGTTACCTCAGAATAGTCAAATGGGCCAATGGACCAAGGAATGGTGAATGGGTTTTAATTGAGATAAATGGTGCCGCATTTTGGAAAGGCAAATCAGGACAGAACTTATTCACTTAATCATGAGGTCCTGGAGAGTGTTACTGAACAAAGAGACCTTGGAGTGTTAGATTAGATTAGATTACTTACAGTGTGGAAACAGGCCCTTCGGCCCAACAAGTCCACACCGCCCCGCCGAAGCGCAACCCACCCATACCCCTACATCCACCCCTTACCTAACACTATGGGCAATTTAGCATGGCCAATTCACCTGACCTGCACATCTTTGGACTGTGGGAGGAAACCGGAGCACCCGGAGGAAACCCACGCAGACACGGGGAGAATGTGCAAACTCCACACAGTCAGTCGCCTGAGGCGGGAATTGAACCCAGGTCTCTGGCGCTGTGAGGCAGCAGTGCTAACCACTGTGCCACCGTGCCGCCCAAAGGTCTATAGTCAAGGTCATAGTTCCTTGAAAGTAATCTTGGGTAGACAGAATAGTGAAGAAGGCATTTGGTATGCTTTCCCTTATTGGTCAGACATTGGGTACAGGAGTTGGGACATCATGCTGCAGCTGTACAGGACGTTTGAATACTGCATGCACTTCTGGTCTCCCTGCAAAAGGAAGGATGTTGTGAAATGTGAAAGAAAAGATTTACAAGGACGTTGCCAGGGTTAGAAGGTTTGAGCTGTAGGGAGAAGCTGAATAGACTGGGACTATTTTCCCTGGGAACATCTGAGGCTGAGGGGTGACCTCGTAGAAGTTTATAAAATTATGAGGGGCGTGAACGGGGTACATAGACAAGGTTTTTTCCGATGGCGGGTGAGTCCAAAACTATAGGGCATAGGTTTAGGTGTGAGAGGGGAAAGATTTTAAAGAGACCTAAGGGGCAACTTGCTCACGCGAGGGTATGCCCATATGGAATGAGCTGCCAGACGATGCCTTGGAGCCGTGGTACAATTACAACACTTAAAAGGCATCTGAATGGGTATATGATTAAGAAGGGTTTAGAGCAACACGGGCCAAATGGAACCAAATTTATTTAGGATATTTGGTTAGCATGGACGAGTTGGACCAAAGGCTCTATTTCCATGCAGTATATCTCTATGACAATATGGTTGACTGTACACAATGAGGGGCAAGAGGTAAGGTCCTTGGATGGGGAACATGAAGTTCAAAATTGGAAGGCAAGGAAACATAGTATAAGCACAAACAGTGACTCTGGGAGAGAACATGCCTGTAGAAAGAGATCATGAATAGTATAAAATATTCCTTTTAATTGGAGGGTGAGATCAAACAGTAACAGTACGTGGGGGAGAGAACTTTTGTGGCATACTGTTAATGTCCATATCTCTGAGCCATGATGTCTGGGTTCAAGTCCTACCTGCTTGAGAGGTGAGCAATAACATTTCTGAATTGGTTCATTAGAAAATATCAGAAAGAAATAGAAGGCAAGATAGTGGAGAAGCTTATATACAAAGAATATAGACCAGGACAGGAATGCCTCAAGGAGAAATAGCCCATGTGATCAGGAAGCCTCATTGGTTCCAAGCAAATTAAAAGTTTCCAAGCAGCAAAAATTACAAAGCTGGAGAGAATTTGTACACTGACACAGCCATGCCTGATAGGAAAGAATCAAATTTATCATGTCAGTTCATGGCACAGGATTTTGGCAGGTCCATAAAGGTGGCAGCATAGATGGATAATTTTCTAAAGGTTTATGGAATTCTGTCCATCATTGGCTGAAGTATAAAATACAATAAGTAGGAATATAATGTATTATGGACCAGATCAAATCCCTCAAAATATATCAAGGAGATAGCCTAGACCCTAATGTTCATCTTATTTAAAAGCAAGTATAAAGGTATGGTGTTCCAGATGTAATTCGATTGGTCATACTACCAGGCTGTAAGTAAAACCCACTTTATTCTTACAGCACAGTTACAATACAAATAAAGAAAAAATAAATAGCATACCTTAAACTCTGTTGAAATACTTAACAACAGAATGTATTATTTCACTACTAATCAACTGTTCCAATATAGCTGTATCCCATGAACACACAAAGGCAAAGGTAAATTCAGCAAAACAGATTTTTCTTAGGTGCTATGTCTCCAGTCCAGGAGAAAAGAACACTGAAATAAACAATCTAGCAGCAGAGAAAGAACTTAATAGTTTAGCTGCAGCAGAGAGAGCTGTATCTAGCAGCTTCAACAGCTACCTTTTAAAACCCCCAACTTCAACTGAAAACAAAACTAGAACCATTGGTTTGTGTGAGCTTGCCTCCAACCCACTCATTCTCCTTTTGTCTAATAAAGAAAAACACTCAGGGAGCTCAAAGCTATTTAACTATTGCTTGTGAACGGCCTTTTTTTTCTAGAATCCCTACAGTGTGGAAACAGGCCCAATAAGTCCACACCAATCTTCTGAAGAGTAACCCACCCAGATCTATTCCCCTACTACTCTATATTTACCCTAGTTAATGCACCTAACCTACGCATCCCTGAACACTATGAGCAATTTCACATGGCCAATTCACCTAACCTGCACATTTTTGGATTGTGGCAGGAAACCAGACTACCAGGAGGAAACCCATGTAGACATGGGGAGAATATACAAACTGCACACAGATGGTGGCCTGAGGCAGGAATGGAACCTGGGTCCCTGGCACTATGAGGCAGCAGTGCTAACTACTGAGCCACCGTACCGTCCACATTGTGGCATCACTGGCAACACCTCTCTTCAAGAGAACCAGGTCAAAATAAACCTCTCTTAAATGCACACATTGTCAAAAAAACCATCAATATACAAAGATGGCTTCATTTTTCAAAAAGTTAGTCTCAAGCTATTGGTACTCTTAGAGTCATACAGTCACACAGCATAGAAACCGACCCTTGGATGCAATAAATCCACGCTGACTGTGGTCCTAAACTAGTCCCACCTGTTGTGCTTGGTCCATATCCCTCTATATATACATTACACTAAACTTAAGCAAGCAAATTCATTCAATACTATAGTCCAGCTCAGTCCATTTCTTCCCCTAACAAACACCTCTATCTTTCTCCATCAAAGTCATGACAATGTGTCAACAATTACACTGTCTCATCCTGCCAAATGCATAATTTTCAAATTGAATGGCTGTAACAATAAACTCTATCTGAATAGTCAGGTATTTTATCCTTCATGCTTCACGATAACATTAAGGGGTTATAACAGTATATACAATTGTCTCAGATATATGAAAATCTCAGCAGGTCTGGCAGCATCTGTAAGGAGAGAAAAGAGCTGACGATTCGAATCTAACTGACCCTCTGAGCATGCTTACAATTTAGTTTTACACCTGTGCCAAGTTTAAAGGGTTAGACCTTTCGGGATATTGCTTAATTGGAATGTATTTCTTATACCGACATCATGTAATTTATCCCAATTTTTGAGGGGCATTGTCCAATTTAGTTTGAGGGATATCAAATTCAGAATCATCTGAATTTGGTTATTTACTCTGAGTTGTAATAAGTAATACATTCTCCTTTCCAATGGGCCAAGGAGTGGCAGACAGAGTGTAATTTAGATAAATGTATGGTGCTGCATTTTGGAAAGGCAAATCAGGGCAGGGCTTACACACTTAATGGTAAGGTCCTGGGGAGTGTTGCTGAACATAAAAACCTTGGAGTGCAGGTTAATAGTTCCTTAAAAGTGGAGTCGCAGGTAGATAGGATAGTGAAGAAGGCATTTGGTATGTTTTCCTTTATTGGTCAGAGCACTGAGTATAGGAGTTGGGAAGTTATGTTGCAGCTGTACAGGACGTTGGTCATTTTGGAATATTGCTATAGGAAGGATGTTGTGAAACTTGAAAAGGTTCAGAAAGGACTTACAAGGATGTTGCCATGGTTGGAGGATTTGAGCTATAGGGAGAGGCTGAATAGGCTAGGACTGTTTTCCCTGGACCGTTGGAGACTGAGGGGTGACCTTATAGAGGTTTATAAAATCATGAGGAGCATTGATAGGATAAATAGACAAAGTCTCTTCCCTGGGTTGGGGAGTTCCAGAATTATAGCGCACAGGTTTAGGGTGAGGGCAATGACTTAAAAGGGACCTAAGGGGCAACTTTTTCACACAGAGTAGTGCATATATGGGATGAGCTGCCAGAGGAAGTGGTTGGAGGCTGGTACAATTATAACATTTAAAAATCATCTGGATGAGTACTTGAATAGGAAGGGTGTAGGAATAGGAATAGGAATGCTGGCAAATGGGATTAGATTAATTTAGGATATCTGGTTGACATGGACGAGTTGGACCGAAGGATGTTTCCATGCTGTACATCTCCATGACTCTATTTTCCTTCCCTGGCAAAATATTGTTTAAGCATATTCACATGACACACCCTATGAGTTTTCCTTCTATTTGGCATTGTTATCAGATAATTCATCTTACTTAATCTCCACTTGATTTGATAAGGTCTACTAAACCTTGCTTTTAAAGGTTCACCTACAATTGTTATAACTAATACTTTATCTCCACTAGTGAAATTACAAATACAGTTAGTTCTGCTATAATGCCTGTTTCTTCAATGAGAATTGCCTAAATCAATGTCGTGTATAGTCGCAATGATCTCCTAACTCCTGTACTCAGTGCTCTGATGAATAACACGATTGAAGAATTTAGACTAATATTTGTAGAGCGTGAACTTCCCTTTCCTGTATTGGCTATAACACGATTCTGGTCCCTTTGGTTTAAGTGGTGTTGCTATTACACAATTTTCTTATCATGCAGGCTCATATGGGATTGGAACGTTATATCAGAACAGCCTGTACTTGATCTCTTGTCTGCATCTTGTTTCATCAAATGCTGGCTTTACTTTTAAATACTGTCGCGCTAACTCATCTGCTCTATGTAATCTCACCCTAAAATTTGATGCATGGTCCAAATATGTAGTCTCTAAGTTCTGACTCACCAATTTCTCCTTAATTCAGTGGTCCTCTTACCTCATAGTCATAGAGATGTACAGCATAGAAACCGACCCTTTGGTCCAACCAGTTATCCTAAATTAATCTAGTCCCATTTGCCAGCATTTGGCCCATATCCCTCTAAACCCTTCCTATTCAGGTACCCATCCAGATGCCTTTTAATGTTATATTTGTACCAACCTCCACCACTTCATCTGGCAGCTCATTCCATACACGTGTCACACTTTGCGTGAACAAGCTACCTCTGTGGTCCCTTTTAAATCTTGCCCCTCTCACCTTAAACCCATGCCCTCTAGGTTTAGATTCTACTACCCTGGGGAAAATACCCTGGCTTTCACTCTATCCATGCACCCCATGCCCAAAAACTAATTCAAATGGATTGAATTTAGTTGATTCATTAGAAGCACCCTAGTTTCAAAAAGTACAAGTGGAATTCCTTTATCCCAGTCCTCCGGATAGCCTTGACTATAAATCCTCAACTTTAAAGTGGTCTTTAAAGTTTGCCACCCTTCTATTGCCATCTGCCATTCTGGATTGCATGCAGTTGATGTCAATTGTTTTATTCCTAAGCTATCCATAACTTCCTTGAATAACTTTGGTGTAAACTTTGAACCTTGATCCAATTGAATCTCTGTGGGTATACCATATTTAGTTAAAAAAAGTCTGAGTAACTCTTCTACAATCCTTTTCGCCATAATGTTGTGTAATGCAGTGGCTTTTGAAAATCTAGTAAACAGGTCCTTATGGTCAACAAATACTGAAACCAACTTTTTGTTTTCAGGAGGGGTCTTACACAATCAATTAAGACTTTTGTCAAAGGTTCCTCAAATGTTGGAATGGGTATTAAGGGCGCTAGTTCTGTCGCTGCCTGAAGTTTTATTGTTTCTTGACATGTGTAACATATATGAAAGCTTCAACCATATCCTTATGCAATCCTGGCCAATAAAAAAACTTTTGAATTTTGACTTGAGTTTTAATTGCTTCCAAATAATCTCCTACTAGTAACTCATATGCAACTCACAATATCTCCTTTCTGTACAACTTAATGAACTTCTGCCCATTTTTCATCTGCCTGAATATGTGATGGTCTTCATGTCCTCATCATTTTTAAGATAGTAACATTCTCGGATACACACAGACCCCTCATCTGTGAATGCTTTTTGAGACAATTACTTTATTCTTTCATTTTCTCTGGTAATTCAGCTAACTTCTCTGAAGTAAAAATACTGTTTCCACTTTTGTCCTCCACCTGCTTTTTTCTCAACAATTTGATCAGATATAGTTCCTGAAAATTGAACTTCAACTTCCTTATTTTTATTCTGATTTCTCCTCCTGTGGCTTTGTGACCTTGTTACCATACAGTCAGGAAAAATTCCAGGATATACTACTTATAACACCTCAGTTCTCTGATTTTTCATTAGCTTTTCAGCCACAGTAGGCATCACTCCCACCTGTGATCCACTTATATCCTTATCAGGGATAAACCAGAACATGACCTCTAAACTCCTATACTCAATGCACTGACCAAAAACGGCAAGCATGTTAAATACCTTTTTTTGCCACAAATGCTTCAGAATGTAGATCAATTTATATAAAAGCTAAATTTCTGCAAGGAAATCATCTCTTTTGGGATGTTGCGTTCTGTCCTGGTCTCCCTAATATAGGAAGGAAGCTCAAACTGGAATTTGACATTTTGATCCCAACAAGAGCTATCAATTTGTTATGAACCAAAGCAACTCCCCTCAAACTATATCAAGAAGGTAGCCTAGACCCTAACTTTTATTTTATTTAAAGTCAAGTCTAAGGCTCTGTGTTCCAAATGTGATTTGATTGGTCGAAATATTAGGCTTTAAGCAAACACTTTTCATTCGTACACCACAGTTAAAATTGAAGAAAAGAGGATTGGCATAACCCTGTTGGAATACTTAACAAAAGAGTACATTATTTAACTACTAAATCACAGAACTATTCCAATAAAGCATAAACAAATCCATGGCAAAGGCAAATTCAGCAAAACAGGTTTTTCTCATGCCATATGTCCAGCAGAAAGGAACACTGAAATTAACAATCTAACAGCAGAGAAAGAACTCCAACTTTTAGCTTTAGCAGAGAGAGGTGTATCTGGGCTCTTCAACAATCAAATTCTAAAACTCCCAACCTCACCTGAAAGCAAAACTAAAACCCTGGGTTTGTGTGAACTTGACTCCACCGAATCATGCTTCTTTTGTCTAATTTTTTTTTTAAAAAACACTCAAGGACCTCAAAGCTGTTTACCCACTGCTTCTGAAGCTGACATCCTGGCACCACTGGCAATAACTCTCTGCAAGACAGATAGCACAGAATAAATCCCTCTTAAAGATACATCTCGTCACAAATGATGAAACTGGATAAAACACTGGTGAGGGCACAACTGGAAGTACAGTTCTGATCACCACATTACAGGAAGAACGTAATTCCTCTGGGCAGAGTGCAGAGAAAATTTACTAGAATGTTGGCAGAGCTGGAGAATTGGAGCTATGAGGAGAGATTCGAGACATTGGGGTTGTTTCCCCCAGAATAGAGAAGACTGAGGGGTACATGGTTCAGGTATACACAATCGTGAGGGGTAGAGATAGAGTAGACAGGAAGAACCTGTTTCCCATTCAAAATTCAAATTAAATGGCAGAAGGATTAGAGGGGATGTAAGGAAAAACATTTTTATGTGGAGGATGGTGAGTGTCTCAAATTTGCTCCCGGAGTTGGTGGTGGAGGCAAAGACTGTAAACTATTTTTAAAAGTATTTAGATCTGCAACTTAAGTGCTGTAGGCTGCAGGGCTATGGTCATGTGCAGGAAGATGGGATTGGAAAGGGCATCAATGTGTATTGGGGTCATCATGGCTAGGTGGGCTAAATGGCCTCCTTCTGTGTTGTATCATCTTTATGGTTCCAGGTATCTCCCAATGGGACTCATGGCACTAGCTTTGCTTTAGCCTTAAGGTTTTGAGCAAAAAAGCTGTGGGAACAAGATATAAGATTTTCTTAGCTTTCTTTGCCACAAATGCTTCAGAATGTAGATCAATTTATATAAAAGTTAAATTTCTGCAAGGAAATCATCTCAAAGGAAACTGCTTCTTCACCCTCAGCAACCACGCCAACTCTCATCTTTTACTGGCAACATGGGGCAGGAGGGGAGTTTACAGACATTTTTATTATGTATATAGATTTTTTTATAAGATGGGAATACTGAATTTGAAAATTTGGTCATAACTGGAGTAGGACAACTGACTCTGTAGTTTCCCACTAATCAGTGCCTGCCATTCAGAAAAATATTAATTTATTCCTACTCTTTGTTTCCTGTCTGCTAAATAATTTTTAACCATCTAAATACACTACCCCCAATCATATGCTCTGCTATAAAAACCTTGACAATGGACTCTAGCGTCTTCTCCACTCCCAATGTCAGATTCCCTGTGTTCTCTCTATCTCCCTTTTCAAACAGTGGGGTTACATTAGCTACCCTCCAATCTGTAGGAACTGTTCCAATGTCTAAAAAATATTGGAAGATGACCACCAATGCATCCACTATTTCTAGGGCCACTTCCTTAAGTACTCTGGGATGTAGATTATCACGTCCTACGGATTTATCAGATTTCAATCCCATCATTTTCTCCAACATCATTTCCCTACTAATAACAGCTTTGCTTCAGTTCCTCCGTTTAATTAAATCCTGTGTACCTCAACATTTCGGATACATTGTTCATTTCCTCCTTTATGAAGACAGAAGCAAAGTATGAATTTAGTTTGTCAGCCATTTCTTTGCTCCCGATTATGAATCACCCCATTTCTGATGGTGAGGTACCTACATTTGTTTTCACCAATCTTTTTTCTCTTTACATATCCATAGCACCTTTAACAATCAATTCTTACATTCTCAGCAAGCTTCCTCACATGCACTAGATTCCCTTCTTAATCAACCAATTGGTTCTCCTTTGTTGACTTCTAAACTGTCCCCAATCCTCAGGTCAGTCATTTTGTCTTGCCAACTTGTAATACTCTTATTTTGCATCTAATACTGTATCTAACTTCCCTCACAGACCATGTTTGGCCACTGTTCTCTGAATTTTTGTGCCAGACAGGAATAAACAAACATTTTTTGTAGTTCACCCATTTGCTCTCTGAATGTTTGCCATTGCCTATCCACTGTCATTCCTTTCAGTAACATTTCCCAATCTATCATAGTCAACTAACACCTCATACCATTGACACTTTAGCACATAGAATATTACAGCGCAGTACAGGCTCTCTGGCCCTCGAATGTTGCGCCGACCTGTGAAACCAATCAGAAGCCCATCTAAACTACACTATTCCATTTTCGTCCACGTCTATCCAATGACCATTTAAATGCCCTTAAAGTTGGCAAGTCTACTACTGTTGCAGGCAGTGCATTTCACGCCCCTTCTATTCTCTACGTAAAGAAACTACCTTTGACATCTGTCCTATATCTATCACCCCTCAATTTAAAGCTAAGACCCCTCGTACTAGCCATCACCATCCAAGGAAAAAGGCTCTCACTGTCCACCCTACCTAACCCTCTGATTATCTTCTGTGTCTCAATTAAGTCACCTCTCAATCTTTTTCTCTCCAACAAAAACAGCCTCAAGGTCCTCAGCTTTTCCTGGTAAGACCTTCCCTTCATACCAGGCAAAATCTTAGTAAATCTCCTCTGAACTGTTTTGAAAGCTTCCATATCCTTCCTATAATATGGTGACCAGAACTGTATGCAATACTCCAAGTGCGACCGCACCAGACTTTTGCACAAGTACAGCATAACCTCATGGTTCCGAAGCTCAATCCCTCTACTAATAAAAGCTAACACACTGTATGCCTTCTTAACCACCCTATCAACCTGGGTGGCAACTTTCAGGGATCTATGTTTGTGGACACAGAGATCCCTCGGCTTATCTACACTACCAAGAATCTTACCATTAGCCCAATAATCTGCATTCCTATTACTCCTTCTAAAGTGAATCACCTCACACTTTTCCACACTGAACTCCATTTGCCACCTCTCAGCCCAGCTCTGCCGCTTACCACATGACAACAGAATGAGGACATGCCACAATCCAAAGGACTAGCCACACTACCATACATCAAAAACATTTCTGAACTGACAGCCAGACTACTGCGACCACTAGGACTCAACAGCAGACAAACCAACAGCCACTCTCAGACAACTCACCAGGATAAAGAACCCGATACCCAGCATGAGCAAAACCAACGTAGTGTACAAAATCCCATGCAAGGACTGCACAAAACACTACATAGGACAAACAGGAAGACAGCTAATGATCCGCATCCATGAACACCAACTAGCCACAAAACGACATGACCAGCTATCCTTAGCAGCCACACACTCAGATGATAAGCAACATGAGTTCGACTGGGACAACACTACTATTATAGGACAAGCCAAACAGCAGCCAGGGAATTCCTAGAGGCATGGCACTCATCCACAGATTCTATCAATAAGCACATCGACCTGGACCCAATATACCGGCCACTGCAGCGGACAGCTGGAACTGACAACCGGAAGCGGCAGATATAAATCACTATAAATGCCGGAGGAAACATCACAGAAGCACTTCACAGGAGGCTCCCAAGCACTGAGGATGTCACCTAGACAGGGGACGAAACGTCTGCAACACAAATTCCCAGCTCGGCGAACAGAACCACAACAGTTTACCTATGTCCCTATGTAACCTATAACATCCTTCTGTACCATCCACAATTCTATCAACCTTAGTGTCATCTTCAAATTTACTAACCCATCCTTCTATGCCTTGATCCTTTATAAAAATGACCAAGAGCAGTGAACCCAAAATAGATCCTTGTGGTACATCACTAGTAACTGAACTCCAGGAATAACCTATCAACCACCACCCTTTTACTTCTTTCAGCTAGCCAATTTCTGATCCAAACCACTAAATCACCCTCAATCCCATGCCTCTGTAATTTGTGCAATTGCCTACCATGGGAAACCTTATCAAAGTATTACTGAAAATGCATACACACCACATCAACCACTTTACCCTCATCCACCTGTTTGGTCACCTTCTCAAAGAACTCAGTAAGGTTTGTGAGGAATGACCTACCTTCAGAAAACTGTGTCCACTATCCCTAATCAACTTATTCCTTTCTAGATATTAATCAATCATATCTCTTATAACCTTTTTCAACACTTTACCCAAAACTGAAGTAAAGCTCACAGGTCTATAATTTCCAGGGTTGTCTCTTAACCCCCTTCTTGAACAAGGGAACAACATTTGCTATCCTCCTGTCTTGTAGCACTATTCCTGTAGACAATGATGACATAAAGATCAAAGCCAAAGGCTCGGCAATCTCTCACCCCCCCAGCTACCCAGAGAATCCTAGTATAAATCCCATCTGGCCCAGGGGACTTATCTATTTTTACACTTTCCAGAATTGCTAACACCTCCTCCTTGTGAACCTCAATCCCATCTAGTTTAGTAGCCTGTATCTCTGTATTATCCTTGCCAACATTGTCTTTTTATAGTATGAACACTGACGAAAAGTATTCACTTAGCGCTTCCCCTATCTCCTCTGACTCCAAGCACAACTTCCCACTACTATCCTTGATTGGCCATAATCGTTTTCTAGTCATTCTTTTATTCCTGATATACCTATTGAAAGCCTTAGGGTTTTACTTGATCCTATCTGCCAACAACTTCTCACGTACCCTCCTGCCTCTTCTTAACTCTTTCTTTAGGTCTTTCCTGGCTAACCTGTAACTCTCAAGCACCCTAAGTGAGCTGCCTTCTTCCTCTTGACAAGAGATTCAACTTCCTAAATAAACTATGGCTCCTGTGCTCAACAACTTCCTCATTGCCGGACAGATAGATACTTATCAAGTAGCTGTTCCTTGTATAAGCTCCACATTTCAATTGTGTTCATCCCCTGCAGTTTCCTTCCCCATCCTATGCATCCTAAATCTTGCCTAATCGCATCATAATTGCCTTTCCCCCAGCTGTAACTCTTGCCCTGTGGTATATACCTATCCCTTTCTATCACTAAAGTAAACATAACAGAATTGTGGTCACTATCACCAAAGTGCTCACCTACCTCCAAATCTAAACCTGGCTGAGTTCATTACCCAGTACCAAATCTAATGTGGTCTCACCCCTTGTTGGCCTGTCTATACACTGTGTCAGGAAACCCTCCTGCACCACATTGGACAAAAACTGACCTGTCTAAATTACTTGAGCTACAATATTCCCAGTCAATATTTGGAAAGTTGAAGTCCCCCATAACAACTACGTTGTTGCTATCACTTGTATCCAGAATCATCTTTGCTATCCTTTCCTCTACATCTCCAGAATTATTCAGAGGTCTATAGAAAACTTCCAACAGGGTCACCTCTCCTTTTCTAGCCTCAGCGTATACTATCTCAGGAAATGACTCCTCAAATGTCCTTTCTGCAACTATAATACTGTCCTTTACCAACAATACCCCCCCCCCCCCACTCCATACCATCCTCTGTGTTCTTACTGAAACATCTAAACCCTAATTTTGGAGTCCTCAGTAACTAATGCCTCTTCCCACTTCCCTTCTGAGTAACAGGGACAGACTCTGTGCCAGAGACTTGTACCCCATGGCTTACCCCTGGTAAGACCCCCTTGTAAAGTATCCAAAATGGTATATGTTATTGAGGGCAACGGCCACAGGAGATCGCTGCACTCCTTGCCGGTTCCCTTTCCATCCCCTGACTGTAACCCATCTGTCTTCTTCTTATCCCTGAGGTGTGACTACCTCCCTGTAACTCCTGTCAATAACCCCTTCCGCCTCCCAAATGATCCGAAGTTTATCCAGCTCCCTAATATGTTTTTTAAGGAGCTGGAGATGGGTGCACTTCCTGCAGATGAAGTCAGCAGGGACACTAGTGGTGACCCTTACTTCCCACATTCTGCAGGAGAAACATTCAACTGCCCTAACCTCCATTCCCACTATTCTAAATTCCCAACGAGACTACTGAATACTAAAAAACTAGTCCACTTACCGATCCAGTGCACAGAACGTTTTTGTTTTGGTTAGAGGAGGAGAACAGCTGGGAGACACCACCTGAGTAATGTTTTGGGTAAAGCAACCACTCAAATATAAAGCCTCACTTACCCAGAATCCCGTGTCTGCTCCTGCTCAGCGTGCGCTCCGCCTATACACTAGGCAGGTTTATATACTTTAAACTTACCTTCCTATCAGGCCTCTGGTCCTCACTGTTGCTCCTCCCACTTCAACTGCCGCCGAAAAAAATGAAGATTCTTTCCTTATTAAGATTCAGGACCCTAGTCTTGGAATTATTTACCTTACTCCATCTTGATGGAAAACTCTATCATATTGTGGTCACTCATTTTCAAGGGGTCTCTCACACTACATTATGAATTATTCCTTTCTCATTGCAGAATTCCCAGTCTAAGATGGCATATTCTCTAGTTGATTTGTCAATGCATTGGTCCAGAAAATCATCTTGTATACAGTCCAGGAATTCCTCCTTTATGGTATTGTGACCAATTTAATTCACCCAATCTATACGCAGATGAAAGACCATAATTAAAGTTATTCATTTACCTCTTGCATCTCTGATTTCCATTTAATGCAATTCCCAACATCACTACCATAGTTCAGAGGTTTATATATCATCCCCATTAACGTTTTTTGCCTATTGGTATTTCTCAATTCTATCCACTTTAATTAATAATACAGCTCACTGTCTTTTCCTTTTTGTGTATCCTTTCTAAATACTGTATATCCATGGACGTTCAGTTCCCATCCCTGGTCACCTGAACCCATTGTCTCTGTAATCCCAAATATATAATACCCAGTTACATCTATTTGCATTGTTAATTCTTCTACTTTATTTCAAATGTTCCATGTGTTGAGGCACAAAGCCTGAAGGCTTGTCTATTTAATGTTCCTCATCCAATTTCCATTACTTCTTACAGCGTTGTTTGTTTTTGGCCTTTGAGTCTTCCGCTTATTGTCAACCATGATTCCCCTTCCTCTGATTCCTTGTATAGGTTTCGACACCCCTGCCAATTTAATGTACACCTCCCTTCTCCCACCACCCACCAACCACTCCCCTTAGGGAACAAATGCTCCCCCCAGGACATCAGTCCCAGTCATACCCAGGAACACCTCCAGTCTATACTCATCTCATTAACACCCCAGAACTTGTCCCAGGAACCTGAAACCCTCCCCCTCACAGCATCTCTTGAGCCTTTGTTCTTCCGACATATCCTGTCATTTCTATTCTGACTAGCAGGTGGCACAGTAATCATTACCTTTTGAGGTCCTACTTTTCAGCTTGTTTCTATTTTCTGTTTTTATGACCTCATATCTTTTTTTAAACCTATGTCTTCGGTACCTATATATACCACAATCACTGGCTAATCAGCCTCACCCTTCAGTCTGTAGTTGCTCAGAGACACCCTTGATCCTAACATCAGGAAGGCAGCAAACCATTCTGAAATCTTGTTTGTAGCCACAGAAACACCAATTTGTTCCCCTTACAATTGAGTCCACTATGAATACTGCATTTCCACACTTTTTGCTCCACCCCTGTGCAACAGGGCAAACTGTAGTGCCATGAATTTGGCTGTTGCTGTTTCTCTTAACAGGTCACTCCCCTCAACAATAGCCAGAGTGATGTAGCTGTTTCAGGGGAATGGCCCCAGGGGATTTGTGCACTGCTTACTGTTACGACAGAGGCAAGCCTTTTCTGTTAATTAAACCAAACACCCAGAAAAGTTCATCTCGCCTCATAATCTGTTAATGAGTGACAGTGAACTCCCAAATTCCACTATTTAAGAGAAAATAACATCAATTTATTTTCTAACTCTAAAAGTGAACGTTAAACAATAATTATTCACAAATCTAAGCTCCCCTTTCTCTTACTGCTTACTATCTGCCATCAACTATTTAATAATATGCTGTTCCCATAAGACACTTATTAAAATTACATCAACTTAATTTCAAAACCACACAGTCTGTGTCTTCACTTTTCCAGCTGCTGATCTCCTTGGGTCGTCATCTTTATTTTTATTGCGAGTATGTTGCACATGAAAAGGTACCTTTGATTTGATTTGATTCCCTACCGTGTCAGAACAGGCCCTTCTGCCCAACAAGTCCACACCAACCCTCTGAAGAGTAACCCACCGAGCCCCACCTCATTTTCTAATTTATTTGAGAGGAAGATGTTAGTTGGGCAATTAGCTCTCCAGGAATTTCTCTCTGACCAATTTTCAAAATATGTGCATTCCTATACCCCTCCGCCCCAACATCAGACTGTCCCATTGGCTTGATGCCGGCAAAACAACAAATTCAAACTTGACCGGGTCCCAGCATCCCAGGTTCACAACCCAAACCAATCGGCCAAAGTTGAACCGCTGTCAAAACAGCAACCAAACCCCAGGCGTCTACCCCACAGCCAAATGCCACACACCTTCAATCCTCCAGCACACTCTGGGATCGCGCCATCCAGCCATACAAACAGGCATCTGTAAGTCCTCAGCCCAGAACAACACTCTCTCCCAAAGTTTGTGAGAAGATTGTAGCTCGGGTGCTCGTTGTTGTGGTTCTGTTCGCCAAGCTAGGAATTTGTGTTGCAGACATTTTATCCCCTGTCTAGGTGACATCCTCAGTGCTTGGGGGCCTCCTGTGAAGTGCTTCTGTGTTGTTTCCTCCGGCATTTATAGTGGTTTGTCTCTGCCGCTTCTGATTGTCAGTTCCAGCTGTCCTCTGCAGTGGCAGGTATATTGGGTCCAGGTCGATGTGTTTGTTGATAGAAGCTGTGGATGAGTGCCATGCCTCTAGGAATTCCCTGGCTGTTCTCTGTTTGGCCTGTCCTATAATAGTAGTGTTGTCCCAGTTGAACTCGTTGCTTGTCATCTGAGTGTGTGGCTACTAAGGATAGCTGGTCATGTCGTTCGTGGCTAGTTAGTGTTCATGGATGCGGATCATTAGCTGTCTTCCTGTTTGTCCTATGTAGTGTTTTGTGCAGTCCTTGCATGGGATTTTGTACACTCCGTTGGTTTTGCTCATGCTGGGAATCGGGTCCTTTGTCCTGGTGAGTTGTTGTCTGAGAGTATCTGTTGGTTTGTGTGCTGTTATGAGTCCTAGTGGTTAGATTAGATTAGATTACTTACAGTGTGGAAACAGGCCCTTCGGCCCAACAAGTCCACACCGCCCCGCCGAAGCGTAACCCACCCATACCCCTACATCTACATCTAGATCTACCCCTTGTAGTAGTTTGTCTGTCAGTTCAGAAATATTCTTGATATATGGTAACTTGGCTAGTTCTTTGGGTTGTGGCATGTCCTCATTCCTTTATCTTTCCCTTCGGCATCTGTTGATGAAATTGTGGGGGTATGTTTTTGGCAAATACATTGTAGAGGTGTTCTTCTTCCTCTTTTGTAGTTCTGGTGTGCTGTAGTGTATTGTGCCCCTCTTGATGCAACTTCTTTTCTGTGTGTTGGGATGATGCTTTCATATTTCAGGTCTTGGTCTGTGTGTGTGGCTTTCCTGTATACCTTTGTGGTGAACTCTCCGTTCGGTGTTCTCTGTACCATCACGTCTAGGTGATGAACACCAACTAGCCATGAAACGACACGACCAGCTATCCTTAGTAGCCACACACTCAGATGACAAGCAATGAGTTCGACTGGGACAACACTACTATTATAGGACAAGCCAAACAGAGAACAGCGAGGGAATTCTTAGAGGCATGGCACTCATCCACAGATTCTATCAACAAACACGTCGACCTGGACCCAATATACCTGCCACTGCAGTGGACAGCTGGAACTGACAACCAGAAGCAGCAGAGACAAACCACTATAAATGCCGGAGGAAACAACACAGAAGCACTTCACAGGAGGCTCCCAAGCACTGAGGATGTCACCTAGTCAGGGGACGAAACGTCTGCAGCAGAAATTCCCAGCTCTGCGAAGAGAACCACAACACTCTCTCCCTCCCAAAGGCACTGCACATGACCTCAAATCCACAACATTACCTTGTCCTCTTATACTGCATGGTGGTCATCCATCCCTTTCTGCCTGTAGAATGTTAGCCTCTGGTATGACCACCTCACTGCATGGGCTGTCAATGATTCTCTCGACTTCAGGGAGGCTCACAGTATAGCTGCTGCTCCAGCTCCAAAATCCAGACTTCCAGGAGCTGCAGCTGGAGACACTTGCTGTGTACATGCTGGTCCCAAACACAGGAAGGGTACCTTGTTTCCCACATAAAACTGGAGGAGCACACCATGACTTTGAGTTCTCCTGCCATGATTTACCCACTTTAAACCTTATGGAAGATGCTTAAATAATATATGTTCAAATTATATCGGTTTTCTCCAGGATCCTTCCTTCCTGTTCCTTGTTACTATAGAGCATAGTCTCCAGAAACTATAAACCACAAAAGGACCTTACAAACTATAAGTGATAAAAGTTGGAAGTAGACACCTGACATCACTTACTCCTTACCAATCAGCTCTCTGCCTTGGAGCCTCTACTGCTGCAGTAGGGTAAGACGACTCTGGTTTTCCTGAGATGTCACTTATTTTTCTTCCCAACAAGCAGGACACCCTTTCCAGACTGATTCACCATGCCGCTGACTGCAAAGGCAACATTCCCAGACTTTTTCAAAGTAATATTGACTGTGAGGACACCCTTCCCAAGATGCTTCACTGTGATGCTGACTGCAAGATACCGTTCCCAGACTGCTTCATTGTGACACCAACTGTGAGAAATCACTTTCAGACTGCTTCAAGGTGATGTTGACTGCGAGGACTCCCTTCCCAGAATGTTTCGCTTTGACGATGTCCTTCCCAGTCACACAGTATTATATCTGCTGCCGTCCTATCTCTGGGTTAATACTAGTGGTGGTAAGTGGTAATTACTTTCCCACTTACAGGCATCAATCGGTTGCAGGGAATTTAGACCTCTCTCCCAACTTAATTCAGACAGAAAGGGAAGTCTGTGTGGTTCAGAACCTCATCCTGCTTAATTAAATCAACTTTTTGCTCCAAACACTTCGAGAAAAGCCATAAAATTGAACTTTATGTAGTTAACTCTTTAGGACTTTAGAAGTCACCTAGCAAGCCAGTCAAACAATTGCTATTTTCAGGAATGTGTGGAATATGTATAAATGGAATTAAATCACAATGAATCAAATTTGACTAACCCAAATTTCCAGTTGTATTGAAGTTATCAACCATTCTCTGACAGATTAGCAAATCGAATAGAATGACAAATGTTAGAATAGAAAATTCCAAAATGGTAACTCTGGATTAGCGAAATTCATGTAAGTTTTTTTAAAATATGACCACACTAAACAAAATAGAGTTAGTGCCCCAGAGGAACACAAGATTGTGAAGTTCTCCCCATTAATGAACATTCAAACCCTGCAAATATGGCTAAACCTATGAGAAGCATTATTGATCAGAGAGAAACTGAAGTTCATGTGGCAAGTTAAAAACTGGACAAGAAGCAAGAAGTGGGTTACAACTGCATAAGGTGCTCCAAAAACAATAGGAGAAGATGAGGCCAACAAACCTAATAACAATGTAAAAGGTCATCATGGAAATTCGAGCAGTGATATAAGCTGATCTATTTGGTGCAACATGCTGCTCAACAGAGCTAACAGATGAAGCCATCGCAGATACAGTGCATTTATCAACCAAAAAACCTAAAAATCCAATATGGTTTTAGATTGTAATTGATTTAATATTAGAAAGGGTTCAGCCAGGTTTCTTTCCAATAAATAAAAACGTTTTGCAAATAGTTTAGTCAATAATTTTTGAAGGTTTAGACTGCAATGATAGACCTCCCTCAGGTGCCATTCCTCTCAACGATTCTAAATATGAACGCAGATGAAGAAAGAGCCACACAGATGGGCCCCCAGAAGTTTCATTCCAGGATACTCCACAGGTGCCTGGCCCTGGATCATTGATGTCCATAAGGCCATAAGATGTAGGAGTGGAAGCAAGGCCATTCGGCCCATTGAGTCCACTCGCCATTTAAACATGGCTGATGGGCATTTCAATTCCACTTACCTGCACTCTCCCCATAGCCCTTAATTCCTTCTATATCAAAGCATGTCTAGGCAAAGGAGGGTGAACCTGCATGTAGGTAGGGCATTGTCAGCTGGCCTGAATCCTGTAGACCCAAACACTCCTGGAAGAAGCAGCTAAATCTTCCAGGCCAACTATAGACCAGGCTCTCTCCAATTCAGCTGTGGGCCCCCGAGACTGCATCTCGATGTAGTGCAAGATATTGGTTGAAATAAATTTGTCAGGGCACATACATGGCATGAGTGACACTTTACTATGAATAATCCTGCACATTTGTAAATTTAGGATCACTGACTCTTTTGAAATGTGTGCTCAAGACTCTTCGTAACTGGTAAAGTTTTACCCATTTAGCATATTAGCATTTTCTTCAGACATCCCAAGGATGAAATAAATTTTAATGGATAATGTTGCTCATCTCTCATGGAAGTGACATTTAGCCTTTCTCTCCAGAGGTTGGTATTGGTTCACCACATCATAATTGCAGATCTCAGATCTTGTAAGGTTCAGCACTTCAGTACTGCAATTAGAACTCTCTGATACCTCAGATTGCAGTGATGCTGTTAGGCCTCTTTGCACACAGGTACATAGAGCCAGCCACCTCAGGTTATTTTTCAGAGCTCATGACTTTTTTTTGTGACATTAATTTTAGATGCAGGCAATATTGCCCTTGATTTTGTTTTGCCAGTAGGATTTTCCTCCATTGGTTGGAGAACTAGTAGAAAACCTGTGGCACTTCCATGGGAAAAGCCCAATGCAATTAAGTGCCTGTCGGGCAAATAACCACCCAGCATCAGGCTTACCATGTGATTTAGGACATTTTAGGTGGAAATCCCACTCCTTCAGGATTGCCAGTTAATCAGAAGCCAACAGCTCTCCATCACTAGCAACCCCCCATCTCCACCCTAAGACTGATAACTGTCACCAAAAATGCTCCAAGGATTCGAACAGGGATCATCTTGGATTTCAGTACATGGGGTAGCATGGGGGTCATGGTAAAAGGGGCACCTAGAGTTGGGGTCATGGAAATGGATGCAAAGATAGTTCTACCCAAAGCATGATCCGGTTTAGAAAGAAAGTAAGGACTGCAGATGCTGTCCAGTTTAGTCAGTCTTTATACCATAAAGTATATGAATGGACAATGCTTTTGTTCTGATTTTTACAAGATATTTTAATCATAGTTTAATTTTGCACACCATAAATTTAATGAAAATATATAGTATTCTAAACCAATTACAATGTTACTAAAAATTAAATATCCATACTGCAGTCTTTTACACTTCACTCATAATCTGTATAATTAAATTATTCAGCAAAATATATATTATATCAGGTTAAATTAACTGTTAAAACAGCAGTTATCAACTAAAAAGGCTGTAATTTACACAGGTTATGTGTTGATCTGCATATATGATCTCGGGAATAAAACTGACAATGGGACAAAATCTTGCCAAACCAGTTAAAATCAGTGGATTCAAGTCTGCTACACTGTGAAGTACTGGCTACTGGCCATTATGAATCACGAGTGTGGGAACTTCTTTTCGGGTTTGTGAATTTAACCAGTGGCAAATAATTCCAAATGGGCGGCCAGTTCTGACGACTATCTCACCCTGGGCTACGCAGCACAAAACGCTAGATTTTCCAGCCCTGATGTGTGGCTCACAAGTGCATTGAGAAAGTTGAAAAATAGTCTGCAGGACCTCAGTCTGGGATTCTCAACAGTACAAATTTTCCATGGTGTGGACTAAGGGCATAGATATAGAGTCCTATCTATTGCCTTTACTTGTTGGCACAATTGCAGAAGTGGTTATTTTCAAACTTGGTGGAACTGGGCCAGTTTTGGAAAACAGCATAAATCATGTGACAAGAAGTATTGCAAACTATTGTTTGGAGATGGAAATCATATGAAAGGTCAAACATAGGGTGTTACCTAGAATCCTTACAGCGTGGAAGCAGGCCATTCAGCCCATTGAGTCCACACCAATCTTCGGAGGAGCATCCTATCCCTGCATTTCCCACAGCTAACCAACCTAAGTCTGCACATTCCTGAACACTATGGGCAATTTAGCATTGCCAATTCACCTAACTTGCACATCTTCAGACTGTGGGAAGAAACCGGAGCACCCGGAGGGAACCCACGCAGACACAGAGGGAATGTGCAAACTCCATACAGTTGCCTGAGGCTGGAATCAAACCCCGGTCTCTGGTGCTGTAAGGCAGCAGTGTTAACCACGGAGCCACCGTGCCTAATTCACACCTCATTACAAAATTCCATATCATTGACTGTGTCTATTTAAATATAGTGAGTGGTGCTGCAGCTTATTTCAGAATGGTTAGTGATCATAAAATATTATGGTTGCCAACCTCTGACATCTGATGAGCTGGTTAAAGAATGAATGTTATTGTGAAAATGGGAAGTTTTCAGACGTAATTAAATATACCATCCGTGGATAAAATGCTATTCTGGATTGTACAACTGTTGTATTCCTCTTGACTAACAAGGTAGTCAAATGTTGTCAGGTAGGTTAAAATGGGGAGTTGAGACCACAAACGGATCCACCATGATGTAATGAATGGAGGAACAGGTTTGATAGGCCTACTCTTGCTCCTACTTCACACCTTTAAATGGACAATGATGAAATCTAGAACTGACCGTGTGAAATGTGCCCATAGCTTAGATGGTTTCTTTGAAGTTTAGTTCATCCATTTGCTTGGTTTTAAAGTTTTGGCAGAAGGCCTCTGATTATCTTCAAATGTTTTACTAAATTAAGTCGAGCAGAGTTTGTTGACCCAGTTCTTCAATGGAGTTTTGTTACGAATAGTTGGCTGACTTTCAGATCAGAGAGAAAGTGAGGACTGCAGATGCTGGGGATCAGAGCTTAAAAATGTGCAGCAGGTCGGACAGCATCAAAGGAGAAGGAGAATCGACGTTTAAGGAGAAGGAGAATCAACGTTTTGGGTATAAGCCCTTCTTCAAGAATGAGGAGGGTGTGCCAAGCAGGCTAAGATAAAAGGTAGGGAGGAGGGACTTGGGGGAGGGGCATTGGGAATGCGATAGGTGGAAGGAGGTTAAGGTGAGGATGATAGGCCGGACAGGGGGTGGGGGCAGAGAGGTCGGGAAGAAGATTGCAGGTCAAGAAGGTGTGCTGAGTCTGAGGGTTGGGACTGAGAAAAGGTGGGGGGAGGGGAAATGAGGAAGCTGGAGAAATCTGCATTCATCCCTTGTGGTTGGAGGGTTCCTAGGCAGAAGATGAGTCGCTCTTCCTCCAGGTGTCGTGTTGCCATGGTCTGGCGATGAAGACTAGCGATGACTTTCAGATCAACTATTTGATTCTGCTCACCAGGGTTAGTTCACGTAGTGGTCAAACAGAATATGAGCTTTCCTATTTTTACAGATTTTGATCTGGTCTGAGATCATGGTTTGCAAGTGCAATTCAAGCAATCTTTGTTTATTTTATCCGATTTGTCACCTTCCCAAGGATTTCTGATGTTATCATAGAGCTTGTGAGCATTTGTTATTGTGGTACTGGATGACTCAGCTCAGAGATAAGTTAAGATGAGGGTTGTCTTGCAGGAGTGGTAAGGGTGTGAATATCAAGGGGAGCTGTGCACACCACCAGACTGGGCTGTTATTTCAATGAACAGAGGTGGACCTCAGTATTGATTGGCCCCTGTTCCTGTGCTGGGTCTGATGAATATAGTGTTGGTGGACAGAAGTAGAAGCACTATGTTTTACTTGTTCAGTCAATTCATTATTCATCTTGTCATATCTGCATGAAGATTCTTGTGCTTGAGTGTGAGAGCTGGCCTGAATTTTATAAATTAATATGAAAGGAGGGAAAAGGAAAATCCCAGTATTATTTTGGCTGACAACAGGATATAAAACCTTATTTCTTCACTAAAATGTTGACATTCTTGTTTTGAATGAACTGATGTTGAGGTGGTCATTCCTACAGTGTATTAGTATCAAAGCATCACAAATCTCTACTGCTTATACCCATCATGACAGCAGCACTTCGTCAGGCATCGGAAATCCACGAACAGCAGCCACAGCATTTTCAATCATTTTCTCCAGCATTTCATGAGTGGTCTTTTCAGTAGCAGTTCCAATGTGGGGAGTCAGAATGACATTTGGTAAATGTAGTATAGGATGATTCCTTTTAGGAAAAGCACGAGATGGTTGTGATGTTAAATGGGTGTCTGTGCCGAGGTCATTGATTGCTATTTTTGAAATGATAATATGAATAAATGAATGTGACAACATACCTCGGAAGGGGCTCTGGTTCAGAGACATCTAGTGCTGCTGCACGAATAACCCCGTTCTGAAGCGCTTTCACCAAAGCATCCTGATCAATCACTCCACCTTGAGATATCAAACAAATTGTTAGCTTGATCTCATAGTCTACTGTATGTGGAACATAGATTTGTAATATGCAGGCAAAGTAGAAGTTATAGTTTTAGCAATACTTGTTTTGGGGGAATTTATCCTCTGAATGTTTTACTGCAATCATGGAGACCATGTCATTCATTTTAATTGAAATAAATGTCAGTCAGGGAAACATATTGCATCTAACACACATCTGTAATGTTAACTTTTTAAAGAATTCAATAACAAAAATTCTTCAAGACAAAAATATTAGTTCAGGCAACCACTATCTTCTGACCTCTTTTTTGATTAGTGTCCATTATGTCTCTTCCTGGAAAAGAGTTTGGTTTAATAGCAGCATGTTATAAGGGCTAGAACAGGTTAGTAATACTGTGGCTTGAAGAGGTAGGGACATGAATGATGGTTGGATTTATACTTGTGGAAGTGTGAATCCTTCGAGGTTGGTGGGATATAGATCAGTGGGAAGTGGCTGTAGATACTTGACGACTCACCAACACAATCAGGCTGAAGCTGGAAGATACTGGAGGAGGGGTGCTCACTATTGCATTCCATCTGGAAATTGCAAGTGCACAATAGAAAGAAAATGGTCGCAAGCACAGTTGGAGTAGGGAGACTAAACTGACTCGACCTGTGAGGGAGGAGGCTGCCGCACACATGTCAGAAGGCTTTTACAGCCTAACAACAAAGGTTACAGGCTCCTGAAAGGTCAGTGCAAAAGCCTGTATGATGCATACTCCCTGGCCATTCTACAGAATTGACTCTCTGTGAAGGTGGCACCTCCCTGGCAGAGCCACTGCTGGACAACTCTTTGTCTGCTAAACTTTGTGCCTAGGGGGATCTGCATCCAAGAGGGCGAGAGATGCCAGGACCACACACAGCCATGTGTGCACATTCTTCCTCATGATTTTAGGTGATACTGTCATTTCTATGCACAAACCTCAATCCAAAAGCTTCTTGTATGACCATGAACTCCTGCTGGATGATGTGACCAAGTATCATCACCTGCCTCTGCCTGTACTTCAGTGCATCTTCTTCTGAAACACTTATGCATAATTTAGTTACGTTCATTCTCATTCTAATGCTCTCTAAATGGCTTCCAATTCTCCACATAGCTTCAGCCCATCAAAAGCAACCCACTGTCTTCTATCCTGAAATAGATCCTGCTCACACATCACCCCAACCTCTGCTTTCTTACATTGACTCATGGTCCCCAACACTTCAGATACTCATTCTTTCATGGGTTCAGCCTTCTATATTTTTGTGACATCCTCCCCACTACCATTTATGGTTGCTCCTCAAAATCTGTTCAATTGCTAATCAGGTCGTGTTAAAATTTGCTTCTGACCTTCCTCCAGCTCCCGATCCCCTTAAACCCCCCTCATAAATCAAACTTTTGATTGTACCTGATTATATCTCTGTGAACTGCCTTTTCTAAATATACAGTGCTCAATGAAAATTCCAGATATTTTATGTACCAGCAGTACTGCTTTAATATTGACCTTCCCTTGACAATGGAGAGTTCACTTTTGTCACATGACCAATGAGTTTTACTTACATATGGAAAGCTCTTTAGTATAGTCTCATATACAGGAAGTGTATTGCTTAGTCCTGTTTGATCCTTACTAATTGGGAAAGGTACCTCCATGAAAAGAAACAAGTAGAGCAGATTAGCTGACATTTGAGCAACTGTCTGTTCAGGATTTGCACATTCTTACTGTGTCTGTGAAAACCTCCAAATTCCTCCCACAGTCCAAAGATGTGCAGGTTCCATGGATTGGCCATACTGAATTGTCCATAATGTCCAGGGATGTGTAAGTTAGGTGGATTCGTCATGATAGGTCAGGGATAGGGTAGAGTATGGGTGGATCTGGATAGGATACTCTTTGGAAATCTGATGGAGACTCAATAAACCGAATGGCTTGCTTCCACACTGTAGGAATTCTAATTGTAATCAATCACATAAATGCTTGGACTGATCCCCAGAGATTTAATGTTGAAACTATCTATCAGTGGAATCCACAATTACTCCTGTGAAGTAAGAGTATAAATCATGGAATCTTGTAAACCAGTCCGACAAAATGAGTTTTGATAATTTTCTGAGTTAGAAACGTGTCATTTTATATAAGGTTTAATAGAATTAGACAATCACAAACCTTTTATATAAGGAACTTAATCATAGCAGATAAATTATGAAAACATTTTTCCAAACAATGGCTATTTTTGTAAAACAAGCAATTACACATACTGTACACTTTCTTACCACGGGAGATATTAATAAGAGTAGCGTTGGGTTTCATTAGACTGAGCTCTCTTTCCCCAATCATTTTGGAAGTTTGAGGAGTCAAGCTTACTACAATCATCACAAAATCTGACTTTAGGAGGAGATCATCAATTTTTGCACAGTAACAAGCCCCAACCAGCCTCTCTTCTTCCTCAGTCCTAAAAATAGATGAAGCAAAATGTTAATTATTATAAAGATAATGAATTTTTAGTACCTGGCATACATTTTAGTTATTATTTAACGGCCCTGTGAAAAATCACTTCTTTTCTTTTCATGAATCCTTTCACTATTTGGCTTTGCCGATAGTGTGTCTGCCAAAGGGCATTATGTTGAAACCTCCAAATTCACCTCAATTTTTGCATAATGACAATTTCACAATCCCTTTGCTAAAAATAGTAAAATACCAGGGCATTGTAATATTTGTTTGGAACTTCAATTAGAACACAGATGGGGCACTCTGTGCAGTACTGTTCTTTACTTGATGAAATCCAGATAGGCAGAAATGAGAGGCTGCAACTGCAGTAAAATATTGAAAGAGTCACGTTAGTTACTGAAACATGTTGGTTCACACGACAGTTCCATTTGTTGATGGAAGAAAGAATATAAAATAATATGCAGCTACGCAAGAAGTAAAAGCTAGTTGCTTCTAATCTTCAACAGTAAGTCAAAATATAATACTTTATTCTTACATTAAATCCTTCAAAAGTTTCCTTATCAGAAGAGGTTTTTGCAAGTAGAGCAAAGAATTTCCTCTGAGCCCAACTAACAGTTTCACTTTTCACTTACTTCACATTCAAGATTACATTCTTTATGCTTAAGGGAACTCAAAGTTCTGTAAAATGCTTCATGATTAATGTTCTCTCAAAATCTTTTTTGTAATCACATTTCAAATTATGAATGACACTTGGGTCCAGAGGTTACACTTATTAAGTTTCATTTGCAGGCAGGAAAAATGTTAACTGTTCACTAACCCTGGTTTGAGTGTGAGTTCAACAACTCTGTATCAATGGTCATAGAATCCCTAAAGCATCAAAGCAAGCCATTCAACATATAGAGTCCACGATGGCTCTCTGAACAGCATCGCACCCAGACTGAACCTCTCTACCCTATCCTATCCCCGTAATGCCTCATTTCCCATGGTTAATCCATCTAGCCTGCACATGCCCAAACTCTTTGGACTGTGGGAGGGAACCGGAGAAGCTGGAGAAAACCCATGCAGACACCGGGAGAACACAGCAACTCCACAGAGCTGGTCATCAGAGGGTGGAATCAAACCTGGGTCCATGGCACTGTGAGGCAACAGTGCTAACCACTGAGCCACCATGCTGCCGTAAAGTTTCACGATTATCAATCTTGCCTACTTTTCTAAATTGTACTTCCACCAAGGGTGCAAAACAAAATGAAACCATTCTTGAAAAATTTCTTTGTCCATGCATGAATTATTCTACATTATAAACTACAATACACTTGTATGACCTAGGGTGATTAAATTTTTTAACCACTCATTAATACTGTCAATCTATGTTATTCAGTTTCAAAGCCAGTAGAACAAGATTCACTCACATCTGCCATTTTGGAATTTGATAAACAGAGCCAACATGAGCCAATTTTGTCTGCATTATAAATTTGGTCAGGGCTAAATGATGTTCAGAGATTAATTAGTAAAATAATTCTCAGTATTCTTCTGCAGCTTCACAGTCAGTTGTTTTTTTGTGCACAGGATAACCTAATATCATGACATAATTAAAACATGAAAATCCTGAAACTGAAAATACACATTGATCAGTCACTTTAATTTACTCATGAATTCTTTTGCCTTTTCAATGAGCACATGGCCAGAGAAAAGGGCTCTCTGAACCTTCTGGAGAAAACCCATGACTAGATACTCTAATATAGGTACACATTAATTGCAGCTTTCTTTAACAGCTTTATTTGATTCAGAACAAGTGAAAAACTTCAGCAATTTTCTTTTTGATTTCTGATGTTGTATATCATGGATGGGCCAAAATTAAATTATATCAACAAAACATTCTGATTTTCATCATTTCAACACACCTATTAATGTAAATTTTCTTCCTTAATGTTCACAAAACTCTGGTTTATTGGACACCATAATGGGAGGTAAAAACAATGACTGCAGATGCTGAAAATCAAATACTGGATTAGTGGTGCTGGAAGAGCACAGCAGTTCAGGCAGCATCCAACGAGCAGCGAAATCAACGTTTCGGGCAAAAGCCCTCCTTTATTCCTGATGAAGGGCTTTTGCCCGAAACGTTGATTTCGCTGCTCGTTGGATGCTGCCTGAACTGCTGTGCTCTTCCAGCAC
The DNA here is from genome assembly GCF_047496795.1 of Chiloscyllium punctatum. Classification (NCBI taxonomy): domain Eukaryota; kingdom Metazoa; phylum Chordata; class Chondrichthyes; order Orectolobiformes; family Hemiscylliidae; genus Chiloscyllium; species Chiloscyllium punctatum. The sequence goes on from NC_092779.1 coordinate 47,799,522, forward strand.
CACTAATCCACCATAATGGGAGGATTAGGTTTATTACTTTTGTGTTGGGAAAATCAAAAATTACAATGACAACAAACAAGAAGGACAATCAGTGCCTCTACCAGGAGCTCATTAAGGTGTATCAAGGTGACCTGGGAAATCACCAGGGTTTGGAATAATACCTGAATGGCCTTTCAGGTTGGTAAAGAGGTGATTTCTATGAGACGAATGTCAAAAATTCTACATTGTAGAGAATTCCAGTGACTTAAATGCCCAATAGCACAATGTTCAAGAGTACTTTCTGGTGAAAGTCAATGAATAAAATTAGATCAACAAAAAGGGCCTCTATAAACTATGTAGCGGGTTGATATGGTTCTCACCTTTTGGGTGAAGATAAAAGACAAGGAAGAATTTAGGTGCAGAATTTTGTAAGCCCCCATCAGTGGGTTTGCAGGAGGGAGGGTGTAAAATGTTCCAAAGCTCTCCTACCATCCATCCACCTGCTCCAACCTGCCAACAATAATACAGTGGGATGTGAAAGGCCTAGCTCGCCCAGTCTTCCTTGCAATGACTACTTAAGGGCTGTTTCCTGTCTAGCTAGAAAGAGTTCAGGGTAGAGTAGAAATCTGGCAAGTCACCCGGTTAGACTTCGGGCAGGATAATCTCCTTTCCACATCAGGTGCCTCCTTCAAAGTCTATGTTTAGATGGATATTTCCTCTCAATTAAGATCCCCACACCTTTCTTCTCACTTCCCCAGGCCCCATGTTCCCCCCTCCTGCTATCAGACCACCTGCACTAACCTAATCTTAGAATCCAGGATCTGGACTCTGGGTCTGCTTATAATCCTATGTTGGGCAGTAATGCTGGGATGACAGAGCTGCTAGTCATTCCGTTTAGCTGACAGCTCATTGAGTGAGGTCACCTGAGTGAGTGGTGGAAGTCTATTTTCAACCAATAACACTCCTTGAAGTGGGAACTGACAAATTGAAAAGGTGAATTGATGCATATTATATAAGCGAGAAGGAAATAGATAAATATGCATCACGACTCAATAACTGAGGCCCAGAACACTAGGCGGCATGCTATGTTCAGGTCAGGGCAAGGGCCAGAGTTAGGGGCCCAGGCTAGAAGCAGCACCAACGTCTATGATTTCTGTCCCTGCATCTCAGGAGTACGAAAAGTTGAGAAGGCCATTTTAAAACTCATCCTCAGGTTTATCAATAGAAGTATACAGTACAAAAAAAAGGATATTGTGCAAAGTCTTTATAAAAACTTTGGCTTCCACTAGAAAATTTTGAGCACCACAGTTCAAGTATGGGACAAGATGTAGGAAGGATCTACCAGAATGCTAGCAGGGATGAAAACTTCAGTTCTGTGGAGAAACCAACTGAGATTAATCTGCTCATGCAGAGAATGTTAAACTAAGATCTGGTAGATGTACTCAAAATCATTCTGGTTACCTTGCTATTGGAAGGATGTTATTAAACTGAAAAGGGTGCAAAGATGTTACCGAGACTGGAAGGTTTCAGTTATAAGAGGCTACATAAGCTGGGACTTTTTTCCCTGGAGCATAGGAGGTTGTGGGTAGCCTTGCAGAGGTATATAAAATCATAAGGGATACAGGTAAGGTGAACAGCCAAGGTCTTTTCCCCAAGGTAGAGGAATCCAAAACTAGAGGGCATTGCTTTAAGGTGAGAGAGCAAAGATATAAAAGGCACTGAGGGCAACTTCTTCACACAGATGGTACTGTATATAGGTTATGAACTGCCAGAAGAAGTGGTAGAGAAGGGTAGAATTACAACATTGAAAAGACATTTGAACAGATATATTGGCAGGAAAGGTATAGAGGGATATGGGCAAATAGGAATAGTTCAGTCAGTATGCACAAGTTAGGCCTAAGGGCCTGTTTCTGTGCTGTATGACTCCATGATGGTAATCAGCCTGTTCAGATGTGTTATACCACACACGTTATGCAGATTGGTCTTAAGCTCAGCCATTCCAGCTCAAATATATGGACGCTATCACTGCAGGTCAAGATCTCTAAAATATATCCGTATTTATACACAGCCAATCACACAGATCAGCTAAGAACACTTTTTTTTATTAAAACCACCACCTCATCATCCATTTGACACATTAAACAATTAATGAATTACATTAACAAAGGGAAAAGATAGGAGATCTACTTTTTTAAAAAATCAGTCCGCACTTACACATTATGACACATATCTGGACTTGAAACATCAGGAGTAAGAGCAGGAGTAGGCCATTTGGCTATTTAAGCCACCTCCACTGTTCAATATGATAATGATTAATCCTCCAACTCAGTACCCTCTTCCTACTTTCTCCCACACCCTTTGATTCCTTTAGCTAGAAGAACATTCCTTTATATCTATATCTAATTCCTTCTTGAGTGCTTTGACATCAACTGCTTTCTGTGGCAGAGAATTCCACAGGCTTTCTGGGTGATGAAATCTCATTTCAGTCCTAATTGACAGACTTCATCCTAAAACTGCAACAGCTGGTTTTGGACTCCTCAATCACTAGGAACATCATTCTTGTGTTGATCTTATTTAGCCTTGTTAAAATTTTATCACTTTGTGTAAAATTCCTCCACTTTGCCTCATTCTTCAAAATTCCAGTGAATATAGTTCAAACTGATTCAATTAATCTTCAAATGTCAGTCCTGCCATCCTAGGAATCAGTCTGGTAAGCCTTTATTGAACTCTCTCAGTTAAGGAGGCCTAAAGGAGACCAAAACTGTACACAATGAAGCAGCATGGTGGTTCAGTGTAGCTGCTGCCTCATAGCGTCAGAGACCTGGGTTCAATTCCACCATCGGGCGACTGTATGGAGTTTGCACATTCTCCCCATGTCTGCATGGGTTTTCTTCAGGTGCTCCGGTTTCCTCCCATAGTCCAAAGATGTGTAGATTAGGTGAACTAGCCATGCTAAATTGCGCAGTCTTCTGGGATGTGTAGGTTAGGTGCATTAGTCAGGGGTAAGTGTAGAATAATTGGATAGGGGAATGGATCAGGGTGGGTTACTCTTTGGAGGGTAAGTACGGACGTGTTGGGCCAAATGGGCTGTTTCCACACTGTAGGACTTCTATGGTGACAATAGTCCAGGTGTGAACTCACCAAGGCCAAGACTTCCCTGCTCCAGTGCTCAAATCTCTTTGTTATGAAGGCCAACATACAATTCGCCTTCTTCACTGCAGGATGAACCTGTTTGCTTACTTTCAGTGACTGGTGTGTAAGGACATTGAGGTCTCAGTGAACCTCCCCTTTCCCAATCAATCACCATTCAGGTAATAATCTGCATTCTTGTTTTTGCTACCTAAGTAATAACCTCACAATTATCCACATTCCACGTCATCTACCATGTATTTTCCCACTCACTCAACTTGATCAAACCACACTCAAGCTTCTCTACATCCTCCTCAAAGGTTACCATGCCACCCAACTTTGAATTGTCTGCAAACTTTTAGATGATGGAATTAAATGTAATATCTCTATCATTAATATATTGTGAGGAGCTGGGGTCCAAGCACTGATCCCTGTGGCACCCCACTAGTCACTGCCTGCCACTCAAAGACCTGCTGCTCCTACTGTTTGTTTCCTGTCTGCCAACCAGTTCTCTACCCACGTCAATATAGTATCCCCTACCCATGCAATTGAGTTTTACATGCCAATCTCTTGTGTGGGACTTCACCGAAATCCTTCTGGATATCCAAGTGAACTATATCCACTGGCTTCCCTTTATAACTCTGGTGGTTGCATCCTTGAAAAATTCCATGGATTTGTTAACCATGATTTTCCTTTCATAAATCCATGATGACTCACCCTGTCATAGTTTTTCAAGTTCTCTGCTGTTAAATCTTTGATAATGGATTTTTGTATTTCTCCATTACTAATGTCAGACTGACCGGTGTGTATGTTTTCTCACTACCTCCTTTATTAAATAGTGGGGTTGCATTAGCTAGCCTCCAATCCATGGAAAATGTTCAGAGCCTGTAGAATCTTGAAAGCTGACCACCTTTCATCCATTATTTCAAGGGCTACTTCATTTAGTACTTTGGATATAGATTGCAGATGCTCGAGGATTTCAATTCCATTAAGTTCCCCAAAACCATTTCCCTACTAACACTGACTTCCTTCAGTTCCTCCCTCTCATTCAACTGTGATCGCCAACATTTTTTGAACATTATTTGTGCCGAGATAAGACTCTTATTTGCTATTAAGATGACAAACTTTGTTTAAAAACTGACATTTTCTAGTTACAATCAATCGTTATAAGTCACTTGGGATGGCCTCAAGGTATAATAAGGTGATATATATGTGCAAATTCTTTTAATTTGCGCATAAATTATTTTATTCTTATCCCCAGTGATATCTTTGGCCCAATAATTCAAAAATATCTAAATAAGTTGTTGTCCTCTTATTTCATTGTGATCTGCAAGTATAACTATCTTATTGGTAAATTATTAGAAGTTAGATATTGTGAAAATACCTTGAATGATAAATTCAAACTTAAGAAGAATGGGAGTTTATGTTACTATCCATTGATAATCATTTCCATAACAAAGGAATAAATATTGTCTAACATAAAACTAACTGAATACAAGAGGAACAAATATTAAGTTGAAATAAAGTCAAATTAGCACAATAATGAGTACAATAATACAACAGTTAAGGTTTTGGAGTTATTATGATAATTGACTAGCTATCCATAAAGTTCCACTTTAACTGGAATCATCAATCTGCACTAGTTCTCCAAATTGATTTTATGGTTCAACTTCCAGATCAAGGTTATTTTTGAAATTGAAAACATAAATTCTTACATTGACGAGTGCAATTGGACAATGTTTCATAACAACCATAATTTTCTTCCATTAAGAACATTCTTTGATATGTTTAATTATAATCTCATAAATTTATTATAATATATTTATTGATAGATAGACACACTGGTTAGAAGCAGGAGTAGATCATTGCCTGCTCTGCCAATTATATCATACTTAACCTAATAGTAACCTTGGGTCCACATTCCCATCTCCAGGATATAAATTCTCACCCTTACTTAATGAGGCTGTATCTATCTCTGCCTGAAAAAAATGCAAGGACTCATGATAGGTGCCAGAGGACTGGAGAAAAGCAGAGTGGTACAGTTATTCAAGAAGGGAGCAAAGGATAAACCAGAAAACTATAGGCAAGTCAGTACAACCTGAATGGTGGGGAAATTATTGGAAGCAATTCTGAGTAACAGGTTTAATCTGCACTTGAGAGGCAGGGACTAATCAAGAACAATCAACATGGTTTTATGAGGGGAGGTCATGTTTTATATTTTCAAAGAAGTGACCTGGTCTAGAGATGATGGCGATGCATTTGATCTAGTGAACCTTTAGCATGACTTTTGATAATTTCCTACATGGGAGAGTAATAGCGAAGATAAAAGCTTTTTGGATGCATGGAAATATGGCTGATTAATCCAGAATTGGCTGAGTGGCAGGAAACAGAGGGTGGTGGTTGAGGGGTCATTATGACTAAAAGCCTGAGTCCAGTGGGGTTCCACAAGAATATGTGTTGGGATCCTTGCTGTTTGTGGTATATATAAATGATTTAGATTTGAATGTAGGAGAGTCAATCAGCAAGTTCCCAGATGATATGAAAATTGGTGGTGTGGGAAACAGTGAGAATAGTGTCATAGTCACAGCAATATCCAGCATGGAAAGGTCAATAGACCCTTCGGCCCAACTCGGCCATGCTGACCAGATATCCTAATCTAATCTAGTCCCATCTTCCAGCATCTGGCCCATATCCCTGTAAACCCTTTCTATTCATATACTCATCCAGATGCCTTATAAATGCTGGAAGTGTCCCAGCCTCACCACTTCCTCTGGCAGCTCATTCCATACACGTACCACCCTCTGCATGGAAAGGTTGCTCCTTAGGTTCCTTTTATATCTTTTCTCTCTCACTCTTAAATCTATGCCCTCTACTTCTGGACTTCCTCTTCCCAGGGAAAAGACCTTGTCTATTTATCCTATCCATGCCCTCATGATTTTATAAACCTCTATAAAGTCACTCCTTAGCCTCTGAAGCTCCAGAGAAAACAGCCCCAACTAGTTCAGCCTCTCTCTGTAGCTCAAATCCTCCAACCCTGGTAACATCCTTGTAAATGTTTTCTGAACCCTTTCAAATTTCACAACATCCTTCTGATAGGAATGAGACCAGAATTGCACACGATACTGCAAAAGTGGCCTAACCAATGTCCTGTGCAGCTGCAACATGAGCTCCCAACTCCTGTACTCAATACTCTGACCAATAAAGGAAAGCAGACCAAACACCTTCTTCACTATCCTATCCACCTGCAACTCTACTTTCAAGGAGCTATGAACCTGCACTCCAAGGTCTCTTTGTTCAGCAACACTCCCCAGGACCTTGCCATTAAGTGTATAAGTCCTGTTCTGATTTGCTTTTCCAAAATGCAGCACCTCACTTTTATATAAATTAAACTCTATCTGCCACTCCTCAGCACATTGGCCCATCAGATCAAGATCCTGTTGGATTCTGAGGTAACCTTCTTCGCTATCCACTACTCCTCCAATTTTTATGTCATCTGCAAACTTACTAACTATACCTCCTATGTTCACAACCATATCATTTATATAGTGGACCCAGCACCGATCCCTGTGGTACATCACTGGTCACAGGCCTCAGTCTGAAAAGCAATCCTACACCACCACCATCTCTCTTCTATCTTTGAGCCAGTTCTGCTTCCAAATGGCTAGGTCTCCCTGTATTCATGAGATCTCACCTTGCTAACCAGTCGCCCATGGGGTACCTTGTCGAACACCTTACCGAAGTTCGTATAGATCAGTCTACCGCTCTGCCCTCATCAATCGTCTTTGTTACTTCTTCAGAAAACTCAATCAAGTTCCTGAGGCATGATTTCCCACGCACAAAGCCATGCTGACTATTGCTAATCAGTCCTTTCCTTTCTAAATACATGTAAATCCTGTTCCTCAGGATTCACTCCAACAACCTGCCCACAATCAAATCAGGCTCACCGGTCTATAGTTCCTTAGCTTTTCCTTACCTCCTTTCTTAAATAGTGGAACCATGTTAGCCAACTCCCAGTCTTCTGGCACCTCACCTGTGACTATCAATGATACAAATATCTCAGCAAGGGACCCAGCAATCACTTCCCTTGCTTCCCAGAGAGTTCTGGGATACACCAGATCAGATTCTGTGGATTAATCACTTTTACGTATTTCAACACATCCAGCACCTCCTCCTGAGGCATGGACATTTTTCAAGATGTCACCACCTATTTCCTCACATTCTATATCCTCCATATCCTTCTCCACAGTAAACACTGAAGCAAAATACTTGTTTAGTACTTCACTCATCTCTTGCAGCTCCACACATACGCTGTCGTGTTGATCTTTGAGAATCCCTATTCTCTCTATAGTTACCCTTTTGTCCTTAATGTATTTATAAAATCCCTTTGGATTCTCCTTAACCTTATTTGCCAAAGCTATCTAATGTACTATTTTTGCCCTCCTGATTTCTCTCAAGTTTACTCCTACTGCCTTCACAATGTAAGAATTCACTTGATCTCTCCTGTCTGTTCCTGACATATGCTTCCTTTTCTTTCTTAACCAAAATCTCAATTTCCCTAGTCTTCCAGCATTCCCTACACCTACAGAAAGATATAGATGGGCTGACCAGTGGCAAATGCAGTTCAGTCAGGGTCAGGCGGTTTAGGACAGAGAAGAAAATATCAGTGCTGGGAATCTGAAACCCACTGCCTGTAAGGGTGGTAGAGGCAGAAACCCTCAAACATTTAAAAAGTATTTCGACAAGAACCTGTGATACCAAGGCATATAATGTTGTAGGCCAAGTGCTGGAAAATGGGATTAGTCATGTGGTTGTTTTTGACTGCAACAGACTCTGTGGACTGAAGGGTCTCTTTTCTGTGCTGTAGACCTCTCAGACTCTGCTTCTACTGCCTTCTCAGATTGATTCCCACATACTCACAACCCTCAGAGAATAAATTCTGTATTTAAAGGATGACCCCTGAGCTTTATACAGTCACCCCAGTTCTAAATTCTCCTGATAGGAAATATTCTTTGCATATCCATCGTGTCAACACCGCTCAGCATATTACACATTTTAATCAAGTTCTTCCTTACTGTTCTAAACCTTTGTGCATGCAAGCCTACCTTATAAATCTTTTTGCACAAGACAAATCCTCCATTCCAGATATTAGTCAGGTAAATCACCTCTGAACTGCCTCTAATTCATTTACATCCTTCCTTAAAAGATTTCCAATATTGGACCAGTACTCCAAATGCAGTCTCACTAGTGTCCTGTAGAAGTGAAGCATAACCTCCCTACTTTGATATTTAATTTAGAACATAGAACATAGAACAATACAGCACAGAACAGGCCCTTCGGCCCACGATGTTGTGCCGAACTTCTAACCTAGATTAAGCACCCATCCATGTACCTATCCAAATGCCGCTTAAAGGTCGCCAATGATTCTGACTCTACCACTCCCACGGGCAGCACATTCCATGCCCCCACCACTCTCTGGGTAAAGAACCCACCCCTGACATCTCCCCTATACCTTCCACCCTTCACCTTAAATTTATGTCCCCTTGTAACACTGTGTTGTACCCGGGGAAAAAGTTTCTGACTGTCTACTCTATTCCTCTGATCATCTTATAAACCTCTATCAAGTCACCCCTCATCCTTCGCCGTTCCAACGAGAAGAGGCCGAGAACTCTCAACCTATCCTCGTACGACCTACTCTCCATTCCAGGCAACATCCTGGTAAATCTTCTCTGCACCCTCTCCAAAGCTTCCACATCTTTCCTAAAGTGAGGCGACCAGAACTGCACACAGTACTCCAACTGTGGCCTAACCAAAGTCCTGTACAGCTGCAACATCACTTCACGACTCTTGAATTCAATCCCTCTGCTAATGAACGATAATACTCCATAGGCCTTCTTACAAACTCTATCCACCTGAGTGGCAACCTTCAAAGATCTATGTACATAGACCCCAAGATCCCTCTGTTCCTCCACCTGACTAAGAACCCTACCATTAACCCTGTATTCCGCATTCTTATTTCTCTCACAATAAATGATAATGCTCTGTTCTTAATGACTTGCTGTATCTGCACATTACTATTTTGTTAATCATACATAAGGCCACCCAGATCCTCTTGCATCATTATTAGTTTTTATTCTTCTTGACAAAATGGACACTATCGCATTTTTCCACATTCTACTCCATTTGTCACATTTTGCTCACTCAGTCAACCTATATATATAGCTTTCTGTAGCCTCCTCATGTCAACTTCACAATTTGTTGTCCTATCAATCAGTGTGTCATTCCGCAAATCTGGCAAACGTACCTTCGGTCCCTTCATCCAAGTCATTTTTATAAATTGTGAATAGTGAAGGTCCTAGCAGCAATCCCTAAGGTTACATCCTTCCTACTTACACCTACTCTCAGTTTCCTATGAGCCAACCAATCTTCTATCTATGCTAATATGTGACCCACTATGCTGTGAGTTTTTATTTTCTGCAATAACTTACAATGTGACACCTTATCAAATACCTTCTGGAAGTTATAAGTAATGTACATCTGTCAGCTCCCCTTTATCTAAACATGTATTAACTGTTCCAAGAAATCTAAGAAGTTGGTCAAATATGATTTCCCTTTCATAAAATCATATTGCCTTTGCCTGATTATTCTTGAACTTATCCAAATATTCTGCTATAATGGTTTTGTAATAGCTTCTAGCATTTTCCCTGTGACAGATATTAATCTGACTGGCCTGTAGTTTCCTGTTTTCTGTCTCACTCCCTCATAATTGATAGTTAAAAATTGAGTTTTTCACCAAAATAAACATTTTTAATAAAAGTACCAATTCTACCAATTATAAATAACCCAAATTTAAGTAACAGAAAATTACTTCTAAAAAAGCTATATGGAAATTTTTAAAGTTTCACTGATGTACTTCCTTCCTGCTTCTATTCTTGATGCTCCCTCTCATGTACATACTGCCCTTTTCTAACAACATCTGAAGGCATAGAACCAGCTTCCTTGTGAATGAAGGTAACCAACTTTAAAATTCTACTATCCCCACTGCTTCTGTATAGTCATGAGGTGGAGGTGCTGATGTTGGACTGGGGTGGGCAAAGTTTAAAAATCACACAACACCAGTTTATAGTCCAACAGGTTTATTTGGAAGCACTAGCTTTCAGAGTGCTGCTCCTTCATCAGGTAGCTACTATCTCAGTTTTACATTGATTTAGCAACGTACTTTTTGCTGGAGTGGGACCTGAACCCAGAATGTTCGTACTCAGAGGTGAGTGTGCTACCACTGAGCTACATTTGGCATGTAAACATTAAGAAGATTAACCCACTTTTTTCAAACCGCACCACAAACTCTGCATTTTTGCTGCTATTTCTAATTCTAATTTGGCTGCTGTCTCAATAACCTGGGTAGACCTGTGGACTCCCTGAGATGTTTGGGGACATAATCAGGCTGCATCTTTTGAATTTTTAGTCAACCTCTATCTATTTTTGTGGGGGAACATCGTCCAGGGTTTGAATTATCACTAAGAATATAGCAGCAAGGCAGTTGTAACACGGAATCTCAACTTTTGTGATTTTAATTCCACATTCAACCCTGCCCTGGCCGTCCAAGAAGCAGATGAAATACTGTGTTTGGGGACTAATGTGCTAGTATGTCAATGTGCATATCATGATTTGGAGGTGCCAGTGTTGGACTGGGGTGGACAAAGTCAAAAATCACACAACACCAGGTTATAGACCAACAGGTTTATTTGGAAGCACTAGCTTTCCAAAGGCACTGCCTCTTTATCAAGTGGTTGTGGAACATGACCATATAACACAGAAATTATAGCAAAAGGGTTACAGTGTCATGGAGTTGTAATGATATATTAAACAACTTTAGTTAAAAATCACATCACACCCTGTTATAGTTCTTAAACACCCTTATAGTTATAGATTAAGTCTTTCATCTTTTAGATGGGATATGATGGTTTAGGTTCTTTAATATGTAAATCCCAGAATTACATTCTCAAGGTGGCGTCAGTTTATCTAATTGTCTGAGCTGAGATGACACCTATTATTAGATGTTTCCATAGGCAGGTACTTAGAAGAATATGGGCCAAGTGCAGGGAAATGGGATTAGTGGGGATAGCATTGGTTGGCATGGACCAATTTGGACTGAAGGGCCTTTTTTCCATGCTATAGGACTCTATGACTCTATAAAAAGAGCAATTTAAGGAAACTTACCATGGTGGACAATTAGCTCTGAGGCAGAGAACAACGTCCTACGTGTTGGACGTGCTTCCTGCTTCTTTTCTTGCTGCTCCCTCTCCTCATGTATACACTCCCTTCACTAACCACATCTGACAGCATTGATCCAGCTTCCATGAGAACGATGGTACCCAACTTTAAAACTCTATTACCCCGTCTTGACTCATTCACTGCTTCAGTATTGTCAGATTGCTTATCCAACATCTAGACTTGGACAATCCATGACCTTCACCAGTGAGAAAGAAAGTTATTGGCTGGAGGTATGCAAACATTTTCGAGGAGTTGTGATCACTACTGCATGTCTGCTATTTAACTGAGGATAATTCTTGACAAATTCATTTATACTTCAGTGCTTTTGTCATATATTACATCTAATTCAATGACTGCGCACATCATAAAGCAATGCAATTTTAGAAAGGATGTGAAGGCATTGGAAAGGATGCAGAATAAAAATGGGGCTAAAGATAAGGAATTTTGGTAGCTACGTGATGAAGCAGCAGTACATTGAAAGCTAGTGCTTCCAAATAAACCTGTTGCACTATTACCTGGTGTTCTGTGATTTTTAACTCCGTATTGACAGATTGCTTATCCAACATTCAGTCTTGGACAATCCATGACCTTCACCAGTTAGAAAGAAAGAGCTTGTCCTTATAATATTGCCACTGCAACTTCAGGACAACCCAAGTACTCAACAGACAATCAAGTGGTTTTTGAAGTGTGGTCATGATTAGAACCTAGGAACCATGGCTGCCAACTTATACATAGCAAGCTTCATGAACAACAGTGTAGTAACAAGCAGTTAATTGTTTTTGTATGTTACTTGAAGGGTGAACATTGACTAGGACACTGTGAAGAAGTTTTTAACTCTTCTTAGAAATAATACCAGAGGATATTTAAAACTTCACCTGATATGAAGCCTTGGTTTAACATTCCATGTAAAACATGGCATTTCTGATATTGCAGCACTACCTCAGTTCTATACTGGTGTAGTAATCTACATTTTGCTAGACTAGGATCTGAATCCAGTAGCAAGTGTGCTAATATGAAGCAACATCTGGCACATAAACATTAAGAAGATTAAATCCAGTTTCTTCAAACGCCACCACACATTCTGAACTTTTGCTGCCGTTTCTATTTCTACCTTGGCCACTGCCTCAATAACTTGGGTAGAGCCATGGATTCCTTGAGGGGCTTGTGACATTATCAGGCTGCACCTTTTAAATTTTTAATCAGCCTCCATCTATTCTTGCAGGGAAATCTTCATCCAGGGTTTGAATAATCATTATAAATATGGCAGCAAGGCAGTTGTAATATGGAATCTTGAGGTTATTAGAGCCTCATTCCTCATTCAACCCTGCCCTGGTCATTCAAGAAGCAGGTAAAATGCTGTGTATAGGGACTAATATGCTAGTATGTCAATGTGTACCTCAATATACTATTAACAGATAATACCTATGAACTGTTACAATATGATCTTTATTTGGAGCCTTCAATAAATCCTACCTCCTGTTCCTGTTGTGATACAGAATTCTCATCTCAAATCCTTTGGCTCTTTGAGCGACTTTGTATCCGATCCGTCCCATTCCAATGATCCCAAGTGTAGCTCCAGTCACTTCGACTCCAAACCAATTCAAAGGATACATTTTAGTGTCTGGGGAAGTTGAAACCTTCTGACCTAAAATTTTAAAATCAAAATAGTCAAGAGCAGTGGGTGTGTTGAATAGCAGACAAATAAATATTTTCCATAAATAAAATCAGAAACTGCTAGAAATATTCAGCAGGTTAGGCACTATCTATCTGTGGAGAGAAACAGAATTAATGTTTCAGGGTGATGACCTTCCAACTGAATGTTTTTCAGAAGTTGGAAGGTGGTGAAAATTGAAGGCCAACATGGTACAACATCCTCATCTCCTGGCAACAAATAGGCCAACAGTCTGTTGCAATTTCATCACAGTGCTCTTTAAAGTGAATTAGCTTTTGTACCTGCAACGATTAAATTGAGAAACCTAATACACATTTTCAGCATTGTGGCACCAACAAACTGCATTCTCCAAACATAAGTTAGCATTCGGTGAAAACCAAGGAAGAAATGTACACTAATCTACAACCTGTAGTTGGCTCATTTGCTAAACGAAAACACCAAGTTTCAGTAATTTTTAGGAGCTAATGTAAAGCTTTCCTTTTATAATCCATATATTGTCAATGCCTACTGCATGAGTAAAATACCACATACCACATCCAACTGGTTTTGGTAAATGTAGTGTCCCTGTATGGTAAGATATGCAGCCTGAGTGAACTGCCTATTTAAATTCCGGTCAATTCTATTAAATTCAGTTTTGAAATATTACTTTTATGAAGACTGGAACATTAGGAAATCAATTAATTTAATCAGATAAGTGGCCCAATGTTTTCTTGGTTTACATATTTTTACAAGACACATTTCTTTTCCTGTGATGTGTGATTTGTAATTTACTATAATTATACAATTTCTTTTTAATAGCATTACCTTTAAAGAAAAATCTATGCTATGCAGGAATTCACAATTTAACAACAAAGCCTCTAAGAAATACTGAAAGCAGCAGATGATAAATTACAACTATAAATGCAGATTTTCAATATTTTAAAAATAATAATGGCCTGGATTATTCACTGAGGGCTAACTCTTCACAATGTAAATGCTGGGAGTGACATTTGGTTTCACCTGCTACTCTGCTTTTTCACCAATAGATCTTTCATTACTATACCTGAGACACTGCCTCTTTCCAAGATGTCTCAGAGTTGCCAGCCAGTCAAGGCAGGAGATTTACAGTGCTGAAGGTGTCGTCCAGAATGTGGACATTGCTGGTAATGCAGCTAGGCCAAAGAGAAAATATTCAATAATGCATCCTGACCTCCAAGGATTTCGGGCAGGCCCTGGTGAGTAGGTGTGGAGTGGGGTCTTGATTAACAGCATCCAGGAGAAAGCTGGATGCAGGGAGGGACAACTGTCTTAGGTGGAATAGTGTCCAACTGGCACCAGGGACCAGGAAAAGAAACACCTTTCCTTTAACCTTCAGCAACCAGCAGGGTCAAAGCTGCCATGCTGCAGTTTCGGCCACAGATCTTTTCCTTCAATCTGAGCAGTAGCTGGATGAGACCCTTATGAAGTATATACTGCTCACTGGATTGGACTCTGAGCAAGAAAGCGGTCATCAAACCTTACAGTTTGGACTTCAAAGGGGTAATGAGAAAACAGGGAGATAGCTGAGTTCCCACCTTGCACCCTCCCAACCAGTCAAACAACCCTACTTCTTTCAGAAGTTGCAACCTGAAAAGGCATTACATTCTACCCAATCTGTTGAATAAAGAATCACAGAATTGTTATGGACAGAAGGAGGCTTTTTAGCGCTTTGGATCTGGACCAGCTTGCTGATTGAGAATTAGGACTTAGTGCCATTCTCTTGCTTTTTCCTGTCACCTCATTCATTGTTTCTGTTTAAACAATCATCTCAACCTTGCTTCAATGCCTCAATTGAACCTGACCGCACTTCCAGGCAATGCATTCTTGACCCTCTATTTACTGTATAAAAAAAGTTTTTTCTCACATCACATTTGATTCTTTAGTAAATTATATTAAATCTGTGCCTTCTCATTTTGATCCTTCTAGCAGTGGGGAGGCGATGGCCCAGTGGTATTATTGCTGGGCTATTAATTCCAAGAGCCAGATAATGTTCGGATCCTGCCATGGCAGATGGTGGAATCTGAATTCAATAATAATCTGGAATTAAGAGACGAATGATGACCATGAATAACATCATTAGACCATCTGGATCACTAATGCCATCCTTATCTGGTCTGGCCTACATGTGACTCCAGACTCACAGCAATGTGATTGACTCTTAACTGCCCTCTGGGCAATTAGTGATGGGCTACAAATGTTGCCTAGCCAGCGATGCCCTCATCCCATGAATGAATTTTAAAAAGTACGAAATTTCTCCCTCTCTACACTTGTGTTTTTGAAAACTTTTATCAAATCTTGTCTAAGCCACCTTCTCCTGTCCAAATTCTCCAGTCTGTCTTCATAACTGAAGTTTCCCATCCTTGTAAAACTCTTCTGCACGCTTTCCAATGTATTTACATCCTTCCTGAAGTGTGATGCTCAGAACTGTAGACAGTACTCCAACTGAAGTCTGATTTGTGTCTTCTAAAAATTCAGCATTAATTGCAATAAACTGGACAGTAGAGTGTAGAAAGTGTGATTATTCATTTTTAAACATAAATCTCCTCCGCCTCCACCGTATCTGCTCCCAGGAGGACCAGTTCCACCACAGAACACACCAGATGGCCTCCTTCTTTAGAGACTGCAATTTCCCTTCCCACGTGGTTAAAGATGCCCTCCAACACATCTCGTCCACATCCCGCACCTCCGCCCTCAGACCCCACCCCTCCAACCGTAACAAGGACAGAACGCCCCTGGTGCTCACCTTCCACACTACCAACCTTCGCATCAACCAAATCATCCACTGACATTTCCACCACCTCCAAAAAGACCCCACCACCAGGGATATATTTCCTTCCCACATCTTTCCGCCTTCCGCAAAGACCGTTCCCTCCGTGACTACCTGGTCAGGTCCACGCTCCCCTGCAACCCACCCTCCCATCCTGGCACCTTCCCCTGCCACCGCAGGAACTGTAAAACCTGCGCCCACACCTCTTCCTTCACGTCTATCCAAGGCCCTAAAGGAACCTTCCACATCCATCAAAGTTTTACTTGCACATCCACTAATATCATTTACTGTATCCATTGCTCCCGATGCGGTATCCTCTACATTGGGGAGACTGGGCACCTCCTAGCAGAGCGCTTTAGGGAACATCTCCGGGACACCCGCACCAATCAACCACACCGCCCTGTGGCCCAACATTTCAACTCCCCCTCCCATTCTGCCGAGACAATGGAGGTCCTGGGCCTCCTTCACCGCCGCTCCCTCACCACCAGACGCCTGGAGGAAGAACGCCTCATCTTCCGCCTCGGAACACTTCAACCCCAGGACATCAATGTGGACTTCAACAGTTTCCTCATTTCCCCCTCCCCCACCTCACCCTAGTTCCAAACTTCCAGCTCAGCACTGTCTCCATGACTTGTCCCACCTGCCTATCTCCTTTCCAACCTATCCACTCCACCCTCTCCTCCCTGACCTATCACCTTCATCCCCTCTCCCACTCACCTATTGTACTTTATGCTACTTTCTCCCCATCCCCACTCTCCTCTAGCTTATCTCTCCATGCTTCAGGCTCTCTGCCTTTATTCCTGATGAAGGGCTTTTCCCGATTTCGCTGCTCCTTGGATGCTGCCTGAACTGTTGTGCTCTTCCAGCACCACTAATCCAGAATCTGGTTTCCAGCATCTGCAGTCATTGTTTTTACCTCCTTAATTTACTAACCTAGCTGTCCTATAGTGGATAATTTGCATTTTTCTGCCTGGTCCCTGAATTTACATTGTAACTTTCAGCTAAATGTTAGATATAAACAAGTTTTTAATTTTTTTGAAAATCTAAAATTCCCTCAACTCACCAATTCCAGCACCCTGATCTAGTCGTACTCAAAAACAAATGAGAAACCGTTTTAGAACAGTCAGTAAGTGCAGTTAGTCTATATGACAGCAAGTTTCTGTGGTCCACAATTTTATGATTTGAACCTCTGTTTTCTCTGATTATTATATGTTAGTTTGAATGTTTATTACTGTATGCTCTACTCCTTCCTTGGTTTTAAAAGATCAAAATTATAGATTCCAAATAATTATCTATTTTGCAAAATAGTTTACATTTTCAGTCCTATCTTACCTTCCAATATATTCCTGGCAGATGCCAACATCAACGCCATGCCCATTTCAGCAGTAGCATTGTCCACCACATGAGGAGTGTTGGCCACCTTCACCCCAAAACTGTTGATCAGGGGTAAGTTGAGATGGTCTACACCAACTCCATGATTTATAATGGCCTTCAAATGAGGTAGAGATTTCAGAAGCTTTTCATCTATTCTGGGGTAACCTTCCCATTGAAAAATAAACTGGATTTTTTCAGCGTGTTTTTTTTCATTTTTCAGGAATTCTTCACAGTAGATGATGTTGAAATGCTTCTTGATGAGTTCTGCAAACCTTTCTGGGATACCTTCTGTTTCACTAAGTTTATAAACTAAAACATGAGCCTGATCATTCATTGTCTGTGGAGAGAGCAGAAATAAAAGATGTTATTTTGTAAATTAGTTGGATGTTATGTTACTAGATTTTCTTCTCACCATTCTTCACCTCTGTTGTTTCAGATAGGCAACACCAGACAAAGAGCTAAAATGGATTGAGCCACCAATATTGAAACCTCCTGGTCACACAGAGACACTTTTGGAGCCAAGTCAAGATTCAAAGTTGGAAATCTGCACCTCTAGTTAGCACAATCCCACCCTCAAGCTCTCTTGCTAGAGGCGGCACCATTATCACACAGGCCAACTCCTGCTAGGTCAACTTAAGGACCATTTACACCTATGTTCTTGACAACTTTGGGATCTAAGCACTGCTGGACCATGCATCCTGCAACTTAGCCTGTTGAATAGAGTGGCCAAGTGCAGCTTAAAAGCAGCCTGCTGTCAACAAGCTGGACCATTGTAAAGACCTCCCATCAATTGCCACCAAAATGCAAAAGACAGCGCCTCATTGGCCTCATGAGCTGCAGGACTTCCATTTTTGAAAATATTAGACAAATTCTGAGAGCACCTCCATCTTGAGACACACTCACACTTCTCTACCTATCTCAATAACACCCCATCTCTGTCAATGGAACTTCCCTTTTCCTCTGTTGCAAAGCTTTTCAAAGGATTTCCTGCCTTCAGAGCCCAACCATCTTCTTTGAATTTGAATTTGAAAGCAACGTATTCATTACCTGTCTCCTAGAAGATTCCAACTGTCAGGGTACTTCTGACCTGGACAGGGTTGGGGCCCAAAAATCAATTTGATTTATGAAACTTTCGAAAAGGTGGGTGATTCTGCCGAACATGTGTCATTTGATGACCAATTTGCTGAATTTGTGACGCATGGAGTGAGTCAGCTAAGTCAGCTTCTCTATTACATGAAAGTTTTTTCCTATAATATACTGCTTCGCAGGCAACTGGATTTAACTAACTCATCCTGCAAAGTAAAATTACTTTTGCTGCCATTTTTATTTCACTTGTTTGTTAGTTCAGTTGATCTTTACTTCTTTTTAGTGTATGTAATGTTGTTAACTTTATGCAGAGTAAGGGAAGAAAGAAGAAAGTTTTACATAAAACCATAAGGTGTAGCTTCAAAGAAAAATGAAAAACAATTTTTTTTTAAAAACTCCATGATTTTTCTCCAGGGCTGTTTGCATTGGTGTCAAGGAGATTCATTTTTATTTCCAGAACAGAGTAGAGGATTGATGTTCTGCTCAAATTTGGATTTTTAAGATGAAAATCTGGAAAAATTAAAGGAAATAGCACACCTGATCCATGGTGCAAGTCACTTCCTACCACAGCAACAGTTTGATTTCTGTTCTTTAGCTGTTCTCTGCTGAATGGATTTACAATTCATCTGGCAATAGTAATAATGAAAGAACAATCAAATCTCAGAGACCATGAAAATTAAATAAATAAAACCAATAACATGAAATTAAGAAGCCACATTTAGAGCTTCAGGGAGAGAATGTGTTCTGGGCTGAAGGAGAGAGTTCTGAATTGTTGCAACTAATTTCTGACTTGCTACAATCAGCTGCCAAGTTTATGGTTTTGAAAGGGGAGGTAAACTGAGGAAAATTAAAAGTATTTATTTTGTTTTCTTGATTTTGATCATGATCGTTTATTTAAGTGTCACTCAGAGGGATGTGATCTTTCAGTTTGGGAAGTGTGAAGCAAGGATGGTGCTTAAACTTGTGGTTTCAAAAAATAAAGCTGAACAGGCTCTCTATGGATATTTCATCTCTCTGGTATACTATTTATCCTTCAATGGGACTGTTTCTTAAATTGGGAATATTCTCCTTTTAGAGAAGACGGGTGAGAGGAGATTTGATAAATGCTTTAAAAAGTGCACTGGACAGAGTTTATAGGGAGAACTTCTAATTTGTAAAATAAAAAAAGTATGAGTGCATTGATTTAAAGTGAAATGCAAATGAAGCAAGCATGAGAAAAATCATTTTCACACAATGAGTAGTTATGGAATCATATAGCACAGAAACAGTTATCGGATCAACTTGTCAATGCTAATCTGACCTAGTTTCATTTGCCAGCATTTGGCCCATATCTCTCTAAACCCTTCCTAATGACATACTCATCAGGATGCCTTTTAATATTGCTTTTATACCTACTTTCACCACTTTCTTTGGAATGCACTGCCTGGAAATGTGGTGGAGCCTTCAAGAGAGCATTGAAGAGATTAGATTCCCTACAGTGTGGAAACAGGCCCTTTGGCCCAACAAGTCCACACCAACCCTCCGAACAGCAACACACTCAGACCCATTCCCCTACATTTACCACTGATTAATGCACCTAACACTACGGTCAATTTAGCATGGCCAATTCACCTAACCTGCACATCTTTGGACTGTGGGAAGAAACCGGACCACCTGGAGGAAACCAACACAGACATGGGGAGAATGTGCAAACTCCACACAGACAGTTGCCAGAGGTGGGAATTGAACTCAGGTCCCTGGCACTGAGGCAGCAGTGCTACCACTGAGCCACAATTATTTGA
This sequence comes from Chiloscyllium punctatum, assembly GCF_047496795.1. NCBI lineage: Eukaryota > Metazoa > Chordata > Chondrichthyes > Orectolobiformes > Hemiscylliidae > Chiloscyllium > Chiloscyllium punctatum. Next base: position 47,819,599 of record NC_092779.1, read on the forward strand.
ATAGAAATGATGTGCAGGGATAGTGGGAAAGGACAGGAGATTGGCATTAGGTAACAGAATGAGCTGAGTGGCCACCTTCTGTACCATGAGAATTCTGTGACATTTACTTCTTTAAAAAGTTCAAAATGTTTACAATTCAGTTCACAACATGCACTTAGTCCGATATATGCATGTGATGATGAGGACCAGATCAAGACAAATGAAGGGCTGACTGAATGTGCAAAATGATAAAGATACAGGACAAGGTTACTTGCCTTGTAAGACAACAACTTCAAGTTTGCACCAAAATATTAGAAGGATGTCAGAAGGAGACAGTGAGTGGAGCTAGCGAGAGCAGGAATTGGCTAAATGTATAAGATGAGGGATGGGAAGCAAAGAGTGTGTGTGGTTTTCTGTTAACATCACTGTCAGATGAGTAAATTGGGGATTTTACATATATTGATTAAAGTCATTTAACTTTTGTGACAACTCAGAGGTAAACTCCTACTCAATAAATCTGTTACAGATGAGCTTAATTATTACTCAACCCACACCTCATTCCACCACTAAATGCCAATTATACTGTCTCTCTCTTTATAAAACCAGGGATTCCTCATGAGGTTTTAACACACCTATCAACTTGCCCTTCAAAAACCAGAGAGACTTTCAGAGCTTTTTAAATAGAAGGCGCTTAAGATCATGAAGACTTTTGATTATGGGACTAAAGAGAAACTTTCTGTTAGTAAAAGGGAAGATATATAGAGCGATAAGGATATTGGCAAAAGATTGCACAAGAATTCAATTTTTATGCAGCAATTTACAAATAGAGCATCATGGAGGGTCTAGCCTGGGATTTGAATTGGTGCTTGTGGTGGGGAAGTCCTCGATCCCAGAGCCATGAAATGGACTTCGTGGACTTTGACTTCTTATAATTGTTTTTGTTATGTCTTTGTGGAAGGACTGTTAATTGGAACTTATTTCTTTATTTTTCTAATTTATTACATGTAGAAGATGCTTTATCCGAAATGCTGAGGACCAGCTGCTTTTTTTAATTCAAAATTTTTCGGTTTTCAGAATGTGACAGTTTAATGGTTAAATTTTTAAAAATCTTACCACAGAAGCAGACTTCTAACTAAGCGTGCTTAGTCGCATCTGAGTGACACGCATCGAGTGGGTTTCCACTTGGGGGCGTTCACTTAGAAACCCCAGGCCGGTCAGTGCTTGGCCATGCCCCCCATGTTGCGTCTGAGTGACACACATCGAGTAGGTGTCGACTTGGGTTAACTGTTTGCTCGCCAAACAACTTTGCTAATGAGAAAAGAAACTTCACAAAAAAAACCCAGATTTCGGTGCTTTTTGGTTTTGGATATTCGGATGAAGGATCTTCTACCTCTACTATGAGTTTGCATTTTTTAAGTTCTCTAATACTGGACTTTTATTTCATTTTACTAATTTTTTTCTAAGAATTTGTACTCAAAAAACCTGTACCTAGGCACCTTAATACCTGGTGCCATAAGTGGTGACTTGAAAACTTCTCACTGTACGCATGTGAAGACATGTGACAATAAAGCTAATTCAATTCAAGGTCTCTCCATATCAACTGATGACAGGCTAAGCAACACTAACAATTCCATCGTCTCTTAAACTAGCTATTTTGCAGTGAACAATAAGTAAGATTTTTGCTCTGAAACGTTCCGCAAGTAGGCCACCTGTCTCCCCAGTATAGAGGAGGCTTCGCGGAACGTTTCAGAGATCACCTCTGGGACACCCGGACCAACCAACCCAACCACCCCATGGCTCAACATTTCAACTCCCCCTCCCACTCCACCAAGGACATGCAGGTCCTTGGACTCCTCCACCGCCAGACCATAGCAACACGACAGCTGGAGGAACAGCGCCTCATCTTCCGCCTAGGAACCCTCCAACCACAAGGGATGAACTCGGATTTCTCCAGTTTCCTAATTTTCCCTCCCCCCACCTTGTCTCAGTCACAACCCTCGAACTCAACACCATCTTCCTAACCTGCAATCTTCTTTCTGACCTCTCCGCCCCCACCCCCACTCCAGCCTATCACCCTAATCTTAACCTCCTTCCACCTATCGCATTTCCAACGCCCCTCCCCCAAGTCCCTCCTCCCTACCTTTTAGCTTAGCCTGCTTGGCACACTTTCCTCATTCCTGAAGAAGGGCTCATGCCCGAAACGTCGCTTCTCCTGCTCCTTGGATGCTGCCTGACCTGCTGCGCTTTTCCAGCAACACAATTTTAGGCCTTCTATATCCCTACCACAAAAGAGGGATGGTGGTAACAAATTTACCTGATGGATCATATAACATGAGCTGTGGTGAGGATTCATCCTACACATGGTAGCAAATGATGCATTCAAAACAGTGGCTTCAAAGCTTCAGGAAGCTGCATGTACAGACAGTCGGGAGTTGAACATTTTGTACAATGAGAACCTCTTAGCAAGATTCTGCTTTGCAGAATCTACAACCAAATAACTTCAGCTTGGTAAGAGAGTGCACTGAAGCAGCAGAATGTTTGGAACTCCCTACAGCTAGTTACTCCAGGGCCAGTTACAGATTGCATCAGTGCTATTTATGTTCAGCTAGACAGTGAGCACATAGAGCCTCAGAACGTTTTTTTGTTTCCCTACTGGGCAAAGGAAAACCTGAAACAAAATAGCACAACTTAGAGGCTGCGAAAATACTTGAAGCTCAGATTGAATGAAGGCACCATTGGACATGCCTCCAATCAAGAAAATAAAGGATCATCAAAAATATTTTTTTTAAAAAGTTGAGAAAGCCTAAGTCAGAAACAAAGTGATCTAGGGGCAAATTAGAAGCCTAAGCAGACAAAGCCAACCAGAATTTATTTTTATAAAGGGCACTATTGAGGCCACAGAGGCAGGAGATCCATTATTTTATATGTTATAAAGGTGGGTAGCTTGATTTAAACCACACAACAGATCTCATCTTAGGGGTGGGGGAAGATACTTAAAGCAAAAGAAAGCATTACTAGAAATCATCTCAGAAAATCTATTTAAAAGGAAGAGGATTCAGCTAAAGACCTCCAAAAAGTGCAATTCATTTGTAAAGTCTTTCAGAATGGGAATCAATTGGAGAGAAATTTATTAAAGGGATGCATCTAAATATACCCCAGGAAAGGGCAAATCATCCATTTTACTTGAATGAAGTGGGATTCCTTTGTTTTAACTGCAGAAGACCATAATCCTCCAGGAAATAATTAATTTCTGAACTGGGTCAAATAAACACAGAACTGGCTATGTTAAGAATTGTTTTCTCAAATATACTGAATTGCTTCTAAATTAGATACTAACTCAGAAGATAAAAAGTAAACTTTTTTTTATTGATTGTGAGTATAGCTGTTGACATTTTATCAAGGTATTTTTGTTTTGAAAAAAAAATTTTTTTTGTCACATTCTGCAAGCTTTTGCAGTTTAACCTCAGAACAAATAATCTTTGTTAAATTTTGCTTCTTTAAAAAAATTAAACTCGGGAATCCCGAGCTCATTTTCTGTTAACAATTTCTACAGATCAGAGGAAAAATGCTACGATGGAGATTCAATTTCATGAGACACAAGACAATTTATTCCAGTCAAAAGAAGATATGATTCTAGGGCAAACACTTCAGATGGTGAACGAAGCAGAATCTGAGGAGTACAGATTAATCCTAAGAGTACCGGATCAGTTCTTGAAATATAAAACCCTTTAAAAACACAAAGCCAGTAACAGTGAGGATGACAGACAGCAGAAAATGTCATTTTCAACACTGGAGCAAGGAGACCTCACTGGCACAAGCAGTCATGTTAGATTATTTTTCTTGAGATTCTTACACACTTAATGTAACTGCAATATGCCAACTTCTGCGAGCATCCAAAATTTATGTACAAGTTTTCGAGGAACACAACACTCTTTGCAAGGCTTGTGAATCTGTGTCAAGAGATCTCCCTGAATAAAGGGAACAGTCCTCCCTTTAACACAGAATTCTACATCACCATCAGTAATGCCCATTGTCACATGCTACTCAAGTCACAATGTAGTGATTTGATTATTTCCAGAAACAATAGGATTAGATCAGTCCTTAATGGCAAGACCTGGTGTAAATAGTTTTTTAAACTGGGTGTAGTCAGAATTTTAATTGCCAATATTCTTATTGATTCTGAATAGGAATACATTCTACCTGCAAGACAGAGAAACATACCACCCTATCCCCAGGACATCCAATTTATTGCAGATCAGCAGAACAAAGTAACCCTTTAGCATCTCATTCCCTCCTTTTATCATTCCATGATAACCACCTAAATGGGGGATGAGAAAGGCACTACCAGCTTATTCATAATCTGACAACCAGTATTTAAACTAGTTATTGACACAACATACAATGATTATAACAACAAAAATTATTATCCCATGCAGTAAAAAGAATCTCCAGGTCCTCTCACGTGGAAAAGAAGTTCACCAGTAAAGTCCTTAAATCTACAGTCCTTTGTGACCACTCCATCCCTTCCAAGTTGTGTGGAAACGAGTCAGTTATCCAAAATCTCCTTCAGAAACTCCAATCTGAAATCAAAATCTAGTCTGTCCTTGCACAACACTCCATGGAGAAATCTGAATTCTTGAATAAGGACAGTTAAATGCTTAACAAAACTGACAAGACTTCCATTCTTGTGGAGATGCTACAGTTGGTGGATACCAGCGCATCTGAGCGTGCAATGCAGCAGCAGCAGGGTAGATGAATGCAGCATTCTTACTGCTTCTGCCCCCCTCTGCTGTCAAATGTAACAAAGCCAACTGGCTGTTTTGATGTTAGCTTGATCAGTGAACCTTCATATCCCTTAAATGATTGAAAGAGAAGGTAAACCTCACATGGTTTAATGTCCATAGGAAGGCCACTGACAAAAAGCATACGGACCTCCTCTCCACTGTTGTTAGCTTCTTCACTTTTCATGCTCATGACTGGGGAGCTGATGGAATCCACTGGATCAGGTTGTGGAAGGGTGGGTGGTGGTCCGAAGGTGTGCTTTAGCTGTGAATGTAGAAATTCTAAAGACTTTGCTTCACTGTTTATGTCATTATCAAGTCTTTTACAATCCATAATTTTCTAAATTGTACTGCCTAAACAATTCAGTCATTTATAAACAACAATCAGTAGTCCTAAAGTCAAACCCTCAGGGGACCCCACTCAGGTTATTCAAAAATCATTTTCCTTTGACAAATTAATACTTGGCTCAGGTGAAGGCTTTTGCCCGAAACGTCAATTTCGAAGCTACTAGGATGCTGCCTGAACTGCTGTGCTCTTCCAGCACCACTAATCCAGAATCTGGTTTCCAGCATCTGCAGTCATTGTTTTTACCTCATGTGAAAGCTGTCAGGAAAAGTATTTCAAAAATCTAGAACAGCAAGAAAACAACAAAATGTTTCCCTGTCTTTAGCCATTGAAGAGGCAGTTTCAGTTCAGATTTAAATCTCAAATATTCATGGGAAATAAATGCAAAATATATTAAAATATGTTCTTCAAATGAAAACTCGACAATTTCTCTGTTAAAGAAAGCAATAACCCACTGCCACATATACACATATTAAATCTAACTTAAGGTATAGTTCAAAGGCCTGACATTAATGACAAAAATAGTTTTTTTTTAAAGTTTCATGATCAGTGTTTTTAATTAGAATGCGTGGTTGCTGACAAACTGACATTGTAAATTTATCTTGCCAATAATCCAGTTGGAATGACAGTGGTTACAGCCCAGTAACTCGACTAATTTGGTAGAGATCAACATTCTTTGAAATTGCAATATGAAAGGGGCCAATGAAGTCTTAACAATAATTTACAGAACTTAAATAGCTTAGCCTCAGGTTCTAATATTCTCTAAAATCTTAACAAAACATCACATTTAAAACACACTCTTCTTTTTGTGAACACTCTGCATTAAAAAAATCAGCAAAGATATTTTAATACAATGCTCACATTTGGCTAAAGCATGACCACTGACACAATTATCTTTTGAAACAGGCATTGTAGAATTTCAAATAAATCAGGGACTCAAGGTCCTCAATCAATTTATTTTAAGGTTACGTGTTTGATAGGACCTAATTTGTACAATATTAATTTTAAAATAAAATCTGCCCTATTACACAGCCCACAAAACACAGTGAATTGAGATCCTAGTTAAAATAAGGCAAAACAGTCAGTTAAAAGGATTTTGGATTTCACCCTCACACTCCCTGCGAGATAAAACCAGTTCCTTATAATGGCAAATATTCTGCCAATTCACGCCTTATTCCTTGAATAAAGACAATGCTGTTGTATCAGGTCATTATTCTTCTTGGGTTTTAAAATAATGCTGGAAGTCTTTAGCATGGCTTTCCTTTACATTTTTCAACAGTTTCAACCCTTGCAAGTTTGTATGGTCTGATAAGCATCTTCAAATTTTGATCATATATAGTGAACACAGACAACTAAAACTTAAACCAGCAAAAAGGTATCACTTAATATTTCAGTAACAAATCTGGGTCTTGATTGACCCATTATGTCATTATCATCAACCTTTTCCATGTGAACTTCCTATCTACTGTCAGATATCAATAGTTTATTGTTTACGCTACAATAAGCTCATCAAGAGTTCTGACTAGACTTATGCAAATAAAAGACTGCTGCATTTAAAACCAGTAATAGGATTGTTTGTCCAATTTTTAAACTCTCAACTTCCTAACTTATCTATATCCTAGTCCAGTGTCTTCAGTCTCCACACCCACTTCAAGGTCCTGACCTCCGCGTGGGGGATTTCCCCTCTTAACAATTGGTCTAAGGCAGGGTGATTGAGACAGACACAGTAGGCATCCTTTATCTTATGTACTAAGCTCCAGAGCCTCAAACCTCACTATTAGAGGACTCTGACTCAGCATTTGAGGGGGACTCTAACTTCACTTTCCAGAGAATTTATGATTCTGAAAGCGAACTCATTAGTGTGCAATTACATAATTACCTCAGAGATTCCGTCACCCAGAATCCTAGGGGATGAGGGGTCAACTGAATGGTAGTTTAAGGAGATAGATCAAGGTAAATCTTACTTTGTGGGCCCATCTGTCTCACGCAACCGGCAGTCAGATGATTACTTATTCAGTCAACCAAGAAGCTCAGTTTATGTTGGAATCCCACCGCTACCACCAAATGTTAGATTCTTTTTCTTGAGATTCTTACACACTTGATGCAACTGCAATATGCCAACTTCTGTGAACAGTTAAAATTTATTAAACAAGTACAAGCTTTGGAGGAACACTTAACACTCTTCGCAATGCTTGCTAAGCAGTGTCAAGAGATCTCCCTGAACAAAGGAACTGTCCTCCCTTTAATATAGAATTCTACATCACCATCATGAATGGCCAGAAGACAACCTCCAGCCACTCCCCCTTAGTCATATGCCACTCAAGACACAATGTAGTAATTTGATTGTTTCCAGGAACAATGTGATTAGATCAGTCCTTAATGGCAAGACCTGGTGTAAATAATTTTTTTTAAACTGCAGGGTGTAGTCAGAATTTTAATTGCAATATTCTTATTGATTCTGAATAGGAGATGATAATGTAAATTTACTCTGAATATTAGGAGATCACAATGTACATTTTTTTTACATTCTACCTGCAAGACAGAGAAACATACATCCTACTACCGGGACATCCAATTTCTTGCAGGTCAGCAGAACAAGTTAACTCTATGACATCTCAGTCTAAGTTAAATAATATTTTATCTGTAAACCAATAGCTTACTTTTTCAAAAAAAAAAGTGCCCAATTTTATATTCTATGAGCTTTAACAAGACCACCTGACAGGATGAGGCCACATGACATGGTAGGTCAGTGGTTAGCAGTGCTGCCCAGAGCACCAGGGGCCCAGTTTTAATTCCAGCCTTAAGTGACTGACTGTATACAGTTTGTACATCCTCCCATTGTCTGTGTGGATTTTCTCCTGAGTGCTCTGGTTTCCACCCACAGTCCAAAGATTAGCAGGTTAAGTGGATTGGCCATGCTACGTTGTCCATAGTGCTCAGGGATCTGGAGGTTAGGTGGAACAGCCATGGAAAAGGCTGGATGAGATGCTCTTTAGAGGGGTGGTGTGGACTCGATAGGCCAAATTGTCTGCTTTGACACTGTAGAGATGCTGATTCTATGTGATTTTATAACTTTAAAAGAAGTAACATTGCAGCATGAAGACAAGTAGCTACTCAAAGAAGTTAGTGAGTTAGAAAATTCTACAAGTCAAAGATATTGGGGAGTGTTGCTGAACAAAGAGACCTTGGAGTGCAGATTTATAGTTCCTTGAAAGTGGAGTCGCAGGTAGATAGGATCGTGAAAGCCACATTTGGTTGCTTTCCTTTATTGGTCAGAGCATTGAGTATAGTAGTTGAGGGATCATGTTGCGGCTGTACAGGACATTGGTTAGGCCACTTTTGGAATATTGCATGCAATTCTGATATCCTTCCTATCTAAAGAATTTGTAAAACTTGAAAGGGTTCAGAAGAAATTTAAAAGAATGTTGCCAGGATTTGAGCTATATGGAGAGACTGAATAGGCTAGGGCTGTTTTCCCTGGAGCGTTGGAGACTGAGGGGTGACCTTAAAGAGATTTATAAAATTGTGAGAGGCATGGATAGGGTAAATAGACAAGGTGTTTTCCCTGGGGTCGGGGAGTCCAAAACTAGAGGACATAGGTTTAGGGGGAGAGGAGAAAAAATTAAAAGGGACCTTATGGGCAACGTTTTCACATAAGAGAGTGATGTGTGTAAGTGATGTGTGTATGAAATGAACTGCCAGAAGAAGTGGTGGAGGCTGGTACAATTACAGCATTTAAAAGGCATCTGGAAAGGTAAATGAATAGGAAGGGTTTAGAGGGATATGGGTCAAGTGCTGGCAAATGGGACTAGATTAGGTTAAGATATCCGGTCAGCATGGATGAGTTAGATGGAAGGATCGGTTTCCGTGCTGTACATCTGTATGACTCTATATTCCTTGTGGAAACGTAATCCAGCCATTCCTTTTTGGAAAGAGAATACTTAACTCATTAATTTTATCAGGGTGAATATCACTACTGAGTGTACAACAGTTGTAGAAACATAGTTTACAGCCAGTACAGTAGGATATATAGCCCAGGAGATACAACACTTAGAATTAAGCATTTTTGACAGCAACTCTACACCACAAAGAGTGACAGACAGCCAAGAACTTGGATGTATTTCACAATCAAGAATTCTCACTACTGAGCATATTTTGACCTGTATCTTCAATTGGTAGGAACTAAATTATATTTTAAGAAGACACTATTCATGGAACACCATCTTTGACAAACTGTCCATTGGTCTGTTTTTCCTTGACTGGCTGTTCTCGGAAAGTCTCGCTACTGAACATCCAGTCAAGCAACAACTGCTGGAAAGTTTTCTTGTAGGATTTCTTAGAATTGTGGGAAAACCAAAAAAGACAATCCATTGTGATTCAGTGGTGGGTATAAGAAATCTGTTTTATAACCAACACCGATAAAGGGTTGGCAGAATGTTTTCCATTCTTATTAACACTGAAGAGAATGTCAGACAATAATCAAAGTTTATGACATAATGAGAATGCACTGAGCTGTACACCTCTCTTAGAGTTAAATGTATTACATTAGTTGAGGATTTCTTCTGCAATACAGGTAATGGTGACAGATTACAGCCTGATGAGATGCTGAGAAAACTCAAGTTAAAGGAAATTATTTCCTTATCTTGCCAAACAAGAAAAGATTATTCTTTTTGGGATAATCTTCGTTCAGCAGAGAACCTTAAGTTGTATGACTGAATACATAGCTTTCATGAATGCACTGAATGAATGAATGTGAAATATATGGTGTGTGTGTGTGTGTGTGTGTGAGAGTGAGTGTGTGCGTGTATGTGTGTATTCTATGAACACGTTTAAAGTAAAGGGTCTACACATTTCAACACAGATTTGCTGGTACATTGAGAATAAACAAATTGAGGATATGGTGCTCACAACTCCAATGACGTCACCACTGAATGGGACAAACAATGTCCAATAATACAGGACAGCTATTGAAGAAGAAATTTCCTAGCTCAGAGATCCAGGATACTATTAAGGGAAAAAAAACCCTGTTCTTAAGAACTAAGATACCATTCTTAGTTAAAAAAAAGAGCTTCAACAGGATATCTGACCTCTGAAGGAAATTCACTTGATTAATGATCTCCAATAGAGCAATGCCTGTTTTCAGCAGGAACTACTGTTAGTAAAGAAATTCCAAAGAGAGAAAAGGCTTTAAAAGTTTTAAACGGCTTGGACCTTGTTCTGTCATAAACAGAATTAGAGTCAATAATCCTCAACATTGAGACATAGCAATCTTCCAAACTGGAAGAGAACATATTCTGAGAGAACAGTGCCACCTCCAGACTGCCTTCAAAAATTTGGCAGAGGAGTTAATACATTCTGTGTAGGTAATATGTTGATGATACTAGGTGGGGATTAAGGAGATATTGTAAAGAGTCTGAAAAGATTAATACTGAGTGCATTGGGTAGTACGTAATGTGATGTCACACATTCAGCGGGAAACAACTTTAGATTTCTTCCTGAGGAAATAGACCTATCATCATCAAGATCTCCATCTTCAATAATTATGTCTATATCATGCAAATGTAACTCAGATGATCTCATGCAATAATCTACAACTTGTTAAAACAAGAGCTTTTCTTCATAAGCTTGCTAGGTGCTTTTGCCTCAAACATAAGATCAAGTAGTCCCTGTAGATCGCTACCACAAAAAAGGTGATATCAAATCTACTAGATCACCCTGGTCACATGAGCTGTGCTAAGGATTATCTTTCATCACTCTCTAGACAAATATTTTCAACCTATTTACTACCTTCAACATTCAGTCACTCCCTTCACCACCAATGCGCAGAGGCACCAATGTATACCATTGAGAATGTGCACTGCAGCAACTTACCCAGGGACTCCTGATAGCACCTTCCAAACCCACAGCCTTGACCAAATAGAAGGAAAAGGGAAGCAGACAAATAACCACCATCATCTCCTGCAAGCCCCCCCATCCTGCAAGTTACAACTAGCCATTCTTTAAATCCTGGAGCTCCCTTCCTAACAGCATTGAGAGTGTACCTATACTACATGGTCTGTAGCAGTTCAAAGTAGTAGCTCACTATTAGGTTTTGAAACACAAGATCCTGAAGGGTCTTCACAAAGTAGGTGTGGAGAGGATGTTATCGCTTGTGGGAGAATCTAAAGTTGGGGTTGTTATTTTAAAATCTAGTTTCGCGATTTGAAACAGATGTGGTGCATTTTGTTTTCTCAAATCACGAATCTTTGGAACCCTTTCTGAAAAGGTGAATGCTTGACTATGTTTAAGACAGAAGTAGATAGATTTTTGCTAAGCAAAAGAGTGAAAGGTTATTGGGCGTTAGCAGAAATATGGATTTGAGGTTTACATTTCAGACCTTATTGAATGGCCTGTTTGTAATTGTAAGTTTGTGTATATGCTCTCAAGAACACTTGGGGATGGACAATAAATTCTGTCTCACCCAGTAATGTTGTATCCCTTGACAGAATAAAAGCAAGCTCTCTAATACAATTAAAGGGAGATGAAGTCATTCATGGTAAGTTTTTAATATTTAAAATAGTTACTTGCTTTGAATTGTTAAATATCTAAGAAGGAGAGAGTGCTCTTAATGCAGCTTAGTGTTTTAAATTCAGTTATCCAAAAACCTGGCAATGCCTAAAACCAGACAATCTCCTGCAAGATGTCAACAGAGTAAGATGTTCCAGCCGGAGCACCTCTCCTCCGCCTCTTCTTTTTTCCTTTCTTTTCCCTCCTTCCTGCTTTTTTTGTTCAACTAATGACTTCAACTTACCTAGAGGGGAATGGAGGAGCTAGTGAGGCCCAGAGGCAAATTCTGGAGCGGAGGCCAGGTGAGGGGAAGCAGTCCCAGATGGAGGCCAGGCGAGGGGAAGAGAGTCCTGGAGCATTGGCTGGTGCAGGGAATCAAGTCCCAGAGAAAACTTAACTTGGAGGAGATAAGAGCCAGTGTGGAGCAGACTGGTTGTTGAACTGGGGTCTGGCACGGACAATCAGATCACGTGTGGAAGCCCCTGTCCTCAGCTACTGCAATGTAATGTTTATTTGTAATTCGTTTATATGACTGTAGTGACTATCCTTTTAACTATACCGTATTTCTTGAAAGTAATACAATTATTTTTCTTTTTGCGATTTTTGAGAAGATTTGTAACTCACGTTGAGGTTCAGGATGTCTACCAAGCTACTATGACCCCTTAAGCATCATGGTAGCCCAAAAACCTATCAACACACTGAAACAGCCACTGATGAACCTAAAAGGGACCCTATACCAACAACCAGCAAAATGAATATCATTTACAAAATACCCTGCAAGGACCGTAACAAACACTACATCTGACAAACAGGCAGAAAACTGGCCACCAGGATACATGAGCACCAACTAGCCACCCACTATCACTAGTATCCTTACATACTGACAAAGAAGGACACCACTTCGACTGGGACAACACATCTATCCTAGGATAGGCTAAACGGGAACACACATGGGAATTCCTAGAGGCCTGGCATTCAAACCGGAACTCCATCAATAAACACATTGATTTAGACCCCATTTACCAACACTGAAGAAAAGAACTGGAAATGATATCACTCACCTTAAGAGACCAAGACACAAATAGGAAGTAAGACAGAATACCAGCACTTCACTAGAGGCTCACTGATGATGTTACCTAGCATGGCGACAAAATGTCTGAAACAGACCTGCCAGCTCAGTGAGCAAATTTACAACCTGAACTTTTGTGTTTAATTCTTCTTTCGCACAATGCCGAGGTACTTGCTTCTCATGGCGCCATCTTAAGTGCAACATTGTAAAACTTTCCACTGTACTCCTGTACTTAAGTACTGTACATGTAACAATTTTATTAGCTGCCATGTCTCAATTTTAATTGTTGAGTAAGTAAGTAAAGTGACTTGGTGAGGAAACTTGGCTGAATACTGCATTTGCACGGTAATGCACCAGATTAGTCATCTGCTTCATAAATCTGTTTTTAATCTTGCACATTTTGAGTCAAATGGAGTTCACGTAGGATCAATCTGCCAGATCCTCGCTCAGTAATGCAAGAAAGAAAAATTAAATATTTTCAAGCATTACTTCATTCTTACATATCCTCATTTTCGTACAGAAAAACCTATTCATTTCCATTCATTTATCTCCTATCAGTATTTTTTTCCCTTAAAAACCTGCAAATCCAAAATCTAGTATGATCTCAGTCTCAAGGATTTCCTGAATTGGAACACTGTACTTAAACCAATTTCTTCAAAAATTTGACTAAATGTGATTTGAGTTGATTGTAAATGCACCATTGACATAATCTATGATTACATTATCAGCAGTTGTTAGAATGTACCAGAATTTGAGGACTTATATTCTTTTTTAAAAAAGTTTTTATATAAATATTTTATTGAATAAAAGATTTTAGGTTTTCCACAAAATTAAAAAACCAATACAAAATAGTATGACAACTTTATAATATAATAGCAATAATAGAAAACAAACTACTACTCTACTCCACAGACTACAGAAACACAAAAAACCCTATAAAAACTACAGTTCAACAAATAACCAAAGAGAAAGAAGAAAAAAATAAATAGACAAAATAAAATTAAATCAGGTTATAACAAGGTAACTTAAATGATATTCAATTAAATTACTGCACTCAGCACAATCTCATCGTAGCTCCCCACCACTGGGAGCAATAGTGAGTAGACATGTATTTGTCCGGGATTCTTCCTCCCAGGGGCCCCCAAACCGACAGACACAATCCTCACGGCTATACAAAGGCCCTGAGTAATATAGCCGATGTATCTACATCATTATAATTCAAAAAGGGCAGCCATGTTCTGTGAAACAATTCTGTTTTCTGATGCACCATACTTGTAAGGAAGTCCAGAGGTATGTGTTCCATGACTATCCTACGCCAACTCAAGAGTCCTGCAACCCAAAAGGAGGGATACCGGATCCAAGCTAACCTCAGTTCCCAAAACCTTTACCAAAGCACTCACTATGTTATCCTAACACCTGCGGATTTTGTGGCATGACCACAAGCAGTGAGTAAGAGTACCAACCTCCATTTTGCACTTGGGGCATATTGAGAACACTCCTGTCTTGAACTTTGCAAGCTGTTCTGGTGCCAGGTGAGCATGGAGTACCTTCAGTTGAATAGCCTGGGTCCTATTACAAATTGAGATCTTCCTAACATTTTCTCAGATATCCTCCCACATCTCTGAGGAGATTTCCACCCCTAATTCTTGAGTCCAGATTTTATATAGCAGTTCACTGTCCTTCGAAACATTACTATCTAACAAGTGATAGAGAGTGCTAACCGAGAGGGCACCCGTAGGCCGGAGCACTCTCCTCTCCATGTCTGATTTGTAAAGATTAACCATCAATGTAGTCTTTTTTTGTACAAAGTCTCTAAACTGGAATTAACGAAAGAGATCCTTCCTCAGTAGCTCGACTCAGCTGTTCAAAAGACATCATGACCTCCCCATCAAATAGATCTCCCAAATAGATTCCTCTGGATTCTTAGAGCTTAAAGCCAGAGTCCATCAAACCCAGCTGGAATCCTGATATTCCCACTATTGTAAATTGCCCTTTCCATGCTTTAACTGTGTTTAGGACAATCAGGTTTTTGCAGTAACAGTTCCCACCTTGTCCATAAACAACACATTAACGAGGGGCATTTTGTCTGGAAGGATTCAACATCAAGCCAAACTGATCGCGGATCGCGCCAGGCCCATTCACCCACATAGGATAACAAGGAACTCAATTGGTACTTCCTAAAGTCCGGAAAATCTAGATCCCCTCTTTCTTGTGGAAGCTACAATTTATTCAACTTAATAAGAGGCCGCCTATGATGCCAAATAAAAGATCCAAGCCAGCTGTAAAGGCTGTGCAGTGCTTGCCTTGGCAGCAAAGGGAGTATTCTCGTGGGACTGTAATAAGCGAGGAAGAACATTCATTGTAACCAGAGCTATCCTGCCCAACCAAGATATCAGAAGACCTTCCCAACTCTGAAGGTCCTGCCTTATTTTCTCTAGCAGCTGCTCATAAGTGGCTTTATATAATTGATCAAAAACTGGGGTAATAAAAATGCCTTCATACCGAAAACCTCCCTGTGACTACCGGGAGGGGTAACGGGTTCCATCCTCAAAGCTGGATATAATAGTAAGACCCCTCACAGGCATGGCATCTAATTTCATGAAATTAATTTTATATCCTGAACACAAACCAAATAGATTAATCACTTGTATTAAGCGGGGCACAGATGCCATTGGATTGGTTAAAAAGAGAAGGATGTCATCTGCGTAGAGGGTAATTTTATACCTGCCTGACCCTACCTCCAGGACAGTTATATTGGGACGGGGAGGGGAAAAGAGAGAAGGGACGAAAAAAAAGGAACAGAGATAATTATGACCCCAACATATTAAAAGGAAAATCAAGATCACCCCCTGACAACCAAGTAAACCAGGCAAATTAGAGGAGAAAGAGGGCAGAATAGAATAATTGTCCATATAATTCAGGCCAATCAATCTATTTTAGAGCAGTCGAGACATCCTTTGTCTTTTCCGGTGAATCAATGTTGAACATGGACCCTCTGTGGCTGAAACGCAGTATTGCCGGATATCTAATAGAGTACTGGATATTCAGGTCCCTCGGCATTTACCTCATCAAAGGCGAATCACAACCAGGAAAAGTCCTAAAAAAGCACGATTCATGATCCTTTATAGACCATAGCCTGGGGATCCTTCCCCAGTGCTCTCGAGGCTTCTAGCATAATCTGATAGTCTCTATAATGCAGCAGTTGCAGTAGGGCCAGGTGGGGGCACTGGTCCGAGCCAGGCCTGTGCACTGCGACCCAGTGGGCCTGCTCGACCCACAGCCGGCCTACCTTGACCTCTAGCCTTAGAAACTGTGGGAGCCATTGCTCCAGAAAGCTGACAAGCTGGCCTTCTTCCTCCCGTTCGGGAAGACCCAGCAACTGGATGTTCTTCAAAAAACCTCGATTTTCAAGGCCATTGACCTGCTCCTCCAAGGCTCTCAATGTTCCAGGGCCTAAACCTAGCTCTCTTGAGGATTTGGCTGCAGTCTCGGAAGCTGCGTCCTGTTGCTCTGCATCCCCCTCCCTGACGCTGGATCTCCAGGTCATACCTTTGCAGCACGACCAAGATCAATTCAAGCCTGGTCCAGGTCTCTTCCATTGACAAGTCGACCTTCTCTTGGAGGTTTGTGAGATCAGGCTCTGCTCTTAGGTGAGTCCTCTGGGGCAGCCGCGGAGACCGACGCCATGGCCACAGGTGCATCCATTGCTGTGGGGGGGAAGGGGGTCCCTGCCTGATGCAAGCCCCATGCTCCTTTCCCCTTAATCATCTTTTAAACTGTACCAAACTGTTCAGAACTGGTGCTAAGTAGTTCCAACAGTCATGAAATAGCTATTTTCAACAAATTGGACAGTGAAGGGAAGGTGAGTGCCCCAGTCTGGGGTCTGGTGCAGAGCTCAGCAAAGCAGACCTACTGTGTCGCCACCATCTTGAATCCCCTGTTAAAAGCTTTTTATGGCTTCAAGTACACTCTTGGAAAATAAATTAATCTTTTGTCCTGGAATTATTTGATGTGCCATCACTGTAAATATCATTGAAATATTCAACTTGCTATTCTAAATATTCTTGAAAACTTAATTAAACACTGTTTAAAAACATCATTTTTGCATCATATTTTGAAATTCTATAATTTAGATGTTGGGGAGGTGGTGTCTATGATATTTAATTCCACCAACCAAAACCATTTGCGTACCAATGAGCTACAGGATAGGTGTGGAGGAGTTGTTAAAATGTAAAACTTCAGTCATATGTTGTTCACTTTGAATTATTCACATTTTTACAGCTGAAACTTGAAAAGATTAGTAAGGTTCATTGTGTCCAGTTTGAAAATTTACAGTGAAGTGCTAAGTCCAGTATTTTAGTAGACCGGGAATGAATCCTGACAAGAGAAACAGCAAATGCATACACAATGCATACACAAAATGAACAGTTGAGCCATGGTACCAGAATGAATTGGTTAACCATTAAAGGTGGTTGCAAGTCAAACAACATCAACAATTTGTATTTAATAGAAGAGGACATCTCAGTGCTCACAGGAACCTTAATCAAAATTCGGCATGAAACTTAGCATTCAGTAGTCTTTCCACTTCAACTGACTTCCATTTTCTAGTTCTGTGTAATCTCTCTTTTGGATCATTATACCACTGATTTATCCTTGATTATTTTGTACAGTGTTTTACTTTAAGTTCAATTAAAAAAAAACAGTGTACAACAATTTTGGTTCATTTTGTCTAAACAAATATAGGTCCATTACAGGCAGAATTGAAACATTTATCATAGGGATTAGAGAAGTGGCAGAGAAGCTAGAAGATGACTTTGTTTTTCACTGAGGAAGATATCAGAAATCTCTAGAACCAGAAATCCAAGTGGTTAGGGAGAATGAGAAGTTAAAGAAAATTTACTTGTGCAAGAAGACTGTGCTGGGGAAATAAACAGGGTTGATAAATCCCCAGGAGCTGAGTTTTCATTTCAATCATTCTGAAAGAAATGAGTATATAAATAATAAATGCACTTGTACTTGTTTTCAAACATTCTATCAATTCTCAATGATTCCTATGGATTAGAAGCAGCAAATTTCATCCCACTATTTAAGAAGGGAGTGAGAGAGAGAGAAACATAAACTATGTGACTGTTAATTTTGCATTAGAGTTGGGAGAATGCTAGAGTCCATTTTAAAGAATGGACAAATCTGGTTAATTAGTGATCTGACTGGTCAGCATGGATTTGCAAATGTGAAATTGTGTTTAAGATTATTGGAGTTTTTTGAAGACACAACTAACAAAATTGAAGTAAAGCTTACAGTGGTAGCATATTTAAATTTTTGTAAAGTTCTGGAAGTCTTCTGAACTAACAGGAATTGAGTTAGAAAAACTAAATCACTAGGGGTAGGAGGAGGTAATACAATGGCATGCATTGATGCTTAGCTAACAGTAGGAATAAATGCTATGACTTGTGCAGTACAGCAAAGATCAATAGTTGGGTCCAAGCTGCTCACTATATATCAGTGACTTTGATGTGGAAACCAAGTGTAAGACTTTAAAATTGTGGATGATATAAAGCTAAGCAGTGATGTGCAAAGAAGATATAAAGTGGCTTCAGGAGGATTTGGACAAGGTTAGTGAATAAGCAAGGACATGTTAGATGGAACTTAATATGGATTATAAAGATTAAGTTGTCCACTTTTGTAAGAAAAACAGGTGTGTAGAGTATTTATTTTAAATGGTTAGCAATTGGGAAGTGTAGATGTACAACGATCTAGGTGTCCTTGCTAATATGTCACTAAAGCCTAACATGTAGGTTCAGCAAGCTATTAGGAAGGCAAATGGGATATTAGGCTTTTATTGCAAGAGAATTTGAGGAGAGGAATAGTGAAGTCTTGCTTCAATTGTACACAAATGTTTGGTTACATCATACCTGGAGTACTGTGTGTATTTTTAGTCTCCTTAAGTCTGGAAAGATATTGTCATAATGGCAGTACACCAAGGTCCCCAGGATGGCAGGAGTACCCAATGAAGAGACATTGGGCAAACTGGGCTGTATTCTCTCGAGTTTGAAAGACAGAGAGATGATTTCATGAAAAATTGGGAAATACTTAAAGGAATAGACAGGTTAGAAACAGGTTTGGATGCCTAGAACCAGGGGACACAATCTTAAAATTAAGGGGAATGCCACTGAGAAGAGAATTTTTATTTTTACTGAGAGGGTTGTTAATTTTTAGAATTCTAACTGCTGAGTTGATGAGCTTTTTGATAAAAGGAGGAATAGTTGCAATTCTACAACCCTCTAGCCCAAAGTCCCAATCCAGAGAAGATTGAAAGATAATTGCCAATGCCTCTAATTTCCACACTCACTCTTCTTCAGTATCCCCTTGTCTTATTAGACTTAAGTACAGGCAACTTGTCTAATACTGCCTCCTTATCAATTTTAACTCTTGCTTGTGACTGAGTTCCCTCCACTATTACCAAGGCCTGTTAAACATCAGCCTCATAGATAAAGACAGATGCACAATATTAATTTCAATGCCTTTAACCATACCTCTGCATCTAAGTATAAATCCTCTCTCTTGGTGCTTAATTAGCCCTACTTTTTTTTAAATCACTTGTTTTACTGTAGGTGTGTTATAAAAGACATTGGGATTCCTCTTTATATTAACTGCCAGTCATTTTTTATAATCCCTCCTTGTTTCTCATTTGCTGTCTTGCCTCCCTTCTACACCCTCCATATTTAGCTTGGTTCTCAACTGCATTTACTAACATTTACTTACCATTAGGCACTTAGTTTCTTTGACTGACTTTCTCTCTTATTTATTAAACATGGAAAACTGGAATTTTGTTCAATGTTCCCCTTTGCGAGTGTATGTGACCAAGCCATTACCTCTTTGAAAGTCACTCATTATTGAACCACTATTTTTCTTCCAATTTAGTTTCAGTCTATCCAACAAAACTCCATTCTCATCCAAACTCTTCACTGACCTATATAATCTTTTTCTCTATCCTAAACTATTATGCTACAATAATCACCCATTCCTAAATACTCCCCAATTGTCACTTGATCCACTTGTCCAACCTCATTCCCAAGAACCAAGTCAAGCAATAACCTCTTGTTAAGATTGAATACATACTCCTGTAGGACACTGTCCTGAATATAAACAAGGAATGCTTGTCCTTCACTGTTCCTCTAATCTACCACTATGGCGTTGACATCCAGGTAATTAAAGTGCCGAATATAACTATACTGGTTAGACCTCACTATACTTTGCTTGCACGTTTTGTTTCTCCACATCCTTCCTACTATCTATTGGTCTATATATTATCCTGAGCAATATAACTGCACCATTTTTATTCCTTAACTCTAGTCAAAGCAATTCTGTCCTTGAACCCTCTAAAACATCCTTTTATCAAACTCATATACCACAATCGCTACCCTTTCTCCTTTTCTGTCTTTTATAGCATTTCTGAACACCTTGTGACTAGAAATATTTAAAACTCAGATCTACCCTCTGTTCGACCAGGTCTGTGTTACCACCACCACATCATAATCACAGAAAGCAATACATACCTGTAACTCATCAATCTTATGAATGAGACTCTATGCATTCGCATACATTGAAGTGTATCCCTAATTTTTAGACTTAATTACTTTCTCCACTACTGACTCCACTTATTAATTTACCAATCTCACATAATATTAGGGAGTTTTGAAAACCCAAAGAAACCCAAATATATAAATAGAAAGCAGGAACTATCAGCAGTGTTTCACCCTGAGGCCCACTGAAGATGTTACCTAGTAGGTGACGAAACATCTGGAAATGAACCTTCTAACTCAGCAAGTAAACCTACATCCACATTTCATAATGTTATCTGCCTTTCCCAGCATGCCTGCACCTTTTTTTAATATCATGTTTTAATATTCTCTGCTGGCTCGCAAGCCACAGCAGAGTGAACTTAAATCTTCTTCAACAATACCAGCAGAGTATTCACTCTGCCCGTGTGTCGTTCGCTGTGTCTGCCTGTCCAGCTTCTACATGTGCCACCTTCCCCCAGAGCTAGACCCTGTGTTCCAGGAATCTAAAGCTCTCCATCTTGCACTTTTCCAGCCATTTATTTATCTGCCATATCTTCCTAATTCTGAACTCATTTATAAGTGGTACTGGGAGTAATCTGGAGAGTACTACTTCACAGGTTCTGCTTGCTAATTTCCTAAATTAAATTGCAGGATCACCTTATCCTTCCCACCTAGTCATTTAGTATCAATGTATGTTAGTACTATGAACTCTGGCTGTTCTGAGGGAGGGTGAACAATGTCCTGCAGCTTTTCTGTGACATAGAGTCATAGAGATGTATAGCATGGAAATAGACCCTTCGGTCCAACACATCCATGCTGACCAGATATCCCAACCCAATCTAGTCCCACCTGCCAGCGCCCGGCTCATATCCCTCTAAACCCTTCCTATTCATATACCCATCCAAATGCCTCTTAAATGTTTCAATTGTACCAGCCTCCACCACATCCTCTAGCAGCTCATTCCATACACGTACCACCCTCTGCGTGAAAGGTCGCCCCTTAGGTCTTTTTTATATCTTTCCCCTCTCACCCTAAACCTTTGCCCTCTATTCTGGACTCCCCGTCCCCAGGGAAAAGACTTTTGTCTATTTATCCTATCCATGCCCCTCATAATTTTGTAAACCTCTAAGGTCACCCCTCAGCCTCCGACACTCCAGGGAAAACAACCCAGCCTGTTCAGCCTCTCCCTGTAGCTCAGATCCTCCAACCCTGGCAACATCCTTGTAAATCTTTTCTGAACCCTTTCAAATTTCACAACATCTTTCCGATAGGAAGGAGACCAGAATTGCACACAATATTCCAACAGTGGCCTAACCAATGTCCTGTACAGCCGCAACATGACCTCCCAACTCCTGTATTCAATACTCTGACCAATAAAGGAAAGCATACCAAACGCCTTCTTCACTATCCTATCTACCTGCGATTCCACTTTCAAGGAGCTATGAACCTGCACTCCAAGGTCTCTTTGTTCAGCAACACTCCCTAGGACCTTACCATTAAGTGTATAAATCCTGCTAAGATTTGCCTTCCCAAAATGCAGCATCTCGAATTTATCTGAATTAAACTCCATCTGCCACTTCTCAGCCCATTGGCCCATCTGGTCCAGATCCTGTTGTAATCTGAGGTAACCCTCTTCAGTGTCCACGACACCTCCAATTTTGGTGTCATCTGCAAACTTACTAACTGTACCTCTTATGCTCGCATCCAAATCATTTATGTAAATGACAAAAAGTAGAGGGCCCAGCACCGATCCTTGTGGCACTCCACTGGTCACAAGCCTCCAGTCTGAAAAACAACCCTCCACCACCACCCTCTGTCTTCTACCTTTGAGCCAGTTCTGTATCCTAATGGCTAGTTCTCCCTGTATTCCATGAGATCTAACCTTGCTAATCACTCTCCCATGGGGAACCTTGTTGAATGCCTTACTGAAGTCCGTATAGATCACATCTACTGCTCTGCCCTTGTCAATCTTCTTTGTTACTTCTTCAAAAAGCTCAATCAAGTTTATGAGACATGATTTCTCACGCACAAAGCCATGTTGACTATCCCGAATCAGTCCCTGCCTTTCCAAAGACATGTACATCCTGTCCCTCAGTATTCCCTCCAACAACTTGCCCACCACCGAGGTCAGGCTCATTGGTCTATAGTTCCCTTGCTTGTCTTCTTAAACAGTGGCACCACGTTTGCCATAACTGTTATCATCAGGAATGCATCAAACCATTCTAGAGTCACACTGATAGGCACAGAGACACCTGTCTATTTCAGGAACTAAAGAATCCTGTAACAGTACTACTGTTCTTCCTCCACTCCAGTACAGCTTGGCTTTTGCTGCATTCCTCCAAGGATCCATTGGCCACACCACAGTCAAGAATGGAAAACCAACTGGTGAGCAGGACCTCTGGACACTACCTGCTGGTTTCTCATGGACTGTCTAGTGGGTAGGTTCAAGTTTCTGTGCTGTATGATTCTATGATCAATTTATGTTTTATTTTTATTTTAGAACTAATATCACTTACATTAGTTCAACACAAGTTGGGGGACACGGAGATCAACAATTCCAGATTATAACCACTTTATTTCCAGACAAAAATAGAGGATGATGGTTCCACACTTCTATTTATGCCTCCAGACTTTTTAAAAAATATAATTTTCGTGTCCCATTGCTGCTTGTTTCTTCCTACCAATTCCAGAATAGAAGAGCAGAGATATACTGCTGATGCTGTATAAGGCTCAAGTCACACCACACCTGGAATATTCTGTGAGCAGTTTTGGGCCCCATATATTTAAAAATGTGCTGGTGATTGGAGAGAGTGCAAGAATGGTTTGCAAGAATGATCACAGAAATGCATGCTTATCATATGAGGAGCAGTTGAACATCTGGATCTGTACACAATGGAGCTTAGATGAAGAGGGTGAATCTTGTTGAAACTTATTTTGGAGAGGCCTGGATAGATGTAGAGAAGATACTCCCTGCAGTAGAAGAGACCTAGGACCATATTCTCAAGGTGAAGAGACAACCCTTTCAAACTAAATGAAGAGGAACTTCTTCTGCCTGAAGGTCATTAATCTGTAGAATTAATTGACATAGAGGGCCACAGAAACTAAGTCATTGAGTGTATTTAAGACAGAGAGATTCTTGATTTCTAAGGGGGTCAGGAGTTATGGGAGAAGGTAGGAGAATGAGCTCAAGAAATATATCCGCTGAGATTGACTCGATGGCTTAATTCTGCTCCCAGATCTTAGGGTCTTATTTCCAAAAATCAACAATAATTTGCTTTAGCAAGATGAAAAGCTAACAGATATTTAAAAATGCATCAAACTAACATCCTATAAACTTTATAGATAAAGAATAAGATAATCAGTGAAGTATTAAATGTCTAGTGACCCCAGTATTGAGCTGAGCTTTCCTGAGGGATGGAAAATTTATCTACACAAAGTTAATGTGTGATCCCTCCAGTCCTGAAGAGCAGTCATATCAGATTCAACTTCAATTGTTTGTTTATTTATTTCTCTCAACAGATACTGCCAGACTAGCTGAGTTTCTCTGTCATCTGTATTTGTTTTGGATTTCAAGCATTTGCAATACTTTGATTTTTACGTAATTTTGTGCAAGATATCCTCCTGTGTCTGCTCATATAATTTCTATCGATTTTGTTTTTGATTTAGAATGGTTAAAAATGGCAGACATTTATCCTGCATATTCTGAAACCAGAGCTAGTCACTGATAGTGGATACGTGAAGGCTAGTCACAGTTTTATAATCTGGCCATAACCGAAGAAATACGAGCAGAACTAAGCCATTCGGCCACTCAAGCTTGTTGCGCCTTTCAATATGACTGATTTGCCCTAGGCCTCAACTCTTGAAGGACTCTCCTTCTCAATCACTTCCCTTGCCTAAAGCACAGTGACCCTGCGTAAACTTCTCCTAGCATTTCTCTCATTACAGATTATGGTGACTTTACATTTTACTTCCAGAATTTAACCTTCAGGGACTTGTAGAGGCTATTTAACAGAATCATAGAATCTCTACAGTGCAGATAGCGGCCATTCGGTCCATCGAGTCTGCACTGATCTTACAAAGAGCATACCCCAAGCTATTCCCGCATTTACCAAGGCTAACCCACCTAGCATACACATCGCTTGATATTTTGGGGCATTTTTTAACATGACCAAGCCACCCAACCTACACACCTCTGGACATAATTTAAAGTCGAGACAATTTTTTCCCCTCTCCCTCCGCTGTTCTCAGACTCGACAAAAACTTCACCCGACCAATTTTGTGTGCGCAGCAATAGTTATTTATGTCAGTTTAACTTTTTCTGTTTACCGCTGGTATACGCAACTTGGAATTCGCCCTCAAGGGCCCCCTCACCTGAACTAAACTATAATCGGCAAACAAAGGCTAAAGGCGCGGTTTCAAAGGTATTGCTAGAATTCTACTCTTCAATCCTCGAGTTTGAAGATGAACCGTTCACTTTTTCTCCTGCTTTAGGCAGGAGCTTCAATTGTGTAAATATTTCAACTGTAATCTAACTTTCAAACATCGCGGACCAATCTGTCTCAAAACCTGCATATTCACATTGTCCCTCCGGCTAACACTGGCGCTTCTCCCTCCTTTTTCACGGAGCCAGGACATCACTGTCCCTTGGGAGGGATTTTTGGATTTGTTGAGTAATTAAGGGCAGAATTGTTCCGTTTTGCAGATATCTACATTTGGATGTACAGCGGGAATCGAGCCGTTTTTCTCTCAGTCCAGTCCAGCTCAGCCCAGAAACCCTGCGGTAGTTACACACAGACACCACACTCTCACTCTGAGTGCTGGGCTGTCCTGCCTGCGGGAACTGCTCGCTTCAGCGGGAACAGTGGTCCGGCCTGAAGACATCAGCCACACAGACACGGTGTGAGTATTAACACCGCTCCTGGATTGCATTGGGTGAGGGTATCGCCCCATTGGGAGAGTGCAGTGACCGCGCTAAGTTCCAGCCTGCGGCATCTGAACTCGCCGTGTCCGGGATCCAGCGGGAAACCTCGTGCTTCAGTCAATGGGAGGACTTCGGCAAACAGCCTGCACGTTGGTGGAATATGGAATCTGTCCTGAATCGTGGCTATATCAGGAACCATAATAATCCCAGAGTAGGCCCCATAACGGCCTATTTAGAGAAGCTTCCCCGTGCTGAGTCGTCTCCTTCCCGCAACTTTTTCTGCTAATCATACCGCACGTCCACTGGCATTATTTAGGCTTTTCTGAAATATTTAACTTCACCTCTTTCAACTCAAACAAGCCATCAGATAATTAAAACATCGTATCCAAGATTTGGTTATCATTCAGCATTCAGAAGCTGTTTTCTCTGGCCCAGTAACTTACCTCCTGATTTCTCCTAAGGTGGTGCTACAGTGGCAGCTGTGCATTGACAAGCCCACACGCCAATGCTCCTTCAGCACTTCTCAAATCTGCAATCGGTTGTGTTGAAAAAAAACAAACTGGCAGCCTTACCTCGTCTGTCCTGCATGTGGCACCAGATCCCCATAGCATTAGCATTGGCCATCAGTTTATTAAAAATGAACTACCTCGTGTTAAACAACAAACTGAACTATTTACCTTTAGGAGTCGTCCTTATGGGATATTACGCAACTGTCAGCAAACGTTCAGCACTATTCGCAACTCATTCAGATGCTGAATCATTCCAGCCCAAATGCATCAAGGCTTGGATAATATCTTACGCTGACAAGTGGCAAATAGCATACACACCCCAACTGCCTTGCAATGGCTGTCTCCAAGAGGGATAATTTAATCATCGCATCTTGACATTCAGTGGCATTACTATCACCAAGTTAGCCCTCATCAACATCCTGGGTGTTATCATTGGCCAGAAGCTGAATAAGAGCAAGTCGAAGTTTAGTGACTCCCTCACTCCCAAAGCCTGCAATTGTATAAGACACTTGTTAGACCTTAGTTTGAGTATTGTGTACAATCCTAGGTCCACGTAGCCATAGATTCGTACAGCACAGGTTTGTATGAAAGATGTGATGTGCTGGAATGGCTTACAAGATTGGTTCCAGAGTTGAAGAACTTCAGTTATGAACATACATTGATGAAGTTATATCTCCTCCTCTGAGAGAACGCAGCCCAGATATTTTCGAAACAAGTGGGTTGGACAGGCAGATAGGGAGAAACTATCCATACTTGTAAAAAGAATATCAAGAAGACATAGATCTAAAGTGATCTGCAAAAGAAGCAAGGATGAAGTGAGGAAAATCTTGCCAATTCAGGGAGGGTTGGATGTATGAATTGTACTTACCTGACTGCAGTTCAATTGAGTCATTCAGGAGGACATTGGGTGATTATCCAAATGATACCACAAGGATCGGTGCTGGGCCCTCTACTTTTTGTCATTTGCATAAATGATTTGGATGCGAGCATAAGAGGTACAGTTAGTAAGTTTGCAGATGACACCAAAATTGGAGGTGTAGTAGACAGCGAAGAGGGTTACCTCAGGTTACAACAGGATCTGGACCAGATGAGCCAATGGGCTGAGAAGTAGCAGATGGAGTTTAATTCATTCATATAAATGCGAGGGTGCTGCATTTTGGGAAATCAAATATTAGCAGGACTTATACACTTAATGGTAAGGTCCTAAGGGGCATTGCTGAACAAAGAGACCTTGGAGTGCAGGTTCATAGCTCTTTGAAAGTAGAGACGCAGGTAGACAGGATAGTGAGGAAGACACTTGGTATGCTTTCCTTGTTACTGGTCAGAGTATTGAGTATAGAGGTTGGGAGGTCATGTTGCGGCTGTACAGGACATTGGTTAGGCCAATGTTGGAATATTGCATGCAATTCTGGTCTCCTTCCTATCAGAAAGATGTTGTGAAACTTGAAAGGGTTCAGAAAGGAGTTACAAGGATGTTGCCAGGGTTGGAGGATCTGAGCTACAGGGTGAGGATGAACAGGCTGGGATTGTTTTCCCTGGAGTGTCGGAGGCTGAGGGGTGACCTTATAGAGGTTTACAAAATTATGAGGGGCATGGATAGGGTAAATAGACAAAGTCTTTTTCCTGGGGTCGGGGATTCCAGATCTAGAGGGCATAGGTTTAGGGTGAGAGGGGAAAGATATAAAAGAGACCTAAGGGACAACATTTTCACGCAGAGGGTGGTACGTGTATGGAATGAGCTGCCAGAGGATTTGGTGGAGGCTGGTACAATTGCAACATTTAAGAGGCATTTGGATGGGAATATGAATAGGAAGAGTTTAGAGGGCCAAGTGCTGGCAAATGGGACTAGATTGGGTTGGGATATCTGGTCGGCATGGACGGGTTGGACCGAAGGGACTATTTCCATGCTGTACGTCTCTATGACTCTAAATGCAAGGCTATGGGGAGAAACTAGGAAATTGGCACTAGGTAATTATACTTGTTTAATGACCCAGTGCAAGCACAATAGTCCAAATAACTTGGGATTTGAGGTTTGTCCTCATTTCCCTGAAAACTGGTTGAATGTCAGGGTTTGGGGCTTGGCTTTGCCATTACTCTCCCTTGTAAAATTGCTGTTTCTCACAGCTATAAAAGTTAATTGTTCTGTAAACTGTATTGTTTAATAAAATAGTCTAAATCACTTCCTTCTGTGGCATAACACTTCAGTGATTCTGCTCACCATCTACAAGGCAGAAGACAAGAGTATGATGGAATACTCCCCATTTTGCCTGGATGAGTGGAACTTCAACAATACTCAGGAAGCATGACAAAGCAGCCCCCTTGATTGGCACCACATCCAGAAGTATTCACTCCCTCAACCACTGATACTTCGTAGCAGTAATGCCCTGTCTATAGATGCACTGCTGAAATTCATCAAGGTTCCTTGGATAGCACCTTCCAAACTCAACCATCTAGAAGGACAAGGGCAGCAGATACATGGGAACCCGCTATCTATAAATTTCTCTCCAAGTCAGTCATCATCCTGACATGGAAATATTACTGTTCCTTCAGTGCCACAAATGTTGAAACTCCTTTCTTAATGGCATTCTGGCTCTGCCTACACCGGCTGGGCTATGGTAGTTAAAGAAGGTAGCTCACCATTTCGACAATTTGTCTTATGTGGTGTGCAGTTGCAAAATAGTTATTCACACATTTATGGAAACTGATCTTTTTGCACAATTAATAGTCATGTCTTGCAGCAAAACTTGCAAAGTGTAATAATTAGGTTGGGTCAGAGATTCAGAGAGAAAATACATGGATTTATTAAACGGCACTAATATTTTTAGTCAGTGTTCTTTTTGTAAATACATTTAGTCAGAGTATTTAGACCATGAAAAGGCAGCCTTTGGTCCATACAGGACAACAAGCATTTAAACGACTCTAATCCCACTTCCCAGCACTTGGCCCTTATGCTGTGAAGTTACAAATATTTATCTTTCATTTGATTTATTTCACGTGGGTACATATGGCAAAGTTTGTTTTGTGTGCAGCACAGGCAGATCATAACATACAAAGAGCATTGTATTCCTTGCACTATTCAATCACCCAAAGTTATGGCTACAAAAAAGGTTCACAAAGAAAGATCAACACAGTTTAGTATGCCTTCCTTTATTGGTCAGAGCACTGAGTATAGGAGTTGGGAGGTTAAGTTGCGGCTGTACAAGATGTTGCTTCGGGCACTTCGGAATACTGTGTGCAATTTTGATCTCCCTCCTAGGATGTTGTGAACCTTGAAAGGATTGAGGAAAGATTTACAAGGGTTTTGGCAGGGTTAGGGGATTTGAACTATAGGGAGAGGCTGAATAGGCTGGGGCTGTTTTCCCTGCAGTGTCAGAGGCTGAGGGATGATCTTTTAGAGGTTTATAAGATTATGAAGTGTATGAATAGGGAAATAGACAAGGTCTTTTACCTGGGGGAAATCCAGAATGAGCAGGCATAAGTTTAGGGTGAGAGGAGAAGAATTTAAAAGGGAGCTTAGGGGCAACTTTTTCACACAGAGGGTTGATTGTTTGATAGGATCCCTATTGTATGAAAACAGGCCCTTCAGTCAAACAAGTCCACATTGACCCTCCGAAGAGTAATCTATCCTGACCCATTCAGATACCCTATTAGTCAGGGGTAATTGTAGAGTAACGAACCTAACCTATACATCTCTGAACACTATGGGCAATTTAGCATGGCCAATTCACCTGACCTGCACATCTTTGGACTGCGAGAGGAAACCGTAACACACGGAGGAAACACACGCAGACACGGGGAAGAAGGTGCAAACTCCACTCAAGACAGCCACCAGAGGTTGGAAACGAACCCGGGTCCCTAGTGCTGTGAGGCAGTAGTGTTAACCACTGAGCCAGCGTGCTACCCCACCCCCCCTTAATTTTTATAATTTAAGAAAGGGCAGTATGGCCCTCCGTTTAAAAGTACCCAAGGCCGCATGACATCTCCCCACTTGATAGTCTGGGCTGAGTGTTTAAACGCTGCAGCCGGACTCACACCAGGGCAGTTTGCACCAAATCATGATTGGTGCATGTATGGAATAAGATGCCAGAGGAAATGGAGGAGGCTGGTACAATTCCAACATTTAAGAGACATCTAGATTGATATACGAATTGGAAAGGATCTGGGCCAAGTACTGGCAAATGGGACTAGAGATTAAGTGAGGATATCTGGTCGGTGCGGATGACTTAGACCAAAGGATCTGTTTCCATGCTGTACATCTCTATGATTCTATGACTGTAGATTTGAAATATGAGATGTCCATTCAGAAGTTAAAAAACAGCAGGGAAGAAGCTGTTCTTCAACCTGTTTTATATGTGTTTCACCTTTTGTATTTTCTGCCTGATGGAAGAGGTTGGAAGAGATTAGAACTATGGTGGGAGGGGTTTTTGATTTTGGCTGCATTTTCAAGGCAGTATATATGGAGTAAATGTATGGAAGGTTGGCTTGCATACTACTTAAATGCTGTGATGGTTCCGGTCTCTACCACCTTCTAGGCAGCAAATACCAGATACTCCTTTCCCTCTGGTGGAACATTTATCCTTAAATTTCAACCCCTCTAACCCTCCTTCCACTTGAAGTTATGCCCTGAGTGAATGACCCCTCCACAAATGAGAAATGTTTCTTTCTATCCACATTATCTATTGCCTCATGATTTTGTAGATATCAATCAGCCTTTCTGATCAGAGGAAATTAACTGCATCCCAGAGTCTCTTGACAAAGCCACAGTGGCTCTTATTTATTAATTCTTGTCCCTCCAGTGGGAGATTCTTTCTGTCCCTCAGTCTACCTAGTAGTAGTGATAGTGTGGGGCATGATAATAATCAGTTGAGAGAAACATAGCATTGGTAGTATAATTATCATGTGTGACTTCAACCTGCAAATAGGCTGATAAATCAATTGAATATTAAAGTTGTGGAGGACAAGTTTCAGAAACATTACAAATGGTTCTACAGCTGTGTGTTGGAAAGTCAACAAGAAGGTTTGCTTTTGTTTAATCGGCTATGTAATAAAAAAAGAGCTAATTAATAATCTTGCAGTCGAACAGCTTTTTACAAATGAATGGCCACTACGATAGATTTTTACATTATGTTTAAAAGTGAGGTGGTTCAATCTGAAGCAAAAAGTGCTAAATTTGAATACATGGGTGTCCTGGTCAACAGGTCACTTAGGGCTCACATGCAAGAATAGCAACTGTTAGGAAGGCAATTGAAATGTTAGGGTTTATTGCAAGAGGATTTTGAGTACACAAATTGTGAAGTTTTGCTTCAATTCAGTTTGGTTAGACCATACCTAGCCAATTTTGTGCAGTTTTGGCCTCCTCTCAGGAATATTTTCATTACGGAGGGAGTCAAGTAAGGTTCACCAAACTTGTTTTGCGATGGTGGGATTGTCCTTTGAAGAGAGATTGGACAAACTAGGTCTGTATTCTCTACAGTTTCAAAGAATTATACATGATCTTGTTGAAACTTTGAAAATGTAAAGGGAGTAGACAAGGTAGATGTAGGTAAGACGTTGCTTCTGGCTGGGAGTCGAGAACCAGGGCACAATTTAAAAATTAAGGGTATGATTCTTAGGTCCAAGATAACAAAAGACTTCTCTATTCTACTGTGATTGTTCAAAATTCTCTACCACAGAGAGCTGTGGAGGCTAAGTCTTTGTGTTTGTTTAAGGTAGAGATTGATAATTTTCAGATTAATAGTGGCAATTCAGGGCTATGGAGATGGAGTGAGCAAAAGCCACTGAAGTGTTTAACCAGCCATGATCATGCGGAATGCCAAGGCAGTCTCTCTGGGCTGAATGGCGTAGTCTGTCACTGGAATGTTTTCCAAAGGTTTCCCCGTTAGAGGCTCATTGGCCAATACTACCCTGGTTTATCCCTACCAGCCTTCTTGGATAATGGCATCTATTAGTGGTTTTCCAGTCCGCTGACCAGAAAGTATTTGAAAATTTAATGTCAGAGTCCATGAAATATCCTCTCTTGCATCCCCTAGCAGTCTGGAATACATCTCATCTGAACTTAGGGAACTCCCTAACTTTAAGCCTACTAAAGCCACTAATACCTGCTCCTCCCAATGTTGACTTGTTTGTTATCACAGTCTCCCTTCATGGTTACTATATCGATATTGTCCTCCTCTGTAATGAATATAATTGCAAGGTACTCAGTGAAAACCTGACCTGTATCTTTGTGCTCCATGCACAAGTAGTGACTCTGGTTCCTAATGGCCCTGCTCTTTCCCTTTCCTTTATCCTTCATTAAACTGGTAAAATATCTTTGGATTTTGTTCTATTTAGCCATTTTTTAAAAAAATCATGCCTCTGTTTGCTTTACTAATTTATTTATAAGTAACACCCTACACGCTTTCTATCCTCCTCTGACATTTCTGTGGTTTTAGCTCTCAGTACCCACCATAAGTTTTCCTTTTTCATTAATCCAATCCTATACATTCTTTGACATCTCTGGTTCCCTTGACCCATTTGTCTGCCCCTCTCCGTTTATGGGAATATTTTAGCCCTGCACACACGCTACCTTTTTTTTAAAAAATGACTCCTACTGCTCTGTGGATTTTCCTACAAATAGCTGCTTCCACTCCACTTCTAACTCTCGTCAGATCCTGCCCTGTCATTTTAAAATCAGCATTTCCCCAATTCAGCACCTTTTTATTCCTGGTCAAACTTTTGTCTTTTCTACAATTGTCTTTTTAAAATCTTTTAGTGAACGGAATAATAAAGAAAACAGAATTATGGTCACCATCGCCAAAATGCTTCTCCACTGACACTGCTTGAATTTGTTCCCTAAAATTAGGTTGAACAGCATTCCTAATCTTGAATAAAGTTCTATATGCTGTCTTTAAAACCTTTCTTAGATAAAGTTTGACAATTCTGCACCCTCCTCCTTTCACGCTTTGCCTATTTCAGTTAATAGAAAAAAAGTTGAAAGCCCTAGGTATTCCTATCCTATTATTTTTACATTTAAGACATTTTCAGATTTTATTTATTGTTACATGTACCCAAATACAGAAGTACAGTGTCACTCTCCAGCACAATCTTAGAATGCATTAGTTAAAATTAAAAACAACCAAAATTAAAAGGAACAGAAAAAAAATTGTTCAGGTCACCCCCACCATTAAAAGTCTTGAGCTGGGCTCAACAACGCCACCTGTGCTGTTCACCAATGCCACAGTGCCAACACCACTGCAGCCACTGCCTCAAGTCTGAACTGGACCTGCCAATGTCAAAGCCACCGTATTGTCATCCTGGACAATACTGAAATATCAGAGTCCACAAACCTTCTGAACGAATGAAAGAGTAAACCTTTGTAAACCAGCACTGCCATTAGAGAAGCTGTGAATGCTGGTGCTGTCACATCTACCCTTCTATCTCTCACTGTTCGGGAGTTTATAATACGCTCCCAAAGTTATTACCCATTGCTGCATTTTTGAAAAAGTCTTTTTTAATAGGAAAAATATTTATTCAACCAAAATTATAAAATTACAAAACAAAAACTGAAAGTATAACAATTACAATAAACTAACTACTCTACAAAATAAATCACAACAACAAATAAAAAGGCTACCTATACTTCAATTCAATAAGTGATTGAACAAAATAGTTTAAAAATTACACTACTTAGCGTAACTCCACTGAAGCTTCCAGCACCAGAGCATCAGTTGACATACCTGTATTAATTTTGGGATTATTCCGCTCAGGGCACCTGGCTCATCAGACCCAGGTCTGGTGGCTAAACAAAACCCCTAGTTAACAAGGCCACTAAATCCGCTTTGAGGTGGTTCAGCAAGGGCTGCCAGATTTGCAGAAAATTCATGTTTTCTGGTGCACTATACTTGTAAGGAAGTCTAGGGGGATGTGTTCCAATAATTAATCTATGCCATCCCAGCAGGCCGGGAGGGCTTTCTAACACTCAACTCATTAACGTTCTTAGACTGTGCGAGGAAGAACATTTTGAACAGCTTTTTCATATGCTCATCTAAGGAAGGCAAATTTGGCAGGCCCAGGAGAGGAGACATTTGCTATAGTGTTTCTTAGCTGGAGCCGCTCTATATTTTTAAAAGGTGCCACCTCCCAGTAAATGGTTAAGGGTACTAATCAGGAGAGAGCCTGTAGTCTGAAGCACTCTCCTCGCCACGTCAGACCTAGAAGGATCAATTAGAAGTGTCTTCTTTTTTCCCGATAAAGTCTCTTATCTGAACGTAACGGAAGCAATTCATACTTGCGGCTCAACTGATTGAAGGACATGACCTCCCCTTCAAATAAGTCTCCCAGACAAGAGACTCCCCTGGATGCCCATAACTTAAAACCAGAGTTCATCACCCCGGCCGAAATCCTGGTATTCCTACTATAGGAGTGAGAAAGGAGGTGTCAGATAAACTGCCTTCACTTTGTCACATCGCTCTCCAGGCTTTAACCGTATTGATGACAATTGGGTTCTGACAATACTGTGACTTTCCTCATCTTATCCATGAATTGTTAGTAATAAGGAGGCACTTCACTCGGAGGCCTCGATATCCAGCCATATTGACCCTCTGATCCTCACAGGCCCAAATCATTCACACAAGGATAGTAGGGAGCTTATTTGATACTTCTTGATACCTGGAAAGTCTCCCCTGCCACAAAACTGCAGCTGAATGAGAGGCCGCCCATGACACCAAATCAAAAGAACCGAGCCAACTGTTCAGTCTCCGTAACGTTTGCCTAGGCAACATCAGAGGAAGCATTTGCATTGGATTTCATAAGTGGAGGTGGAACATTCATTTTGATAAGAGCTATTCGGCCGAACCAAGAAGTTAGAAGAACCTCCGAATGCTGAAGGTCCTGCCTTATCTTCTTGAGCAAGTGCACAAAGTTAGCCTCATATAACTGGTCAAAGACGGGAGTAATGAAAATGCCGAGGTAAAGAACCCTCCCGCCACCCCCCAAAATGAAAGGCTGGTATTCCCTCAAGACCCCACTCCTCGGGCTCGGCCTCAGACTTCAAAAAGTTAATTTTATATCCCGAGAAAGAGCCAAATAATTTGAAACATAGTAAATGAGGCACTGACACTGCCAGATTGGATAGAAACAGGAAACCATTACCTGCATAGAGTGTGATCTTATGCACCTCGATCGCACCTTCGGGTCCCTGCAGATAGCCTCCGCCAACGGCTCAATCATCAACATGAACAACAGTGGTGAAAGGGGACAATCTTGTCGGCTGCCTCTACTACTAAAATTATTAGGTCTTATGCCATTATAGAGTCAGATGTACAGCACAGACAGTCCAACTTGTCCATGCCAACCATATATCCCAACCTAATTAATCCCATTTGTCAGCACTTGGCCCATATCCCTCCAAACCTTTCCTATTCATATACCCATCCAGATACCTTTTAAATGTTGCAATTGTACCAGCCTCCACCACTTCCCATGGAAGATCATTCCACACACGTACCATCCTCTGCGTGAAAAAGTTGCCCCGTAGGTC
Source organism: Chiloscyllium punctatum (assembly GCF_047496795.1). NCBI lineage: Eukaryota > Metazoa > Chordata > Chondrichthyes > Orectolobiformes > Hemiscylliidae > Chiloscyllium > Chiloscyllium punctatum. The sequence goes on from NC_092779.1 coordinate 47,854,829, forward strand.
TCTTATCTTTCCCCTCTCACCCTAAACCTATGCCCTCTAGTTCTGGACTCCCCCACCCCAGGGAAAAGACCTTGTCTATTTATCCTATCCATGCCCCTCATGATTTTATAAACCTCTATACGGTCACCCCTCAGCCTCCGACGCTCCAGGGAAAAACAGCCCCGGCCTATTCAACCTCTCCCTATAGCTCAAATCCTCCAACTCTGGCAATATGCTTGTAAATCTTACCTAAACCCTTTCATGTTTCACAACATCTTTCCGATAGGAAGGAGACCAGAATTACACGCAATATTCCAACAATGGCCTAACCAATGTCCTGTACAGCCGCAACATGACTTCCCAACCTCTATACTCAATACTCTGATCAGTAAAAAGGAAAGCATACCAAGTGCCTTCCTCACTATCCTATCTACCTGCATCTCTACTTTCAAAGAGCTAAGAGCAGCACGTTGGCTCAGTGGTTAGCACTGTTGCTGCACAGCGCCAGGGATCCAGCTTCGATTCCTGCCTTGGGTGACTGTGCAAACTCCACACATTCTCCCACGTCTGCGTGGGTTTCCTCCCACAGTCCAAAGATGTGCAGGTCAGGTGAATTAGCCATGCTAAATTGCCCATCGTGTTAGATGCAATAGTCAGAGGGAAATGGGTTTGAGTGGGTTACTCTTTGGAGGGTTGGTGTGGGCTTGTTGGGCTGAAGGGCCTGTTTCCACACTGTTTGTTCAGCAACACTCCCTACAACCTTACCATTAATTGTATAAGTCCAGTTAAGATTTGCTTTTCCAAAACAATGAGAATAAATCTGGACAAGAAATTGTCAGATTCATGGTCAAACCCGGTTCTCTCTCTTTCAATTGAGAGGGTGAGCAACTCTCCCAATTTGTGTGTTTATTGATGTTTCAAGACTCTCGTTAATTGCTGTCCTACGATTTGTTTGTATTTCAATGTTGCTGTAATGTTTTTACAATACATTGGGGATAGGCAGGGGTGCTTTTAAACATGGAATCTTGCAGTGTAACTTTTCTTCAAAATGTTCCCGCTCCCACCCTTTTAATTAATCTTTTCCTCTTATCCTGAGGAACTATTGTTGGGAAAGCTGCAATGTGAAGATCCAAAATGTTTGGGGCCAGGAAAGACTTGGCAAGAATAACCTCCAAAAGGGGGAGCACAGTCCTGAGGCCTGGTCACAGGTTGCATTGTATGGGGGCCCACGTGAGTTGTGTTTATTACCCCTCCTCTGGAGGACCCTGGGTTTGAAGGGCCTCTCGTTAACTCTTGTCAAATATTTGGGGCTCCTGTCAGATTGCGCCCTGTCGTTTTTAAACCTTGAAGCCTGCGGTTAAAATAACTGGGGGCTTGGGATTTGACAAACGCATCAATTCTGACTGTCTGACAGACAGGGTTCCCCAAGGAGGAAATTAAAACCTTAAATGAGAAACTCTCTCCAAAGACTTGTTCAAATGTCACAGTAATGTGAGATGTGTATAGGGCAGGGTGATCAAATGTGATAATCACATAAATAAGACAGGTTGGCCATTTCAATTCAATTCCTAGTCAGGTTCATTTCCCAATACCAAATCCAACGTGGCCTCACCCCTTGTCGGCTTCTCTACATACTGTGACAGGAAACCATCCTGCACACATTGGGCAAAAACCGACCCATCTAAATACTCCAACCAAAGTATTTGCAGTCAATATTTGGAAAGCTAAAGACCCCATAACAACTACCCTGTTACTCTCGCTCCTATCCAGAATTATCTTTACTATCCTTTCCTCTACATCTCTGGAACTATTAGGAGGCTTATAGAAAAATCCCAACAAGGTGACCTCTCCTTTCCTGTTTCTAACCTCAGCCCATACTACCTCAGTAGACGAGTCCTCAAATGTTCTTTCTGCTACCATAATACTGCCCATGACTAACAATGCCATGCCTCCACCTCTATTACTATCTTCTCTGTTCTCACTGAAACATCTAAATCCCAGAACCTGCAACAACCATTCCTATCCCTGCTCTATCCATGTCTCTGAAATGGCCACAACATTGAAGTCCCAGGTACCATCTGATGCTACAAGTTCACTCACCTTATTTCGGATGCTCCTGGGGTTAAAGCAGACACTTCAAACCACCTTCCTGTTTGTCTGTGAACTCTCGAGACTTTGAAACCATATTTCTAACCTCATTCCTCTCAACCTCCTGGACACTAACTACAATTTAGGTTCCCACCCCCCTGCTAAATTAGTTTAAACCCTCCAGAGTAACATGAGCAAAATTTCCCTCCCAGGATATTGGTACCCCTCTGGTTCAAGTGTAGACCATCCAGTTTGTAGAGGCCCCACCTAACTCAGAATGAGGCCCAATTATCCATGATTTTGAGGTGCCAGTTTTGTACTGGGGTGTACTAAAGTTTTTTTTAAAAATCACAACACCAGGTTCTCATCCAACAGGGTTATTTGGTAGAGAGTGTGTGGTGCTGGAAAAGTACAGCAGGTCAGGCAGCATCCAAGGAGAAGGAGAATCAATGTTGTGGTCATAAAGCCCTTAATCAGGAATGAGGCTTGTGGAACATGATTGGAGGTAGTCTGAGAGATAAATAGAAGGGGGGGTGGGGAGGTAGCTGAGAGTGCGATAGGTAGGTGAAGGTGATGGGTGAGAGGGGAGGGTGGAGCGGATAGATGGGAAAACTGATGGACAGATCAAGAGGGCTGCAATGAATTGTAGGCTTGGGACTGGGATAATGTGGGGGAGTGGGGATATTTAGGAAACTGATGAAATCCACATTAAACTCGTGTGGTTGGAGGGTCCCAAGGCAGAATGAGGTATTCTTCCTCCAAGCAGCAGGTAGTAAGGATCTGGCAATGGAGGTGGCCTAGACCTGCATGTGCTTGGCAGATTGGGAGGGGAAGTTGAAGTGTTCAGCCACGGGGCGGTGGGGTTGATTGGTGCAGGTATCCCAGAGTTGTTCTCTGAAATGAGCTGCAAGTAGGCGCCCTGTCTCCGCCTGTACATCAGGGAGACAGGACGCCTAGAGCTGACTGGGCCGCCTTCATTGCCTGATCCTGATGCCTGAAGGAAGAACGCCTCATTCCACCTTGGGACCCTCCAACCACATGGGATCAATGTGGATTTCACCTGTTTCCTAAAATTCCCCTCTCTCTAAGCCCAGTCCCAAGCCTCCACCTCGCCACCGCCCTCCTGACTTGTCCATCACCTTTCCCAAATATCCACTCCACCCTCCTCTCCAACCTATCTTCCTGCCCCAATCCCACCCACTGCCATTTATCTCTCTGCCCCCCAGCCTCATTCTTGAAGGGCTTATGCCCAAAACATCGATTCTCATGCTCCCTGGATGCTGCCTGACCCACTGTGCTTTTCCAGCACCACATACTATTCTGATCTCCAACATCTGCAGTCCTCACTTTCTCCAGGTGGTTGAAGGATGAAGGAGCAGCGCTCTGAAAGCTAGTACTTCCAAATAAACCTGCTGGACCATAACCTGGTGTTATATGATTTTTAACCCAGTAATACAGGTATCTGAAACCCTCCCTACAGTACCATCCCTGTAGCCATGTGCTCAACTTCTCTCTTTCCCTATTCCTCACCAGAACATGGTCGTGGCAACAAACCAAAGATAACAACTCTTTGTTCTAGCACTAAGCTAGCTCCCTGAATTTATGCCTTAAATCCCCATCCCTTTACCTACCTACGTAGGCCACAACTTGAGGCTGCGGCTCCTCAAGGTTTCCAAAAACATGACCCAAGACATCATGAACCCTAGCACCAGGGAGGAAACACACAAACCGTGAGTCTCTCATTCCCACAGAACCTCCTATCTGTCACCTTAAGAAGTCCCCAATGACTAATGCTCTGCTCATCACACCCTTACCTTCTGAGCAACAGGGACAGACTCTGTGTCAGAGACCTGTACCTCATGGCAAGTCGTCCTCCCTGACAGTATTCTAAAACTGTATATTTGTTATTGAGGTGAACGACCACAGCAGATCCCTGCACTGTCTGCCAGTTATTGAAGCATTCCTTCCACAGAAATTTACCTGTATTTCCACACACATCTACTGCATCCGTTGCACCCGATGTGCTCTCCTCTACACTGGGGAGATAGGATGCCAACTTGCAGATTGCTTTGAGAACATCTCTGGGACACCCACACCAACCAACCCCACCGCCCGGTAGCTGAACACTAATTCCCCCTCCCACTTCTCCAAGGACATGGCCAAGGTCCTGGGCCTCCTCCGTCATCAAACCCTAACCACCTGACGCCTAGAGGAGGAACGCCTCATTTTCGGTCTTGGGACCCTGCGACCACACGGAATCTATTTCACCAGTTCCCCCTACTTCCCATCTTATCCCACTCCCAACCTCCAACTCGGCACTGCCCTCTTGAACAGTCCTACATGTTCATCTTCCTTCCCGCCTATCTGTTCCTCTGTCCTCTCCAACCTATCACTTCCACTCCTACCTTCATCTACCTATCACATCCCCAGCTACCTTCAAGTGGACTACCAGACTCACATTCCTTTCAATTATTATTTCACAGCTGGAAAACCTCTTGGTGCAAAACAGCCAACATGTTGCAACAACACCTGGCTGCATTTTTACACCAATGTGCTTTGCAGAGACATTGTAGAACAACTCAATATTGTTGTTGAGGGAGTTACAGGGAGGTAGTCACACCTCAGGTGCGAGAAAGAGGCAGATGGGTTACAGTCAGGGGACAGAAAGGGAAGCGGCAGACAAATATAATTCCTGACTGTACATGTCCAGCATTGGCCAGCCAACATATCCATAAATTCCTTACAAAATTCACTCGGAAGACCATCTGGGCTTGGACTTGCCTTGCCACCTCCTGTATCTCTTGCACGATCATGGGAGCATTCAAAAAGGATGCCTGGTCCAGAGTCAAACCTGGAAGGTCCAGGTTCTTAAAGAAGAACTCCATCTTCACCAACCTGTCCTCATAGCCCTCTGACCAATACAGTTCAGAGCAAAATTTCCTAAAAGACTCTCTGATAGATGTTTTGGGGGGGTTCTCCTTTTCCTAGACAAATATGCCAGGTGTTTACCCGGCCTATCCCCATACACAAATAGCCTTTGTTTAAGAAAGAGATCTCTCTCTGTCTCTTCGCTGTTTGAGTAAGTTCGGAATTCAGAGCAGCCCAGAGACAGCTGTGATTCGCTGTAACTTTATCACAGATGGCCCGTTAAAGTACGCACTCTGGACTGCCTTCAGCTGGGTCTCGAGTAGACGTTGCTGCTCTCCCCTCTATGGTTTCCAACTAACTGAATAAGAAATTATTATACCCTTTGTGTAGGCTTTGGCAGTCTCCCAAAGCACAGACAGGCTCCTGGCTGTGTCCAAGTTGATATCCAAGAACACTTTAAACTCCTGCAAGTAATACTTAATAAACTTACTATCCTTAAGGAGAAAAGTACCTGTGTGCCAATGCTATGAACCTATCCACTACCCCAGCCTTAACCTCCAAATACATAGCCATTTCTGATCATGCGGCAATGTTCCCAATTTTACAGGAGAGCACCGACTCCAAAACAAATGTGTAGCAAGAATCAAATCAATCCCTGTGTAACATTTGTGCAGGTTGGAGAAAAAGGTAAAGTCCCTACCCACTGGCTGAAGGCATCTCCATGAATACACCAATCGCAACTCCTCACAAGTTCACCAATTGTTCAGATTGTGGGGAGGTGCCCGGGGACCCCTGTGCATCCTATCCACTGTGGGATCATGAGGCAGTTAAAGATCCCCCCCACCCCTTCCACCTATCGCATTTCCAACGCCCCTCCCCCAAGTCCCTCCTCCCTACCTTTTATCTTAGCCTGCTTGGCACACTTTCCTCATTCCTGAAGGGCTGATGCCCGAAACGTCGATTCTCCTGCTCCTTGGATGCTGCCTGACCTGCTGTGCTTTTCCAGCAACACATTTTCAGCTCTGATCTCCAGCATCTGCAGTCCTCACTTTCTCCTAAACTTAGAGATAACCACTGTTCAACAAATTAAAAGGTTATTCCAAGTTGCTTTTTCACTGATGCTGTTTTCTAAAATTGAGTGGAGAAGAGCTTTCAGTATCTTTGCTGTTTATCATTCCATATTGCTCTCAACCTTTATAAAACAAACCGTCCATACCCGGCAACATCCTGGTATATCTTTTCTTCACCGCTCCCAGCTTAATAATATCCTTCCTGTAACAGGGCAACCACAATTGGATACAGTACTCCAGAAGAGGCCTCACAAATATCCTGTACAACATTATGTAAAGGAGTCAGAAAGTCATGTTAAAAGGTCTGAGCAATGAACGCAAGCATGCTAAATGCCTTTTTAACCACATGTACCTGAAACTCCTTCGGTCCCGATGTTCGACAACACCACCCACTAAGAGAAATTGAGTGTTTGGTTAAGAAAAGAAGGAAGCATATGTCAGGTACAGACAGCAGAGATCAAAAGGAACCCACAGAGTATAAAGGTAGTAGGAGTATATTCCAATGGGAAATCAGGAGGGCAAAAAAAGGGGACATGAGATAGCTTTGGATTCTATTTGCCAAACAAATATTAAAAATATATGAAGGACAAAAGGGCAACTAGGGAGAGAATAGGACCCCTCAAAGATCAGCAAGGCAGCCTATGTATGGAACCGCAGGAGATGGGGGAGATAATAAATGAGTATTTTGTATCAGTGTTTACTGTGGAAAAGGACATGGAAAACATAGAATGTGGTGAAATAGACAGTGACATCTTAGAAAATGTCCACATTACAGTGGTGAAGGTGCTGGATGTTTTGAAATGCATAAGAGTGGATAAATCCCCAGGACCTGATCAGGTGTACCCTAGAACTCTGTGGGAAGCTAGGAAAGGAATTACTGGGCCCCTTGATGAGATATTTGTATCATAGACAGTCACAAGTGAAGTGCCGGAAGACTGGATGTTGGCTAACGTGGTGCCGCTATTTAAGAAAGAAGGTAAGGAAAAGCCAGGGAACTGAAGAACAGTGAGCCTGACATCGGTGATGGGCAAGTTGTTGGAGGGAATCCTGAGGGACAGGATTTACATGTATTTGTAAAGGCAAGGACTGATTGGGGATAATCAACATGGCTTTGTGCGTGGGAAATTCATGTCTCACAAACTTGATTGAGTTTTTTGAAGTAGTAATAAAAAGGATAGACAAGGGCAGAGCGATAGACATGATCTATATCGACTTCACACAGGCATTCAATAAAGGTGCCCCTTGGGAGACTGGTTAGCAAGGTTGGATCTCATGGAATACAGGCAGAACTAGCTATTTGGATACAGAATTGGCACGAAGGTCAGACAGTGGTGATGGAGGGTTGCTTTTCACACTGACCAGTAATGAGCCACAAGGATCGGTGCTGGGTCCACTGCTTTTTGTCATTTATAAAAATGATTTGGATGTGATCATAGGAAGTACAGTTAGTAAGTTTGCAGATGGTGTGTGTATGGAATGAGCTGCCAGAGGAAGTGGTGGAGACTGGCACAATTACAGCATTTAAACGGCATCTGGATGGGTATATGAATAGTAAAGGTATAGAGGGATATGTGCTGGCAATGGGACTAGACATGTGGTCAGCATGGACAAGTTTGACAGAAGGGTGTGTTTCTGGGCTGTACATCTGACTCTGACTTTAGTCCACACTTCATACTTAAACTGTTTTGTAATGTGCGTACAGATGATTTGAATAAAACAAAATGTAGTGGACTCTTAAATGCCCTTTGAAATGGCACTAGGAAGCATTTGGGCAGCGATAAGGCAATATGCACACTTTTACCTCGTGCACATGGCATGAAGGAAAATAAGTCCCACTAGGAGATCTGCTCTGATCACTGTTGAAGATAAGTGCTTTGGGAAGTTTTTAAGGGGTGTTCCCTTTCACCAAGAATGAAATGCTGCACTGCCAACATGGTATAGCATAATACTGATTAGGTCAACCTGGCAAAATTGTTTAATTGTTGCAAATATTGTGCCCAAAATAAACTTGTCACATGCCAGTGTTCATTGCATTTGTGAACCTTACAAAAATCCATTGGTGTGATTACGTTTACACATCATTCACTATGAATACCCTTGTCGTTGCATCATGTTTGTTTAAAAGATCGTAACGCAAATTTTCAGGGTAGAAATACCTTTCTTCATAATGTCATAATGGTAGTTACCTAGAAGACTTTGAGTTCCAAATCGCTTAATGTCCACAGTCCCTTTCTCAGAGCCATAGAGTCAGAGATGTACAGCATGGAAACAGACCATTCGGTCCAACCCGTCCCCCATAATCAGCAATTTCTAACAATCTTTCAACCTGTAATACCAAGTAAAATAGGTTTAGATATGGTGTACCTTAAAACTCTGTATATTAAAAGGAATACAAGTGAATTAAGCATTTTAACTTTTTTAAAACTGTCTTGTCAAATCATTTATGAGAAACCGATTAGATTATCGTAAAACTGTAGGTACAAGTTTGTTCAGGACAGATTATACAGCTGGAATAAAATATGAAAGCTTATTTTCTGCCATTTTGGCTTTTATTTGCATTTCATTTATTACCCACTTCAGCTATCACTGCTTGCTGTTGGTCTTTAACAAAGACCACTGGAGGAACATTATCCATGACTTGCTGGGAAATGAGAAGGTAGCACGAACCTTTTTTTTAAACAAAGAAAAATGGAATTTGCCCACCTCAAATCAATAAATACTCCCAGTGCATTTTCATTATGAATGTTTCTTTGTAAACTATAGATAAAACAAATATGGTTTGGTTAACATCTACTATAAACAAAAATGGTGCAACTTAATAGAAAAGTGGTAATGATGACACTTACCCCAAGAGCAGAGTCATAGAGTCAGATGTACAACACAGAACCAGACCCTTTGGTCCAACCTGTCCATGCTGATCAGATATCCCAACCCAATCTAGTCCCACCTGCCAGCACCCCGCCCATATCCCTCCAAACCCTGCCTAATCATATACTCATCCAGATGCTTTTTAAATTGTACAACATTCAGGAATTCTTGACGATCAACTTAGACATGGCTAGTAGTCAGTCTATGCTAAGGGACACTACTAAGGTCTTTGCTAGGGGATTAGCTATTTCCTATTCAGCTAGCCAGAAACGACAGAAGGGGTAACAGCAGTGTCTACTTGAGGCGCGGTTGAAAGCCGCCGAGGCAGCACATTTTTCACGGCTTTCGGCAACCAAGCTGCAGCGGATCATGGCCCTCCAGGCTGCCTTGAATTCAATATTGACAAAACGCAAAGGAAGAACTTGTTTTTGCTAGACAAGGCTGTTCGAGTATGGGGATAGGCCAGGGAAGTGTTTAGCATACTTGACTAGGAAAAAGTGTGCTCCCCAATCCATTACTGCAATCAGAGATTGCGCTGGGGTCCTTACACACGATGCCAAAATGATTAATGAGGCTTTTCAGAGGTTTTAAACTCTGAATTGTCTTAGTCTGAAGGTTGCAAGAACAGGAAGGCTAAAATGGGGACGTTTAAGGCTGGACCTCGTAGGGGTAACCTTGGAACAGGCCTCTCTCCTTCATGTCACCTTGACAGTTCAGGAAATACAGGAGGCAGCTAGGCAACTTCAGAGTGAGAAAGCAGCTAACCTTGATGGTCTCCCATGGGAGTTTTATTAGGAGTTTATAGGGATCCTGTCAGGGCTGATGTTGGAGATGTAAAATCACTCCTACACGCATGAATGCTTACCACCATCTTTGAGAGAAGCTAATATTTCCTTGATTCTTAAGAAGGGGAAGGTTCCTGAGGATTGTGCCTCATACAGGCACATCTCTCCATTAAATTCAGATTTCAAGATTCTGTCTAAGATCTTGGCGCTGAGATTGGAAAAAGGTGTTGCCCCATATTGTTAAAGAGGACTAGAAAGATTTTATAAGTGGCTGTAGGTCCTCTAATAATATTAGAAGGTTGCTGAAAATGGTCCAAGTTTGTCAGCAACAATCGATTCAGGGGTTGTTGATTTCCTTAGATGCAGAGAAACGATCTGACTGGGTGGAATGGCCGTATCTTTTTATGGCTTAGAACGGTTTGGGTTGGGTAGGGTCTTTGCTAGGTGGATGAAGGTTTTCTATCACCACCATCTGGCCGCGGTCCTCACCAACAGGGTGAAGGCTGGGAACTTTAGGATTGGTAGGGGTAGTCGGCAAGGCTGCCCCCTCTCACCGTTGTTGTTTACATTGCCAGCGGTTCCATCACCAGAGGCCATTAGTCAGAACATCCACATAACTGCTCCAGAAGTGGGATCGAGGGCACACAAGATTACACTGTATGCAGATGATGAACTGCTGTCTTTAAAGCGAACCCGCTGACCTCCGTACCCCATCTGATCAATGTATCAATTCATTCGGGACAATTCCAGGATAGCAGATCAACTTTGCAAAAATTGGAGGCTATGCCTTTGGGGAACCACAAGGAAGTGCCGGAGGTTGAAGATGGCCCTAGGTTCCCTTTTAAGTGGTCACAGGCAGGGTTCCGATACTCAAGCAGTTTTATTACCCCCAAGCTTGATCGGTTATTTCAGACTAATTTTGCTCACCTGCTCGACAATATTAGGCGGGATCTCCAGAGATGGGAGGCTCTTCCAGTTTTACAGTTAGACCGAATCTCTCATTAAGATGAACATCCTTCCTAGTTTGCTTTGTCCCATGCTATGCTCCCTATTATGTTTCCCAGGTCAACGCTGTGGAAGCTTATGGGGTGGTTTGGTTCCTTTATCTGGCATCGTGGATGGCCCCTCAAACTTACTAAATTGCAGTTGCCTCAAGGATGGGGAGGAATTGATTTCCCAGACATCAGGAGGTATCAACCGAGTTCCCTGCTGTCTGTTGTCTGCGATAGGGTAGGTAATGATCCGGGCTCTATATGGTTGTCTATCGAGGCCTCCCTGGCAAAGTGCCCTCTTATTCACCTGTTGTCCATGGATAAGATGAGGACAGTTATGGACCACTGCTGGAACCCCGTTGTTATTAGGGCGGTCATGCAATGGAGGGTGGTGCGTCAGTGAGGGTTGCTTATCTGAAACTTTGCCACTTATGCCTATAGTTGGTATGCCAGGGTTCCGACCAGAAGTGATGGACTCAGGGTTCAAACTATGGGCAGCGAGAGGAGTTTCCCAGTTTGGGAGACTTGTTTGAGGGGGACATAGTGATGCCTTTCGAGCAATTGAGCCGTAAATATGGGTTGCCCAGCAGAGATCTTTTCTATTTTTTTTTCAGGTTAGGGATTTCAACCAGAAGACTATGCCTCTCACTAAGCCCTAAAAGCCCGATACAGAGAGGTTGTTGCTACATTCCACAAGCAGCCTTTTGGTTAGTGCCCTCTATTGCCTGCCGGGTGGCGGGGCCTGGCAGGATATTAACCTCTTATGTGAGGTCTGGGAGCAAAAGCTAGGAGTGGAGATCTCTTCTGCACATGGGAGAATGCGCGAAAGATCTCAATCAATAATAGGACACGTGCTATGCAGTTAAAAGTTCTGCACAGGGTTCACTTGGCACTGGACTATCTGGCAAAGTTTAAAAAAAGGGGCATCTCCAATGTGCCCCAAAAGTGTAAGTACTCTTACTACTGTTTCTGGACTTGCCAGAGGCTCAGTGTTTATTGGAGTGCTGTGGTGGGAGAGATAGGGAGGGTATGGACGACTGAAGTTAAAGTAGAGTCTATATTTCTCCTAGGAGAAAGTGAGGACTGCAGATGCTGGAGACCAGAGTTGAAAAATGTGGTGCTGGAAACACAGCAGGCCAGGCAGCATCTGAGAGGCAGGAGAATCGACGTTTCGGGCACAAGCCCTTCTTCAGGAATGAGGCTGGTGTGCCAAGCGGGCTGAGACAAAGGGTAGGGGCGCTGGGAATACGATAGGTGGAAGGAGGTGAGGGTGAGGGTGATGGTGATAGGCCGGAGAGGGGGTGGGGGCGGAGAGGTGGGGAAGAAGATTGCAGGTCAAGAGGGCGGAGCTGAATCCTGGGGTTGGGACTGTGATAAGGTGGGGGGAGGGGAAATGAGGAAGCTGAAGAAATCTACATTCATCCCGTGTGGTTGGAGGGTTCCTAAGTGGAAGATGAGGCGCTCTTCCTCCAGGCGTCATGTGGGGGGTGGGGGAGGTGTGGGCGCAAGTTTTGCATTTCTTGCGGTTGCAGGGGAAAGTGGAGGTTGGTTGGGGGGGGGGGGGGGGGGGTGTGGACCTGACGAGGGAGTGGTCTCTCCGGAATGCAGAATGCTGATAGGGGTGGGGAGGGAAATATATCCCTGGTGGTGGGGTCTGTTTGAAGGTCGCGGAAATGACAGTGGATGATACGATGTATCCGGAGGTTGGTGGGGTGGAAGGTGGAAGGTGAGGACCAGTGGGGTTCTGTCCTGGTGGCAATTGGAGGTGGGGGGGTTCAAAGGCGGAGGTGCGGTGGAGAGCATCGTCGACCACGTCAGAGGGGAAATTGCGGTCTTTGAAGATGGAGGCCATTTGGGTTGTTTGGTAGTGGGAGCAGATGCGGCGGAGGTGAAGGAATTGGAGATACGGGATGGCGTTTTTACAGGGGGGCAGGGTGGAAAGAGGTGTAATCTAGGTAGCTGTGGGAGTCAGTCGGTTTGTGTTAAATGTCCATGTTGAGTCGGTCGCCCGAGATAGAAATGGAGAGGTCTAGGAAGGGGAGGGAGGAGTCTGAGATGGTCCAGGTAAATTTGAGGTCGGGGTGGAAGGTGTTAGTAAAGTGGATGAACTGTATATTTCTCCTCTTAGGTCTACTGAATTTCATCTTTAGACAGACATGGGAAGAAATTCTTGCATACGGAAGAATATTTTGATGAATTGGGTGTCTGAGAACCCACCAGGCTTGCTCAAATGCCGGAAATTAACTATGGAGTACATTCCCTTGGACTTTTTTTTGAACAAACATGGTGCACCACACAGCAGACCATTTTTATAAGACATGGCAGACTTTCTTTGGAGTTATTTGGATATAGATTTGTCGGCTATTTTAACTATGGTGTTTGTTTAACCAGGATAGTTAGGTTTGTTGAGCTCTAGGCCCTGGAGGGAGGACTCCTGAGTTAATACAGGTATGTATACACAGACACACACAATGCTCCCATTTTTCTGTTTGGGAGCTTTGCGCCGAGCATAGCTATTTTGTCATAGAGATGTAAAGCATGGAAACAGACCCTTCAGTCCAACTAAGAAAACAAGCTGTTGAAAGAGATGGAACCCAGAGCTGAAGTGTGGTGAAATCATTTTAAAGCACTGCAAGTAGTAAGGATGATCTCTGCATGGTTAGGAATGAATTTAGAGTCATAGAGATGTACAGCATGGAAACAGACCCTTCGGTCCAACCCGTCCATGCCGATCAGATATCCCAACCCAATCTAGTCCCACCTGCTAGCACCTGGCCCATATCCCTCCAAACCCTTCCTATTCATATACCCATCCAAATGCCTCTTAAATGTTGCAATTGTACCAGCCTCCACCACATCCTCTGGCAGTTCATTCCATACACGTACCACCCTCTGCGTGAAAACGTTGCCCCTTAGGTCTCTTTTATATCTTTCCCCTCTCACCCAAACCTATGCCCTCTAGTTCTGGACTCTCCAACCCTAGGGAAAAGACTTTGCCTATTTATCCTATCCATGCCCCTCATAATTTTGTAAACCTCTATAAGGTCACCCCTCAGCCTCGTGGCACTCCACTGGTCACAGGCCTCCAGTCTGAAAAACAACCCTCCACCACCACCCTCTGTCTACTACCTTTGACCCAGTTCTGTATCCAAATGGCAAGTTCTCCCTGTATTCCATGAGATCTAACCTTGCTAATCAGTCTCCCATGAGGAACCTTGTCGAACACCTTACTGAAGTCCATATAGATCACATCTACTGCTCTGCCCTCATCAATCTTCTTTGTTACTTCTTCAAAAAACTCAATCAAGTTTGTGAGACATGATTTCCCACGCACAAAGACTATCCCGAATCAGTCCTTGCCTTTCCAAATACATGTACATCCTGTTCCTCAGGATTCCCTCCAACAACTTGCCCATCACTGAGGTCAGGCTCACCGGTCTATAGTTCCCTGGCTTGTCTTTACCGCCCTTCTTAAACAGTGGCACCACGTTTGCCAACCTCCAGTCTTCCGGCACCTCACCCGTGACTGTCGATGATACAAATATCTCAGCAAGAGGCCCAGCAATCACTTCTCTAGCTTCCCACAGAGTTCTCGGGTACAACTGATCAGGTCCTGGGGATTTATCCACCTTTTTATGCATTTCAAGACCACCTCCTCTGTAATATGGACATTTTGCAAGATGTCACCATCTATTTCCCTACAGTCTATATTTTCCATTTCCTTTTCCACAGTAAATACTGATGCAAAATATTCATTTAGTATCTCCCCCATCTTCTGTGGCTCCACACAAAGACCGCCTTGCTGATCCTTGGGGGGGCCCTATTCTCTCCCTAGTTACCCTTTTGTCCTTAATATATTTGTAAAACCCCTTTGGAATCTCCTTAATTCTATTTGCCAAAGCTATCTCATGTCCCCGTTTTGCCCTCCTGATTTCTCTCTTAAGTATACTCCTACTTTCTTTATACTCTAAGGATTCACTCGATCTATCCTGTCTGTACCTGACATATGCTTCCTTCTTTTTCTTAACCAAACCCTCAATTTCTTTAGTCATTCAGCATTCCCTATATCTACCAGCCTTCCCTTTCACCCTGACAGGAATATACTTTCTCTGGATTCTTGTGATCTCATTTCTGAAGGCTTTGTGTTTTCTTTTGCTTTTTCTTTGATTTATTTAGTCACTTATTTATTGGTGTTGTTTTGCACAGTGTTAGGTTTTGTTTTGTATTATAGGGTAGGTTAGTAGTTAGTAGACAGTAGTTGTAATTTGTGGGGGGTTTTCCACTCTTTATTATACTGGTATTTATTATTGTTTGCATTTTCAATAACTTTATTTTTGTAAAGTCAAAATTTTAAAGTGTTGTTTAATTAACCCAGAAATGTTACATCATATAATGCACAATAAATTAGCCCACTGCTTAGTTAGAAATTTGTTTTTTTGTTTAACCAATTTTTCTCATTAACCTGGCCAGAGATGTTCCTACACACCTCTAGAACAGATGGACTTGAACCTGAGACTTCTGGATCAGGGTAGGGATATGATGACTATGCGACGAGAATGCTATTAAAAGACAAAATTCACAAAGCTTTTGTTTACCTTAGAGTTTCAATGGTGATGAATACAAGGTTGCAAGTCAGAAAGATCAAGGGAATCATGACTAATCAAACATTTTGTCTACACCATTCCTGCATGCCAATCTATCGATCTCAATCTTAAACAGACTCTAAGAATGAGCTTCCACGCCCCTCTGTGGTACAGAATTCTGAAAGTTTACAACCCTTTGAGTAAAACAAATTAATACCTCTCAATTAGGGATGGCACCACCTTATTATTCGTAAATTATTCCCCCGGCTCTAGACTGTGCAACCAGGAGAAACATCTTATCTCCATTTACCCTACCCATTCCTTTTAAGGATTAGTAGGTTTCGATGAGATCACCTTTCCTTCTTTAAAACTCCAGAACCTACAGGCCCAATTAGCCCAATCTCTCTTCATCATCTCAGGAACAACCGTCTGTCTGTCTGTCTATCTATCTTTGTTGTATCCCCTCAATGGCAGTAATTCTTTTTCCTGAGATATGGAGACCAAAACTGCAGACAATACTCCAGATATAGTCTAACCAAACTCTTGTGCACTTTAAGAAAGATTTTACAACTCCTATACTCAAATCCCCTTTCAATAATAGCTAATATTCCATTAATCTCCTTACTAGCTTGCTGGACTATCATGTCAGCCGTCAGGGAATTATTGACAAGGATATCCAGATTCCCCTTGTACATCTACACTGTCCAACCTCTTGCTATTTAAAAACACTACGTATCTTCATCACCTGCTTAAACAGATATCTTTTCACATTTTTCCACATCATGCGATGTTTCTGTCCACACATTCAAGCTGTTCAAATGTTCCTGAAGAGACCTTCCATCTTTCTCACAATACCTATTAACACGCAGTCTTGTATCATCTGCAAATCTGGAACTCTTAATTGGGTCCCTACCTCTAAAGCATGGACATATAGTGAATTGCAAGGGCTATAGATAGAAAACACAGGAATAAAAATCAATCATTAATCCATGCTAATACACTCTCATAGCATTTTTTCACCAACCATTTGTGAAGACTTTAGAAAAAAATTTAAGTACTCCAATCAGCTCTCCATTCTCAATTTTGTTAGTTTTATCTGCAAAGACCTCCAAGTTTCTATTCACAAATCTATGCTGACAATGCCTAATCACAGAATTGTATCAATGTCTATTTGCTCCATCCTGTATATAGATTTGAATACTTTCCCCTTCTACTAATGCAAGACTAACCAGGTTGAAATGCTGTTTTCTTTCTTGCTTCCTTCTTAATGAGTAGGAAGGCAATCTATAGAAGTTTGGAAGATAATCACCAATGACTTTCTACAGCCATCTCCTTCAACACTATGGGATGAAGATATCGGATCCTGGAGACTTATCAAGTTTCGACCCCATTAATTTCTCCAGTACAATTTTTATAAACCGAAAGCTAATTTTCTTCAAGTGCTCATTTTTCCCATCCACATGGATCACTAGTTTGGGAGATTTCTGGCATGTTCCTCCATGAAGACAGACAAAACAACCACTTCACTTCTCTGCCATTTCTTTATGCACACATTTTCTTTTCTTCTGACTACCTGTAATGGACCCACATTCATTCTAGCCAAACGTTTACACACCTATAGAATCTCTACAATCCATTTTGGCAGTATTCATTAATAGCTCCAAACTTAGATTGACATAAATTTATTCACTTAGTCAACTTGACTTTGTTTTTACATCCAAGCAGGAACACAAAAGAATGCCACTGGCTTACTGGGGAACCACATCAAGCTCAACTTGAATTATATTAATGACTGGGTCTCATGAACATGCCACTCACTCAAACATTTTGTGAATTCCTGGCTACTATACAGAGTTATGATGGATGAAGTTCAGTTCTCAGGTATCCAGCATTCTAACATAGATTGTTTAGAATTAAAGAATAATAGAGAACCTGTTATGATGCTGGGTGAATGCTTCAATCACCAAACTGTAGAAAGCGCAAAGATAAATTACAGTAAAAAGTGCAAGAACTTGGAGACTCGCGAAGCATAAAACATAGAGGGCACAAATTTCTGGAATAATTCCCTTGTTAATTGTTTCCACTCCAATTAGAAAGGAATAAATACTGGATCTAGCTGTGGGAATGTAGTGGGACAAGTGTTGTGTGTTTCAACCTGGGGGGAAGGGGGAGAAGAAAAGAGTTGGCGAACTATGATCACAATGTCATGAAAAAGAACCAGGAAATAGCAAATTTGAAAATACTGAACTGGAGCAAGCTACAATGAAGTGGGAAGGGACCCCTAGTGTACTGGAACAGAGTTTCACAGGTAAAACAATGAGCGCTTCTGCAGAAGATTATTTGGATACAGGTTAGCTAGCTGCACTCCTATGAATGGGAAAGAAAGAAGAGAATACAGCTTCCTATATGACAAAGACAGAGATTAAGACACAGAAGAAAAAGCAATGTTGTTTAAATGGACTTTACTAAAGCCTAGACAAGGTTCCGCAAGGTAGACTAATCAGTAAAACAGAATCACATGCATTCACAGTGAGCTTGCCAACTGGCTATAAAATTGGCTTTATTCTAGGAGACAGAGGGTGGTAGTGGTGGTGGTGGAGGGTTGCTTTTCAGAATAGAGGCCTGTGACCAGCAGTGTTCTGCAGGGATTGGTACTAAGTCCACTTTTGTTTGTCATTTAAATCAATGATTTGGATGAGAATATAGGAGGCATGGTGAGTAAGTTTCCAGATGACACCAAAATTGGTGATATAGTGGACAGTGAAGAAAGTTATCTAAGATTATAAAGAGAGATCTTGATCAATTGAGTTAATAGGCTGTACTTAGGTAATACAGGACTTGAACCACTACCCAGGGCCCTACCATTAGTTGTACGAGAACAGAGACAACATGGTTCAGGTACAAAGTCCTTTGTAATTCGTGTCACAGGTTGACAGGGTGGGTAGGAAAGCATTTAGCACACTTGCCTTCATTGCTCAGACCTTTGAATACAGGAGTTGGGACATCACATTGAGGTTGTACAGGATATTGGTGGTGCTCCTCCTGTAGTACTGTGTGCAGTTTTAGTCACCTTGGCATAAGGAGGATATTATGAAGCTGGAGAGGATTCAGAGAAGATTTACCAGAATGTTGCTGAGAGTGGAGTGTTCAGTTATAAACAAAGGCTGGATAGTCTGGGGCTTGTTTCACTAGACCTTAGGAAGCTGCGACGTGACCTTGTGAGGTTTATAAAATCATGAGTGGCGTAGATAGGGTTAATGGCAGGTGCCTTTTCCTTGGGATGAGGCATATCAACACTAGGAGACATGTTTTTAAACATGAGAGGAGAGACATTTTAAAAAAAAAGACATGAAGGGCAATTTCCTTTTTAAAAAGGGTGTTTCTCACATGGAATGAACTTCCTGAGAAGTGGTGGATGTAGGCACAGTTACAACGTTTAAAAAGATAGCTCGATAAGTATATGGAATACAACTGGTTTGGATGGAAATGAGCCAGGAGCAGGCCGTGCAACTGATTTATATTTGGCTTGGACTGAAGGATCTGTTTCCATACTATATGACTTGATGAGTCAAAGTGATAAATGTTAAAATCGTTATTCAGCTCCCTAAATGACAAAGACAGAGATTAAGACACAAAAGAAAAAAAGGAGTCAGAGTGTGATGTACATTAGACACATTATTTAGTAGAAAACCAACCCGAATATAAATAGACAAACTGAAAAAAGAAACACACAAGACAAAGTGCACGAGCACAGATATGCTGCTACCATTAGAAGAAACCCAAGGAGCTTTTCTGGAAATTTGCAAATAGGAAAAACTTAGTCAAAAGGAATTTTTACCAATTAAGGACCAAACACATGGAGGTGGTTATGGCTGAGCTTGTAAGTGAGTATCTTGTATCAGTTTCCATCCAGAGGAGGATGCTGCAAATGTCACATTTATGATACGTGAGAAATAGATAAAACAAGATGGTTGGAAGTTCTCATGAGAGAAAACAAAATAATTTCATCCAGATAGGATGAAACCTAGATTGTTAAAGGATTAAAACAGTAAAGAAAAATTGAATGATTAATTGGTTTTACGTTTATTTATAGTTGCTGGTGATTACCTAGTTTTGATGCTGATCTTCATAGTTGATGGATATTATTCATAGTTTTTGCCATGACATGAAACAAAGTACTTATAGCTCCACGTTCAGTACTGATTAGGTTCTTCATTTCCAGAGAAAGTCATGTGAACTCTTAAATTTCTTCCAACACTCAAAAGACAAAAACTCTTTACATTAGTCACGAAAAAAATGGAAATCAAATCAATAAGTCATTTCTCCAGTTTGCTAAATTAACACATATTTACTAAACCTTCCCTTACAAGTTGCAATCCCAGTGTCAGGCTTTCATACCAAAATGTCTTCCTGGTTGAAGGTCAGAAAATAATAGATTGAGAACAATTAGGTGGACTTAGTCCCTCACTTTTCCACTATACCGTGGGTGCTACACAGTTACATGCCAGTGTGCACTGGAATCCCACCATCAAGCAAGTTACCCCCTCTGGGAAATTCTAATAATTTTGTAATTGTGGATAAATATGCATGTTGGTAGCAAGCTTAATCCAGGTCCTGTACTTTCAGTGTAGGTTAGCAGTAGCTGTTTTTAGAATTGATTTTAAGACTTATTTCAAGTGCTACTGTCGTTGTCCAAAATCTAACTTTTGGAAAAATTAACTCCTGAAACTTCTCAACTTCACCCCTTGCCTCATGGGAGTTAAGTTTCACGTTTAACAAACCAACAATGTCTCTCTCTCACATATGAGACAGCAGTCAAAGTCATACAGCATGAACACAGACCCTTCAGTCCAACTTGTCTGCATCGACCAGACATCCCAATCTGACCTCGTCCCATTTGCCAGAATTTGGACCATATCCCTTGTAAACCTTTCCTATTTATGTACCCATCCAGATGCCTTAGAAAATGTTGCAATTCATAGTTTGTACTCATCTCCACCATCACACCCAGCAGCTCATTCCATACACATATCACACTGCATGAAAATGTTGCCCCTCAGGTCCTTTTCATATCTTTCCCCTCTCACCTTAAACCTTTAGTTTTGCAATCCCCACCTTGGAGAAAAGACGTTGTCTATTCACCCTGTGCCGTTCATGATTTTATCAACTTCTATAAAGGTCACCACTCAACCTCTGATGAAAAAAGCCCCAGTCTGTTCAGCCTATCCCTATAACTCAAATCCTCCAGTCCCAGCAACATCCTTGCAAATCTTTTCTCAACTTTCAAGTTTAACAGTATCTTTCCTATAGCAGGAAGACCAGATTGTACACAGTCTACTAGAATTGGCCTCACCAATGTCCTGTCAGCTGCAACATGATGTTCCAACACATGTACTCCAAACACTGACCAATAAAGGTAAGAGTCCCAAATGCCTTCTTCATCACCCTGCCTACTCACGACTCCATTTTCAAGGAACTATGCCCCTGTACCCCACCATCTGTTTATTCAGCAACACTCACCAGGGACTCATGATAAGTCTTCCCCTGGTTTGTCTTACCAAAATGCAACACCTCACATTTATCTAAATTAAACTTGATCTGCCACCCACAGCCCACTGGAGCATCTGATCAAGATCCCTTTGTACTCTGAGATTACCTTCTTCACTGTCCACTACACCACCTATTTTGGTGTTGTTTGCAAACTTACTAACTACGCCTATATTCTCACCCAAATCATTTATATAAATGGACCCAGCACTGATCCTTGTGACACACCACTGGTCACAGACCCTCTACCACCACCCTGTGTTTCCTACCTTCAAATCAATTGGCTAGCTCCCCCAGATCCCATGTGATCTAACCTTACAGAGCAGTCTACCATAGTCTTGGGAGACCATGGGAATATTAAAATGAATCTTCCTTGCTATTGAAACCATAATGCTTACAAATACCACAATGCATTTCTAATGCACCTAAATGGCAACTAAATTACCAATTTAGGATTATTTAATAATGGAGTATTTCCTGAAGATTCTCAAAATCCATTTTAACATTATTTCTAAAACAAACCACACAGCATAATAAATTCAAATCATTTAAATAATGAAAAGACTGTGTTTCAGTTAATTTGACAGCTTGATCTAGTTTATTTTGAGATATTTTAATGAGGGAAACAGGCAGTGGATAATTTAAATGATGGTTATGTGAACAAACTATAGACACAGTAAGCTACTTAATTTATACGTACGTTCATTGGAATAACTCCAATGAAAAGTTACAGCAAGACGTTAGTTGTTTCTTTCCCCACGGAAATCCACCTGCTAAGCATTTGCAGCATGTTTCATTTATTACTTTTTGCCACTCCAGGTGGACAGAAGTCATATTTCTCATCTATTTAGTTGTAAACAAATCTCAGACTAGTTGATAGATTTCAACAAAGCCTGGTATATAATTAACATATGGCCCAAGGAAAATCTGATCAGTACTTTCAGAATCTATAGCCTTTTGAAAGAATCATTTTGGAAGATATGACAAATTGACTTTTTTCCTTTTATATTGTTTATTGTCTCAGCTGCTTTGATGCAATTGGCCACAACTGTCAAAACACAATCAGGGTTTTCCAGGTGTGAATTGGCCTGAAGCCATGGCAGTGAAGCTCTTAAAGTGTTGCACTTTTCAATATTACAGTTACTGGTTAGCTCAGTCAGCTATATGGCTTGATAAAAAATTAGAGGAAAAAAAATTAAGCGTTTTGACTGTCTAAGAGCGAGACAACGGAAAGGGGGAAAACGAGCTAAGGTTGGTCGGGTGAGGGATTTGACACACAACGTTTTGAGTGGGAATGAAGAATCCCCTCTTTCAGCTCAGGTAGTGAGGGGCTGAAGTAGCAGTGTTGGTCTCTTAGTGTTTTCCACAACCGCTCCCCCCCTACCACCTTTCCCCAGTCCCAATCCAAAGAGGCATGCACATCCATCTCCTTTGACATGTTGACTGAACTTTACATTTATTTTCCTTGTAACTAGATGAGCTGTTTTATTCTAACCCTTTCTCGGTTTTGTATTGCTGTGTCTTTGGCAAATATCCCCCAATAGGTGAGGGATTCACTGCAGCCCAGTGACTGGCTGGCTAATCCTGGTGCAGGACTACCTGGACTGCACTCCCTCCCTCTTCCCATAGATGATGCCTTCAACTTGTTCATAAGCGCAAACTTGGACCATTTGATATGGTGTCCTGCAAAGGTGAGCGAAGGGGCATATAAGGGTTTCCCTCGCAACCAAAACTATTGGTGTGAATTGTATTTGTGCAAGGATGATTCAATACTTTTCGTTAATTTGTGTCAGAATATTGCCTTGCGCCTTTCTGAAGTAACTTTCATAAGTACTCAACTGTAGCATATTTATATACTTCAAAAATGTTTAAATAATGGAACAAACAGGCACACAAACTTGATGAGTTTTTCCTGTAGTATGTAGTATTGTATCTGATTTTTGGTGTATTTTTACTACACTTTGTAAAGTGCATGGATGTAATGAGTTTAAATTTTATGTGCAATGATGGTGAAATATTGCACTAAATGCTTGTGACATACATTCCACATGATGGCTAACATTTGCTTGATCAAGATTTTGGAATTTTTTTAATACAAGTTATCTGCAACTATCAGAATTCTTCTAAATATAGCTCATCACTGGAAGATCGAGCCAAGTTGGTTGCAAGCATCAAATACTTTAACTGAACCCCATCCCATCCCATGGGTTAATGGAGAATAGTCACAATCTTGACAACTATTGATAACTGGATAAACTTCATTTTGGCTAGTTTGAAGTACTTAAGATGTGGAATGCATTTTGTTTTTAGTACATCACTAGTTTTTAAGCACTGTTGTCTCTCACAGCCAGGAACCCAGATTCGATTCCAGCCTCAAGCGACTGCCTGTGTGGAATTTGCACATTCTCCTTGTGTCTGCATGGGTTTCCTCCCACACTCCAAAGATGTGCAGGTTAGGTGAACTGGCCACTCTAAATTGCCCATAGGTGTCCATGGATGTGTCAATTACGTTCATTACTCAGGGGAAAATATAGGATAGGGGAATGGGTCTGGGTGGGTCACTCTTCAGATGATCGTTGTGGACTTGTTGGGCTGAAAGGTCTGTTTCCACATGTAGGGATTCTAGGATTCAAAAACAGAAAGACTTCATATCCCATACCGGCTGAGGTCACCAAGCGTTCCAACCATCTCAAATCACCTTATGCCTGAGGCATTGTGACCTTCAGATTAAAGTCATCACCACACCTGCTAGAATTCTTTGAGCAAGTAACAAGCATGTTAGACCAAGGAGAGCTGATGGATGTTATCTACCTGGACTTCAAAGGAGGCCTTTGACAAGCTGCCACACAGGACTCTGAGTAAGATAAGGGCCCATGGCATTAGAGGCAAGGTGCTAGCATGGGTGGAAGATTGGCTGTTTGGCAGAAAGTGGGGATAAAAGGGTCCTTCTCAGGATGGCAGCCAGTGAGAAGTGGTGTTCCGCAAGGCTCATTGTTGAGACTACAACTTTTCACTTTAGATATTAATGATCAGATGAAGGAACTGAGGGCATTCTGGCTAAGTTTGCAGATGGTACAAAGACTGATAACATTGAGGAGGTAGAGATGCTGAAGAAGGATTGAGACAGGGTAGGAAAGTGGGCACAGAGAAGTGGCAAATGGAGTACAACAAGGAAAAGTGCGAGATCATGCACCTTGGTAGAAAGAAGGGAGGCATGGACTATTTTCTAATGGGAAGAAAATTCAGAGGTTTGAATTGCAAAGAGACTTGGGAGTTCTATTCCAGGATTCTCAAGGTAACTCTCAGGTTGAGTCAGAAGTAAGGAAGGCAAATGCAATGATAGCCTTTATCATAGAATCCCTACATGTGGAAATAAGCCCTTCAGCCTAACAGGTCCACACTGACACTCCAAAAAGTAACCCACCCAGACCCATTCCCCTACCCTGTGATCCTATATTTACACTTGACTAACCTCCAAATCCCTGAACATTATAGGCAATTTAGCACGGCCAATTCACCTAACCTGCACATCTTTGGATTGTGGGAGGAAACCCATGCAGACATGGGCAGAATGTTGGAAGGAGCAACAGGAATTCAGAGTACTGAGTTAATGGTAAGATTCTTGGTAGTGTAGATGAGCAGAGAAAGAGGGATCTCAGTGGCCAGGTACATAGATCCTTGAAAGTTGCCACCCAAGTTGATAGGGTTGTTAAGGCATACGGTATGTTAGCTTTTATTGGTATAGGGATTGAATTTCAGAACTATGAGATCATGCTGCAGTTGTACAAAACTCTAGTGCGGCCACATTTGGAATATTGCATACACTTTTGATCACCGCATTATAGGAAGGATATGGAAGCTTTGGAAAGTGCTCAGAAGAGATTTACTCGGATGTTGCCTGGTATGGAGGGATGGTCTTACAAGGAAAGGCTGAGCAACTTGAGGCTGTTTTCATTAGAGAGAAAGAGGCTGAGAGGTGACTTAATTAAGACATAAGATAATCAGAGGGATAGATAGGTTGGACAGTGAGAGCCTTTTTCCTCAGATTGTGATGGCTCGCACGAGGGGACATAGCTTTAAGTTGAGGGGTGATAGATATAGGACATATGTCAGAAGTAGAGAATGCATTGCCTGCAACAGGAGTAGACTCGCCAACTTTAAGGGCATTTAAATGGTCATTGAATAGGCATATGGACAAGAATGGAATAATGTAGGTGAGATGGACTTCAGATTGCACCAACCTGTAGAATCAACATGGAGGGCCGAATGGCCTATACTGCACTGTAATGTTCTACACTTTAATGTGCAAACTCACCACAGTCGCCAGAGGCTTGAATCGAACCCGGGTTCCTGGCACTGTGAGGCAGTAGTGCTAACCACTGAGCCAGAGGACTTGAATAGAAAAACAGTGATGTACTTTTGAGGCTGTAAAAGTCTTTGGTCACACCACATTTGGAGTATTGTGCACAGTTATGTGCCCCATACCTCAGGAAAAATATACAGGCCCAGGAACACGTTCAGAAGAGATTCACGAGTATAGTCCCAGGAATGACAAGCTTAAGATATGAGAAACATTGAGAAGTGTGGGTCTATACTCAATAGAGTTTAGAAGGAAGAGGGGGTATCTAATTGAAACTTACAGAATACTGAATGGCCTGGACATAGTGGATGTTGGGAAGATGTTTCCATTGGGAGCAGAGACTAGGACCTGAGGGGACAGCCTTAGAGTAGAGTAGAGGGAAGACCTTTGAGAATAGAGATTTGCTGAAGATGTTTCACCCTGAGAGAGTGGCGAATCTATGGAATTCATTGACACAGAAAGCTGTGGAGGCCACGTCATTGAGTGCATTTGAGGCTGAGTCAGATAGGCTCTTGACCGTTAAGGGCACCAAGGGTTACAGGGAAAAAGCAGGAGAATAGGGTTGAGAAACTTATCAGCCATGATTGAATGGTGGAGCAGACTCAATGGGCTGAATGGCCTGACTTATGCTCTTATGTCTCACAGTCTTATCTCTCTCCAATGAGAGAACAACCCTATGGTCCTCTAGGACTTTGATACTTCCGAATCAGGCACAGACAACGCCTCAAGGGACAGCTGGAGTATCGTAATAACAGTTAACAACTGAGTGGATATGCGCAGAGTGACCTCAACTTATTATACCACATGGTCACACCTGATATTACCATTTTACTTCATTGGTTTCGTGCAATTCTGCAGCACTACAAAAGAAATATACTGCCGATTCACGTCGTTCTTAACCAGGAGAAACTCAGCTCATTGGACAGCATCGTGTGTAAAGAAAAACAGTATTAACGTTTCCAGTCCAGTGAACCTTTGTCGACTCATCCTCACTTTTTTTGTTCACTAATCACAAGAATTCAAAACTCTGCAGTTAGAGTCACTGATTATTGTTCACTCGCTTCCCCCCCATCCCCCGAAGCAAAGGTTTGCTACTCAGCTCCGCATTGGTTTTTAAAATATAACTTTGACGCATAAATATAAATTCTATTTAAAGGAGGACAGACAATATAATTGCAGCAACCGCTTGATATAGACGACGTTGAGATCTTATCTCGGTGGTAACAGGAACTTTTAAGCAAATGATATAATTTCCCTTTACTGCCTTCAAAAATTTAAACCCGCAAATCTGACCACTTGGTATTTTGGATACCTCTTGCTTCCTGGTAAATATAAATTGATTATGTACAAATACTCACTTTGATTTAGAGAGGAATTTCTTTAGTAAGCTCTTCTTTGCATACAGACAGCCGGTGCTGTGCACTTGCCTGCATTGACCTCCGGTCAGAGACAGACCCTGCCATTTGTACCAACCACCAGGGACCGCACACCTGCGCAGTGCGCTCAAAACTCCAACTGCTGCCATGAGGCCAACTGGGAAAACTCAGGAAAAGGTTCAGCCTAAATCCATAGACGCTCCTCCATCGCTGACTCTAGGGGAGCGAGAGGGGGGAAAAAAAGGACATTTACTTCTAACCAGAACTCTCGTTATATCAAAAACGCAAAACTATCGCTGAACTGCTCTTCACGAAGACAGCCGGCCATTGCCGCTCATGCGCGGTCTGGATCAGGTACATGGTCATATTGATGCACGTGCGAGTACCACCTCATGGGCACGCGGTTGGTGGTGCGCACGAGCCCTCTTAGCCGTTGGGTTTCCCGGCAAAGTGCTCGTGCTGCTGACAGCAACCCTTGTCCGAGATGACAATTGCTCTTATGGGATTTGTAATGTACTGCAGTTAGTATAAGACTTATATTCGAGCTCCTAAAGTTATTTCGTTTGTGAATAGCAGAAACATGTTGGTGCTGAAAATTTGCAATAAAATCAGAAACGACGGGAAATACCAGCATCTGTGAAGAGTTACCGCATAATTTCAGACTAGACAGGTAATGTAATTTCAAAAAATTGCAAGGACCATTATATATGACAGTGACATAAAGGTAACCACCTTTTCTTCAGTCACATTCTGGGTAAAATAAAGTCAGTGTTGTGTGTTTGGTCAGTCAATTATGTCTGTGTAATGTACAGCAACATTCAGCATCAAATCTAGAATATGTAGAGTGTGTGATGTTATAACAGTGGAAATGCTTTGTGTTAATTAAAGCTTAAGGCATTTGTCTCAACAAGCACGTGATATTTATCATATACTTTGCGTAAGCTAACATATATGCCAGTCTCATATTGATAGTAGTGCTTGACCCAAGAAACCATATCATGGTGACACATTATTTAACATTCCAGATCATTTTTTTTATTCGAACTGGGGAAAGTTAAAGAGCTAATAATAGACTTTGAGGCTGAACAGGCTGGGTGTGTTTTCCCTGGAGCGTCAGAGGCTGAGGGGTGCCCTTATAGAGGTTTACAAAATTATGAGGGGCATGGATAGTATAAATAGACAAAGTCTTTTCCCTGG
The DNA here is from genome assembly GCF_047496795.1 of Chiloscyllium punctatum. Lineage (NCBI taxonomy): Eukaryota > Metazoa > Chordata > Chondrichthyes > Orectolobiformes > Hemiscylliidae > Chiloscyllium > Chiloscyllium punctatum. The sequence continues at coordinate 47,882,542 of NC_092779.1, forward strand.
GGTTGGGGAGTCCAGAACTAGAGGGTGAGAGGTGAAAGATATAAAAGAGACCTAAGGGGCAAAGTTTTCATGCAGAGGGTGGTATGTGTATGGAATGAGCTGCCAGAGGATTTGATGGAGGCTGGTACAATTGCAACATTTAAGAGGCATTTGGATGGGTATATGAATAGGAAGGGATTAGAGGGATATGGGCCGGGTGCTGACAGGTGGAACTAGATTGGATTGGGATATCTGGTCGGCATGGACAGGTTGGACCAAAGAGTCTGTTTCCATGCTGTACATCTCTATGACTCTAAGAGGTAAGGACAAAATGAAGATCTGTGATAAGATGGAGGACAGGAGAGATTGAATGATAAAAAGTTACTTCTATGGGGTAGAAGGGAAATGTGGTAGGGCAAGAACAGAAACAAAACAAAAGAATGTCTGGAGCAGGTGTGCTACTGGAATTAAAGGCTAAAACTCTCAACTGCTTGGTTATGATCTGTTGTCATCACAGCCTCCATACCCACTTTGTTGGCCAGGAATCCACATTGAACATCAGTTCTCCAACTCTTCTTATGAGGATTATGACTTCACCGCTGACCATCAAGCCACCATTTTGAAAGCAGACGCTTCCCTCATCTCTTCATAAGCAAGTTCCTATTTCTTATGATCTTTATGGGGTTCTGGAATTTTCCCTGAACAGCTTTCTACCTGCCTCCCAAGCTCAATAACCAGCTCTGTTCTGATGGACACAACCTTCCTGCCTCAGTAAATTAATTTCTTCCAGTTTTGACTCCATTTATCTCTCTCCAAACTATCTGCATTAGGGGATTGCAAGAGGAGAAGAGGGAGCTGTGGGGTCATGTAATTTACTATGTACATTTAACCCACTTCTAACTATCCCATATGCCACACTTCTAAACATTTCTTAAATTTTATTATGTCAAAAATGTATCAGTGTTGGGACCTTTGCATTTTATGGTAAATATAAGTGATTTCAATTTAATTGTAGGATTATGTGAAATTTGTTGGAGTGTTAAATTGTGAAGAGGATCACCTTACATTGCAGGAATGTATAGATTGGCTACTCAGATGGTCTGCTCAGTGGCAAATGGAATTTAATCAGGATAAGTTTGAGGTGATTCACTTGGGCAGGACAAGTAAGGCAAGAGAATATATGATGAATGGCAGGACCTTGGATACACCTTGACATGCAGGTCTATGGTCTTTTAATGTCGGACAAGTAAAGTTATTGCCTTTATTAGCTGAGGCATAGACTTTAAGAGTAGGTAGGGTGTACTGCAATTGGATAAGGCATTGCTTTGGCAGAGACTACAACACTTTGTGCAGAGGGGAATCCATGTTATCAGAAGGATATGATGGCACGAGAGAGGATGCACAAGCAATTTACCAGAATGTTGCTTAGACTGGGCAGTTTTAATTATGAAGAGAGATTGTTTACCTGAGAACAGAGGAGACTGAGGGGAGCCACTACTGCGTTGTGTAAAATAATGAGAGGCATAGTTAGTATAGACAGAAAGGAACTTTTCCCCTTGGTGGAGGAATCAATTCCAGGGACATAGCGTTAAGGCAAGGGGCAGGAGGTTTAAAAGGACTGTGAGGAAAAACCTTTTCACCCAGAGCGTGTTGGGAATCTGGAACTCAGTACTTCTAAGGGTGGAAGAGGCAGAAGCCCTCATAATTTCAAGAAATATTCAGATGTGTTGTTGCAGTGCCAAGACATTCAAGTCTATGGGCCAAGTGCTGGATTTTGGGATTAGAATCGTCAGATGCTTGTGTTTGACTGGCACAGATTCAATAGACAGAATGGCCTTTGTTCTGTGCTGTAGATTTCTGTGACTCTATAACTGTTCCAAACCTGTTCTTTCCTGGGAAAGCTGTAGTTATACTTTCATAATTTACTGTCTGTGAGGGCATTTATGTATCATTATTGTTTTGTGTTTTGACTAAAAATGTCATAAGAAAAGCATTTTTAAAAAAATCATCTCCTGATGTGGGAATCTAGACAGTGGCTCTGGGAATAAGAGACCTCGAAAATTAGCTAGCTGCGCTGTCCAAATATTGGGATTTGCCGATAACTGGCACTTTTGCCAGTATGTCCCACCATTTCAGATGTCTTTCTGGTTTGCATCAGGTGTTACAATGTTCACGAGAGGCCACAATTTGTTACTGTTTCATAAAACAAAATGTACTTGAAACTGATAGTAAAATCAGCAAATTGTATTGCTTTCTCATCGAGCCTCAAGGGAGGAATGAATGTTGACCGGCCTGCATTGGAATATTGAACTACCAATAGACTTCAATAAAAAAGGCGGTTCCCAAGACTGGTTGAAAAAAAAATCCTTGTCAAGGTAACTGTTGATGAGAATGCATGATTCACATCAGTTCCAGTTTGGCATAAAATCAAAGCTGATGGTGGTATTTCAGTGCAAAGCTTTTCCTGAGGAGAATTTTTTGATTTTATTGTCACATGTATTTTACAGTCAGAATGCAATAGTACAGGGTGAAAATTTTTCATTTGTCGTCACTGTGAGATATTGTATTATAGGTCTCCTTACTAACCCACTCACAAGTGCCTTGTTTATTCATTCGTAACTCCTTTCTTACCCACTCTCAAGCAAACACAGTGTACCCGTTTCATTCATTCATAACTCCCTACTATAATAAAATTTCATTTGTTTGTTCATAAAACCATGGTTATGTCGTATATTTTTACTATCATAAGATAGACCAAATTAAAACAATCCTTTCTAATCAAAATAACCCTTTCAAACCCATTACTGCATTTTCACACCTTATCAGCCCTTGCTCTAAGCAGTGTTTAGGCCTATTTAACTCGGAATAAATGTAGCATATTCAGAACGATACCAACCCCACCATCAAGTCTCCATGAAACACTATAATATTAATTAGCCTTACCAACCGTCTCTCGGACCTGATAAGATTACAGAACACCAAACATTTCCCCCAATTAGTATGTACCTGTTAAATACCCTTCAACTGGGCTTTTATCTCATTAAGAAACCAACTGTCATAACAGCGCTGATGTGAAATTGCATGAATGAATGAAACTCACACCAGCAAATAGTAAACAAATCTCACATCGTCTGTGATAATCAGTTTAATATCCTTTATTCTTTTCTTAAATACAGGTACAATTTCTAACTTATTTAAAGCGTGTCAGCCTGGTAAATGTTTTAGTAATGTTTACGAACAGTTAAGAGAAAAGGATTAACACCTCTTAATTATACAAGCAGACAGGACAGTCCCACTTAATCCATTCAGGAGTAGCAGCTAGTATTTAGCACGTTTTAATCAATCTCCTGTCTCCCAGGACAGACTCCTGTCAAACCATTGTGTATTATAGATAAAACAATGTAACACCAGAGTAATGGAATTTTAATATATGTAAGAACTATGCATAAAGAGGCTAGTGTAAGATCTTTATTTTAGGATTCTGTTGTCACCTTGAAATTATTTTTTTTAGATTCTGCTTCTTGTGGTTGCTGAAAAAAGAGGCTAGTTTGTCCACTCACCAATTTCGATCATTATTTGAACACAATCCCACACCAAAAATTGGCGCCCTTTTAAATAATTTAAGAACAGAGACAAAAAAAATTCAGAAAGGCACTGTGATCCACATGCACAAGAAAGATTTAATTGAAGAAATAGATCAAATAAGTGTGAAATTTGAGAATAGGGGACTATTGAAGAAAGAACTTTGCTTCCCTGGGATTTGTTCATATCCCACCTTGTCAACAGTGTAGTCTGTGTTATACAATCAACCAAAACCAATTTAGCAGTTATACCTGGCCTTATGAATGTAGTTCAGCCCTTGGAAATGTGCAAAAATAAACTTATCTAGGACCGCATCTGAAATATTTCCAAAAACTGCAAACACCTGAAGATAAACAATTTCACTAAGCGCAGAAGTATGTGACCATCCTTGCAAGCAGTTGTGTCATAGCGTCATGGAAATGGAGAATGAATTTGATCCTAAATTTGTAAAAAAAAGTTAATTTCTAACATTGAATATCAAATGTACCAAGAACGATTACTTATGCAACAATAATGCCAAAGTTAATGGGGTACTGAAGATGCCAAGCTCAGGGACGAATCAAATTTTGATATTATACAACAAAGCTACTCATGTTGTATATTTTATGGATCCATGCAGAGACAACACTAGTTTCTATGAACATAAGTTTCATTTACTGTGCTTTAAAATACATACATTACTGTTTTCTGAGACCCCCCCCCCCCCCCGCCAATTAAGCATAAAGAGGATCAAGAGTAAACAGACCACAACATGATAATCAAACACTTAACAATTGAATACTACATTTTTTTCCCTTTGGAAAACTCATTTACCTCATTTTAAACGAAACCATCCAAACGAACAGATATTTGTATATAAGGTTATTTCGTAGAATTCAATTTGCCTAGTTTGACCAAGTACAGTAATAATATTTGTATCGAGACATCAAAGTTTCTGTTGTCACTGTTGTGATGAGCAAATTTGAGGTTGGAGTTCTGTGTGATCGACTAATGAAAAAGATAGTCAACCTAATTGCAAGGACCTGCAAGATATTCAATCTTGAAGTTATTACTGATGATCCTGATTCCTACGATTTGTCAATGACTAGATCCTAAAATGGCCTAACCATGTAGTGAGCACTTGATAATCGGTGCAGAGAGTGAATCTTCTACCAGTGTGGTACATGTGTCAGTGTCGACAGGTGTACGTGTAAACTAATACTTCCTGCACTTCAGTAAAATATTTGCATTCAGTTTCTGACATCATATATGATGTGTAAGTGATTTTTTCTTTGCTTCCTTTGTGTTCTGTGTTAGTACAGCTGCAAGCATATTTTCAGATGTACCAGTTGTGATAAACATTTCCACAGGTGAAGAACTGTGAGGACTGGTGCAAATACAGTCTTCACCTTTAATGTGCCAAGTATGGTTGTTGTGCAATTGTTAATTTCCATTGGGTGTCTTTGCACAGTAGCTTCTGATGAGTCTCCACCATCTCTGAGAATTTGGAAGGAATTTATGACAGAAGTGACACTGTAGTTAACACTGCTGGCTCACAGCGCCAGAGACGCAGGTTCAATTCCCGCCTCAGGCGACTGACTGTGTGGAGTTTGCACATTCTCCCTGTGTCTGTGTGGGTTTGCTCCGGTTTCCTCCCACAGTCCAAAAGTGTGCATGTTAGGTGAATTGGCCATGCTAAATTGCCCGTAGTGTTGAGTGTAGGGGAATGGGTTTGGGTGGGTTGCACTTCGGCAGGTTGGTGTGGACTTGTTGGGCCGAAGGGCCCGTTTCCACACTGTAGGTAATCTAAAAAAAAGTTTTCATATCCTATGACAAAATTAGCTCCAACACTTCATGTTGAAATACTTCAAAATCATTCTAATCACTATCTGAATCACCAAACAATTCATCCCAATTTTAGTTTTCTGTTGTTCATTATTAGATTATGCGAGTTTGAATACAGGCATTCTACACTGTGCTTAATTGGTTCAGAAAATAAATTTTTGAAACATTGCCAGGTAATTACCATCTCCAGTAAGAGACAATCTAACCACCACTCTTTGACATTTGATGGTGTTACCATCACTGAATCCCTCACTGTCAATATCTTGGGGATTGCTGTTGACCAGAAACTCAACTGGACTCACCATAAAACTCCATTGGCATGTTAACAGGTCAGAGGTTAGGAATACAGCAGCAAATAACTCACCTCCTGCCTCCCCAGAGCTAGCCCTCCATCTACAAGGCACAAGTCAGGAATGTGATGGAATACTCATCACTTGCCTGGATGAGTGTAGCTCCATCAACACTCAGGAAGTTTGACACCATCTGGACAAAGCATCCAACTTGATTGGCACCATATCGACAAGCATCCACTCCCTTGGCCACAGATTCCCAGTAACAGCAATGTACTATCAACAAGATGTCTTGTCGAAATTCCCTAAAGATTCTTAGACAGTAGATTCCAAATCCAAAACCACTTCCATCTAGAAGAACAAGGGCAGCAGATATACAGGAACAGTACCACTTGCAAGGTCCCCTCCAAGATATTTACCTCCTGACTTGGAAATATATTGCCATTCCTTCACTGTCCCACCAAAGTCCCGAAATTCTCTGCTTAATGGTATTGTGAGTCAATCCATAGCATGTGGACTATGGTTGTTCAAGAAGGCAGCTTCCCACCAATTTCTCATGGGTAACTCCGGATGGTCAGTAAATGCTGGCCAAATGGCAACTCTTACATTCAAAAAGAGAATAAAAAGATTGGGTGTGGACCTAGCTAAGAAAACAAGCTGTTGAAAGAGATGGAACCCGGAGGTGAAGTGTGGAGAAATCATTTTAAAACACTACAAGTAGTAATGATGATCTCTGCATGGTTAGGAATGAATTTAGAGTCATAGAGTCATAGAGATGTACAGCATGAAAACAGACCCTTCGGTCCAACCTGTCCATGCCAACCAGATATCCCAACACAATGTAGTCCCACCTGTCAGCACCTGGCCCATTTCCCTCCAAAACCCTTCCTATTCATATACCCATCCAAATGCCTCTTAAATGTTGCAATTGTACCAGCCTCCCCCACATCCTGTGGCAGTTCATTCCATACACGTACCACCCTCTGCGTGAAAATGTTGCCCCTTAGGTCTCTTTTATATCTTTCCCTTCTCACCCTTTACCTATGCCCACTAGTTCTGGACTCCCCGACCCCAGGGAAAAAACTTTGTCGATTTATACTATCCATGCCCCTCATAATTTTGTAAACCTCTATAAGGTCACCCCTCAGCCTCCGACACTCCAGGGAAAACAACCCCAGCCTGTTCAACCTCTACCTGTAGCTCAGATCCTCCAACCCTGGCAACATCCTTGTAAATCTTTTCTGAACCCTTTCAAGTTTCACAACATCTTTCCGATAGGAAGCATGCCAGAATTGCACGCAATATTCAAACAGTGGCCTAACTAATGTCCTATAAAGCTGCAACATGACCTCCCAATTCCTGTACTCAATACCCTGACCAATAAAGGAAAGCATACCAAATGCCTTCTTCACTATCCTATCTACTTGCGACTCCACTTTCAAGGAGCTATGAACCTGCACTCCAAGGTCTCTTTGTTCAGCAATACTCCCTAGGACCTTACAATTAAGTGTATAAATCCTGCTAAGATCTGTTTTCCCAAAATGCAGCACCTCGCATTTGTGTCAAACATTGTTCGTGCCACTGTTCACTCTAGCCAGGGTTGTCATGACTTTAATGTTGTGTTTAGGCTTTGCTCCAGACTGTGATCACAACTTAAACTGATCAATGAAGGAGTTTTTATTCAAGGCATCCAGTAGGGATCAGAATGGCTGAACTCAATATTGGTTCCAAAGACTTCAGAAAGCAGAAAAATGGAAGTGAGGCTTTGTTTTAATATTTCAGGGAGCATAGCAAATGTACAATTATTTTAAATGAACTATATTTTGTGAATAAAAGCAAATTACTGCGGATGCTGGCATCTGAAACCAAAAGAGAAAATGCTGGAAAATCTCAGCAGGTCTGGCAGCATCAAAGGGTCAGTTAGACTCAAAACATCAGCTCTTTTCTCTCCTTACAGGTGCTGCCAGACCTGCTGAGCTTCTCCAGCATTTTCTCTTATATTTTGTGAATTTTGTTTACTGTTTGTTCTGTTGTTAAATCATTTATTTTCAGTTATCTGGGAGCATGCATCTTTTGGAGGGTAAATGTTCATTATTGAGGAGAGTCAGATGGTGGCTAATCGAAGCTCCTCTGAACACTGTGTTGAATTTTATGGAGTGAGAGGGGCAGCTATGGTACATATTGTTTTCCAAATCCAGAAGTAAAGTCAGTCCCAAATGGACATTTTATAGAGGCCAGCCCACAGCCAAAATGTACAACGTGGGGATATGAGGATAGATATTTCCAACCCTTAGCACAAGGATGTTCTAACTTCAAGAGCTGTCCAGTTCCAACAATGCCAGAATGTGGCAATGGAAAGGTTTGGAGCTAGAAGCAAACCCACAGAAGTTGTCAATTGGATCTAGCTAGGACCCTGGCATTTTTGGCAGGGAGTTAGCAAGGAGCATAAGGAGGAGGGTGAGACATAGGATTTGGTGGTCAGATGAGAATTGGCAAACAGCAGTTACGTCGGAATGTGCTCCTGACACATACAGGGTGCACGTACCGTCTTTCATATATGTTTATGTAGGTATGTTGGACTATCATTTTAAGAGTCCAATCATGTGATGTTCTATGCCTATATGCATCATGTCACTGCACTCCAAAAATGTTTGGTGGGCAGAAGCCAAATTCAAAGGGCTGAGAAATGATAAATGATTCTTTCAATTTCTCTGAACCATTGATTATGATTGCAAATACTGTACATGTTTTCATTGCATTTTATTATTTATTGTGTGTTTATCTAAGTTTGTTGGACTATCCCTTTAAGCATCTGACATTGACATTTTGGAGGAAAGCATCTTAATATGAACATTGCCTGCAGAGTGGACACATTGTAATATAAAGCTTCTGCTGTTGTGAAACACTTTGGCCTTCCATCCTTCTTGAAATGTTGACACTACTACCTCCCACACACTTCCCACCTTTCAACCAGCTGAATAAAAAAAGTGCTTTTAAACTCGTACCTGTCTGCTGTAGCTACAGTATTATAGCATGGCAATGTAATATTGCGATCATTTGGCTTGTTAAGAATTTCAATTTCCATTAGTTACTTTTGAAAACATGATTGGTGGGTAAGTTGTCAGTTTCAGCACCCACCAGCCTGTGGGGATTTGTCATGGATGGATGGGAAGGCAGTGGACTAGCCACCTGACACTTTAAATAAAAACATGTCCAGCAGAGAGCCATAAAATTCAGCCATATGTATTTGACCGTAAACAGTTTTCATTTAAAAGAAAAGCAAAATATTGAGAATGATGGAAATCTGAAATAAAAAAATGCTGGAGAAACTCCAGAACAAGAGAATGAGAGGAAGTCATTGGATTTGAAATGTTTACTCTTATTCTCGTTCCACAGATGCCTCCAAATTTGCCAAGCTTATTTGCATTTTCAGTTATTATTCCATTTTAAAGATCATGACTTATGCTGGAAATTTCTCCTGAAGAAATTGTGAGCTGTCTGTCTATTTCAGTTTTCTGACTGCATGGCTGCACATGTGTGTATCTGAGAGAAAACATAGTGATGGATTGTGATACTTTTTTAAGCTAGAATATGGTGGCCAGGCTATTACTTATCAGAAACCCTGGCTATAACTTAGATCTATTTAGATACTAGGCATATTATGGTACATTGTACTCCTCTACATTGGGGAGACAGGCCGCCTACTTGCGGAACGTTTCAGGGAACACCTCTGGGACACCCGCACCAACCAACCCTACTGCCCCGTGCCTGAATACTTCAGCTCCCCCTCCCATTCCACCAAGGACATGCAGGTCCTTGGCTGCCTCCATCGCCTGGAGGAAGAGTGCCTCATCTTCCGCCTAGGAACTCTCCAACCACACGGGATGAATGTAGATTTCTCCAGCTTTCTCATTTCCCCTCCCCCACCTTATCTCAGTCCCAACCTTCGGATTCAGCACCGCCCTCTTGACCTGCAATCTTCTTCCCGACCTCTCCGCCCCACCCCCTCTCCGGCCTATCACCCTCACCTCCTTCCACCTATCGTATTCCCAGCGCCCCTCCCCGAAATTCCCTCCCCCTACCTTTTATCTCAGCCCACTTGGCACACCAGCCTCATTCCTGAAGAAGGGCTTATGCCCGAGACATCGATTCTCCTCCCCTCGGATGCTGCCTGGCCTGCTGTGTTTTTCCAGCACTACATTTTTCAACTCTGGTACTCCAGCCTCTGCAGTCCTCACTTTCTCCTATATTATGGTACATTCTGAGTTGGGGACATGGAAATTATTTGCAAAAATAGTGTTTGATCCAGAACCTGAGCAAGACATGTAGTGGAACCCCAAATTAGTGGAATCACTCTACATATGCAGGTTTGCTTGTAGAATTCTAAAACCTACAGTGTGAAAGGTGTCAATTTTGCGTGCTGTGCCTGTGTTTGCTTTTTGTACTGACTTCCAAATTCCCTGTTTATGTGTATAACCTTGAAAAGAGTTGTGTTCACTGAGCTGGAAATTTGTGTTGCAGACGTTTCGTCCCCTATCTAGGTGACATCCTCAGTGCTTGGGAGCCTCCTGTGAAGCGCTTCTGTGATCTTTCCTCCGTAATGGTTTGTAATAGTTTGAATCTGCTGCTTCCGGTTGTCAGTTCCAGCTGTCCGCTGCAGTGGTCGGTGTATTGGTTCCAAGTCGATGTGCTTATTGATTGAATCTGTGGATGAGTGCCATGCCTCTAGGAATTCCCTGGCCGTTCTGTTTGGCTTGTCCTATAATAGTAGTGTTGTCCCAGTCGAATTCTGGCATGGCAGTCTCCATAGTGACGGCCGCTGCCCTGGGAAGTTAGGTCCAACAGAGAAAACAAAGGGAACTTCACTCTATTATTGAAGCTACAGGTGCATGGATGAATTCATTCAATGGCGAGGTGAGGCCTCCCTGTAAGTGTCACATTCCTTCAAAGTGTGAAGGTGGTGCCGTTGTGCCCCAACAGGGAGGAGGTCTGACAGCCAGACATCCAAGAATTGTTATCCTAGGATACTTCAGCAGTGAAGTGCCTCTCCACCTTCATCTGCCTGTGACCTAATAACCTCAGGGAGGGTAGGCCAAGAAGATTACACCTGTGCAGGCTTCCCACAGCAGGCCTCACTGCTCTAGCTCTTAAACCACTAGAATTCACCCACCAAAATCACCTGAGGCATTCTGTTAAAGTGGTCAGCAGGCTTCCTCAAGCTTAGCTGCAGCTGTCAAGGTAGCACCCAGATGTAGCAGTAAGAAAAGAAAGAATAAAGAACATTAACATTTTCTTTTGGATGTGCAGCTGTCTATGTTATGTGGAACCAAGTATTTCACAAACATAGCACTTTGCACTACATTAATGAAGTTTCTTTCTCACTGTTAAGGCTTCTAAATGTTTCTGTTATGTGCAAGATGGATTAGCCATGGGAAATGTTGGATTGCAGTGATAGGGTAGCGTATTGGGTCTGGAAGGGATGATGTTCAGAGGGGCAATGTGGACTCGATGGACTGAATGGCCTGCTTCCACACTGCTGGGATTCTGATTCTATGAGAGTCATGATTCTTTGCAACTGTCTCCCTGAAAAAAAACAGTGAAAGCGGAGTCTTTGAATATTTCTAAGCAGACATGGACAGATTCAAATTAAGTAAGTGGTGAAAGGTTAAAAGGCTGGAGGGAATGTGGACTTAATCATATAATCAGATCAACTGTGATCTTCTTAAATGTTGCAGCAGGCTCGAGGGGCTGAGTGGCCCTTCCTGTTCCTGATCCTGTGTTTTAATCTACATCGACCTGCTGATCTAAGGGTCCAGCTGGATTTCCAAGCCATTATTATCCAGGATTCCTGTTTCTACTGAACTTCGAGGTTATAACCTTTGTGGATTTTAATGAGAAGATATTGGAACTGTGGTATTGCACTTGTAAGGGGGGGGGGGGGGGGGCGGGGTGGTGAATAACTTAGTTGGTTGGACAGCTGGTTTACAATTTACAATAATACTAACAGTATGGGTTCAGCTGCACCAGCTGAGGTTATAATAAAGGATTGTCCTTCTCAACCTCTCCCCTTGCCTGAGGTGTGGTGACCCTCAGGTTATACCATTACCAGTCATCTCTCTCTCATTAGAGAGCAGCCCTATGGTCCAGTAGGACTGTGGAAACTTTATCTTTACCTGTAAGTTGCTCCCTGCAAATTGTTTCCACAGGCTTCTGAACAGTTTGGACTGCAAAGTATTTATCAAACGAATATCGTGGAACCTCAAGATGCCAAATACCCATGCCAGCATTTCACTTTCAGTATTGGAATTATTTTCCTGTGCCATTGTGATGGGTTTTGGATCTGAATGTGACACATTAGTTGTCCTGCAGCAGACCCATACCAAGATCTTTTTGAGAGGTGTCTATTTTCAGAATGGTAAGGTTAGAGAGTTTACCGAAGTACACGTTGTCTCTTGATGTAAGACACAGCATTCTTGAGTGAAACAATATGTAGAGATGACCAAAATAAGGTGTTTTTTTCTCCAGTTATGAAACCAGCTGAGCAATGTTCAAGCATAGTGCTGTACCCAAACCTAGCAAATTTGTGTAGATCTTTCACTGCTCAACAGAGAGATGTCAAGAGGAATCCACCGAATGTCTACCTGAGTTAATGAGAGTTCAACAAAATTATCCAAAAGTGTGTTTCTCATGAACCTCAATGCATTTTGCCAGGTGCAATTGGTCACCAATAGAGATTGCGGCACGGTGGCACAGTGGCACTGTGGTTAGCACTGCTGCCTCACAACACCAGAGACCCGGGTTCAATTCCCACCTCAGGCGACTGACTGTGTGGAGTTTGCACATTCTCCCTGTGTCTGCGTGGGTTTCCTCTGGGTGCTCCGGTTTCCTCCCACAGTCCAAAAACGTGCAGGTTAAGTGAATTGGCCATGCTAAATTGCCCGTAGTGTTAGGTGAAGGGGTAAATGTAGGGGAATGGGTTTGGGTGGGTTGCGCTTTGGCGGGTCGGTGTGGACTTGTTGTGCCGAAGGGCCTGTTTCCACACTGTAAGTAATCTAATCTAATTGCTTGCCACATTCATTTGGAAAGTTTTGCTTCACCAGATTAACATTGGGATCACTTTGGTCCTCATCATTTTCCAAAGGAATACGTCCAATATCGTATAATGTCTTCAAATAGTCATATGCCACATGGTAACATATTGATACTTGGAAAACAAGGGGACACGATCAGAGTCCTAAAGCAATTACCTGTGGAAGGGCTCATCCAAAATGTGTATTTTCAAAAGAATGTATTTTCTTCTTGCAACATAATCAACAATGATGGTAGACCTAAAGAAGACTAAAGTCCTTTCAGGATTTTGCTACTTCCAACTCAGTTCATGACTCCCGAGATCTTAGAAGATGGTAAACCAGTTGGTGATTGCTTTTGTCTCACTTTGCAACTACCATAGAACCCTGACACATTCTGCAAGAAAGTGCATGAAAGAGGCTGCATCAATTGAATGCTTTTCACAGGATCAATGACATGTCGTCTTGTAGATGTCCTAGCTTAATACAAGTTGTCCTTTCCAATCATTACAGCATCTGAGGCTTTAGTTGCAGTCTTAGGAGCAGTGCTTTTCCAGTAGAAACCAGTTGATTGTCATAAACTGGTCGATTATACATTATAAGCATTATCAGTCACGGTAAATTGTGCGGGGCCACTTCTGTGGTTCTGGCACCTAACATCATCCTCTGAAGTAAACTGTCTCTCTTGCTTAGAGTAAACAGGTGGCCTGCATTTGCATTCCTACTGGTTCCAATCACCACACTCCTTTTCTTCTCTCTCTCTCTCTCTCTCTCTCTCTCTCCTCTCTCTCTGTCCCCCTTTCCCCTTTCTTCTGTTGGGGCCTTTCTCTCCTTTAGCTTCTGCTTTTAATCATAATTCAAAGTTCCATTTCCTTTTCTCTTCCTTTTTGTTCTGATCTGGCTATTATTTCCTTTCTTTTTCCCTTTCCATTGCCTTTAATTCCAGCTGCTTCACTTGCAATCAAATATTAGCCATTTCCAAAGATTCTGATTGTATTCCTGACAATTGTAAATCCTGTGCAATTGCCACAAACATCTCCACTTTCCTCACAGGTCCAGACAACCCCACCTCCAGCTTTTTTGCCAATTCTGGAAGCTTTGCCTTGCTCACTTTCTGTAAAACTTTTGAACTGACTTCTTCCACCCTGAGGAAACCCTTAGTGACTGAAAGAGCCATTATTACACAAGGCACACCCTGTTTAAACCAACGAAATACAATGCTTGAAATGAAAAAACGTCAATACTTACTACTCACTGCCTTTGAGTCCCATAATCTTAAATCCAATCTAGAAATAGAGATTTTGATCCCAACAAGAGTCACTAATTTGTTATGGATCACAATATATTTTGAATTTATATATTAAGAAAGTAGACTAGACTGTACCCTTTTCTTACTTTAAAGGCATTGTGTTCTGGGTGCAATTTGATTGGTCAAATTACCAGTGTTGAAGCAAAATGCACTTGACTCATACATGATAGTTAAAATACATTAGAAGACAAATTGTAATAATTTAACTCTAACAGAAAACTTAACAGAACAATATATTACTTAATGAATAAACAGTAACTGTTCCAATATAGTAACATCCCATAAACACACCCCCAATAAAGGTAAATTCAGCAAAATAGATTGTCTTACAGGCAATTGTCTAGTCTAGGAGGAAAGAAAAAAAACAAGAAGACTCTGTGTGTGTCTGTGTGTGTGTGTGTGTGTGTGTGTCTGTGTGTGTGTCTGTGTGTGTGAGAGTAGCAGGGAGAAATGTATTGCAGCTTCCACCCAGCTTCAAGAACCTAACAACTGCCACTGAAGCATTAACACTAAAAACAGTGCTGGTTCTGTGGAAACCTGACCCCACTCATTTCGGCTGCCTCCATTGCTCCAGCTTAAAAAAATTACCCAAAGCCTCATAAGCTCTTTACTTTACTGGATTCAAATAGCCAGCTTGTTGTCTCTGTCTTGAAACCTCTCTTCAAAAAAACACAGGACAATATGTACTTCTTAAAGCCACAGTATCATCACATTATCACCCTGTTTACCTCCCACTCCACTAACTGTGCACCTGCACCCTTTGGTCTCTTTTTTTCAGCCACACTCTCCAGGACTGTATCATTAACTGTATAAGTTCTGCCCTGATTTGCCATACCAAAAGGCAACACCTCACATTTGTCTAAATTACACTCCATCTGCCATATCCCTTTATTGTGAATAGCCTCTCCCAATCAACTTGTGAAAGTTCTTGCCTAATACTATCAAAATTGGCCTTACTCCAACTTAGGACTTCAACTTTTACATCAGGTCTGTCTTTTCCATAACCATTTTAAAACTAACAATAGAATTACGTCTGTTTCTAATACAGTGAGTGATGATGCAGCTTATTTCAGAAATGGTTTGGAGATGTCGGTGTTGGACTAGGGTGTACAACGTTAAAAATCAGACATCACCAGGCTATAGTCTAACAGGTTTAATTGGAAGCACTAGCTTTCTGAGCACTGCTCCTTCGTCAGGTGGTTGTGACAACCCCCTGGTAAGGAGCAGCGCTCCGAAAGCTAGTGCTTCCAAATAAACCTATTGGACTATAGCCTGGTGTTGTGTGATTTTTAACTTATTTCAGAAATGTGAGTGACTGCTAAACACTGTGTTTGCTAGCCTGTCAACCTCTGATATCTGGCAAGCTGATAAAGGAATGAAAATGATTGCGAAAATAGAAAATTTTGAGATGTATTGGAGTACATCATCCATGGATAAAATGCTAATCTGGCTTGTACAACAGTTCTACTCCCTTGACTGACCAAGGGAATCTAATGTTATCCAGTTGGTGGGAATGTGGAGTTGAGGCCACAATCAGATCCCCCACGATATAGTGGATGGTGAAGCAGCTTTTAAGGGGCCTACTCTTGCTCCTGCTTCATATATAGAATGTTGAAGTTTGGATCTAACAGTGTGAAATGTACCCATAACTTTGATGGTTTCCTTGAAGTTTAGTTCATCCATTTGCTTGGTTTTCAAACTTTGGCAGAAGGCTCGGCATCTGATTATCTTCAAATGCTTTACTAAATTAAGCCAAGGAGAGTTTGTTGACCCAGTTCTTCAATGGAATCTTGTTATGAATAGTTGGCTGACTTTCAAAACAACTGTTTGATTCTGCTCTGGAAGGTTAGTTCACATAGTGGTCAAACAGAATATGAACTTTCTTATTTTGACAGATTTTGACTTGGTCTGAGATCATGGTTTTCAAGTGAAATTCAAGTAATGTTTATTTATTTTGTCAGATTTATCACCTTCCCAAGGATTTGCAATTGTTAGTATAGAGCTTGTGAGTTATTTTTACCATGGATATTGGATGACGGCTCGGGGTTACACAGAGACGAGGGATGTCTTGAGGGCATGGGGTAGTAAAAGAGTGAATGTCAAGGAGCTGTACACATCACCAGACTGGGCTGTTATTTCAATGAACAGAGGTGGGCCTCAGTATTGATCAGCCCCTGTTCCTGTGCTGGGTCTGATGAATATAGTGTTGGTGGGCAGAAGTAGAATCACAATGTTTTACTTGTTAAGTCAATTCATTATTCATCTTGTCATATCTGCACGAAGATTCTTGTGCTTGAGTGTGAGAGCTGGCCTGAATTTTATAAATTAATATGAAAGGAGGGAAAAGGAAAATTCCAGTATTATTTTGGCTGACAACAGGATATAAAACCTTATTTCTTCACTAAAATGTTGACATTCTTGTTTTGAATGAACTGATGTTGAGGTGGTCATTCCTACAGTGTATTAGTATCAAAGCATCACAAATCTCTACTGCTTATACCCATCATGACAGCAGCACTTCGTCAGGCATCGGAAATCCACGAACAGCAGCCACAGCATTTTCAATCATTTTCTCCAGCATTTCATGAGTGGTCTTTTCAGTAGCACCTCCAATGTGGGGAGTCAGAATGACATTTGGTAATTGTAGTATAGGATGATTCCTTTTAGGAAAAGCACGAGATGGTTGTGATGTTAAATGGGTGTCTGTGCCAAGATTATTGATTGTTATTTTTGAAATGATAATATGAATAAATGTACGTGACAACATACCTCGGAAGGGGCTCTGGTTCAGAGACATCTAGTGCTGCTGCACGAATAACCCCGTTCTGAAGCGCTTTCACTAAAGCATCCTGATCAATCACTCCACCTTGAGATATCAAGCAAACTATGTTAGCTTGGTCTCATAGTCTTCTGTATATGGAACAAAGATTTGTAATATGCAGGCAAAGTAAAAGTTATATCATTTTAGCAACATTTATTTTGGGGAAATTTATCCCAAAAATGTTTTATTGCAGTTGTGGAGGCCATATCATTCATTTTACTTGAAATTAATGTCAGTTAGGGAAAAGTATTGCATCTAACATATAACTGTAATGTTAACTTTACAAAGACTTCATTAACTCAAAAATGATTGGTTGAGGTAACCACTATCTCCTGTTTTCTTGATTACTGTTCATTATGTTTCTCCATGGACAAGGCATTCTGGTTTAATAGCAGCACTGTTACAATGGTTAGAACAAGTCAGTAGTGGCTTGAAGACATAGGGACATGAATGACAAAACCAGACATGTTCACCTCATGTGCCTGGGCCTGAGTGGCTGCTGTGGGTAAATGTAGATGGGTTAGTTTTAGACTTGTGCAAGTGCAATTCCTTCTAGGTTGATGGGATAGACCACTGGTAAGTGGCTGTGGATATTTGAGGAGTCATGTTGAGGCTGGGAGAATATTGCAATAATGACGAGGAGGAAGAGTGCTTACTATTGCCTTCCATCTGGAAATTGTAAGTGCAGGCTAAGTGACTGGGCCTGTGAGGGAGGAAACTGCAGCATACACATCAGAGGGCTTTTAGAGGGAACCAACAAAGGTTACAAGCATGTGAAAGGTCAAGTGCAAAAGCCTGTATGATGTATACTCCCTGGTCATTCTCCAGAATTGACTGTCTCTGAAGGTGGCACCTCTCTGGCACAGCCACTGGTGGATAACTCTTTGACTGCTAAACTTCGTGCACAAAGGTATTTAGATTAGATTAGATTCCCTACAGTGTGGAAATCGGCCCTTCGGCCCAACCAGTCTACACCCACCCTCCGAAGAGTAACCCACCCAGACCCATGCCCCTCTGACTAATGCACCTAACACTAAGGGAAATTTAGCATTGTCAAGCCACCTAACCTGCACATATTTGGACAGTGGGAGGAAACCAGAGCACCCGGGGGAAACCCACTCAGACACGGGGAGAATGTGCAAATTCCACACAGACAGACGCCCGAGGCTGGAATCAAACCTGGGACCCTGGTGCAGTGCTAACCACTGAGCCACCATGCTGCCACCCTAAACAATTGGGATCTTCATCCAGAAGGGCCAAAGGTGTCAGCAGCATATAAAGCAATGTGCACACATTGTTCCCTCTGATTATAAGTGATGCTGTCAGCTCTGAGCACAAACCTCAATCCATGAAGCCCCTTCTTTGGTTATGAACTTCTGCTGGATGATATGACCAAGTATCATCACTTGCCTCTGCCACTACTTCAATGCATCTTCACCTGAAACTTATGCAGGATTTATTTTTCTCCAGACTCATTCTAAAACTCTTTCAATGGCTTCCAATTCTCCACTTAGCTTCAGGTCATCCTGAAGCAGATCCTGCTTACACATCACCACAACCAAGCTTTCTTATACTGATTTATAGTCCTTTTCTCAATATTTCATGCACTATAGATGAAAATTTCATACAGTTTATATACCAGCAGTACTGCTCTAATCTTGACCTTCGAGTTGACTTTGGGTAGTCCACTTTGTGAGGTGGTGAATGAGTTTAACTACCGCATGGAAAGCTCTGTTATATGTTCTTATATACAAGAAGTGTCTTGCCCAGTCCTGTTTGATCCTTACTATTTAGCTGACATAACTACATAAGTATTTAGGCTGCTCCCTGGAGATGCAATGCTGAAACCATCCATCAGTGGAATTCACAAGTGCTCCTGTGAAGAAGAGTATAAACTATGGAATCTTGGAAAACCCGTCCAAAAAAATTAGTTTTAATAATTTTCTGTGTTAGAAATGTGTCACTTTTATAAAAGATTTAATAGAATTACAAAATCAGAAACCTCTTAAATAAGGAACTTAGTCATAGCAAACAGATGGTGAAAACATTTTTGCAAACGACATCTATATTTGTAAAATAAGCAATCACATATATATTTTCTTACCACGGGAGATATTAATAAGAATAGCGTTGGGTTTCATTAGACTGAGCTCTCTTTCCCCAATCATTTTGGAAGTTTGAGGAGTCAAGCTTACTACAATCATCACAAAATCTGACTTCAGGAGGAGATCATCAATTTTTGCACAGTAACAAGCCCCAACCAGCCTCTCTTCTTCCTCAGTCCTAAAAATAGATGAAACAAGTGTTATGATAAAGATAGAGAATTTTTAGTACCTGGTATCCAGTTTAGTTTAGTATGCTGTTTTGGAAAATGTAGGGGATGATGGACTCTCAGGAGAGTGTAGCATGAAATGCCAAGTTTCTGGTATCGAGATTGGCTCTAATGTAATCAGGGGACATTGGGTTCCAAGCGATTGATTGTGATAGGGTACTCTGCAGTCAGAGGGACAGACAGACGTTTCTGCAGCCGACAGCAAGAAATCAGTATGGTGTGTTGTCTCTCTGGTGCCAAGTTCAAAGACATCTCTGAGAGGGTGCAGAATGATCTCAAAGGGGAGAGACACATTGGAACTAACAACATAGAAAGGGAAAATCATGAGATTCCGAAGGGAGATAAAAAAAGTTAGGCATGAATTTAAAAAGGAGGTCTTTGAGAGTAGTAATATCTGGATTACTCCCAGTGCTATGAGCTAGTGAGGATAGGAATAGGAGGATAGATCTGATGAATGTGTGATTGAGGAGCTGGTGCAGGGGAGAAGGGTTCACATTTTTGGATCATTGGAATCTCTTCTGGGGTAGAAGTTACCTGTACAAGAAGGACAGATTGCACCTGAATTAGAAGGGGACTAATATACTGGCAGGGAAATTTACTCAAGCTACTTGGGAATATTTTAAACTGGTAAGGTGGGTCAAGGGGTTGGGGGGGTTGGACCCAGGGAAATAGTGATGAAAGAGATCAATCTGAGACTGGTACAGTTGGGAAAATGAGTGAGTCAAACAGTCAGGACAGGCAGGGCCAAAGCAGAGAAGAAGGTAGGACTGATAAATTAAACTACATTTATTTCAATGCAAAAGCCTAGAAGGGAAGGCAGATGAACTCAGAGCATGGTTAGGAACATGGGACTGGGGTATCATGGCAATTATAGAGATGTGGCTCAGGGATGGACAGGACGAGCAGCTTAATGCTCCTGGAAACAGATGCTATAGGAAGGATAGAAAGTGGGAGGTGGGGCAAGAGAGGAGGGGAGTGGCGTTTTTGATAAGGGATAGCATTACTGCTGTACTTAGGGAGGATATTCCTGGGAATACACCCAGGGAAGTTATTTGAGTGGAACTGAGAAATAAGAAAGGGATGATCACCTTATTGGGATTGTATTGTAGATTGCATAATAGTCAGTGGGAAATTGAGAAATAAATTTGAAAGGAGATTTCAGTTACGTGTAAAAATAATAGGGTGGTTATGGTTGGGGATTTTAACTTTCCAAATGTAGATTGGGTTGCCGTGGCATTAAGGGTTTAGAAGTAGAGGAATTTATTAAATGTGTACAAGAAAATTTTCTGATTCAGTATGTGGAAGTACCTAGTGGAGAAGGTGCAAAACTAAGTGTGATTTGAAAGTGTGATGCCAACAGTGTGGGTTCAATTCCCATTACTGGTTTGAGGTTACCATGGTGGACTCTCCTTCTCAACCTCTTCCCTGGCCTGAGGTCTGGTGACCCTCAGGTTAAATCACCAATGAAGAGAGCGGCCACTATGGTCTGGTAAGAAAATGGCAACACAACAATGCCAAAAATGGCCTCAACAATATCTGTGCAGCTGCAACATGACCTCCCAACTCCTATACTCAATGCACTGACCAATAAAGGTAAGTGTACCAAATGCATTCTTCACTATCCTAACTATCTGTGGCTCTACTTTCAAGGAAATATAAACCTGCACTCCAAGGTCTCTTTGTTCAGCAACACTCCTCAGGACCTTGCCATTAGGTGTATAAATCCTGCCCTGATTTGCCTTTCCAAAATGCAGCACCTCACATTTATCTAAATTAAACTCCATCTGCCACTCCTCAGCCCATCGACCCATCTTATCAAGGTCCTGTTGTACTCTGAGGTAACCTTCTTGGCTATCCACTATATCAACAATTTTGGTGTCATCTGCAAATTTACTAACTATACCTTCTATTTTCATATCCAAATCATTTACATAAATGACAAAAAGCACTGAACCCACCACCAAATCCTTGTGACATCTCCTGGTCATAGGTCTCCATTCTGAAAAGCAACCCTCCACCACCACCCTCTGTATTCTACCTTTTGAGCCAGTTCTGTATCCAATTGGCTAGTTCTCCCTAATTTCCAACCTTGCTAACCAGTCTACCACGAGAAACTTTTTTTGAACGCCTTACTGAAGTCAGTATAGGTCATGTCCATTGCTCTGTCTTCATCAATCCTCTTTGTTACTTCTTCAAAAAAATCAATTAAGTTCATGAGACACGATTTCCCATGGTCAAAGTCATGTTGATTATCCCTAATCAGTCCTTTCCTTTCCAAATACATGGAAATCCTGTCCCTCAGGATCGCATCCAAAAGCTTGCCGACCACTGATGTCAGAATCACTGGTCTGTAGTTCCCTGGCTTTCCCCGTCGTCCAGCATCTCACCTGTGGCTATTGATGATTCAAATATCTGAGCAAAGGGCCCAACAATCATCCCTCTCGCTTCCAAAATGTTAGGGTACACTTGATTTATCCATCTTCAATCATTCTAAGACAGTCAGCACATCATCTTCTGTAATAGGGACATTTTTCAAAATGAAACCATTTATTTCCTCATGTTCTCTAGCTTCCATATCATTCTCCACAGGATTCACTGATGTAAAATACTCGTGTGGTATATTACCCCCATCTACTGCGGTTCCATATGTAGGCAGTCTTGCTGATCTTTAAGGGGTCCTGTTCTCTCCCTAGTTACCCTTTTGTCCTTCATTTATTTATAAAGTCCTTTTGGATTCTCCTTAACCCTATTTGCTAAAGCCCCTTTTTGCCATCCTGATTTCCCTCTTTAAGTATACTTCTATGGCCTTTATATTCTTCGAGGGAATCATTCAATTTCTGCTGTCTGTATTTGCCGTATGCCTCCTTTATCTTGACGAATACGTCAATTTCTCTTGTCGTCCAGCATTCCCTGTACCGAATAAGCGTACCCTTCACCCTCACAAGAACATACTCTCTGTGAACTCTCATTAAATCATTTTTGATGGCTTCCAACTTTCCAGTGGTCCCTTTACCTGCAGATACCCACCCCCAATCTACATTTGAAAGATTTTGCTTAATTCTATCAAAATTGTTCTACCTCCAGTTTAGAACTTGAAATTTAGATCTGGTCCATCATTTTTCTATCACTATTTTGAAAGCAAGAGAATTATGATCACTAGCCCCAAAGTGCTCCCCCACTGACACCTCAGTCACCTGCACTGCCTTATTTCCCAAGAGTAGGTCAAGTTTTGCTCCTTTTCTTGTGGGTACATTCACATACTGAATCAGAAAATATTCTTGTACATGTGTAGCAAATTCCTGTCCGTCCAAGCCCTTAACACTATGGCAGTGTCAGTCTGTTTGGAATGTTCAAATTCCCTAACATTACCACCCTATAATTCTTACCGATAACTGAGATCTCTTTACAAATTTGCTTCTCAATTTCCTACTGACTACTGAGGAGTCTGTAGTACAATCCCAATAAGGTGATCATCTCTTCCTTATTTCTGAGTTCAGCCCAAATAAATTTCCTGGATGGACTCCCAGAATATCCTCCCGAAGTACAGCTGTTATGATATTCCTAATCAAAAGCACCACTCGCCTTCCTTTCATGCCCCCCTTTCTATCCTTCCTATCGCATCTATACCCTGGAACATTAAGCTGCCAGTCCTGTCCATCCCTGAGCCATGTTTTTGTAATTGCTATGATATCCCAGTCCTATGTTCCCAAACATGGCCTGAGTTCATCTGCCTTACCTATTGGGCTTCTTGCATTGAAATAAATGTATTTGAATTCATCAGTCCAACCTGTTCTCTGCTTTATTCCTGCCTGCCTTAACTGAGGTACTCCATTTTCCAGTTGCAGCAGTCTCAGACTGATCTCTTTTCTCATTATCTCCCTGGGTCCATCCTCCCGAGCATCCCTCGCGAATCTCCCCAACAGTGTATTAGTCCCCTTCCAATTCAGGTGCTATCGTCCTTCTTATACAGGTCACTTTTTTACCCAGAAGAGATTACCATGATCCAAAAATGTGCATCCTTCTCCCCCACACCAGCTCCTCAGCCACACATTCATCTGTTCTATCCTCATATTCCAACTCTCACTCGCTCATGGTAGAGAGTCAATCCAGATTTTACTACCTTTGAGGAACTACTTTTCAAATTCCTGCCTAATTTCCTATATTGTCTCCTCAGAACCAAGTCGTTTACTCTTCCTATGTCATTGATTCTGCATAATCCAAGATGGAAGACAGGAAAACATTGTGGATGTAAGAGCTGCTCCTTATTTGAAATGTATTAGGTGTTGGAGGTGATTTCCTTGAATTCCAGGAGCAGCAATTACTGTTGTATTTACTGTTATGTTGATTTGGAACTTAGGGGGGAACAACAGATCAAAACATCAGCACTTTAAAAAGGAGGAAGACAGAGAAAAGCATTGACCACATGGTTAAAGAAAGAAACCTATACTGCTGTCTGACACAGCAGTGAATCTGCACAGTTACTACCTTTGCTGTTAAGTTCAAGTATGTCTGGACATCAGAGTGTGTCCATGAAAAATTAACAAACAGCGAAATTCAGAGCTGAACCTGGAGGAACCTCTGTGGGAGAGCTCACAGCATAGGAACGGATAAGTGCTTAGTTTTTAAGTGTAGCCTTACTGTAAATCAACAACAGTAAGTACAGTGGGTTATTTCTTGATTATATTAATTCCGATCTGTCTCCTGATTAAATTTTAAAAATATAAGCTATAAGTATTAAGTTAGCCTGGAGCAGTATTTTTATTAGAGTGGTACTGGAAAAGCACAGCAGGTCATGCAGCATCTGAGGAGCAGCAAAATTGATGTTTCGGGCAGGAGCCCTTCATCATTCCTGATTTTCCTGCTCCTTGGATGCTGCCTGACCTGCTGTGCCTTTCCAGCACCACTCTAATCTTGATTCTAATCTCTAGCATCTGCAGCCCTCAGTTTCTCCCAAAGTTTTTATTTAAGAACAATAAGACGGTGCTATTTTTTGGGCTAGTAGATTGTGAAGGAGCAAAGATGGCCTTTAGTAGAGTGATGTGCTCTTCCTGTCAGGTGTGGGAGTTGAGGGAGAGTTGCCATGTTACTGATGATTACGTCCATGGGAAGAGTCTTTGGTTGCAAATCCTATCCGAGCGCATGTGTCAGTTGGAGCAGCAGTTAGAGGCAATAAGGAATTTTCAGGAGCTAAGGAGTGTGATCAATGACAGTTATAGGAAGGGAGAAAAGCCACAGTTAGAGCCGGGATGATGAGTTAACTCATCATGGACTAATGTGCTAGTATGTCAATGTGGACCTCATGATTTAGAGGAGTCGGTGTGGACTGGGGTGGACAAAGTCAAAACTCACACAACACCAGATTATAGTCCAACAAGTTTATTTGGAAGCACTAGCTTTCAAGGCACTGCCTCTTTATCAGGTGTTGTGGAACATGATCATATAACACAGAAATTATAGCAAAAAGGTTACAGTGTCATGGCGTTGTAATGATATATTAAACAACTTCAGTTAAAAATCACACCATAAGACCATAAGAAATAGAAGTGGAAGTAAGGCCATTCAGCCCATCGAGTCCACTCCACCATTCAATCATAGCTGATGGGCATCTATCCACACTCTCCATGTAACTGTCTGAGCTGAGATTACACCTATTATTAAATAAGCTGACGTCACCTTGAGAATGTAATTCTGGGATTTACATACTAAAGAACCTAAACCACCATATCCCAATCTAAAAGATGAAAGATTTAATCTAAATTTGTTTAAGAAGTATAACCTGCTGTGGTGTGATTTTTTTAATAATGTGCACCTCAATATACTATTAACAGATAATATCTATGCACTGTTACAAAATGATCTTTATTTGGAACCTCCAATAAATCCTACCTCCTGTTTCTGTTGTAATACAGAATTTTCATCTCAAATCCTTTGGCTCTTTGAGCAACTTTGTATCCGATCCGTCCCATTCCAATGATCCCAAGAGTGGCTCCAGTCACTTCGACTCCGTACCAACTCAAAGGGTACATTTTAGTGTCTGGACAAGTTGTAATCTTCTGACCTAAAATTTTAAAATCAAACTAGTCAAGAGCAGACTAATAAATGTGTTTCAGAAATAAAAATATAAAACTGCTGGAAATATTCAGCGGGTCAGGCAGCATCTGTGGAGAGAGAAACAGAGTTACCATTTCAGGGTGATGACATTCACAAAGAATGTTTTTCAGAAGCTGGAAGAAGGTGAAAATTGAAGGCCAATATTGTCCAATATCCTCGTTGTCTGGCAATAAATAGGTCAACAATCTGTTGCAGTACTGCTTGCAGATTAGCAGATTATCTTGAGATGTCACTACAGTGCTATTTGGGTTATTTAACTTTTATACCTGCAACTATTAAACTTAGAAGCCTTGTGCACATCTTCAGCACTGTAGCACCAACAAAATAGTTGGTTTCATATGAAAACCAGGGAAGAAGTGTGCACAAATCTGATATTACCAATTGAGGCTCATGTGCTAAATTGAAAATCAATTTTCAGTCATTTTGGTGGGGGGCTTATGTAAAGACTTTCCTTTTATAACCCATACATCATAAATGCCCACTGTTTATGTAAAATACCACATCCACAAGAGAAACAATTCATATTGTGAAATGTAGTATCCCCATATGGTAAGACGTGGAGTCCCTGAGTGAACTGCATGGTTAAACTGAGATCAATTCTGTTGAATTCAGTTTTCAGATATTATTTTTATGAAGACTAGAACACTCAGAAGTTAATAATTTTAATCAGATAAAGCAACCAAATCTTTTCATAGTTTATATATTTTTACAAGGTACATTCCTTTTCCTGTCCATAAGACATAGGAGCAAAAATTAGGCCATTCAGCCCATCACGTTTGCTCTGCTACTCAATCATAACTGATAAGTTTCTCAACCCCATTCTGCTTTCTCCCCATAACACTTGACCCCCTTGACAATCAAGAACCTATCTATCTCTGTCTAAAATATACTTAATCATCTGACCTCCACAGCCTTCTGTGGCAGTGAATTCCATAGATTCACACTCTCTGGCTAAAGGGGTTTCTCCTTATCTCCGTTATAAAAGGCTGTGCCCTCGGGTCCTAATCTCTCCTAGCAGTAGAAACATCTTCCCAACATCCACTCTGTCCAGCCATTCAGTATTTTAGAAGTTTCAGTTCGATACCCCCTCATCCTTCCAAACTCCATTGCGTATTGAGCCAGAGTCCTCAAAAATTCCTCATACGTTAAGCTTTTCATTCCTGGGACCATTCTCCTGAACCTCCTCTGAACATGCTCCAGAGCCAGTACATCTTCCTGAGATATGGAGTCCAAAACTACACACAATACTCCAAATGCAGCCTGACCAGAGCCTTATTGAGCCTCAGAAGTACATCCCTGTCTTTCTAGTCAGGTCCTCTCAAAAGAAGTGCCATCATTGCATTTGCCTTCCTATCTACTGACTCAACTTGCAAGTTTACTTGAAAGAATCCTAGACTAGAACTCCCAATTCTCTTTGCACTTCAGATTTCTGAATTTTCTCCCCATTTAGAAAATAGTCCATGCCTCTATTCTTCCTACCAACGCGCATGACCTTACACTTTCCCAGGTTTTACTCCATATGCCACTTCTTTGTCCACTCCCTTAACTTGTCCAAATCTTCTGCAGCCTCCCCATCTCCTCAATGCTGCCTGTCCCTACTTTTGTATTGTCTGCAAACTGAACCAGAATGCCCTCAGTTCCTTCATCTAGATCATTAATGCATGAAATGAAAGTTGTAGTGCCAACACTGAGCCTTGTGGAACACTATTTGTCACCGGCTGCCATCCTGAGAAAGATGTTTTTATCCTCATTCTCTGCTTCCTGCCAGACAGCCAGGTTTCTATTTCTGGTAGCACCTTGCCTCTAACACCATGAGCCCTTATCTTACTCAGCCTGCTGTGCGGCACCTTGTCAAAGGCCTTCTTGGAGTCCAAATAGATATATCCATTGGTTCTTCTTGGTCTAACATGCTAGTTACTTCCTCAAAGTATTCAAACAGATTTGTCAGGCATGACTTCCCCTTGATGAAACCATGCTGACTTTGCCCTATTTTACCATGCTTTCCCAAGTTTTCAGAAATCTCATCCTTCACAGTGGACTCCATGACCAAGGCTAGGCTAATCGGTCTGTAATTTTCTGTCTTTTACCTTAAACTTAAGTTTGTGCCCTCTCGTTTTGATCCTTCTAGCTTTTTCCTTTGCCTATAAATTGGATACACAAGGGATGAGTGAAATTAAGTAATTCCTACAGGGTGAAAATGTGAAAAAAAGCCAAAGAAGCACCTCCTTCATCTAACTTCATCAATTCACCAAACTTCCAGCATCCCATTCAAGTTGCACTGAGGTGCTATGTGTAATAATTCTGAAACTGAACTCCAGTTACAGAAAGAAAGTTCAAACTAGCTTCCTTCATTTACTAACCTAGCTATCCTACAGTGATAATTTGCATACCTCTGCTTAGGCCCTGGTTCATAAATTTATGCATTAGCTTTTAGCTAACTGTTAGATATAAGCAAGTTTAAATTTTAAGAAAGAGATAAAAATACCCTCAACTCACCAACTCCAGCACACTGAGCTAGTTGTACTAACAGCCAGTAAATGCAGTTCGTCTATCTGACAGCATGTTTCTGTTGTGCATAATTTTATGATTTGAACCTCTGCTTTCTCTGATTATTATATGTTAATTTGAATGTTTATTACCACATGCTCTACTCCTTCCTTGGTTTTAAAGTTCAAAGTTATAGATTCCAAGTCATCATCTGTCTGTTTGCCAAAATAGTTTACATTTTACCTTCCAATATATTCCTGGCAGATGCCAACATTAACGCCATGCCCATTTCAGCAGTAGCATTGTCAACCACATGAGGAGTGTTGGCCACCTTCACCCCAAAACTGTTGATCATAGGTAAGTCGAGATGGTCCACACCGACTCCATAATTTATAATGGCCTTCAAATGAGGTAGAGATTTTAGAAGCTTTTCATCTATTTTGGGATAGTGTTTCCAACCAAAAATAAACTGGATTTTCTCAGCAAGTTCTTTTTCATTTTTCAGGAATTCTTCATAGTAGATGATGTTGAAATGTTTCTTGATGAGTTCTGCAAACCTTTCTGGAATACCTTCAGTTTCATGAAGCGCATAAGCTAAAACGTGAGGCTGATTGTTCATTGTCTGTGGAAGAGCAGAAATGAAAAGGCATTATTCTGTAAATTAGTTGCTACATTTTCTTCTCATAATCCTTCACTTCTGATGCATCATGTAGGCAAACACCACCGAGAGAGTTAAAATGGATTGAGCCACCAACATGTGGAAACCTCCTGGTCACACACACACAGGTTTGGAGACAAGTCAAAGGGCAGAATTGGAAATTTGCAACTCTGGTTGGCACAATTCCACCCTCAAGCACTCTTGCCAGAGGCAGCACTATTGTCACAGAGGTCTTCCATTTTAAAAAATATTCGACAGATTCTGAGAGCGCCTGCAGCTTGAGCCAAACTCACACTCTCTCATCTACCTCAACAACTCCACCTCAGCTGGTGGTACTTCTATTTTCCACTGCTGCAAGCCTCCCTAAAGGCTTTCCTGTCTTGGGAGCCCACCCATCGTCCTTCACTATATAGTGAATTTGAAGGTAGCCTATTCATTTGCTGCCTCCTGGAAGATTGCAACTGTCAGGTACCTCTGACCTGGACTGGGTTTGGGGCCCAGAAATAGATTTGATTCATGAAACTTTCCAAAAAGCAGGTGATCCCATCCAACGTGTGATTTGGTGACCAATTTGCTGAATTCATGACACATGGAGTGAGTCAACTAAGGGAAAATCCTTCTCTGTGATGGAAAAATTATTTCCCACAATACACTGCTGAACAAGCATCTGCATTTAACTAACTAATCCTGCAGAGTAAATTAGTTTTACTACCATTTTAATTTCACTGCTTTGTTCATTCAGTTTATTTCTACTTCTATTTAGTGTACTTACATTTTTCGCTCTCTTAACTCTATACAGGGCAAAGGAGTAAAGAAGTAACTTTTGAACAGAACCACAGGTTGGAAATTCGAAGAAAAATGAAAAACAATTTTTAAAAAATCTCCATGATTTTTCTCCAGGATTGTTTCAATTCTTTTAGGAGATTCATTTTTAGTTCCAGGACAATGCTGGAGGATTGATGTTCTGCACAAATTTGGATTATTAAAGTGAAAATCTAGAAAAATGAAAAGAAATATTATCGAAAAATAAGTGCAAACCCCTCTGAGTCATGCTTGTTGGAGATGCATGATAGGATAACATGGTATTCCATTGTATTATTGTAAGATCGTCTTGGTGTCTGTCAGCTAGCAAGATTAATTGGTTGACCAGCCATTATGTGGAAAGGTCAAAGAGAGTGGCTCATTCTGGTAATTGGAAGAGAACAGGACAGACAATACGTCTTCAGATTTGCAGTTGGGTGCACAGGTTTCGGAGTTATAGGTTTGAGGGAGGGTTTGTTTGATAACCAAAGAAACCTACTCGAGGAAACACGGACAACAGTCCTGATCCCCTGACTCGCCAGGGTGCATTTTTCTGCTCAATCAGGCTGCTACTATCTCTTTTTTGCTATTGGATTTATCAAGAATTAGGAAAGCGCACTTGCAGCCATGAAATCAGGCTTTCCGTCTCATTGAGGGAGCATAATGTAGTTATTATAGTGGAGTATTCCATTTTACAGGTTTGCTACACTGCATATTGATGCAAAATAGTGTGTATGCTGAGGGTTGGGTTACACCATTGTTTACTTTTACCTTCTTTTTCCTCCTCCCATACTTTCTTCCCTGTCATGATAAGGATTAAAATTTCCAATTCCACTTCCATGTAATCTTTTAAGTGGCCATGGTAAAAAGTTGAAGGTCGAGTGAAGAAGGCGTTTGGTATGCTTTCCTTTATTGGTCAGAGTATTGAGTACAGGAGTTGGGAGGTCGTGTTACAGCTGTACAGGACATTGGTTAGGCCACTGTTGAAATGTTGTGTGCAGTTCTGGTCTCCTTCCTATTGGAAAGATGTTGTGAAACTTGAAAGGGTTCAGAAAAGATTTATAAGGATGTTGCCAAGGTTGGACGATTTGAGCTATGGGGAGAGGCTAAACAGGCTGGGGCTGGTTTCCCTGGAGCGTCGGAGATTGAGGAGTGACCATATAGAGGTTTACAGAATTATGAGGGGCATGGATTGGGTAAACAGGCAAAGTCTTTTCCCTGGGGTTGGGGAGTCCAGAACTAGAGGACATAGGTTTAGGGTGAGAGGCGAAAGATATAAAAGCGACCTAAGGTTTTCATACAGAGGGTGGTATGTGTATGGAATGAGCTGCCAGAGGAAGTGGTGGAGGCTGGTACAATTGCAACATTTAAGAGGCATTTGGATGGGCATGTGAATAGGAAGGGATTAGAGGGACATGGACTGGGTGCTGGCAGGTGGGACTAGATTGGTTTGGGATATCTGGTCGGCATGGACGGGTTGGACCGAAGAGTCTGTTTCCATGCTGTACATCTCTACGACTGTGACTCTATCTATAAATAGCACACCTGATCCATGGTGCAAGTCACTTCCTGTTACTGCAACAGTTTGATTTGTTGTTTTGTAGCTTTGTTGGTTGTTCTTTGCTGTTAATGGATTTACAATCTATCTGGCAACAGCAATAATGAAACCATCAAATCTCAAATAAAGTCAGTAATGTGTGAAATTAAGAAGCCACATTGTGAGCTGACAGTGATCTAGGTTTTAATTGCATCCCAACTATATTCGCCACAGGGAGAGGACATATTCTGGTGTGAAGGAGAGACTGCTGAATTGTTGCAACTAATTTCTGCATTGCTGCAATCAGCTGCCAAGTTTATGGTCTTTGAAAGGGGAAATAAATGGTGGAAAATCAAAGCATTTATTTGCTTCCATGGTTTCTGTCAAGATCGTCTATTTAAGTGGCACTCAGAGGGATGTTTAGGGAGCGTGAAGTAAAGATTGTGCTTAAATTTGTAGTTGCAAGCAATGAAGCTGAACTGGATCTCTATGGATGGTTCCTCTCTCTGGTACACTATCCATCCTTAACTGGAACTCTCCAACCCCAGCAATATGCTTGTAAATCTTTACTGCACTTTTTCAAGCTTAATAGCATCTCTCCCACAGTAGGCAGACCAGAATTGAACACAATATTCCAAATGTGGCCTAACCAATATCTGCATAATGAATAATAAAATTCTCTTGTACACATATAACAAATTCCTTGCCATCCAAGTCCTTAACACTATGGCTGATCCAGTCTATGTTTGGAAAGTTAAAATTCCCTACCATTACAACCCTATTATTCTCACA
Organism: Chiloscyllium punctatum; assembly: GCF_047496795.1. Lineage (NCBI taxonomy): Eukaryota > Metazoa > Chordata > Chondrichthyes > Orectolobiformes > Hemiscylliidae > Chiloscyllium > Chiloscyllium punctatum. The sequence continues at coordinate 47,914,132 of NC_092779.1, forward strand.
GATACCGGAGATCTCCTTACAAATGTGTTTCTCAATTTCCCGCTGACTACTGGGGGCCTTCAGTACATCCTAGTAAGCGATCATCCCTTTCTTATTTCTCAGTTCTACCCAAATAATTTTACTGGATATACTCTCGGGAATATGCTCCCTCTAGTACAGCTGTAATGTTATCTCAAACCAAAACCACTCCCTTCTTCTCTTGCCGTCTTTCTATCCTTCCTGGAACATTAAGCTGCCAGACTGCCGTTCCCTGAGCCACATTTCTGTAATTGCTATGATATCCCAGTCCCATGTTCCCAACTATGCCCTGAGTTCATCTGCCTTACCTGTCAGGCCTCTTGCATTTTAGCTTATCAGTTTTACCTCATTCTCTGCCTTGCTCTTGCTACCTTGACTACTTGATTTGCTCGTCTTCTCAACTGAACCAGTCTCAGACTCACCTTTTTTCTGACTATCTCTTTCGGTCCCAGTCTCTTAATGGTTAAAGCCTCCGGAGTAGTGCTAAATCTCTCACCAGGATATTGGTCCTCTTCCAATCCAGAAGCAAACTGTCCTTCTGAAACAGGTCACTTCTATCCCAGAAGAGATTTCAATGATCTAAACATGTGAAAGCCTGCCCTTTGCACCAGTTCCTCAGCTACACCTTCATCTGGTCTATTCTCCTTGTCCTACTCTCACTAGCAGGTGTCACTGTGAGAAATCCAGATGTTATTATCTTTGAGGATCTTTTTAAGCTCCTGCCTAGTTTCACATATTCTGCCTTAAGAACCTAGTCACTTCCCATGTTGATTCCACTGTGTACAATGACCTTCTGCTGGTCATGCTCCCTTTTGAGAATATTTTGCACCCTCTCCAAGACATCTTTGACCTGGCACCAGGCAGGCAACACATTATTCTGTTATCATGTTGTTGGCCACAGAAACGTCTATCTGTGCTCCCAACTAGATAGTGTTGCAAAATAAAAAAAGGACATAGATTTAAAGTGAGGTGCAAATGAAACAAGTGAGGTGAGAAAAATGTTTATTGTACAGTGAGTATTTATAGAGTCAGACAGAATAGAAACAGACCCATCAGTCCAATTTGCCTGTGCTGCCCAGAGATCCCAATCTGATCTAGTCCTATTTGCCAGCAATTGGCCCACATCCGGGTAAATCCTGCCTATTCATATACCCATTTCTGCAGTGGTCATGAAAGCCAGGACTATGTACTATGCAGGATCCTTCCTTTATTTGTCCACATCCACCACTATGGTTAGTTTGTTAATTGTGAATCAACAATAACACTACCTCCTGTATGCATTTGTTATTTGGTGGTATCTACACAATCAGACTTTGTCATCTCCTACAGCACAGACCCACAAGCAAAAACACATTTCTGACTGAACTCCAATCGTCGTGTTCCACAATGTGGAGCAACCACAGCATCCGAGCTTCACCACTCAGTAGTTTCTTCCATTCATACCAAGTCATTAGTTATTAACAATTCACTCATTCCCCTCTACCTGCAACAAAATCAAAACAGTTGTTTGGTCATCTAAAATACTATCTGTACTACACCCATGGTCACTATGCTTCAGTCTCACCCTGCCCTATTAACCAATCAACACCTGTCTCCAATCTCTTTCCCATCATTTTGACCCTGCATGCACATTTTGAACATTTTTGTTGGTCTTCTGCTAAATATTAATAGGTATTTTATAGTGAACTTGATCTCCTAGCTCAGAGATAGGGACATTTCAGCCCTGAGACAAATGTCAATATAGCAAGTAGTCAAGCTAGTGTTTGAGAGTTAATTGACTGGTTAAATATTAAAGGGTGACAGGTGGAACAGTCTCTTGGTTTTTGGTTCATCAGCTGGCTTGGACTAACATTGCTATTGGCAGTAGGGAATGACTGTATAAATGTGAGGCTTGCAAACAAAAAGTTTTCTTTTCATACAGAAACTTGTTTTTAGAGTTTCTTTGGAGAAGAATGGCTGAATCCAAATGCAAAGAATTAATATGTGACTTCCTGTTGAAGCCAAACCTTATGATCGATGAGAAAATCAAGTGTATATGTGGAAGGGGTTGTTTCTTTACTAAGAAGACAACAAAGTCTGCTCCTGGTATTGTTGTTTACTGCTACAAGCAAGATCAGGTGTAATGTATTTTCAATTAGACATGGGTGGATGGCTTGAAACTTCTATTAATTTATAAGAAAAATGACACTAAAGCAATATGAAGCTTAATCAGATTCTGAATTTAGGAAAGCAGGATATTCTAAATAAGAATGCATAATGGGATTTAACAGAATATATGTAAGATTGCAAAAAACCTACACATTTCTAATTCTGTATTTGTCTTTAAACTGGACAATGCTGAATTTGTATAGACTTCTAGAATTGCCTAGAGTTAAGTTTTCAGTAAGAAACATGCTTTCTGAACAGATGTCAGAAGCGTGTGTGTGTTCTACAAACAAGTCGAAGTAAAGAATCTACACACTTCAACACTGGCACGCTGACAATAAAAATGTTCTCACACAATTTGAGGATGTAGTACATACAACTCCACCTAATGGGACAAACAATATCCACAATTCAGGACAGCTTTTCAGGAAGAAATTTCCTAGCTCAGAGATCCAGGATACTGTTAAGAACAAAAGAAAAATCCCCGTTCTAAAGAACTAAGATACTATTTTTTTAAAATCATTAGTACCACCTTCAAAAAGATATCTGACCTCTGAAGCAAATGCATGTGATTAATGGTCTCCAACAGACCAATGCTTGTTTTCAGCAGGAATTACTTTTGGTGAAGAAAATTCAAAGAGAGAAAAGGCATTCAGTTTAAAGGGCTTGGACCTTGTTCTGTCATAAACAGAATCAAAGTCAACAATCTTCAACACTGAGACTTACCAATCTTCCAAATTGAAACAGAACAGTTTCTGAGAAATAGAGATACTACAAGACTGTTTTCAAATATGAGGCATGGGGGGGGGGGGCGGAATGTGATTATACATTTTGTATGTATAATATTCTTATGATATTGGGTGAGGGGAAGCTTGGAGGGAGATATTGTAAAGCGTCTGAAAGGGTTCATGTTTAATTCATTAGGGTCTTTCAGCACTAATTAGAGTCCTAGAGCTATGCAGCATGAAACCAATCCTTCAGTCGAAATTGTCGATGCCAACCATATATCCTAAATTAGTCCCATTTGAGAGCATTTGGCTGTATCCCTCTTAATCTTTCCTATTCTTATACCCATTCCGATGCCTTTTAAAACTTGTAATTGTACCTGTCTTCGTCACTTCCTCAGGCAGCTCATTCCAGACCTGCACCACCCTCTGCATGAAAAAGTTGCTCCTTCGGACCCTTTTAAATCTTTCCCCTCTCGCACCTTAAACCTATCCCATCTAGGTTTGGACTCTGCTACCCTGGGGAAAAGATGCTGAAACTCGTTGGCAGGAATCCTAGTAACTTGCCTGCTTTGTAAGGTAAGTAGCTTGCATTTTTATATGAAATTTTGAAGTCCATCTCCGTCCTGCTCAGCAAAGCTAGAAAAAGAACATAATCCTCCCTCTGCTGAGCTCAGTCTCATTATTTAGTCCATGTGGGCTGCCATTGCCTGGAATGATGCTTGAGATAAAACATTTGGACAGGAGGAATTTCTTTCTCCAAGTACCTTCTTAAACAGAATTCAGATACTAACAAGGCCTTAATGGAAAAGAGACTGAACATTGGCAGGTAGGTCTTGGGAGTGTTACTGACTGAATATTTGCTGAGTGAATGTAGTGTAACAAGTAATGTGTAGATCCCTTGCTCAAATAAAACCAGTCCCTTCACTATTCCAAATACTCACCTTTTTTGGGCCTTAAAAATCCCTAATTCTTTTGGAATAGTTTTCCTCCTCTTCTACTATGTTTCAAATATATTGTTGCATTATTTTGTACTATGGTGCAGTGTATTCTGCTGAAGTGGAATTCTGTACCTCCGAGGCAATTGTGTCAAGTTATTTAGTTATTCAGAGAACATTATGATTTTTTTCCCCTGGGATCTTTAAAAATTGTGAAGTGCATAACAATTTTGGCTCTGGGCAAAGTATACTCAGCAATAAATAAATGGAATTTCCCCTTTTCTACAAGAGTTTTCATCTCGAAGTTGTGTAATGTTTGGAATGTGATGCTTGGGGCATGTTGATGTACTATTTCGAAGTTCCTAATTTTACTTTAAGGAAACTTGCCTTAAAGAATCAGAGACATTATAATTGCATTGACGCACTGGAGCAAACTTTTGCCCAAACTTGGGAAAACTCAACCAACTCACTTTTGTGTCTTTTTGCTCAGGGGTGTATTTGTTTGTAGTATATTTTGTGGATTATGATGGAGTGGACGAAGAATGTTGCTTGGTAGGTGGGCCGGTTAGAGACCGGGCTTTGTTCGTCTACAGAATATTGCAGCTCCTAAGATTGTTTAAAGGCCACCTTAGCCTCACTTCATGCCCCTTCACCCCTCGGTCCAATTTCCGTGCAACCCCTCTATGCCTCAATGCCACGTCTAGCCTTGCCACATTTCCCCAGGAAACCCATGTCCCCTGCTATTCCCCCATGCCACCTCTGTCCCCATGTAATAGTGTCACACAGTTTTTTTTTACAGAAGGAGCCCCTTGGCCCATCAGGTCCACGCCATGAAAAATCTATCCATTCTAATCACATTTTCCAGAACTTGGCCCATAATCTTCTATACTACACTATTTCAATTGTTCGTCTAAATAGTTGTCAACTGACTTGAGGGTTCCTTACCACCTCACATTTTCTATGCCATCTCATGCCACCTCTATGCCCATGTTTCCTCCAAAGCCACCTGCCTAGTCTGTGCAGTTTTCAAGAATCTCTGCATCACGCGCCATTCTTAGGAGATATGTGATAGTAATAACAGTTACTTTAAAATTACAAACCTCTAACAATCTCTGAAAACCATGAATTCAAACTCACTACCATTGACGTGGGACCAAAATAAAACCTTGAGAAAAGAAAATCCTGATCCTTTAAGCATCTATTAGATATGTAAACAGACAAGAAATCACACGTAAAAGATTCTGCAACTGAAAATTAATTCAGGTGACATACATATTCCAAAGGGATTCAACAAATGGATGGATATGGCAGAGGACTTATGAAGGTAGGCTAGCCAGTAATATTAGAGATAATAGTAAAAGTTTCTTTCAGTACATAAGAAACAAACGACAGGCAAAAGTAGACATTGGGCCACTTCAAACTGATGCAGGAACCCTAGTGATGGGAGATAAGGAAATAGCAGGAGAACTTAATAAGTACTTTGCGTCAGTTTTCACAGTGGAAGACATGAGTAATATCCCAAAAATTAGAGGGTGTCACGGGGCTGAGTTGAGTATGGTTGCCATTACGAAAGAGATAGTGCTAGAAAAGTTAAAAAGTCTTAAAATTGATAAATCTCCTGGCCCCGATGGGATACACCCTAGAGTTCTGAGAGAGGTGGCTGAGGAAATAGCAGAGGCATTGGTTGAGATCTTTCAAGAGTCACTGGAGTCAGGAAAGGTCCCGGATGATTGGAAGATGGCTGTTGTAACCCCCTTGTTCAAGAAAGGATCAAGGCAAAAGATGGAAAATTATAGGCCAATCAGCTTAACCTCGGTTGTTGGTAAAATTCCAGAATCCATCATTAAAGATGAAGTTTCTAAATTCTTGGAAGAGCAGAGTCTGATTAGAACAAGTCAACATGGATTTAGTAAAGGGAGGTCATGCCTGACAAACCTGTTGGAATTTTTTGAAGAGGTAACAAGTAGGTTAGACAAGGGAAACCCAGTGGATGTGGTCTATCTAGACTTTCAAAAGGCTTTTGATAAGGTGCCACACGGGAGGCTGCTGAGCAAGGTGAGGGCCCATGGTGTTCGAGGTGAGCTGCTGGGATGGATTGAGGATTGGCTGTCTAACAGAAGGCAGAGAGTTTGGATAAAAGGTTCTTTTTCAGAATGGCAGCCGGTGACGAGCGGTGTCCCGCAGGGTTCGGTGCTGGGGCCACAGCTGTTTGCATTATATATTAATGATTTGGATGAGGGAACCGGGGGCATTCTAGCGAAGTTTGCCGGTGATACGAAGTTAGGTGGACAGGCAGGTAGTACTGAGGAAGTGGGGAGGCTACAGAAGGATCTAGACAGGTTGGGAGAGTGGTCCAGGAAATGGCTGATGGAATTTAACGTGAGCAAGTGCGAGGTCTTGCACTTTGGCAAAAAGAATAAAAGCATAGACTACTTTCTAAATGGTGAGAAAATTAATAAAGCCAAAGCACAAAGGGATCTGGGAGTGCTAGTCGAGGATTCTCTAAAGGTAAACATGCAGGTTGAGTCTGTGATTAAGAAAGCGAATGCAATGTTGTCTCTTATCTCAAGAGGGTTGGAATATAAAAGCAGAGATGTACTACTAAGACTTTATAAAGCTCTGGTTAGGCCCCATTTGGAGTACTGTGTCCAGTTTTGGTCCCCACACCTCAGGAAGGACATACTGGCACTGGAACGTGTCCAGCGGAGATTCACAAGGATGATCCCTGGAATGACAGGTCTAGCATATGAGGAACGGCTGAGGATACTGGGATTGTATTCGTTGGAGTTTAGAAGATTAAGGGGAGACTTAATAGAGACGTACAAAATAATACATGGCTTGGAAAAGGTGGATGCTAGGAAATTGTTTCCGTTAGACGAGGAGACTAGGACCCGTGGACACAGCCTTAGAATTAGAGGGGGTCATTTCAGAACAGAAATGCGGAGACATTTCTTCAGCCAGAGAGTGGTGGGCCTGTGGAATTCATTGCCACGGAGTGCAGTGGAAGCCGGGACGCTAAATGTCTTCAAGGCCGAGATTGATAGATTCTTGTTGTATAGAGGAATTAAGGGCTTCGGGGAGAACGCTGGTAAGTGGAGCTGAAATGCGCATCAGCCATGATTGAATGGCGGAGTGGACTCGATGGGCCGAATGGCCTTACTTCCACTCCTATGTCTTATGGACTTGCAGAAGAACCTGTGAACAAATTGAGTGTTCATTGACTAATTCATTGAGTGTTCAGAATTATGGACAAGAAATGAGGTCAATGGATTAGTAAAATGGGATGAAACAGTGGGAATAAGAAAGCTGAGTGAAGATGACAATAGTAAATCTGGAAGTGACACTTACATTAGAAAACGATCACAAACTTGAGAAATAAACTTCAATACCATAAGATTGAGGATGGAGGAACTTCAGCAGGTCTAGAAATACTAGTATAAGCTGCAGCTTGAATCAATTAGATAAGAAATAGAGGCCACAGAACAGTCAGGAAACAGAACTAAAATCAGAATTCCTCACAATTATGAGAGTTTGATGGCTGCCAACAAGCTTGAGAATAGAGTAAATTTGATATTCGGACAGAGTTTGCACTTTATTCTGAGGCACTATTCATGGCCACCAACTTTGTCATGTTAGGGTATTTGTACTGAAAATGTTCTTTCAGGTTGGAGGGGGATGAATTGTTAGGGTTTTCAAGGATGACAGGATGAGATGGATGTTAGTGGATTCACCCACAGCTGGAAGGGAATCTATTAAAATTGTGTGTGTTCTTTTGGTCATATATATTCAAGGGTCATGGAAGTGGCATTTGTAAATTAATTCAGGTGACATACATTTTACAGAGGGACTAATAAATAGATGGATGTGGCAGTTAGAGGACTTGCAGAGAAAGATATGACTGACACTGCCTGAAGAGGCAATAGGTTCAGAAGGAAAATAAAAATACTAAACAAATGCATCTACAGCTTGAATAATGCTTCCAGAGAACAGAAGGATGCTTGATGGAGTGCAAGCCTGTGACTAGTGGAGTGCCTCAGGGTTTGGTGCTGGGCCCATTGCTGCTGGTTATCTACGTCAATGATTTGGATGAGAAATTACAAGGCATGATTAGTGAGTTTGCAGATGATACCAAAATAGGCGGTATCATGGACAGTGAGGAAAGTTATCAGAAATTGCAACAGGAATTTGATCATCTGGGGAAGTGGGCTGAGAAATGACAAATAGAGTTCAATATAGATAACTGTGAGGTGTTGCATTTTGATCGGGCCTTAAGGAGTGTAGTGCAACAGAGGGATCGTGGAGTTCAGGTGTATGGTTCTCGGAAAGTGGAGTCACAGGTACATAGAGCAGTGAAGGAGGTTTTTGGCCACAATGATCTTCATCAGCTCAGGAACTGAGTATAGAAGTTGAGAGGTTATGTTGCAGTCACATAGGACTTTGGTGAGGCTGTACTTGGAGTAGCATATTCAATTTTGGTCACCTTGCTATTAGAAGGATGCTATTAAACTGGAAAGAATGCAGAGGAAATTTACAAGGATATTGGAACTGATGGGACTGAGAGAAAGTAAGAGGTTGTACAAGCTAGGAATTTTTCTTTGCAGTGTAGGAAACTGAGGAGGGATCTTTTACAAGTGTATAAGATCATGAGAGGCATGGATTGGGTGAATGCACTCAGTCTTTTTCCCAAGGTTGGGGAAATCGATGAGCGGACATTGGTTTAAGGTAAGAGGGGAAAGAATAAATGGGAATCTGAGGGACAACTTTTATACACAGAGGATAGCAATCAAATAGAATAAGGTGCCAGCAGATGTGGTTAAGGTGGGTACATGAACAAAATTTCAAAGGTGTTTAGACAAATACATGGATAGGAAATGTTGAGAAGAACATGGGCCAAGTGCAGGGAAATGGGGTTAGCGTGGATGGACATTTTAACTGGCACGGACTAGTTTGGGCCAAAGGAACTGTCTCTGTGCTTTAGGACACTATGACTCTATGACTTCTTTACCCCCACTTAAAAAATGAACCATCAATTTGCAAAGATGGCTTCATTTTTAAAAACCTTTAGTCTTACATCATTAGACAGTACAATACATGTGTCATGTTGACTGTAATCACTTTCCACAATTATAGTCCATGTGTTTTTTTCCAACCACCAAACGCCTCCATCTTCCTTCATCAAAGTCGTGACAATGTGTCAGTAATTATATTCTCTCATCCTGCCATGCGTATAATTTTCAAATTGAATTGCTGCAATAATAAGTTCCACTCGAATAGTCTGGAATTTTTATCCTTAATTTTTCCAAAAACTTTTAATATGTTACAATCAGTATATACAATTGTGTCACTGGCAATATAAATGTTAAAATGTTCCAATGCTAACACCAAGCTCAAGGTCTCTTTCCGAATCATGGAATGTTTTTGAGTTCATGATTTTCGGTTTTTTGGAAAAATACCTAATAAGTCTTTCTATCTTCTTTTTGTCTTCTTGCAAGAATACAGCACTGACACCCACATCACTCGCATCGATAGCCACCGTGAATGGATTTACATAATTAGTTGTGGCTAATACTAGGGCAGTGGTTAACACTGCTTTCAGATTGTCAAATGCCTTTTGACAGTCCTCCATCCATCAAAGTTTTCTGCACTTCTTTAAGTCAGTCAGTGGAGCAACCACACTACTACAATTTGGTCCAAACATCCAATTAAAAACCACTCAGTCTGAGGACTCATAGTGCTTTCCTCTTCAATGGTATGGTATTCCAATGGATGTACCTTCCACGTGTGACTAAAAATCACCAGATTGTCAAATGTACTCCACAGGATTGGGTAATCTTGAAATCACTTTACGAGTTAGTCTTTGAAATGTGGCTGGTGCATTTTTTTCACATTAAATGGCATGACTTTAAACTGGTACAGACCATTTTGTGTCACAAAAGCCAAAATTTCCTTTGATTTTTCGGGTAAAGATATCTGCCAGTATCCTCTTAGTTGGTCTAATATTGAAATGTAAGTTGTTTTTCCCATCTTCTCAATACAGTCTTCCAAATGTGGAATTTGGTATGAATCAAATTTTGTAACTGGCTTTTGTGATAGTCCACACATAATTGTTGGGGATCATCTGGTTTTGGCACTATTAGTATGAATGAGCTTCATTTGCTGCAACTCACTTTCATTATATTGCCTTTGGGCATGTGTTCAACCGGAAGCGGCAGAGACAGGCCACTATAAATGCCGGAGGAAACAGCACAGAAGCGCTTCACAGGAGGCTCCCAAGCACTGAGGATGTCACCTAGACAGGGGACGAAACGTTTGCAAGACAAATTCCCAGCTCGGCGAACAGAACCACAACAAGCACCCGAGCTACAAATCTTCTCCCAAACTTTGAAAGAAAGAACAAATTGGAATAATAACTCCATTGGAAAATGTAACAGAATAGTGGATTATTTATAGGGTCATAGAGTTGTATAGCATAGTAACAGATCCTTCAGTCCAACTCATCCAGCCGCCCAGATATCCCAAATTAATCTAGTCCCAATGCATGTACCCATCCAAAATGCTATAGTTGTACCAGCATCCACCACTTCCATATACACACCACTCTCTGCAAGAAAAAGTTGCCCCTTTATTCCTTTTTAAATCTTTCGCCTCTGACTTTAAACCTATATCTTCTACTTTGGACTCCCCTACTCTGGGGAAAAAAGATCTTGACTATTCGATCTATCCATACCACTCGTGATTTTATAAACCTCTGTAAGGTCACCCCTCAGCCTCTGATACTCCAACTAAAATAGCACAGCCTGTTCAGCCTCTCCCTATACCTCAAGCCCTCCAACCCTGGCAACATCCTTGTAAATCTTTTCTGAACCCTTTCAAGTTTCACAACATCATTCCTATGGCAGAGACACAGTATTCAAAAAGTGGCCTCACCAATACCTGTATAGCCGCAACTTGACATCCCAACTCCTATACTAAATACACTGACCAATAAAGGCAAGCGTACCAAATGCCTTCTCCACTAGCCTGCTTACCTGCACCTCAAGCTTTCTTTGTTTGAGAACACTCCCCAGGACCCTGCCCAGATTTGCCTTACCAAAATGCAACATTTCACATTTATTAATTTAAACTCCATCTGCCATTCCTTGGCCTATCTGATCAAGGTTCCATTGTATTCAAATCATTATATAAATGACAAAAAGCATCAATCCTTGTGGCTCACCACTAGTCACAGGCCTCTGGTCCAAAACAAATTCTCCGCCATCAACGTTTATCTCCTACCTTCAAGCCAATTTTGTATGCAAATAGCTAGCCCTCTCTAGATTCCATGTAATCTAACCTTGCCAACCTGTCTACCATGTCAAATCTTGTTGAGTGCCTTGTTGAAGTCCATATTGACAATGTCCACCACTCTGCCTTCACCAATCTTCTTTCTCACTTCTTCAGGAAACTCAATCAAGTTAATGAGATGCCATTCCCCACGCACAAAATCATGTTGACTATTCCTAATCAGTCCTTGCCTTTCCAAATAAATGTAAATCCTATCCCTCAGAATACCCTATGTAATCTTACCCATCACTGACATCAGGCTAATTGGTCTATGGTTCCTGGCTTTTCCTTCAGACCTTTCTTGAATAATGGCACCACAATAGCTAACCTCCAGCTTTACAGCACCACACCCATGGCTATTCGTGATGAAAATATCTCAGCAAGGGGCCCAGCAATCACTTCCTTAGTTTCCCTCAAAGGTCTGGGATACACTGATCAGATCCTGGGGATTTATTCATTTTTATGTGTTGTAAAACATCCAGCACCTCTTTCTCTGTAATATGGATACTTTTCAAAATATCACTATTTATTTCTCCAAGTTCTTTAGCTTCCCTATCCTTCTCCACAGTAAATACTGTCATGAATTGCACGTTTAGTATCTCAGCCATTTCCTGCAGTTCCACACATAGATAGCCTTATTGATCTTTAAGAGGCCCTGCACACTCCTTCGTTATTCTTTTGCCCTTACTACATTTATGGAATCTCTTTGAATTCTCCTTAACGCTGTGTGCCAAGACTATCCCATGTCCCCTTTCTGCTGTCCTGATTTCCCTCTTGACTATATTCCTTCTGCCTTTATAACTGTCTATATCTGTTATCTGCCCCCTTTTCCTTGACCAGAACCTCAATTTGTAAAGTCATACAGCACAGAAACAGACCCTTCAGTCCAACCGGTCCATGCCGAACATAATCCCAAATTTACACTCGTCCTACCTGCCTGCTGCTATTCCATATCACTCCAAACCTTGCCTATTCATGTATTTATCTAAGTGACTTTCAAATGTTGTAAGGTGCCCATATTCACCAATTCCTCAGGAAGTTCATTCTAACTATGAACCTCCCTCTCATTTAGAAGCTCAGCCATATCCTCCACCATCTTTTTGGTCCTTAATTGGTGAAAAATCCCTTTGAATAAATTCTTCCGACCCGCAAATTACTAAGAGTGCTCTTGTGTTTCCTCTAAGACACCAGAACATCAGTTCTGATCCACACTTTGTCCTGTGTGTTTCATATTTCAGTTCCTCTATTATTTGTATTCAGTTTGGTTTTCTACTGAACAATGAGTCTAACATTTATCACACTATAACACATACAGTCATACATCATGGAAACCGACATTTCGGTCCAACCAGTCCATGCAGAACATAATCCCAAACTAAACTACTCTTCACCTGCATGCTTCTTGCCCATGTCCCTCAAAGCCTTTCCTGTTCATGCACTTATCTAAGTGTCATTTAAATACTCTAACCATGCCCACATCCACCACTTCCTCAGGAAGTTCATTCTATGCACAAACCACCCTATGTAAAATAGAAATTGTCCCTCATGCCCTTTTTACATAACTCACCTTAAGAATATGCCTTTGAGTCTTGAAGCCTCCCATCCTATGGAAGGGCTGCCTAGTATTTACCCCTCGTGATTTTATAAATCTCTATAAGGTCACTCTCAATCTTACACGGTCTAGTGAAACAAGTCTCGGTCTAGTGAAACAAGTCTCAGCCTATCCAGCCTTTCTTTACAACTCAAACCCTCCCTTCCTGGCAACATCCTTGTAAATCTTTTCTGAATCCTCTCCAATTTAATAATGCCCTTCTATAACAGGACAACCTGAACTGCACATAGTGCTCCAGATAAGGCCTCACCAACGTCTTGTACAAGCTCAATATGACTTCCCAACTCCTATATTCAAAAAACTGAGCAATGAAGACAAACATGTTAAACACCTTTTTATTTCCCTTTCTAAATGTGATGCAAACTCAAAGAATTGTGTTCATGAACGCCTATATCTCTCTGTTCTACAAACTACCCAAGGCCCTACTATTAATATAAAGTTCTGCTCTATTTGTTGTACCAAAATTTTGTTGTACCTCACATTTATCCAGATTAAACTCCATCTGCCATTTTTAAGCCCATTGACTCATTTGACCAAGATCCCTTTGTAATCTTATACTGTGTTTCACTCTATTATTCCACCAATTTTGGAGTCATCCACAAACTTACTAACCATGCCTTCTATTTTCTCATCCAAATCCTTTGTATTAATGACAAACAAAAGAGGACCCAGAACTATTCCCTGTGGAACATCGCAGGTGACACACCTCCAGTCCAAAAAGTAGCCCTCCACCATCACTCTGTCACCGACCATTCAGTAAATTATATATCCAGTTGACAAGCTCACCCTGAATCCCATCTGACTTAAATTTACTAATTAGTCTACCATGCGAAACCTTGTCAAAGGCTGTACTACGATCCAAGTAAACAATGTGTATTGCTCCTCCCTCATCCATCTTTTTGGTAACTTCCTCAAAAACACTCAGTTGAGTTTGTGAGTCATGATATTCCTTGCACAAAACCATGTTGACTATTCCTAAGTGTTGGAGCTGAAAAGTGTGGCACTGGAAAAGCACAGCAGGTCAGGCAGCATCTGAGGAGCAGGAGATGTTTCTGGCACAAGCCCTTCGTCAGTTACCGGGAGGGCAAAGGGCACTGAGGGGTAAATAGGCAGTTGGGGCTGGGGGGAAGGTAGGCGGGAAGGCACTAGGTGGATGCAGGTGTGAGATAATTGTAATAGGTCAATGGGGAGGGTGGAGTAGTTAGGTGGAAAAGAAGATGTACAGCTAAGACAGGTCAAGAGGGTGGTGATGGTCTGGGATGAGGTGGGGGAGGCAGATTTCGAAACTGATGAAGTCAGTGTTGATGCCGTATGGTTGTTGGATCAATTTTTGCCTCTCTAAATGTTAATACATCCTATCTTTTAGAATCACCTCCTCCAATTTACCCAAACCGAATTCAGGTTCACAGGTTTTTCTTTACAACTCCTCTCACACAAAGGCACAACATTAGCCATCCTCCAGTCATCAGGCACCTCACCCGTAGTTATAGATGATGCAAATATTTCTACAAGGGACTTGCAATTTCCTCCATTATTTCCCACAGCATTCTAACCTGTAAGACCTCTTGCATTGAAATGATTGCAATTTAGTTCTTTAGAGTAACTACGTTCTCTGACTTTCTCGTGTTTTCTTTTCTAATTGACTTGGTCTTTTCATATTGTGAACCTTTCCCATCAATCTGTGTATTTTCACTGCTGCTTAGAATTCCTCCATAACCCCCTCCCCCCACCCAAAAAAAGCAGGATTAAATCTCCCTTAATGAAACAAGGAAATCTACTACTGTGGTGCTCTGTCATTATTAGCGGGTGCTTGAAGTGTATTCCTTTGTCTCCACAGCTAAGCCAAAGCCCCAAGGGCAGTTTCACAACTCAGCGATACCAAAGCCACACAAGGAACAGGTCAGACAGAGAAGCACCACCAAGAGCATTGCTCCCAAAACAAGACAATGGAAGCACCTCACCACTTCAGAGGAGACATTAGCACCTACCTGTGAAGAGGGATGGAAGCTCCAAACCTATCGATACTGTCAGGATATTGCTTTGTGTAGAGAATCAAGACATTCCTCTGATAACCGTTTTCCGATTAGCATCACTGTAACTAGATTACTCCACTTCCAGATACATTGTAATTTCCCCATTTCTAATTAGCCTCATTGTACAGGATTATTACAAAGACTGGCTTCTTTCTCAGCTCAAGGAAGAGAAGTTCTGATCTACCTGTACAGACTGTCAGTTTTGGGTCAGCTTAGTCAATTTATCTTCCAGCGATATCGCTTGTAATAAACAGCGTGTCAATTTCACCCGATCTGGTTTGTGTGGTCTCTACTTTATTGGACAAATTTCTCCGACAGCAGCGTACATAGAAATCATTCCTGGTATTCAATAACTGACTACACCTTCTAATTTTGTTAGAATGACTATCTCTTTCAACAGTGCCCAGAGCTGAATATTTATTTGATAGAAGAATAACCAGCAGAGATTTTTGAACTAATGTCTTACCTTTCCTGACAGTCAACTTTCTATTGAACTTATACTGCCAAATAATCACTTTTCTATAACTACTAGCCATCTCACAGTGTGCCTCTTATTTGCCCTCATTAACATTAAGCCATAAAAGAAGCAACTTTCAATAAGAATTCGACGTTTAAACAACCTTCCATTACATACAGAAAGTAATGTTAAAATGCAAAAACATTTTAAAAAAACATCAAACATATAATTTTTAAATAAAATCAACCACGCTGATTAACTTAAGGTGAGAGGGGAAAGAAATAAAAGAGACCCATGGGGCAACGTTTTCACTCAGAGGGTGGTACGTGTATGGAATGAGCTGCCAGAGAAAGTGGTGGAGGCTGGTACAATTGCAACATTTAAAGGGTTTGGAGGGATATTGGCCAGGTGCTGGTAGGTGGGACTAGATTGGGTTGGGATATGTGGTTAGCGTGGATAGGTTGGACCAAAGGGTCTGTTTCCATGCTGTACATCTCTATGACCCTATGACTCTAAACAACTCATCTTCAACAAATTTCTCTGATTTAAAAAAAATCTTCTCCAGAGCCAATCATGCGTAGGACTGCCCAAAATGAAAACGCGACTCTGTCTAAAAAATACTGTTCAGCCACTCAAAAAAAACCTTTTACAATGTTAAAAAACTGCTTAAAATGTAGATGGTTTTTTTTAAGCTTCTAAATTTAGAATAATGAAACCTTTAGCCATTCACTACAGCCCTTTGAAAGGCTTGTTTTTCAACAAAGGTCCATTTGAAAACAAAACTCTTCTTGTTTGTTTTAATGTTAAAGAAACTAAATGAACAAAAATCTTTTACTGGTGAAACATAATAACTGTATTTCTCTAGTCATCCAGCATTCCCTACATCTACCAGCCTTGCCTTCATACTAACAGGAACATCCTTTCTCCAGACTCTCATTCTCTCATTTTGAAGGCCTCCCATTTTCCAACCATACCTTTACCTCTGAATACGCTCTCCTAATAAACCTTTGGAAGTTCTTGCCTAATGCCGTCAAAATTGCCCTTACTTCAATTTAGAACTTTAACTTTTAAGATCAAGTATTTAACTACTAAAGAGTAGCTGTGCCGATATCGTATAATTCTATAAACACACCCTTGTAAAGACAAATTTAGTAAAATAGATTGTCTCATGGGCAAATCTCCAGTCCAGGAGGGAAAAAAACATCGAGAAAACACTATGTGAGAGAGTGAGTAATGGGGAGAGATGTACTGCAGCTCCCAAACCCAGTTTCACGACCCAGCAATTGCTACTGAAAAACTAAAACTCAAACTCTGGGCTCTAAGGGGGTTCACCCCATCCAATCAGGCTGCTTCTCCTGTTCCAACTTTGGGAAAAAAAACCCAAAACCTCAGAAACTGTTTACTTTATGAGCTTTCAAGCAGATCGATTATCACCTCTGTCTCAACCCTTCTTCATTTAATAAAACAGCTGAACAAAATACAGCTCTTAAAGCCATAGTATCATCACAACAGGGGCAGCACGGTGGCTCAGTGGTTAGTGCTGCTACCTTTCAACACCAGGGATCCACGTTTGATTCCAGCCTTGGGTGACTGTGTGGAATTTGCACAGGATTTTAGCATTGCTAGCCAGGCAGCATTTATTGCCCATCCCTAATTGCCCTGAGGGCAGTTAAGAGTCAACCACATTACTGTGGGTCTGGAGTCACATGCAGACCAGACCAGGTAAGGATGGCAGTTTCCTTCCCTAAATATTTTTCAAATGTTAGTTTATTCTTGCATATTCTCAAATTTTCATACAATAAACCTTTTCAACTTTCTTTTGTATATCTCCAGTTGATTAGATTCCCTACAGTGTGGAAACAAGCCCTTCAGCCCACACCAACCCTCTAAAGAGTAACCCATCCAGACCCATTTTCCTCTGACTAATGAACCTAACACTATGGGCAACTTAGCATGGCCAATTCACCTGAACTGCACATCATTGTGACTGTAGGAGGAAACCAGAGCACCCAGAGAAAACCCACACAGACACCAGGAGAATGTGTAAACTCCACACAGACAGTCACCTGAGGCTGGAATCAAACCTGGGACCCTGGGTGCTGTGAGGCAGCAGTGCTAACCACTGAGCCACCCTTTCTTTCCTCTCTTAAAAACCATCAAATCCAAAATCTAATATGGTCTTAGTCTTAGGGTTGCCTGTTCTGAAGTACTGTACCTTTAACAATTTCACCAATGATTTATACTGGATGTGATTTGAGTTTATTATGTTAGTGTGCTATTAACATATAATCTTTGAACACATTGTCAGCAGTTCTGTTGGAATGTACTAGAAGTTGTGGATTATTTGTCAAATTTGAGTTGTTATGTAATGTCCTTCTTGACAAGCTTTTTATGGCTTAACGTATACTTTTGGGAAATAAATTCATCCTTTATCCCTGATTTTATTTGGTGTGCCATCACTCTCTATATTATTGAAGTAATCAAATTGCTATTCTAAATATTCCTAAAAGCTTAATTAAGCACTTTTTAAAGCCAGCATTTTTGCATTGTATTTTGAAGTATTGTAATTTAGATGGTGGGGAGATGGGATCTATGGTGATTAATTGTTGACATTTTTACAGCAAAAGCTCAGTGAAAGATTAGGAAGGTTGGTTGTGTGCAGTTTGAGATATACCTTGGGGTGCAAAGTCTAATATTTTAGTAGATTGGGAATTGCAAGGAAGAAGTAAAGCAGAGGATTTGGACAAGGTTAGTGAATGGGCAGTGGCAGATGGAAGATAATGTAGAAAAATGTTAGGTTGTCCATTTTGGTAGGGCAAACAGGTGAACAGAATGTTTATTTTAAATGGTAAGCAGTTGGAATGTTTAGGTGTACAAAGAGGTCTCGGTGTTGTTATCAATATGTTACTGAAGCCTAACATGCAGATTCATCGAGCTATGAGGAAGGCAAATGCATATTAGCATTTTATTGCAAAAGGATTTGAGTACAGGAATAGTGAAGTTTTACTTCAGTTGTACAGAAGCTTAGCCACACTACACCTGGACTACCATGATGCAGTTTTGATCTCACCTCTGGAAACATATTGCCGTAGAGGGAGTGCAACTAAGGTTCACCTGACTTGTTCCTAGGATGGTGGGTGTACTCAATGGAGAGACATTGGGCAAACTTGGCTGTATTCTCTCGCGTTTGAAAGAATGAGACATGATCGCATTGCAAATGCTTCAAGGGAAAGACAGGGTAATTGCAGGTAAAATGTTTCCTCTGGTTTGATGTCTAGAACCAACAGACACAAGTTTAAAATTAAGTGGAATGCCACTGAGAAGAGAATTTTTGTTTTTACCAAGAGGGTTGTTAACTTTTGGAATTCTAACTGCTGAGTTGATCTTTATAGCCTATTTGAACAAGGGATCAATCGTGGCAATTCTACAGTCCTCCAGCCTCAAGTCCCCAATCTAGAGAAAATTGAAAGATGATTGCCAATGCCTTTGTAATTACCACACACTCTCTCTTCCTTTAGTATCCTTTGCATCTCACCTGGTCCCCTTGTCTTATTAACTGAAGTACAGACAACTTGTCTAATACTGCCTCATTATCAATTTTAACTTGCTTGTGACTGAGTTTCCTCCACTGTTACTAAGGCCTGTTAAACAATCAGCCTCACAGATAAAGACAGATGCACAGTATTAATTTCAACACCTTTAACCATACCTTCTGCCTCTAAGTATAAATCTTCTCTTTTAGTGCCTAATTAGCCGTATTCTTTTTTAAAACACTTCTTTTACTATAGATGTGCTTATAAAAGACATTGGGATTCCTCTTTATATTAACAGCCAATCATTTTTTATAATCCCTCTTCGCTTCTCATTTGCTGTCTTGCCTCCTTTCTACATGTTCCATATTCAGCTTGGTTCTCAACTGTATTTACTACCTGACACATACCATTTGGCACTTTGTTTCTTTAACTGAATTTCTATCCCACTATCATCCAGGGAGAACTGGATTATTGTCACTCCTTCCCTCTTTTGAGGGTATGTACCCTGACTGTGTCCAACCATTTCCTCTTTGAAGGTTGAACCACTATTTTCCTTCCAACTCTTAGTTTCAGTCTATTCAACATTAGCTTCATTTTCATCCCATGCCTCTACTCTTCATTGACCAAAACAAATTTTCCTTCATCCTAAACCTCATACTACAACAATCACGGGTCCCTAAATACTCCCCAATTGTCACGTGATCTACTTATCTGACCTAATTGCCAAGAAATCAGTCTAGCAGTGACCTTTTATTGGGCTGAATAAGTACTCCTGTCAGCAACTGGCATGAACACAACCAAGGAATGCTTGTCCTTCACAGTCTGTTTAAGCCACCACTGTTGAGGTGATATCCAAATATTTAAAGTTCCCATTATAACTATGCTGTTTGCACCTCACTGTAATTTCCTTGTACATTTTTTCACGATATCTTTCCCACCAGCTATCAGTCTATATATTACAATGAGCAATATAGTTACACCTTTTTTTAATTCCTTAGCTCTAGTCAAATCAATTTTGTCCTTGAACCCTTTCAGACATCCTCTTTCTCTAGTACTCTAATATTCATGTACCACAATCATCACCTTTTCTGTTTCTCTTCCTTTCGTAACTTTTCCGAACACCTTAAGAACAGAAATAATTTAAAAATCCAAGCTGCCTTCCGTTTGGCCAAGTCTTTGTTACTACCTCAACATTATAATCTCAGAAAGAAACATGTGTCTGTAACTCCCCAGTTTTATGAACTATTCTCTATGCATTCACATATACTGAAATCTATCCACAATTTATAGACTTCATTATTTTCTCCATTACTCTGACTCCATCTATTAAGTTACTGATCTCTCCTTTTAATGTTATCTGCCTCTCCTATTATGTCATGCACTTTTTTAGTATTACTTTTTAATATTCTCGTCTGGTTCCCATGTTCCTGCTGAGTAGACTTAAATCTTCCAAATGTACAACAAAACATTCTCTCTCTCTCTCAGTGTGTGTATAAATAACTCAGTCCCGGCTCTGTTCGACCTGTCCAGCTTCTATAAGTGCCATCTTTCCCAGAGCTAGGTCCTGTGTCCCAGGAATCTAAAGCCCTTCATCTTGCACTACCTTTCCAGCCATACATTCACCTGCCTTATCTTCCTAGTTCTGAACTCACTTATAGGTGATACTGGGAGAAATCTGGAGAGTACTATTTCACAGGTCCTGCTGACTCATTTTCTAAATTCAATTGCAAGATCACCACACCCTTCCCACCTAGTCATTTAGTACCAATGTATGTTAATACAATGACCCCTGGCTGTTCACCCTCCCTCAGAAGAATATCTTGCAGCTGTTCCGTGACATCCCTATGTCTATCACCAGGAAGGCATCAAACCATTCTGGAGTCACACTGACAGCCACAGAAACACCTATCTATTTTTCGGAATTAAAGAATCCTGGAATAATAGTAGTGTTCTTCCTCCACTCCAGTACAGTTTAGCTTTTAGATTAGATTAGATTCCCTACAGTGTGGAAACAGGCCCTTTGGCCCAACAAGTCCACACCGACCCTCTGAAGAGTAACCCACCCAGACCCATTTCCGTCTGACTAATGCACCAAACACTGTGGGTAATTTAGCATGGCCAATTCACCTGACCTGCACATCTTTGGACTGTGGGAGGAAACTGGAGTACCCAGAGGAAACCCACACAGACAGTTGCCCAAGGCTGGAATTGAACCCAGGACCCTGGCGCTGTTATGCTGCATTCCTCCAAGGATCCATTGCCCTCACCATGATCAAGAATGGAAAACCAATTGGTGAGCAGGATCTCTGGACACTTTCTTATGCTACCTGTCAGTTTCTCGTGAACTGTCTGGTGGATAGGTTCAAGTTCCTGTGCTATATAGCATGGTGACTCTACAATCAATGAAAGGTTTATTTTTTATTTCAGAACTAACATTATCTGCTTGACAATGAATGCCCACACAAGCTTGAGGAAAAGCACCTCATCTTCCAGTTTGAGATTATAACCACTTTATGTCCAGGCAAGAATAGAGGATGATGATTTATTCTCCTATTTACACCTCCTCCCGATCTTTTTCATATAATTTTCTTTTCCCATTGCTGCTGTTTTTCTCTTTGCTCCATAGTTTTCAGGAAAAATGAAATCAATCCTGCCTTTGATCTTCACAGGCCTCCCCAGTTGTTCCATCCTCTCCTCCCCCACTTTCTGCTTAAAGTCTTTTCATATCATTCCTGGTTTTACTGAATGATGACTGATCCAAAACATGATCTTTTTCTCACACTCTGGTGATCCTGGACACTTCCATTGTTTTCATTTTAGATTTAGGGCAGAGTCAGCACAGCTTCACTAAGTACAGGTCACACCTGACATATCTGTTAGAATTCTTTTGAGGAGGTAACTAGCAAGTTAGACACAGGAGATCCAGTGGATGTGGTCTATTCGGTTTACAGGAAGGCCAGGTTCCACACAGGAGGCTGCTAAATAAGACACGAGTCAATGATACTGGGGACAAGACACTGGCATGGACAGAGGACTGATCAACTGGGAGAAGGTGCAAAGAGGAGATAAAGGAGTCCTTTTCAAGATGGCAGCTGGTGACTAGTTTTACAGGGGTCAGTGTTGGGACCACAATTATTCACAATAGTAATCCGGATGAAGGAACTGAGGGTATTGTTGATAAATTTGCAGAAGAAGATAAATTTGCACAAAGGTAGGTGAGAGGGACAGGTAGTGTTGAGGAAGCAGGGAACTGCATAAGGTCTTGGACAGGCCAGGAGAATGGGTAAAGAAGGGGTACATAGAGTACAACTTGCGAGAATGAGATAATACAGTTTAGTAGGAAGATTAGAGGGGTCGACCATTTTCTATTGGGGAAAGTCTATGAAAACCAGAAGCACAAAGAGACTGGGGAGTCTGAGTACAAGATTCTCTTTAGGTTAACATGCAGGTTCCATTTGGTAGTTAGGAAGGCAAATGTAATGCTGGCATTCATTTCAAGAACTGAAAATGTGTTGCTGGAAAAGCACAGCAGGTCAGGCAGCATCCAAGGAGCAGGAGAATCAACGTTTCGGGCATGAGCCATTCTTCATGCCCTTCCTGAAGAAGGGCTCATGCCCGAAACATTGATTCTCCTGCTCCTTGGATGCTGCCTGACCTGCTGCACTTTTCCAGCAACACATTTCCAGCTCTGATCTCCAGCATCTGCAGTCCTTACTTTCTCCTAGATTCATTTCAAGAAGTCTAGAATACCAGAGCAGAAATGTAGTGTTGACGCTTAGGCTGTGGTCAGACTGCATTTGGAATATTGTGAGAGCAGTTTTGGACCTTGTATCAAAGGAAAGATATGCTGATGTTGGAGGGGTCCACAGACAATTTACATGAACGATCCCAGGGATGAAAGGTTTGTCATATGAGGAGTGGTTGAACATCTGGGTCTGTACCTGAGGGAATTTACAAGCATGGGTTTGGTGATCTCATTGAAATTTATAGATTACCAATAAGCCTGGATAGAATGGATGTGGTGAAGGTGTTTACTCTAGTAGGACAGACTAGGACCTGGGGACACAGCCTCATGGTGAAGGGATGACCCTTTAGAACTGAGATGGGAAGAATTTCTCCAAGTGAAAATGGTTAATCTGTGGAAGTCATTGTTGCAGATGAATGTGAAGGCCAAGTCATTGAGTGTATTTAAGGTAGCGAGGTTCTTGATTTGCAAACGGGTTCGGGGTCACTCGGAGAATGGGGCTGAAAGACATAGTCATGATCAAATGATGGAGGAGATTGAATGGACTGAATGGCCTAATTCTGCTTCCATATCTTCTGGTTGTATTTCCAATATCCACAATAATTAGCTTTAGCAAGATGAAAAGCCATGGATATTTTAAATTTCATTTAATTAACATGCTATAAACCTTCTAAGGAAGGGAATCGTGGAAGTGTTAACATGTCTCATGATCCCAGCATTGGGTTGTGCTTTCCAGAGGGATGGAAGAACCACAAAAGGTGGCATGGTGGTTCAGTGGTTAGCACTGCTGCCTCACAGCACCTGGGTTCGATTCCTGTCTTGGGCAACTGTCTGTGTGGAGTTTGCATGTTCTCCCCATGTCTGCATGGGCTTGCTCTGGTTTTCTCCCACAGTCCAAAGATGTGCAGGTTAGGTGAATTGGCCATGGTGTTGGATGCATTAGTCAGGGGGTCAATGTAGGAGAATAGGCCTGTTGGGTTGCCCTTCAGAGGGTCGGTGTAGACTTGTTGGGCTGAAGGGCCTGTTTCCACACTGTAGGGAATCTAATCAAAGTTAGTGTAATCTCTTCAGTTCTGAAGAGCAGTCATATCAGATTCAACTTATACTATTACTTTTTCTCTCTCTCTCAACAGATGCTGCCAGACTAGCAGAGTTTCTCTGGCATTATCTATTTTTGTTTTAGATTTCCAGCATCTGCAGTATTTTGATTTTTATGTAAACTTGTGCAAGATATCCTCCTGCGTCTGCTCATATAATTTCTGTTTACTTTATTACTGATTTTGGAGTGGTTATAAATGGCAGACATTTATTCTGCATATTCTGTAGCCAGAGCTAGTCACAATTCTATGATCTGTCAATAATGTAAGAAATATGAGCAGGATTGAGACATTTGCTCACTCAAGCCTGCTGCATCATTCAAAATGGCTGATCTGCCCCAGCCCTCAACTCCTGGTGTTCCAGCTCTCTCCCCCAACCCAAGCTTTAATAATTATTTTCAGTGATAGCGACTCAGTTGCATGGACAGCTGGTTTGCAATGCAGTGTGATGTCAATGGCATGGGTTTAATTCCTATTTCAGCTGAATTTAAAATTCATGAAGGATTCTCCTTCTCAATCTCTCCCCTTGATAAAGCTCCCCAGCCATCTCTCTCATTAGAGACAATGGTAACTTTCCTTCTTACTTTCAGTGTTTAAGCCTCTACAAATGCCTGAAGATATTTCACAGAATCACAGAATTCCTCCAGTGCAGATAGAAGCCATTCGGCCCGTTCCAGTCTGCGCCAATCTTTGAAAGAGTATCCTGCCCAGACACTCACCCCGCCATTTTCTGTATTTCCCATGGCTGACCCATCTAACCTGCACATTCTTTGACACTATAGAGTTTTTTTTTACACATGGCCTTCCCACCTAAGCTGCACATCTTCGGACATCATTTAAAGAGGAGGTAAATAGACTTCTTTGTTCTTTCTCTCTTTGCTGTTCTCAAGCTTGACAAAAGGGTCTCCCTATTAAAAACGAAAGAACTGCGGATGCTGTAAATCAGAAACAAAAATGGAAGTTGCTGGAAAAGCTCAGCAATTCTGGCAGCATCATGTCTGAGGAAGGGTTACTGAACCCAAAACATTAACTTTGATTTCTCTGCACAGATGCTACAAGACCTTCAGAGCTTTTCCAGCAACTTCTGGATTTGCTGGATTTCTAGCAAATTCCTCTTACCTTAAGAATCTGCTTTCTAGTCTTGAAACCTCCCATCCTATGGAAAAGTCACCAACCATATATCCCTCATGATTTTATAAACTTCTATAAGGTCACTTCTCAATCTTCCATGGACTAGTGAAACAATTCTCAGCCTATCCATCCTTTCTTTATAACTCAAACCCTCCCTTCTGGCAACATCCTGGTAAATCTTTTCTGAACCCACTCCAATTTAATAATGTCCCTCCTATAAGAGGACAACCTGAACTGCACATAGTGCTCCAGAAGGGGCCTCATCAATGTCCTGTACAACCTCAACATGACTTCCCAACTCCTATACTCAAAGGACCGAGCAATGAAGACAAACATGTTAAACACCATTTTTTTAAATCACCCTATCTAAATGTGATGCAAACTCAAAGAATTATGTCCAGGAATGCTTAGGTCCCTCTGCTCCACAAACTACCCAAGGCCCTACCATTAACATACAGTCCTGCCTCTGTTTGTTGTACCAAACTTTTGTTGTGCCTCGCACTTATCCAACTGAATTCCATTTGCCATTTTTAAGCCCATTGACTCATTTGACCAAGATCCCTTTGTAATCTTAGACTGTTCTTCACTCTTTATTATTTGGAGTCATCCACAAACTTACTAACCATGCCTTCTATTTTCTATTTAATGACAAACAAAAGAACCAATCCCTGTGGAACATCGCAGGTGACAGACCTTCAGTTCAAAACGTAACCTTCCACCATCGCTCTGTCACCTGCCATGAAGTGAGTTATGTATCCAATTGGCAAGCTCGCCCTGAATCCCATCTGACTTAAATTTACGAATTAGCCTACCATGCAGAACCTTGTCAAAAGCTGTACTAAAATCCAAGTAAACAATGTATATTGCTCTTCCCTCATCCATCTTTTTGGTGACTTCCTCAAAAAACTCAATGGAGTTTGTGAATCATGATTTTCCTTGCACATAACCATGTTGACTATCCCTTAGAGCTGAAAAGTGTGGTGCTGGAAAAGCACAGCAGGTCAGGCAGCATCCGAGGAGCAGGAGAGTCGATGTTTCGGGCAAAAGCCCTTCATCAGTTACTGGGAGGGGAAATGGGACTGAGATAAATAGTGGGGTGGGGCTGGGGGGGAAGTATGTGGGAAGGCGATAGTTGGATGCAGGTGGGATATAATTGTGTTAGGTCGGTGAGAGGGTGGAGCAGATAGGCGGGAAAGAATATGTACAGGTAAGACAGGTCAAGAAAGAGGTGCTGAATTGGAAGGTTGGATCTGGGATGAGGTGGGGGAGGGGAGATTTTGAAACTGGTGAAGTCAATGTTGACGCCATATGTTTGAAGGATCAATTTTTGCCTCTCTAAATGTTAATAAATCCTATCTTTTAGAATCACCTCCAACAATATACCCAAACTGAATTCAAGTTCATGGGCTTTTCTTTCCAATCCTCACGCAAAGGCACAATATTAGCCATCCTCCAGTCATCAGGCACCCCACCCATAGTTAGAGATGATACATATATTTCTGCAAGGAACTTGCAATTTCCTTCCTTAATTCTGACAGCATTCTTGCATTGAAATGATTGTAACTTGCACAGACCTGTTGCATTGAAATGACTGCAATTTAGTTCTTTAGAGTAACTACGTTCTCTAACTTTCTCTTGTTTTCTTTTCTAATTGACTTGCTCTTTTCAAATTGAGAACCTTCCCCATCAATCTGAGTATTCTCACTGCTGCTTAGAATCACACTCCTCCCTCCATCCCCCCCCCCCCACCCCCCCACCCCCCCACTCCCCGCCAAAGCAGGATTAAGTCTCCCTTAATAGACTGAGGAAATCTCCCTACGAAGATAGTAGTTCCATCGTTTAGGTTAAACCCATCCTTTTTTGAACAGGTCTTTTCTGTCCCAAATGAGATTTCAATTATTCAAAAACTGAATCCCTGAGCAATGCACCACCTCTTCAGCCATTAATTTATATTTTTGATCTTTTTGTTCCTTCCCTTGTTTGAGTTTGGCACTGGGAATAAACCAGAGATGACTACTTTTCAGGTTCTGTGTTTTTATCTTCTACCTAACCTCTTTAATTCACTCAGTAAAGCTTTAATCTTTTTCACAAAAATGTCAGTCCAAAGATATGCGGATATGTGAATTCACAATGCTACATTACCCATAGTGTTCAGGGATGTGTATGTTAGGTACATCAGTCAGGAGAAATGTAGAGTAATAGGTTAGGGGAATGGGTCTAGGTGGGATGATCTTCGGAGGGTCTTTGTGGACTTGTTGGGCTGAATGGCCTCTTTCCATATAATGGGGATTCTATGATATATGATCTGCCAACCTGTACAATAATTTCTGGCTTCTCAATCTCTCTTTAATAATATGCTTAAAATGTTTAGTAATGTCATTAATCCCAGCACCAGGAAAGCAACATACCATTCTAAATTTACTCTCACTGTCACAGAGTTTCTGGTCTGTGCCCCTGACAGGACAGTTCCCTAGAACAATTGTTGTTTTAAATTTTGTTAAACGCAGCCTACATAGAAATCATTCCTGGTGTCCAAAAACTTACTACGCCTTCTACTTTTGTCAGAGTAATGATACCTTTCAACAGTACCAGAACTGAATATTTATCTGATAGAGGAATAGCCACCAGAGACTTTTGAACTAACTTACCTTTCCTGACAGTCAACCTTCTATTTTACTGATTCTACCATATAATCACTTTTCTAAAACTACTAGCCATCGCATTGTGTACCTCTTATATGCCCTCATTAACATTAAGCCAAAAAAG
Source organism: Chiloscyllium punctatum (assembly GCF_047496795.1). NCBI lineage: Eukaryota > Metazoa > Chordata > Chondrichthyes > Orectolobiformes > Hemiscylliidae > Chiloscyllium > Chiloscyllium punctatum. The sequence continues at coordinate 47,941,655 of NC_092779.1, forward strand.
AAGCAACTTTCAATAATACCTCTATGTTTCAACTACCTTACATTATATTCAGAAAGTAATATTAAAATGTAAAAACATTGTTAAAAAAATCAAACATATAAATCTTAAATAAAATCAACCACTACTCTGATTAACTTAATTAAAACAACTCATCTTCAATAAATTTTTCTGATTTAAAAAAAAACCTCTCCAGAGCCAACCATGTGTCGTGCTCCCCAAAAGAAAACACAACACTGTCAAAAAAAACTGTTCAGCTGTTCAAAAAAAATTTACAGTGTTAAAAAAAACTGCTTAAAACATGTACAGCTTTTTTAAGCTTCTAAATTTAGAATAAAGATACCTTCAGCCATTCACTGCAGGTCTTTGAAACGCCTCTTTTTCAACAAATGTCTATTTGAAAAAAAACATGATGTTTTTGTTTGTTTTAATGTTAAAGAAACAAAATGAACAAAAATCTTTTACTGATGAAATATAATAACTGTGTTTCTCTAGGCATCCAGAATTCCCTACACCTACCAGCCTTGCCTTCACACTGACAGGAACATACTTTCATTCTCTCATTTTGAAGGCCTCCCGTTTTCCAACCATACCTTTATATCTGTATAGCTTTTCCTAATAAACATTTGGAAGTTCTTGCCTAATACCGTCAAAATTGCCCTTACTCCAATTTAGAACTTTAACTTTTAAGATCAAGTATTTAACTACTAAATAGTAGCTGTGCCAATACAGCATAATTCTATAAACACACCCTTGGTAAAGGCAAATTTAGTAAAATACATTGTCTCATGGGCAAATTTCCAGTCCAGGAGGGAAAAAATATCAAGAGAAATCAGTGTGTAAGAGAGTGAGTGGCAGGGAGAGATGTACTGCAGCTCCCAAACCCAGTTTCAAGACACAGCGATTGCTACTGAAAAACTAAAACTCAAACTCTGGGTTCTCAGGGGGCTTGACCCCATCCATTCAGGCTGCTTCTCCTGTTCCAATGTTAGAAAGAACACCCAAAAACTCACAAGCTGTTCACTTTATAAGCTTCCAAGCAGACCGATTAGCACCTCTGTCTCAACCTTTCTTCATTTAATAAAAAAGCTGAACAAAATACAGCTCTTAAAGCCATTGTATCATGACAACAGGGACAGCACAGTGGCTCAGTGGTTAGTGCTGCTGCCTCTCAGCACCAGGGATCCAGCCTTGGTCGACTGTGTGGAGTTTGCACAGGATGACAGTGTTGCTAACCAGGCAGCATTTATTGCTCATCCCTAGTTGTCCAGAGGACAGTTACGAGTGAACCAAATCACATGTAGACCAGATCAGGTAAGGATGGCAAATTCCTTCCCTGAAGGACATTAGTGAACGAGGTGGGTTTTTTTTTCAGACAATAGATTCATAATCATCATTAGACGCCTTAATTCCAGATATTTACTGAATTCAAATTCCATCATCTGCTATTTAAATCCAGCTCCCTACAAAATTATCTGGGTCTCTGAGTTAACATTCCAGCAATAATACCAATCCACCATCACCTCCCTGTGCAAAATGCCTTTTCTCATGCATCTTTGGGTCAAGTGGAGATTTTGTAGGGTCATTGTGCCAGATCCACACTCAGTGGCTCAAGAAAGGCAAATTAAATATTTTTCAAACATTACTTTATTCTTGCATCTTCTCAAATTTTCATACAAATAAACCTTTTCACTTTCTTTTGTATATTTCCAATTGAGTTAAGATTCCCTTTGTTTTCTCTCTTAAAAACCATCAAATCCAAAATCCAGCATGGTCTTAGTCTCAGGGTTGCTTGTTTTGAAATACTGTACCTTTAACAATGTCATCAATGATTTATACTGGATGTGATTTGAGTTTATTGTGTTAGTGTGCCATTAACATATAATCTTTAAACACATTATCAGCAGTTCTGTTGAAATGTACTAGAATTTGTGGATGATTTGTCAAATTTGAGCTGTTATGTAATGTCCTTCTTGACAAGCTTTTTATGGTTTAAAGTATACTTTTAGGAAATAAATTCATCCTTTTGTCCCTTATTTTATTTGGTGTGCCATCACTGTCCATATCATTGAAATAATCAAATTGGTAATCTACATATTCTTCAAAGCTTAATTTTTGCATTGTATTTTGAGGAATTGTAATTGAGATGGTATCTATGGTGATTCATTCCACCAGCCAAAACTTCAGTCACATTTTGTTCACTTTGAATTAGAATCATAAGAGTCATAGAGATGTACAGCATGGAAACAGACCCTTCGGTCCATGCCGACCAGATGTCCCAACCCAATCTAGTCCCACCGGCCAGCACCCGGACCATATCCCTCCAAACCCTTCCTATTCATATACATATCCAAATGCCTCTTAAATGTTGCAATTGGACCAGCCTCCACCACATCCTCTGGCAGCTTATTCCATACATGTACTACCCATTGCGTGAAAAGGTTGCCAATTAGGTCTCTTTTATTTCTTTCCCCTCTCACCCTAAACTTACTATGCTCTCTAGTTCTGGACTCTCTGACCACAGGGAAAAGACTTTGTCTATTTATCCTATCCATGCCCCTCATAATTTTGTAAACCTCTATAAGGTCACCCCTCAGCCTCCGACGCTCTAGTGAAAACAGCCCCAGCCTGTTCAGTCTCTCCCTGTAGCTCAGATCCTCCAACCCTGGCAACATCCTTGTAAATCTTTTCTGAACCCTTTCAACTTTCACATCTTTCCGATAGGAAGGAGATCAGAATTGCACGCAATATTCCAGCAGTAGCCTAACCAATGTCCTGTACAGCCGCAATATGACCTCCCAACTCCTGTACTCAATACTCTGACCAATAAAGGAAAGCATACCAAACACCTTCTTCACTATCCTATCTACCTGCGACTCCACTTTCAAGGAGCTATGAACCTGCATTCCAAGGTCTCTTTGTTCAGCAACACTCCCCAGGACCTTACCATTAAGTGTATAAGTCCTGCTAAGATTTGCTTTCCCAAAATGCAGCACCTCGCATTTATCTGAATTAAACTCCATCTGCCACTTCTCAGCCCATTGGCCCATCTGGTCCAGATCCTGTTGTAATCTGAGGTAACCCTCTTTGCTGTCCACTACACCTCCAATTTTGGTGTTATCTGCAAACTTACTAACTGTATCTCTTATGCTCACATCCAAATCATTTATGTAAATGACAATAAGTAGAGGGCCCAGCACCGATCCTTGTGGCACTCCATTGATCACCGGCCTCCAGTCTGAAAAAAAACCCTCCACTACCACCCTCTGTCTTCTACCTTCTAGCCAGTTCTGTATCCAAGTGGCTAGTTCTCCCTGTGATCTATGAGATCGAACCTGGCTAATCAGTCTCCTTTGGGGAACCTTGTCGAATGCCTTACTGAAGTCCATATAAATCACATCTACTGCTCTGCCCTCATCAATCTTCTTTGTTACTTCTTCAAAAAACTCAATCAAGTTTGTGAGACATGATTTCCCACGCACAAAGCCATGTTGACTATCCCGAATCAGTCCTTGCCTTTCCAAATACAGCAAGAGGCCCAGCAATCACTTCTTGAGCTTCCCATAGAGTTCTCGGGTACACCTGATCAGGTCCTGGGGATTTATCCACTTTTAACTGTGTAAAGATATCCAGCACTTCCTCCTCTGTAATCTGGACATGTTGCAAGATGTCACCATCTATTTCACGACAGTCTATATCTTCCATATCCTTTTCTGGAATTGTTGACATTTTTACAGCAAAAGCTCAGCGAAAGCTTAGTCAGGTTGGTTGTGTGCAGTTTTGAAATATACCTTGAGGTGCAAAGTCTAGTACTTTAGCAGATTGGGAATTGCAAGGAAGATTTAAAGCCATTTTAAGGAGAATTTGGACCAGGTTAGTGAATAGGCAAGTTAGTGACAGATGGAATATAATGTAGAAAAATGTTAGGTTGTCCATTTTGGTACGGCAAACAGGTGAAAATAATGTTTATTTTAAATGGTAAGCAGTTGGAAAGTTTAGGTGTACAAAGAGATCTCATTGTTGTTGTCAATATGTTACTGAAGCCTAAAATGCAGGTTCATCAAGCTATGAGGAAGGTAAATGGAATATTAGCATTTTATTGCAAAAGGACTTGAGTACAGGAATAGTGAAGTTTTACTTCAGTTGTATAGAAGCTTAGCCACACTACACCTGGAGTACCATGCTGCTGTTTGGTCTCCCTATGGAAAGATATTGCCATAGAGGGAGTGCAACTAAGGTTCACCTGACTTGTTCCTAGGATGGTGGGAGTACCCAATGAAGAGACATTGGGCAAACTTGGCTGTATTCTCTTGAGTTTGAAACATTAAAAAGAGAGATTAGTAAATTAATAGGTGGATTCAGAGTAATGGAGAAAATAGTGAAGTCTAAAAATTGGGGATAGATTTCAGTGTATGTGAATGCATTGAGTATAGTTCATAAAACTGGGAGTTACAGACACATGTTTCTTTCTGAGATTAGAACGTCATTGTAGTAACAAAGACGTGACCTAACAGAGGGCAGATTAGAGATTTAAGTATTTCTACTCACAAGGTGTTCAGAAAAGGTATGAAAGGAAGAGAAACAGAAAGGGTGGCGATTGTGGCAAATGAATATTAGAGTACTAGGAAAGAGGATGTCTCAAAGGGTTCGAGGACAGAATTGATTTGATTAGAGCTAAGGAATAAAAAAAAGGTCTAATTATATTGCTCATTGTAATATATAGACCAATAGCTGGTGGGAAGGATAGAGAGAAAAAATGTACAAAGAAACTACAGTGATAATGAGGGCTTTAAATACTTGGATATCAACTCAACAGTGGTGGCTTAAAGAGAGAGTGAAGGATAAGCATTCCTTGGTTGTGTTCAGGATAGTTTCCTACAGGAATATTTATTCAGTCCAACAAAAGGGCACTGATGTCTTGGCAATTAGGTGGGGCAAATAGGTCAGATGACAACTGCAGAGTATTTAGGGACCAGTGATTGTTGCAGCATGAGGTTTAGGATGAAGGAAAAATTGTTTTGGTTAATGAAGAGTAGAGACATTGGGATGAGAATGGAGCTACTGTTTAATAGACTGAAACTAAGAGTTGGCAGGAAAATAGTGGTTCAACAATGGGTGACCTTCAAAGAGGAAATGGTTTGGACACAGTTAGGATACATAATCCAGTTCTCCCTCGATAGTGGGATAGAAATTCAGTCAAAGAAACAAAGTGCCTAATGGTAAGTGTCAGGTAGTAAATACAGTTGAGAACCAAGCTGAATATGGAAGGTGTACAAAGGAGGCAAGACAAAAAATGAGAAGCAAGGAGGGATTATGAAAAATGACTGGCAGTTAATATAAAGAGGAATCCCAATGTCTTTTATAAGCACATCTATTGTAAAAATAGGTGATTAAAAAAAGTAGAGCTAATTAGACACTAAGAGAGAAAATTTATACTTAGAGGCAGAAGGTATGGTTAAAGGTGTTGAAATTAATACTGTGCATCTGTCTTTATCTGTGAGGCTGATGTTTAACAGGCCTTAGTAACAGTGGAGGAAACTCAGTCACAAGCAAGTTAAAATTGATATTGAGGCAGTATTAGACAGGTTGTCTGTACGGAGGTTAATAAGACAAGGGGACCAGTTGAGATTCAAAGGATACTTAAGGAAGAGAGAGTGTGTGGAATTTACAGAGGCATTGGCAATTGTCTTTCAATCTTCTCTGGATTAGGACTTGGGGCTGGAGGACTGTAGAATTGCCACTATTGATCCCTTGTTCAAATAGGCTATAAAGATCAGCTCAGCAGTTAGAATTCCAAAAGTTAACAACCCTCTCAGTAAAAATAAAAATTCTCGTCTCAGTGGCATTCCCCTTAATTTTAAACTTGTGTCCTCCATTTTATTATTATTTTCTCCATTACTCTGACTCCACCTATTAATTTACTACTCTCCCTTTTTAATGTTATCTCCCTTTCTTATTATGTCATGCACCTTTTTAGTATTACTTTTTAATATTCTCTTCTGGTTCTTATGTGCCTGCTGAGCGGACATAAATCCTCCCAACAATACAAGCAAAATATTCTCTCTATCTCTCTCTCTCTCTCTCTCTTCCCCCACCCCAGTCTCTCTGTGTAAAGAACTCAGTCCTGGCTCTGTTCTACCTGTCCTGCTTCTACAGGTGCCATCTTCCCCAAAGCTACACCCTGTGTTCTAGGAATCTAAAACCCGCCATCTTGCACTACCTTTCAAGCCATACATTAACCTGCCTTATCTTCCTAGTTCTGAACTCACTTATAGGTGATACTGGGAGTAATCTGGAGAGTACTAATTCTCCAGGTCCTGCTTGCTGGTTTTCTAAATTCAATTGCAAGATCACCACACCCTTCCTACCTAGTCATTTAGTACCAATGTATGTTAATACAGTGACCCCTGGCTGTTCACCCTCCCTCAGAAGAATATCTTGCAGCTGTTCCATGACATCCCATGACATGATCAGGAAGGCATCAAACCATTCTGTATTCACACTGACAGCCACAGAAACACCTATCTATTTCGGGAACTAAAGAATCCTGGAATAATAGTACTGTTCTTCCTCCACTCCAGTACAGCTTAGCTTTTAGATGAGATTACATTCCATACAGTGTGGAAACAGGCTCTTCGGCCCAACAAGTCCACACCGACCCTCTGAAGAGTAACCCACCCAGACCCATTTCTGTCTGACTAATGCACCTAACACTATGGGCAATTTAGCATGGCCAATTCACCTGACCTGCACATCTTTGGACTGTGGGAGGAAACTGGAGCACCCAGAGGAAACCCACACAGACAGTTGCCCAAGGCTGGAATTGAACCCAGGACCCTGGCGCTGTTATGCTGCATTCCTCCAAGGATCCATTGCCCTCACCATGATCAAGAATGGAAAACCAATTGGTGAGCAGGATCTCTGGACACTTTCTTATGCTACCTGTCAGTTTCTCGTGAAGTTTTTGTGCTGTATAACACTATGACTCTACAATCAGTTAAAGGTTTATTTTTTATTTCAGAACTAATATTATCTGCTTGACAATGAATGCCCACACAAGCTTGAGGAAAAGCACCTCATCTTTCAGTTTGAGATTATAACCTCTTTATTTCCTGACAAACATAGAGGATGATGATTTATTCTCCTATTTACACCTCCTCCCGACCTTTTTCATATAATTTTCTTTTCCCATTGCTGCTTTTCTATTTGCTCCATAGTTTTCAGGAAAAATGAAATCAATCCTGCCTTTGACCTATCACAAGCCTCCCCAGTTGTTCCATCCTCTCCTCCCCCACTTTCTGCTTATGGCCTTTTCACGTCATTTCTGGTTTTACTGAGTGATTACTTATCCAAAACATGGTCTTTTCTCACTCTCGGGTGATCCTGGACACTTCCATTGTTTTCATTTTAGATTTAGGGCAGAGTCAGCACAGCTTCACTAAGTACAGGTCATACCTGACATATCTGTTAGAATTCTTTTGAGAAGGTAACAAGCAAGTTAGACATGGGAGGTCCAGTGGATGTGGTCTATTTGGTTTTCTGGAAGGCCTTTGCCAAAGTACCACATGAGAGACTGCTAAACAAGACACGAGTCCATGATGCTGCGGACAAGGTGCTGGCCTGCACAGAGGACTGGTCAACTGGCAGAAGGTGTAAAGTGGGGATAAAGGAATCTTTTTCAAGATGGCAGCTGGTGACTAGTTCCACAGGGGTCACTGTTGAGACCACAATTATTCACAATAACAATCTGGATGAAGGAACTGAGGGTATTGTTGATACGTTTGCAGATGATACAAAGATAGGTGAGAGGGACGGGTAGTGTTGAGGAAGCAGGGAAGCTGAAGAAGAACTTGGACTGACCAGGAGAGTGGGTAAAGAGGGGGACATGGAATATGTGTAAGAGTGAGATCATAGAGTTTAGCAGGAAGAACAGAGCAGCGACAATTTTCTCGATGGGAAAAGACTTTGGAAATCAGACGCACAAAGAGACTGGGGAGTCCAAGTACAAGATTCGCTTAAGGTGAACATGCAGGTTCCACTTGGTAGTTAGGAAGGCAAATGAAATGTTGGCATTCATTTAAAGAAGTCTAGAATACCAGAGCAGAAATGTAGTGCTGAAGCTTAGGCTGTGGGCAGACTGCATTTGGAATATCGTGTGAGCAGTTTTTTTAAAAGATTAGATTCCCTACAGTGTGGAAACAGGCCCTTCAGCCCAACCAGTCCACACCAACCCTCTGAAGAGTCACCCACCCAGACCCATTTCCCTCTGACTAATGCACCTAACACTATGGCCAATTCAGCTGACCTGCACATCTTTGGATTGTGAGAGAAACCCCACGAGAGACGTGGAAAATGTACAAATTCCACACAGACAGTCACCCGAGGCTGGCATCGAACCTGGGACCGTGAGGCAGCAGTGCTAACCACTGTGCCGCCAATCCCATTTAAGCTGCACATCTTCGGGCATCATTTAAAGATGAGATAAATAGACTTCTCTGTTCTTTCTCTCTTTGCTGTTCTCAAGCTCGACAAAAGGGTCTCCCGAATAAAAATGAAACAACTGTAAATCAGAAACAGAAACAATTTGCTGGAAAAGCTCAGCAATTCTGGCAGCAGCAGGTCTGAGGAAGGGTTCCTGGACCGAAAAGTTAACTTTGATTTCTCTGCACAGATGCCGCAAGACCTTCTGAGCTTTGCCAGCAACTTATGGTTTTGAAAAGGTTACCCCTGCTCTTTTTGTGTGCGCAGCAACAGTTATTTATGTCAGCTTAACTTTTTCTGTTGACCGCTGGTATACGCAACTTGGAATTCGCCCTCAAGGGCCCCCTCACCTGAACTAAACTATAATCGCCAAACAAAGGCTAAAGGCGCGGTTTCAAAGGTATTGCTAGAATTCTGCTCTTCAATCCTCGAGTTTGAAGATGAACCTTTCACTTTTTCTCCTGCTTTAGGCGGGAGCTTCAATTGTGTAAATATTTCAACTGTAATCTAACTTTCAAACATCGTTGTTCATGATCGCGGACCAATCTGTCTCAAAACCTGCATATTCACATTGTCCCTCCGGCTCGCACTGGCGCTTCTCCCTCCTTTTTCACGGAGCCAGGACATCACTGTCCCTTGGGAGGGATTTTTGGATTTGTTGAGTAATTAAGGGCAGAATTGTACCGTTTTGCAGATATCTACATTTGGATGTACAGCGGGAATCGAGCTGTTTTTCTCTCAGTCCAATCCAGCTCAGCCCAGAAACCCTGCGGTAGTTACACACAGACACCACACTCTCACTCTGAGTGCTGGGCTGTCCTGCCTGCGGGAACTGCTCGCTTCAGCGGGAACAGTGCTCCGGCCTGAAGACATCAGCCACACAGACACGGTGTGAGTATTAACACCGCTCTTGGATTGCATTGGGTGAGGGTATCGCCCCATTGGGAGAGTGCAGTGACCGCGCTAAGTTCCAGCCTGCATCGTCTGAACTCGCCGTGTCCGGGATCCAGCGGGAAACCTAGTGCTTCAGTCGATGGGAGGACTTCGGCAAACAGCCTGCACGTTGGTGGAATATGAAGATATGATTTATTTCATTCCAAGTACAAAGTCAAGCCTTGTTTTGCGTGCAGTACAAGCAGAGTATACCATACAAAGTGCACAAGGATAACAGAACAGAGCGAAAAATACAATGTTAAAGCTGTGGAGAAGGTGCACAGAGAGTGAGATCAAGATTAGATTTAAAATTTGAGAGTCCTTTCAGATCCTGTGCTGAATTTTTTAGAAACCATAATAGTCTACCCTGTGAAGTAGGCTCTATAAGGACCTATTTAGAGGTAGCTTCACACTGCAGTCGGCATTCATCTCGCTGGCTCCTGTTGCAGCTCTTTCTGCTAAACATCCCACACCTCCACCACCACTGGAATATTTAACTTCTTTCAGTTCAATCAAGCCATCAAATTATTAAAACATCTTACCCAAGGTTTGATTCTCATTCAGTTTTCAAATGCTGTTTTCCACGGTCCAGTAACTCACTTCCTGAGTTTCCTAAAACTGGTGTCGAAATTACAATGTTGCATCATTTGACAACGCATACTGCCAGGGCTCCTTCAGCATTTGCCAATTTTGCAATCATTTGGCATTTGGGAAAAAAAAAGTAGTTTTTTGGGAAAGAAAACTGCCACGTGGAATATCCTAGATGTGGCATCAGCCCCCATAGTAATAGCATTGGTTCTGAATTGTCTTAGCAAACTCGATAATTCTGTGTATCAAACCATTAAACAGCCTAAAAAAAAGTGGTGAATTACCTAATGTTTATCTAGTCACTGGAAACAGCAAACTTAACTGTCAATCCTTCAGAGTCATCCTTACCAAAATCGGTTTACTCATTGTTAAAGTACAGATTTGAGACAGCCCAGGGAATCCCTTGTGGACTCAGACCTGTAAAGACTCTCTCTTGGTTCGTTCCAGAGATCGCACTCTTCGGAAGTCTAGAATAAAAATCTCCATTATTTTACCAATAGCATCACTGTTACAATATAACACTAAATCTTATAAACTAAACTAACCAGGTTCTAATAACTCAGGAGAGTAGGGTACCAGCTCTTCAAGTGCCCCAGCACGCTACTCTGATGTACTGATACAAAATAGCTTGCTTCATACAAAAGTTTACAAAAACATTGCATGTTCTTAATTAGACAGATTACAGTGAAAGACAATAATTCGTAAGGAAGAAAAGTTAATTGACAGTTCTGTGTGCGTTTGACTGATCACTCCTACAGGCCTTGAGCTATCCATCAGGTAAGAAAAACAAATCCAGCTGAGTTAGGCATCTGCTGGCAAGATACGTTCCTATAAGGAAGTACCAGTCTAAATTAAGTGGGAGATGACATAAGGCAACCTTGGGCAGCTCGCATGTCTGATATTATTGTTTTACAAAATGGCTTCTTAGCAAGGAGCTGAAAATGTGTTGCTGGAAAAGCGCAACAGGTCAGGCAGCATCTAAGAAGCAGGAGAATCAACGTTTTGGGCATGAGCCCTTCTTCAGGAATGAGGAAAGTGTGCCAAGCAGGCTAAGATAAAAGGTAGGGAGGAGGGACTTGGGGGAAGGGCGTTGGAAATGCGATAGGTGGAAGAAGGTTAAGGTGAGGGTGATAAGATGAGGGTGATAGGCCGGAGTGGGGGTGGGGGCGGAGAGGTCAGGAAGATGATTGAAGGTTAGGAAGGTGGTGCTGAGTTCGAGTGTTTGGACTGAGACAAGGTGGGGGGAGGGGAAATGAGGAAACTGGAGAAATCTGAGTTCATCCCTTTTGGTTGGAGGGTTCCTAGGCGAAGATGAAGCGCTCTTCCTCCAGCCGTCGTGTTGCCATGGTCTGGCAATGGAGGAATCCAAGAACCTGCATGTCCTTGGTTGAGTGGGAGAGGGAGTTGAAGTGTAGAGCCACGGGGTGGTTGGGTTGGTTGGTCCGGGTGTCCCAGAGGTGTTCTCTGAAATGCTCCGCAAGTAGGCAGCCTGTCTCCCCAATATAGAGGAGGCCAGATCGGGTGCAGCGGATGCAGTAAAAGATGTGTGTGGAGGTGCAGGTGAATTTGTGGTGGATATGGAAGGATCCCATGGGGCCTTGGAGGGAGGTAAGGGGGGAGGTGTGGGCGTAAGTTTTGCATTTCTTGCGGTTGCAGGGGAAGGTGCCGGGAGTGAAGGTTGGGTGGGTGGGGGGTGTGGACCTGACGAGGGAGTCACAGAGGGAGTGGTCTTTTCGGAACGCTGACAGGGGAGGGGAGGTAAATATATCCCTGGTGGTGGGGTCCGTTTGGAGGTGGCGGAAATGACAACGGATGACACGATGTATATGGAGGTTGGTGGAGTAGTAGGTGAGGACCAGTGGGGTTCTGTCCTGGTGGCAATTGGAGGGGCGGAGGAGCGGGAAGTGGAGGAGATGCGGTGGAGAGCATTGTCGACCCCGTCTGGGGGGAAATTGCGGTCTTTGAAGAAGGAGGCCATCTGGGTTGTTCGGTTTTGGAACTGGTCCTCCTGGGAGCAGATGCGGAGGAGACGAAGGAATTGGGAATATGGGATGATGTTTTTACAGGGGGCAGGGTGGGAGGAGGTGTAGTCTAGGTAGCTGTGGGAGTCGGTCGGTTTATAGTAAATGTCCGTGTTGATTCGGTCGCCCGCGATAGAAATGGAGAGGTCTAGGAAGGGGAGGGAGGAGTCTGAGACGGTCCAGGTAAATTTGGGGTCGGGGTGGAAGGTGTTAGTAAAGTGGCTGAACTGTTCAACCTCCTTGTGGGAGCACGAGGTGGCGCCGATACAGTCATTGATGTAGCGGAGGAAAAGGTGTGGGGTGGTGCCAGTATAGCTGCGGAAGATGGACTGTTCCACATATCCTACGAAGAGGCAGGCATAGCTGGGGCCCATGAGGGTGCCCATGGCTACTCCTTTGGTTTGGAGGAAGTGGGAGGATTGGAAAGAGAAGTTGTTCAGGGTGAGGACTAGTTCAGTCAGTCGAATGAGGGTGTCAGTGGAAGGGTACTGGTTGATACAGTGGGAAAGGAAGAAGCGGAGGGCTTTGAGTCCTTCGTGATTGGGGGATGGAGGTGTACAGGGACTTGATGTGCATGGTGAAGATAAGGCATTGGGGACCAGGGAAGCGAAAATCGTGGAGGAGGTGGAGGGCGTGGGTGGTGTCCCGAACGCAGGTGGGGAGTCCTTGGACTAAGGGGGACAGGACCGTGTCGAGGTATGCAGAAATGAGTTCAGTGGGGCAGGAGCAGGCTGAGACAATGGGTCGGCCGGGGCAGTCAGGTTTGTGGATTTTATGCAGGAGGTAGAAACGGGCGGTGCGGGGTTGTGGGACTATGAGGTTGGAGGCGGTAGATGGGAGATTCCCTGAGGAGATGAGGATATAGATGGTCTGGGAGATGATGGTTTGGTGGTGGGAGGTGGGGTCATGGTCAAGGGGGCAGTAGGAGGAGGTGTCTGCAAGCTGGCATTTAGCCTCAGCGGTGTAAAGATCGGTGCGCCAAACTACCACCGTGCCTCTCTTGTCTGCCGGTTTGATAGTGAGGTTGGGGTTGGGATGGAGGGAGTGGAGGGCTGTACGTTCCAAGGGTGAGAGGTTGGAGTGGGTAAGAGGGGTCGAGAGGTTGATGCGGTTAATGTCGCGGTGGCAGTTGGCTATGAAGAGATCGAGGGCAGGTAAGAGGCCAGTATGGGGTGTCCAGGTGGATGGGGTGTATTGGAGGTGGGAGAAGGGGTCGTCAGAGGGTGGCCGAGAATCCTGGTTGAAGAAGTAGGCGCGGAGGCAAAGGCGGCGGAAGAATTGTTCGATGTCTAGCCATGTGTCGAACTCATTAATCCGAGAGCGTAGGGGAATAAAGGTGAGGCCTCTGCCGAGGACTGATCTTTCATCCTCAGAGAGGGATAGTTCTGGAGGGATGGTGAAATTATGGCAGGGCTGGAAGCTAGGGCCTGGGACCTGGTGTGGGGCTGGAGCTGGGAGTGGGGGCGGAGTTAGGCATGCCGATGGAGATCGGTGTGGGGGCGGGGTTAGGCGTACGGAAGGAGATCGGCGTGGGGGTGGAGACGCATGCGACGTGGTCGTTATGCAGGTGAGTGATGTCACTGGGGGCGGAGGTGGTTGCAGCGACAGCAATCCCGGAGGCGGAAGTGTCTGTGGCGACGGCAGGAACGGTGTTGTTCCCAATCGCCATTGAGGCCGCGAATCTGTCGGCGATGGTCTTCCTGGCGATCGTGGAGGCGGTTGTCTGGACGGCGATCGCAGAGGCTGCATGGTCGGTGGGGACGGAAGTGACATCATGGTTTGCGGCGGCGGTTGCTGCCACGGGCGCTGCAGCAGCCGCGTGGTTAATGGTGCCCGAGTGATTCCAGAGGCCGATGGAAGATTCTGGAACAGTTGAGGAACCCAGACTGTGGGGGTAAGTACATGAAAGTTTTTGGTACTTACTGTCTTTAATTTCCAATATGGCTAGGAAGAACTGTTTGTTTAGTGTATGGATTCTTCTGTGGATGCAAGTCTGTGAGAGAGTGTTGTCCTGAGCTGCGGTAGGGCTGATTGCAGGGAAAGTAGGTAGCGGCGCATGGCTGCAAGCGTGGAGCGGAGGATCCAGAGGGAGGTCTGTTACTGGAGGCTTTGGATTTGTTGTAGGTACTGGTTGTCCTGGTTGGGTTCAAATTTTGTTGACCATAAAATGGCTTTCCAACAGATTGTGTCAGAATCTCTTCAATGTTAGGTTTAGAATAATTTTAAGCTGGGAGCAGATTCCTGCCTTTTATCTTAAGCACAGAATCATTCTGAAAATGAGGGTTAAATGTTACTGCAAAGTTGTATTTAAAACTATTAATTAGTCTCGAATTAAACATGCCTTCTTTTCAAGTTTGTGATTCAAATTCAAATAAGACATAAGGTCTGATTAGTTGGAATTGACAGTGGGGCAGTCTGTATGGTCTTAGAGTGGTCTGCAAGAACAGCAAGTAAGTTAAGGCTTCATCAATATTACCTTTTATAGAGTTTGTATTTGATAACTGGTAATGGCTACTCAATATCAAAGTCCCAAAATGCAATAAATTTCAATCCATAGCAGATAAGCACCAAGAGGTAACTTTCTACTGGCTTTAACAGCCTCAGCACTAAAATGGTCTCTCTCTCCAGTGTCCTTTTGAATTCTCGTCAGGGTTTTGTAACAGCAAAGATTTTTTTTCTCTCTGTGTCTGCCCCTCTTGCAAGGGGTAATAAGAATCCACTATAATTAACAGCATCTGACTGTTAATTACAAAGTTTTTGATTGTACCAAGTTTCATTTTAGGGTCAGAATCAAACACTGTCATTAATTTCACAAGGAACGGCTGTGAATATTATCACTTGGAGTCCTGTTCACACAGATTCACTGATGCCAAGGCAAATGTTCTTCATTGTCTTACAGCATCCTGTTATCACATGGTGAGCACAGGTGTCTCTATCTTTTGCATTTCTTAAGTTCTCCCTTTTTTTGAGCCTTCCTGCCTGTCTATTTTCTAGTGCAGTAAATGTGTTCTATAATTCAGCATTACATTTTAGTCTAAATGTTTAAAGACAAGTTTTAAGGCTATAGACTTCCTCATCATGACAAAATTGGGAGAGTTGTCTCACAGACTAGTTAAGCAACAGCTTAACATAGCTGTATTAATAAACTCTTACCCTTATGCACAATGGCCATCACCATCCATGGATTTGTCCTGTGGCACCACCAGAATGGATCTGACAGAGATGGCAAGACAGTGATTTACAGTCAGAATGAGATGTTGTGGCAGTCCTTTCCATTGACTGTGACCCCATGAAGCCTCAAAGGCATCAGGTCAAACATGGGTAATGAAAGCACCTGCAGATTGCCACATATTGCAACCAGATTCCTGCACCCCTATCCTTCCAATTGAGGCAAAGTCACGACAAGTATAACTAAACTCAATTTTGAGATACACCAACATAAATAGTGCAAAAAATAAGGCTGAAGCATTTTCATCAACCATCAGTCAGAGGTGTCGCGTAGATGATCCATCTCAGCAACCTCTGGAGGTCTTTAGCTTCATAAATGCCAATTTCATTCACTCCTCATCATATCAAGAAATGATTGGAGATCTTGATGCTTCAAAGGCAGGGGTGAAGAATTGTGCTCCAGAACTTGCTATGCCCTCTAGCCAAGCTCTTCCAGAACAGCTATAACATTGATATCAATGCAACAGTGTGGGAAATTTTGCAGGTATGTCCTGTTCACAAAGCAGGATAAGTCCAACCTATCCAGTCATTGCCCTATCATCTGTTCTCGGTCATCAGTCAAGTGATGGAAGAGGTCATCAATAATAGTGCCATCAAGCAGCACCTGTGCAACGATAAGCCATTCACTGACACCCAGATTGGTTGCTGCAAGAGCCACTCAGCTCCTGACCTCTTTATAACCTTGGTTTAAGTATGAACAAAACAGCAGAATTCCAGAGGTGAAAACAAACAAATGACTAACCAACTGAAACAATGTTGGCAACAATGAACCACAGCAAAACTAGAGTGAATGGGAATCAGAGGGAAAACTCTTCACTGGTTGGAGTCAATTCCTGGCTAAAGGGAAGATGGTTATGATTGTTGGAGGTTAAACATCTCAGCTCTAAGACATTTCTGCAAGAGTTCCTTAGGATAATGTCCCAATCATTTTCAGTTGCCTCATCAATGACTTTCACTCCATCATAAAGTTCAGCAAATGTTCAGCCCCATTCGCAACTCCTCAGATAGTGAATCAGTCCTACCCAAATGCGTCAAGGTCTGGATTATATCCAGGTTTGTGCTGATTGCAAGCACAATGGCCAAGTGCAAGCATATTGGTACCAATGACCTCCATCTGTGCTGTAATATATCTGTGATTCTGTCCACCGTGTACAAGGCACAAGTAAGGACTGAGATGGAATACTTGCCTGGATGAGTGAAACTTCAGCAATTCTCAGGAAGCTTGACACCATCCAGGACAAAGCAGCCCCCTTGATTGGCACAACATCCAGAACTGTTCATTCTCTCAACCACTGATGCTTCGTAGCAGTAATGTGGACTGTCTGTAGATGCACTGCTGAAATTCATCAAGGCTCCATGGACAGCACCTTCCAAACTCTCAACCATCCAGAAGGACAAGAGCAGCAGATACATGGGGAGCTGTCACCTGTAAATTCTGCTCCAAGTCCATCATTATCATATCTTGAAAATATGTCAACTGTTCCTAAAATGCCACAAATGCTGAAACTCCTTCCCTCATGGCATTTTGGATCTGCCTATGCCAAAAGATGTATTTAAAGAAGACAGCTGACCACCTCCAGAGCAACTTTCAGTGTGAGATTTGCTGAACTAGTTTAGTGTTGCACGATCTGCAGTTACATAACACTAGTTATTCACACATTTTAAGTATACTGATCTCTTTGCACAATTAATGCAAAGTGTAATGATTAGGTTGGTCAGAGTCTCAGACGAGAAATACATGAATTTATTAAATGGCCCTAGTGTTTTTAGTTGATGTCCTTTTTGTAAATACATTTAGTCATAGAGTATTTAGAGCATGGAAACAAGATCGTTGGTCCATTTGTGTCCATACAGGTCATCAAGCATCTCACTACTTCAAGGTAAAAACAATGACTGCTGATGCTGGAAACCAGATTCTGGATTAGTGGTGCTGGAAGAGCACAGCAGTTCATATAGCATCCAAGTAGCTTCGAAATCGACGTTTCGGGCAAAAGCCCTTCATCAGGAATAAAGGCAGTGAGCCTGAAGCGTGCAGAGATAAGCTAGAGGAGGGTGGGGAGAAAGTAGCATAGAGTACAATGGGTGAGTGGGGGAGGAGATGAAGGTGATAGGTCAAGGAGGAGAGGGTGGAGTGGATAGGTGGAAAAGAAGATAGGCAGGTAGGACAAGTCCAGACAAGTCATGGAGACAGTTACTGAGCTGGAAGTTTAGAAGTAGGGTGAAGTGGGGGAAGGGGAAATGAGGAAACTGTTGAAATCCACATTGATGCCTTGGGGTTGAAGTGTTCCGAGGCGGAAGATGAGGCATTCTTCCTCCAGGCGTCTGGTGGTGAGGGAGCGGCAGTGAAGGAGGCCCAGGACCTCCATGTCCTCGGCAGAGTGGGAGGGGGAGTTGAAATGTTGCACCACGGGGCGGTGTGGTTGATTGGTGCGTGTGTCCCGGAGATGTTCCCTAAAGTGCTCTGCTAGGAGGCGCCCAGTCTCCCCAATGTAGCGGAGACCGCATCGGGAGCAACGGATACAATAAATGATATTAGTGGATGTGCAAGTAAAACTTTGATGGATGTGGAAGGTTCCTTTGGGCCTTGGATAGATGTGAGGGAGGAGGTGTGGGTGCAGGTTTTACAGTTCCTGTGGTGGCAGGGGAAAGTGCCAGGATTGGAGGGTGGGTTGTTTGGGGACGTGGACCTGACCAGGTAGTCGCGGAGGGTACAGTCTTTGCGGAAGGCAGAAAGGGGTGGGGAGGGAAATATATCCCTGGTAGTGGGGTCTGTTTGGAGGTGGCGGAAATGTCGGCGGATGATTTGGTTTATGCGAAGGTTGGTAGGGTGGAAGGTGAGTACCAGGGGCGTTCTGTCCTTGTTATGGTTGGAGGGGTGGGGTCTGAGGGCGGAGGTGCGGGATGTAGATGAGATGCGTTGGAGGGCATCTTTATCCACGTGGGAAGGGAAATTGCGGTCTCTAAAGAAGGAGGCCATCTGGTGTGTTCTGTGGTGGAACTGGTCCTCCTGGGAGCAGATCCGGCGGAGGCGGAGGAATTGGGAATATGGGATGGCATTTTTGCAAGAGGTAGGGTGGGAAGTGGCAAAGGACTCACCTTCATCCCCCTCAGCCCACGCATCAATGAATTTAATACACGCCATGATGTCGAACAATTCTTCCGTCGCCTCCGCCTCCGAGCTTACTTTCACAATCAGGACTCCCGCCCACCTTCCGAGGACCCCTTCGCCCACCTCCAACATCCACCTGGACACCCCGCAATGGCCTATTACCTGCCCTCGACCTCTTCATTTCCAACCGCCGCCGGGACATGAACCACCTCAACCTGTCTACCTCCCTCCCCCACTCCAACCTCTCACCCTCACAACCGCAACCCTCCAATCCCTCTGCTCCAATCCCAACCTCACCATCAAGCCAGCGGATAAAGGGGGCGCAGTGGTAGTCTGGCGCACTGACCTCTACACCGCTGAAGCCAAACGTCAACTTGAGGACACCTCTTCCTACTGCCCCCTCGACCATGACCCCACCCCCCATCACCAAACCATCATCTCCCAGACCATACAGAACCTCATCACCTCAGGAGATCTCCCACCCACAGCTTCCAACCTCATAGTCCGGGAACCCCGCACTGCCCGGTTCTACCTCCTTCCCAAGATCCACAAGCCTGACTACCCTGGCCGACCCATTGTCTCAGCATGCTCCTGCCCCACTGAACTCATCTCTACCTACCTCGACACGGTCCTAATCCCCCCTAGTCCAGGAACTCCCCACATACGTTCGAGACACCACCCACACCCTCCACCTCCTCCAAGACTTCCGTTTCCCTGGCCCCCAACGCCTCATCTTCACCATGGATATCCAATCCCTCTACACCTCCATCTGCCATGACCAGGGCCTCCAAGCCCTCCGTTTTTTCATCTCCAGACGTCCCCAACAGTACCCTTCCACCAACACTCTCATTCGTTTGGCCGAACTGGTCCTCACCTTTAACAATTTCTCTTTTGAATCCTCCCACTTCCTCCAGACCAAAGGGGTAGCCATGGGCACACGTATGGGCCCCAGCTATGCCTGTCTCTTTTTTGGCTACGTAGAGCAGTTGATCTTCCGTAATTACACCAGCACCACTCCCCACCTCTTCCTCTGCTACATTGATGACTGCATTGGTGCCACCTCGTGCTCCCGCGAGGAGGTTGAGCAATTCATCAACTTCACCAACACATTCCACCCTGACCTTAAATTTACCTGGACCATCTCTGACACCTCCCTCCCCTTCCTAGACCTCTCCATCTCCATTAATGACGACCGACTTGACACTGACTCCCACAGCTACCTGAATCTCACTACTTCAATCCCACTTCCCAGCACTTGGCCCTCAGCTTTGAATGCGGTGATGTTTTAAGTATTCATCTAAACACTTGTTAAATGCTGTGATGGTTTCTGTGTCTGCCACCTTTTTAGGCAGCGAGTACCAGAAACCCATTACCCTCTGGTTGATACTTTTTTTCTTTAATCTCCTCTTACTCTCCTGCCAGTTAAAGCCGTGCCCTTAGTGAATGACCCCTCCACTAATGAGAAATGTTTCTTCCTATCTATCATGTTTGTTGCCCCTCATGATTTTGTAGACATAAATTAATCTCTTCTTGAGCCTCTCTGCTCCAAAGAAATTAATTCCATCCTGTCCAGTGTCTCTTGACAAAGCCACATTGACTGTTATTTATTAATTCTTGTCCTCCAATGGGAGGTTATTTCTGTCCCTCAGGCCAACCAATGGTAGTGATCGTGTGGGGCATGGTAATAATCAGTTGAATGAAGCATATAGCATGGGCAGCACAGTTATCATATATGACTTCAACCTGCATATAGACTGGGTACAAATGCATAGTGCAGTCATTGTTTTTACCACAAATGCATAGTGCGCATTCAAAGCCTCACATGCATCTTTGGGCTCTGTGCATAAATAGTGACTCTAGTTTTTGCCTGCTCTGCTCTTTTTCTTTCCTTTCTCCTCTTGCTCTAATTAAACTTACAAAATGTCTTTGGATTTTGCTTTATTTTAGCTACTTTTTCTCCACGCCTCCTCTTCATAATTTCTTTATATGTAATACCCTGCACTTTCTATCCTCCTCTTAGATCCTGCTGTTTCAGCTCTCAACACCTACCATCAGCTCCCCTTTTTGCCCCTTAACCAATCCTATACATTTCTTGACATTTCTGGTTCCCTGGACCCATTTCCCTGCCCCTCTCCATTTATGGGAATGCGTTAACCCTGCACTCTCACTACTGTCTTTTTAAATGACTCCCACTGCTCTGTGGATTTTACTACAAATAGCTGCTTCCAGTCCACTCCCCACTCTCATCAGAAACTGCCTTGCCATTTTAAAATCAGACTTTTCCCCATTTCAGCACCTTTTTAATTCCTTGTCAAACTTTGTACTTTTCTGTAACAATGTTTTAAAATAAAAGAATTATGGTCGTGATCACCTAAATGCTTCTCCACTGATACTGCTTGAATTTGTTCCCTAAAATAAGGTTGATATTTTTATTGAAAATGTAACATATTTAAACAGTGATATACAATTAAATCTTCAATAAATAATAATCAAAATTTTATCAAACAAACAAAAAGGACCGAGAAAAAAAACTCAACTAACTACTTATCTAACCTACAACTAACCAGAGTGTATAATTAAGTCTTTTACATTATTCAAAGAAGAGAAAAAAAACCTGATAGATAACACAGAAATTGGGTAGTGAGATATATGCTTGGAATGTATTAACATCAAATCGTAACAAAACCCCTATTCGTGCGGGATTCCTCTCCCAAGGGGCCCCGGACCAGCCAGGTTCGCCATCTCAATTAAATAAAAGCCCTTGTTAGGATGGCCGAAATATCTGTATTTATGTAATTCAAGAAGGGCTGTCACATTTTATGGAATAATGCGGTCTTTTGGTGCACCATATTTGTAAGGAAGTCAACGGGATTACATTCCATGATTAATCTGTGCCAATTCAAAAGTCCAGGGGGGCCCTCAGCCACCCAGTTTACCAAAATATTTTTCCTTGCACAGAAAGAGAGAATAGAAAATAATCTCTTCCTGTGCATATCCAGGGAGGGTATGTTCGAAAAGCCCAAAAGGAGAAATACAGGGTCCACTCTAATTTCCGTTCCTAAGATTTCTGTCAGAGCACCTGCTACTTTAGTCCAATATCTACGGATCTTATGGTAGGTCCATAAGCAATGTACAAGAGTGCTCATCTCTATTTTACATTTGGGACACATTGGCAAAATTTAAGGCAGGAGCATATCCAATGTGTTCGGTGCTGTGAAGTATCTTCAGCTGAATGGCCTGAGTACTGTTGCAAATGGTGATTCTTCTGGCATTTTCCCAAATGTCATTCCATGTTTCTATAGAGATTTCCAGTCCCAAATCCTGATCCCATGTTTTAAGCAGATTGTCCATATCTCCCGATACTTCATCATGTAATAAATGATAAATAGTGCTGACGGAAGATATCCCCATTGGCCATAGCACTCTACGTTCTCTATCTGATTTATAAAGACTATCTAATAACGTAGTCTTCTTCTGTATGTAATCTCGAATTTGGAAGTATCGAAAGAGGTCTCCATTAGGTAATCCAAATTTCTGATGCAGCTGTTCAAAAGACATCAGAACCCCCTCCTCAAACAGATTCCCTAAACAGGAGATACCCCTGGATCTCCAGAGTTTGAATGTGGCATCTGTAAGCCCCGGTTGAAATCTCCATGCTCCCACTATCGGAGCATAGGGGGATGTATTATGTGAGTTGCCCTCATTTTGCCGCATTATATTCAAAGCTTTAATTGTGTTTAGTATTATAGGACTTTTACAGTGATCCGTGATGATTTTCCTCTTGTCTGAAAATAAGAGGTTAATAAGTGGGCATTTTACTTGAGAAGCCTCGATGTCCAGCCAGATTGATTGCGGGTCAGACAAGACCCAATCAGCTATGTAACTAAATAGGGAACTTAACTGATATTTCCTAAAATCTGGGAAATCCAATCCTCCCCTTGCCTGTGGCAGCTGTAGTTTCTTCAGCTTAATGAGGGGCCGTCTATGATTCCAGATAAAGGAACCCAGCCAGCCATACAATTTACGTAGTGCCAGCCTCGGCAGCATCACCGGAAGCATTCTCATAGGGTACAGGAGACGGGGCAGGACAATCATTTTAATTAGTGCTATTCTACCTAGCCAGGAAATTGGAAGGTCTCCCCATCGCTGGAGGTCCTGCGTTATCCTTTCCAGTAAATGCACAAAATTAACCTTGTATAACTGACCAAATACTGGGGTAATAAAAATGCCTAAATATAAGAAACCTTCCAGGGGCCACCGAAAGGGAAAGTGGGATCCGTCCAATAAGTGGGATATACTAGCAAGGCCACCCATTGGCATACCTCCGATTTTGAGAAATTGATCTTTTTGCCTGAAAATACACTAAATGTATTAATAACTTGGATCAAGCGAGGCACGGACATCAGAGGATTACTGAGAAATAGAAGAACATCATCTGCATAAAGGGTAATTTTATGTTTAATTGTACCAATCCTCAGGGCCGTTATATTAGGGTCAGCCCTTATAGTTTCTGCTAGTGGCTCAATTATTAGCGTAAATAACAATGGCGAAAGAGGACATCCCTGACAGCAGCCCCTATCCACACTGAAGCTATCCGAGCCTAATCCACTGGTAATCACAACTACGTTGGGATCACTATACAACGCCAAACCTTTCCAATGTGTAAAACAAATAGGACCATTCAACCCTGTCGAATGCCTTTTCCGTGACTAATGAGACTACTACTCCTGGTATCTTTCACTGATGGCAGGCTTGAATCACATTCAAAACCCTTCTAACATTATTGGATGATCTACAGCCCTTAATAAACCCTGTCTGATCCTCCTTTATGATGTGTGGCAATACCCTTTCGAGCCTCAATGCCAATGTTTTAGAGAGGATTTTAAAATCTACATTTAGCAAGGATCTTCTGGGTCCTTTCCTTTTTTGAGGATGAGAGAGATATTCGCCTCTTTCAGTGAAGGCGGGAGACAGTCCTGACTGCATGTCCATAAGTGGACCAGCCAATATTCCTGTAAATTCTTTATAGAATTCAGCTCGAAAGCCATCAGGGCCAGGCGCCTTACCGCTCTGAAGTTGTCTGATTGCGTCAAGTATTTCTTGGCTTGTTAAGGGAACATTCAAGACCAATACCTGTTCCGGAGTTAGGTCCGGAAAGGTCAGGTTTTTAAAAAAATGACTGTATCCTCCTAGCTCTGCCTTCGCAATCCTGCAATTTACATAAATCAGAATAAAATTTTCTAAAGTATGTGTTAATCCTTTTATGATCATGAGTCAGAATACCCGTACTTTCCTTGATCGATGTGATAGTTTGAGGGGCCTTCTTTTTCTTTGCGAGAAATGCTAAGTATCTACCAGGTTTATCGCCAAATTCATATAACCTTTGTTTTGCAAATAATATTTCCCTCTTAGCCGTTTGGGTAAGCGTGGTGTTTAGAGCTGTCCTAAGGGCCGTAATCCTTTGTAATTTGATAATAGAAGGTCTGTCAGCCTATGCTGTTTCAGCCGCTTTTAAGCGAGCTTCGAGCAGACGCTGTTGCTCTCCCTTTAATTTTTTCTGGGTCGCTGAGTAGGAGATGATCAAATCTCGCGCGTAAGCTTTGATGGTCTCCCACATCATTGATGGGTTGCTAGCCGTACCTGAATTAATTTTAAAGAAGTTTTAAATTATTGAGAGAAGTACTCTACAAATTTACTATCTTTCATCAGGAAGGGGTCCATACACCAATGCCGAGGGGGATGTCTCATTGTTCCTCACCTTGATTTCCATATATATAGCAACGTGATCGGAAATTGCTATACTGCCTATTTTACAGGATGATATGGAATTTTAAAAACTCGAGGGGGCAAAAATCATATCAATTCTGATATGACATTTATGTGGATTGGAGTAAAAAAGAAAAATCTCTGCCCTGTGGGTGAAGGCATCTCCATACGTCTACTAGTCCTAATTCTTTGTTCAAATCCACCAATTGTCTAGATCTGGGAGATACTCCTGCAGTTCTCTTGGGAATCCTATCTATTTCCGGATCCGTATTAGAATTGAAATCTCCCCCTATAATTGTATGACGAGCACCGAGAGCCATCAAGTTTGAGAAGGCTTCCGTTATAAATTTAAAAGGATGTGCCGGGGAGCAATACAAATTTAAGATCTCACATTCCTCTCCATTTATAAGGGCTTTAATCAGAATATATCGTCCAGATTCATCTTTTATCTGATTTAGGATTTTGAAAGGGAAACTCCCCCTGCTTTTTGAGCTGAAAGAAGAAAAAAAGGCCTGATCAAATCCATCCTGTCGTAATTTCAAGTGTTCTTTATCCAATAAGTGTGTCTCCTGTAGGAGAGCTATATCAACCCTTTCTTTCTTGAGGTTTTACAATATTTTCTTCCTTTTGACTGGTAAATTATTCCCCTTGACATTCCAGGTGCACCATTTAACCGACTAATCAACCATAATCGTCCGGGCAAGTCCGAGACCCCTCGGGAGGGGAAACCCTATCCAGAACATCCCAAGCATAGAGCATATAAAATTCACAAATTTAAAGGCTCTTTAATACACTCACATCAATATAATAAAAATCTATTTCTAAATTTAAAAAAATAAAACGTATTTAAATGGAGATTTTCCTCCTTGTTCCCAGGGGGTATCACTTCCTTTCCAAAAGTCCATCATATCCTCTCCCAACAAGTGCCCCACCCTTGACCCAGGCGCCCCTCGATAGGATGAAGAAAATTCAAATAACTACAGAGCTAGAGTTAACAGTGAGCACCCTACCCACCTCCCCGCCCCCCCCCCCCACACCCCCGCCCCCCCCCCCCACCTCCCCCCCCCACACCCCCCCCACCTCCCACACCCCACCCACACCAACACCTGGATGTATTTGGTAATGTTAATACCATGTATAAAGATGTATAACTATAAAATTACAACCTCAACAAGTAATAATTAAATATAATAATACAAAATAACAGGGGAAAACAACTCCGCTCCTAAAGACAGAAATAAAATAGGATAAGGTAATCACCTCCCCCCACCAACATTAACTAGACCCCCCCCGGCCTATATAAATATATAAAAGGGGGAGAAAATCGCTAAGTAGAGAACAAATAAATAATTCCCTCTCCCGCCCCCCGAAGATAATATTAAAGAGTAAGGTAAAAAAAGGGATTAATATAAAGAAAAAGGGGGTGGATATAAACCGGAGTGGGGGGAAGAGCAAAACATCATCAGTTTATCTAAGAGAGTCCAAAAATTCCTTGGCCTTTTCTGGCGATCCAAAGTTATACACGGACCCCTCATGGTTAAAGCATAGCGTCGCTGGGTAGCGCAAGGAGTACTGAATATTTAAGTCCCTTAAACACTTCTTCGCTTCTTCAAATGCCTTCCTCTTTCAGACCAGAGCTGGGGAGAAGTCCTGGAATAACATAATCTTGGATCCTTTATAAATCATGGTTTGGGGATCTTTCCCAAGATTTCTGGAAGCTTCTAAGAGCATCTGCCTCTCCTTATAGCTCTGTTTTTAGGACCCGGCGGGGGCGCTGGTTCGAGCCAGGCCCGCGTATTGCAGCCCATTCCACCCTTACCTGGCCTGGTCCAACCTCCAGACTTAAAAGCTGTGGAAGCCACTGTTCGAGAAATGCTGTAAGCTGGCCTTCCTCTTCCCATTCGGGAAGGCCCAGCAAATGAATATTTTTTTGACGACCTCAATTCTCGAGGTCGTCAATGTGATTCTCTAAGGTTCGGACTCGCTGTTCGAGAGTCCAGACCCGATCCACGGCTGATTCTGCTGTAGTCTCGAAGGTTGTGGCCTTTAGCTCCGCCCCTCCGACTTGGTGCTCAATTTCCTTGATGTCTCGGTCGTGCTTTTGTAGCGCGGCTGAGAATGAGTCCCATCGGCTCCGGGACTCTTCGGATGAAGGAGTCAATCTTTGCATCGAGTTTAGAGACTATTTCCACGAGGCTCACCACAGGAGGTAAGTCCCCCGAGGTGGCTATGGATTCTTCTGCTGCAGCTGGAGAGGGTGGAGGAGGGGTTCCTAGCTGCTGAGAACTGCGGGCTCCCTTCTCTTTAGTCATTTTTACTGGAGATTAAATTGTTTAAATTCAGTACTGAGCAACTAATTACCTTAAGTAAAAACTATTTTGAATGATTTGGTGAGCGTAGTGTAGGCGGGTGGCCCACTTTGCCCAAATCTTGGGGGGAGCTCGAGAGACACAGACTTGCTGGGTCGCCGCCATCTTGGATCCCCCAGCATCCTTCTCTTTAATAATGTTCTATGTGTTGGCTTAAATTTTGAGAATTTTGTACCCTTTTCTTTTCATGCTTTGTTTATTCCAGTTAATAGTGGAAAAGTTGAAAGCCCATAATATTCCTCTCCGATTAGTTATACATTTGAGATTTCAAACGTTTTCAGATTTTATTTATTGTCATGTGTGCCCAAGTACAAGAGTGTAGGAATACGGTGAAAAGTGTACAGAGTTGCCACTCTCCAGCACCATCTCAGAAACCAATAGATGGAATTAAAAACAAGCTGAAATGAAAGAAACAGAAACAAAAAAAAAATCCAGATCACCTTCACCACTGTCACGAGTCTCAGACCAGACTCACCAACACTGCCTGTGCTGGGCATGCCAACGCCATGGTGCCACCATTGCTGCAGCCGCTGATGCCAATACCTCAAGTCCTGCACCAGACCCACCAACCTGGAAGTCACCACAAACCGGCACCGTTACTTATCACTGCTGGCACCTTTTTGATATCGCCCACTTGGAATCAATTGAATTATCAGAGTCCACAAACTTTCTGAACAAATGCAAGAGTGTAACCCTTTGTGAACCAGCACTGCCATTACAGAAGCTGTCAGTGCTGGTGCTGCCACATCTACCTTTCTATCTCTCTGTTTGGGAGTTTATAGTACGCTCCCAACAAAGTTACTACCCATTACTATATATTAAGTTCTCCCTGTTTGGCCTCAATTGGAGAAGTCTTAATGACATCATCTCTTCGTGCAGTAATTTACTTCCACACTGCTTCCCCTTTTCCACATCCTACACTTGTCTTGCCTAAAGTTTGGAATATCGAGTTGCTGTTTTGCCTCTCCCTCAAACATGTCTCTATGACAGTAACAAAATCATATCCATGTCTGTTAATCAGCACCCTCAACTGTCTGCCTTACTTCCAACCCTGTCATGCTCTTTTACTCCATATCTAGATAAGTGCTCTACCTTTCACACTGACTTGATAATTTTCTTCTACAACTTTTCTGTGCATCATCCCCAATGCACCTGCAGTTGTATCCTTTCCCCTTGTGAATTTAACTGAACCACACAGCCAGCCCCAGCAAACTCCTTGCATTGATGCTTGTCCAGTTTTGATTCAATTCACCCTATCAGATTTGTATACGTTCAGCCTTTCCTGGAATGTAAGGTCCTCCATTCTGCATTAACTATTCATCTCTCAATCAATCTGTTCTGTCTGCTTATTGCTGTACTCAGCACATGGTACATAGTGTAACCAAGATGTTACAACCTTTTGAGGTCCTCACAAACTTTAATTCTTTAATATTCCAAGAGACATCAATGGAATAAGAAGTGAGGAACTGATTACCCTTGGGAAAGTGATGATGAGCTGCTTCTTGAACTGTTAGTATAGGTTTGCCTACACCTATTAGGCAGGCAGTTCCAGAATTTTTACTCAACGACTAGAAAGGAACAGGTTCAAGATAGCATGGCATGTAGCTTGGAGATAAACTTGCAGGTGGTGGTGTACACTTGTGTCTGCTGCCCTTGTCTTTCCAAGTTGTAGTTGGTTTGAAAGGTGCTCTTAAAGGAACCTTGGTGTGTTATCTCAGTGCAACTTGCACAAAGAATGTACTATGGCATTGGCTGTCAATGGTGGAGGGTGTAAATGTTAAAGGTTTAGATAAGACGTTAGTCAAGGAGCTGCTTTGTCCCTGATATCATTGTGTTTCTGGAGTATTGTTGAAGCTACATCTGCCGACTTGTGCTTTGGAGATAAACGAAAACATTTTGGGGAGTCAGGAGTTGAGTTATTGATCGTTTCTTCTCTGCCCTTGTAGCCTACAGGATTTATAATGTTGTATTAACCACGTGAGTGGTTATCCCAATACCCTTCTTTTAAAACCCCCCCACTTTGGGCAGTCTAAAGAAACTTTAATTTTCAATAGCAGAAGCTATTGCAATTCAATTAAGTTAGTTAAGTGAAAAATGGGCATTTTAATCATCTAACAAACCTGAGAAATATGAGAAAATGACATTAAACATACACAAACAATAAAAATTTAATTAAAAATTTCAAAAGGATGGTGTCTGTACAGACAGGAAGATAAAGGCAGGTGCTGTTTATAGTTTTTAGAGTCTCAGTCATGAGACTGAAATATTTAGCTGATGTCTCGATGCCTCAGGAGTAGTGAAACTGAGTAATAATGTTAATGTCTTGAACAGTGGTTATTCTAAATTACCTTTTCACTGATGCTGGTTTCTGAAATTGAGAGGAGACAGAGAGAGACTTCAGTGTCTTTGCTGTTATCATTCCATGTTGCTGTCTATCACTTTTGTTCCTCAAAGGATGCTGCTGGTGTAGAGATTCTTTGCAGATTCATTTGTTTCAGTCAAAGCTAATCTAGGCAACATTTCTTCTCTCAATATGTGAATTAAAGTTTCACGCTAGTGTGAGTAAAACAAACAAATTTCTTGGGACCGAACTCTTTTTCAGTTTCAGGAGGAGTCAATTACTAGGGGACACTGGTTCAAGGTGATGGGGTGGGAGGAATGTTTAAACGAGATGAGTGAAGCAAAGTTTTCACACACAGAGGAAAATAATAGAGGGATATGGATTCTTTGAGTGAAGACACTTTTAGTACGGAAGAGCAAAGGGTGTTGGCACAGTTGTGGAGGGTCAAAAGGCTGATCTTGTGCTGTATTGTTCTTTGTTCTTTAGTTACTCTAAATTAAAATGATCATTCCAATGCACGTGACTTTATATTTTCTATGTGGGCTGCCTGAGATTTTTTAAGATAAACACAGCAGCCACATTTAGTCAGTAGTGTCCTTTTCAAAAACAATTTTAGCCGACTAAGATATTAAAGTCAAATGATGAAAATTGAATATTGATCATCCATTTTCACTATGATTGTAAATATATGGCTCATTTATTTCAACTCATGTCAATGATAAGACCCATAATTCACCACAGGTCCTTAGACAGCTTCTTCTAAACACACACCACTTCCATCTAGAAGGATAAGGTGATGTTGGAACATCACCGCCTGCAAGATCCCCAAGAAGCCACTCACCATCCTTACTTGGGAATATATCACTGTTCTTTCCCTGTCACTGGGTTGAAATCCTGAAATTCCCCCCGATAGCATTGTGTGTCGACCCCACAGCAGGTAGACTGCAGCGGTTCAAGAAGACATCTCACCACCACCTAGGAATGGGCAATAAATGGTGGCAAGCCAGAGACGCCCACATAGCATGTGTGATTAAAATAAAAAAAAGATGAATGTTGATGGTAAGTAATTCCGGGATAGTAATGTCATTGAATGATAATAATAGATGTTTAAATTATCTCTTGTTTGAGGTAGTGATTGCTTGGCAGTTATGATGCAAATGTTACTTACCACTTGTCAGTTTAAGCTTAAATGATGTCCAGATTTTGCTTCATGAGTAGCAAAGTTTTGTCAGCATCTGAGGAGTTACAAAAGGTATTGAACATTGTGGAATTGTCTGCAGACATCCTCATTTTTGTTACTTGAAGGCTATTGATGAAACAACTGAAGATGGTTGGGCTCGGAGATTACTCTGAGGAATTTCTGTAGCAATGTCCTGAGTGAAATATGAGCTAAATACAATCACAATCATCTTTGTTTTCTCCACAAGTCCAGTGAACTCCAATTTTGCTAGGGGTCCTATTGTTACACTCAATGAAATTCTACCTTGACGTCCGGTGCAATCACTCCCACCTTCCCTTTGGAGTTCAGCTTTTTGTTCATATTTGGGTCAAGGCTGTGAGATCAAATGGCCTAACAGAACGTTAAATGAGTGACAGGTGACCTCTGTGAGATCTTTCAGTTGTGCATCCACAAATGCAGCAATTCAGTGACCAATGCCATTTGTGCAAGATTGCACAGGTTCGTTTCACTCCCCAAGACAAGGGGTAAGTATTGGAACCATCGTGGGCAGTTAGATTCAGCAATGTAACTGTGTTCCTCGAGGTGCCATCAGTAGCGGACATGTGGCACTGAGAGATGTTTCATAACACTGGAATTCATCACAACAGGGAGAGACTCCACTGTATTAAATGTTCAGGTGATTCCCAATTACTTACTACTTCTTAGAGGTGTGTGCCCACTCCCCTGGCAACAGCCATGATTTGAATATTCTGGAATACCGGTCCGTTTGAGCATCCAGGTATGTAATAAAATAATTGAACAAGTTGAATAGATAAAACAGTTTTTTCAAAATTTAACCTGTTCTGAGAGGAATAATTCCACAGACAACTGACAGCTTAAGGTACCAGAGTTACACAGGAAGTGACATCAGGTAGTGAGCATTTTCTTTTAAGAAACCAATTAAACTCATCCTGCATTGCCTCATCATAGCTTAGGAATGCCACCGGTTATTGCACATAGTACTAGATCCTTAGTTCAAGACACAGCTAAGTTAAACAATTAAACTGAAAATGAAAAGTTTATAATTCCACCTAGAACTTCCACCAGTAAGCATTAAAGGTTCTGTGGGAAGTTCCCTAGTTGTCATTCTTACTGCAGCACTGGCACCGTGGAGGCTCAAGTAGAATACTTGCTGTAACATGGAGGTTATAAAACCTGCAGCAGATGGTCACTGTGTGTGTGTGTGTGTGGGGGGGGGGGGGGGGCGGGGGGGGGGAAATTGGAGAGGGGCGAGACATGGGAGGAGTGCTTCTGTTCGCTGAGAAAGTGGGCTCTCAATAACCCATTCGAAAGGACACAATAGAACGTCAGCCCTTATTTGGAGTCTACAACTCAATTCCATCACAGAGCACTAGGTAGGTTCCACTTCTGCCCTCATTGCAGTGCATACACACATGAAGCATTGATCAGATCTTAGTGAAAGCCTGAGACCTGGCCCTTCTGTTTGACAATGGCCAGGTTAGGGGAAGAAACAGCTTCTACTCTCAACAGTTAAAAAAGGCAACCGCAGGAAATTATGACATCGAGGTTGCAAACATTGAGAAACAGTTGCACTGCTTTTTGTTTTATGAGCCCTGAGATCCTACATCCGTGAATTTACAACCTTCTTACCCAAGCAGCTAGTGCTCTTCAAAATGTTTATATTATAAACAAAGGTTCTGCATACTTGATGAGAATTGTATGCAGAATCCAGAGTTCAAATATAAGAATGACTGAGGCTCCCATGTCATTTCAATGAGAAAGAGAAACTCACAGCAGCAGCATTCCAATTCACGTGATTCTTGAAACTCTTGGTATTACAAAAGTTCTGAAGAATGTTGTGTAAACGTGAACCGGGTGCTGGCCAAATTTAGCTTTTAATGTGGATACATTTATAGATTATGTTGTAAAATGCAGCTGCTCATTTATAAAGCTACTAAGACCTAATTTCTGGCCCAAGTGGTACCAAACGACAATATTCTCTGTGTACATAAAGTATAGTTTCAGCCTCTGCATACAGGCTTTATCTATTTTCACTAATTTAGACTGTATACGAAGTGTGTTGGTAACTACATGGGCAGATTATTCATTCTTTCTAGATTATTTTGAAGCAGTGGTTTTTAACTCATACCTAGATGGCACCCACAAAATCAGCACCCCACTACCTCCACCTCACACCTGCAGTATTAATGAGCGAGTTAACACTTTTGTATGTGCCAAGTACTGCATACTGACTCCTCTTGCACAGAACTGTTCTGGTCAGCACATCTTACAGCTTCATTCGTTCCTCTGTCTCTCTCGAGACACCAATCAACCAAACCGCCCCGTGGCCCAACATTTCAACTCCCCCTCCCACTCTGCCGAGGACATAGAGGTCCTGGGCCTCCTTCACCGCCGCTCCCTCACCACCAGACGCCTGGAGGAAGAACGCCTCATCTTCCGCCTCGGAACACTTCAACCCCAGGGCATCAATGTGGACTTCAACAGTTTCCTCATTTCCCCTTCCCCCACCTCATCCTAGTTTCAAACTTCCAGCTCAGTTACTGTCTCCTTGACTTGTCCGACCTGCCTATCTTCTTTTCCACCTATCCACTCCACCCTCTCCTCCTTGACCTATCACCTTCATCCCCTCCCCCACTCACCCATTGTACTCTCTGCTACTCTCTCCCCACCCCCACCCTCCTCGAGCTTATTTCTCCATGCTTCAGGCTCACTGCCTTTATTCCTGATGAAGGGCTTTTGCCCGAAACGTCGATTTCGCTGCTCGTTGGATGCTGCCTGAACTGCTGTGCTCTTCCAGCACCACTAATCCAGTACCTTACATCACCATCTGAGCAGTCAATGTTTTTACTCATTCTCAGTCTTTGACCTGCTTTGCCCAAGACTTACAGTCACCCTGAAAACGATGTTCTGCATGGTGGTAGCAGGACGTGGTTATAAAGTGCTAACATTCTCAGAAAAATGCACTGATCAGCACGCTACCACCTGACAATGGTTGAAGATTTTCAGCATAACTTTTATACCTTGTCAGTTTCACTGAAGAAATGTTTCTAATTATGCAGTCACCTTTTCCAATTACAGGTGGTAAACTAAATGTGAAGCTCCTACAGGCCAGGGAAAGAGCAAATCCATGTTCCATAACCATCTATAAGTGATTCAGTTATCTTCCCAACACCAGAACAAGAGAATCCTGGGGCATTCCCAACCCACCCATAGGAAAACCAGAAGGAGGCATGATCAAGTCAGGATCGCAAACTGATTTTAATTTTCTGCAGTTTTACCACCTTGCACACTGTCTACCCATTTTCCACTATTTTTATAGGAAAAATCCACCTGACCCACTGTGCTGTGAGGTGATAACAAGAGGACAGAACTTTTACAAAATTGAGAAAAGAATTTATAGGATGACAGAAACAAGTTTATTTATCACACAACACCAGGTTATAGTCCAACAGGTTTATTTGGAAGCACAAGCTTTTGGAGCACTACTCCTTCATCAGGTGCTCCTTCATCAGACAACCACCTGATGAAGGAGCAGCGCTCCGAAAGCTAGTGCTTCCAATTAACCCTTTTGGACTATAACCTGGTGTTGTGTGATTTTTAACTTTGTACACCCCAGTCTAACACCGGCATCTCCAAATCAAGTTTATTTATGGGGTGCTTAAGACTTGAAAATTTCTAACACAAAGCACAATGAAACAGAATTCATAAATTCTTCAAACGGGGAATTAGAAAGTGGACTAGACATTAGAGTTTGGAAAATAACTGTGTGGCCTTTTTACCACCTCCTGCACACTCCAGTCTGTCTCCCACTTATTAAGGTGGGCCTTAACCCTGTTGAGACTTTTCATGGTCACTTCAAGACTTCATTCTACCACTTTCACCATTTGTCTACACCGGGGAAGGAGAAGACAACTGAGTATCTCAGTAGCTTTCAATGCATAGGCTGCTGTTAGGCTGTAACACAACAGTATTTTCTTTTTAGGGGTGGAGGGAGGATACCTTGTGCCCTCAGAAGTACTCTCCCCAAGAGATGGTGTTCCTGCTTCTTGGACAGATGGAACACTCCTTCCCTGGCCTCCCAAACCAAGCAAGCTCCCCCTTCCCCATGTCTCTCGCCCAATTTCTTCCATTTACCAGGCAAGCCAACCCAAAATCTCACTTGTGTTTAAGTCTGGCCTCCAACAGACAGTCCCTGAGGAAATAGGCTGTTGTCCCAGTACTGGCCACCACATAATCTTGGGGCTGCAGGCCAATCAGATTGACTGACATTTGTCCAGTATAGGACTTCCTCCTGGACAGGAGCCAAAGTCCAGCTCTGAATCAATTGAACACACTCCCGACTGCCAAATCATTATGGGGCAGATGAGCCGATGACTGACTTCTCACTTGGGCCGTGGAAAATACAATGCCATCTGAAATCCAAGTTTCTTTTAAAAGATGCTTATTAAAAGATTTGGAGAACAAGCTCAGCATGTGACTTTGCAATAAATTTCAGATTTGAGCCAAATCTGTAAAAGTATTGTTACATTTTGTGTTATAAAAAGATAGAGGCAAGTTTAATTATTCTTATGACTTTTGTTTGTCCTTAAATGCCTCATTTTACAGTTGAGAATCACTGATGAGTTATTCTGGAAACAGAAACATGCAATTGCTCTGTTCATGAAATGGATATTACCAGATCAGCCAATTTCTCACCATGCCTGATATCCCTTCCACAGACATTCATGAAATGATAGTGCAAATTCACGCCATGACTAATTTCATTACCCTGCCATCTGTAAAGATGGCTGCTTTCTTGGCCTTCTCCAAAATTCTATTTCTTGAAGATGTCAGGGCTGATTTGCTTCTACTTAATGCTCAAGGACACTAACTGTTCATAAGCCAATCACATGTCATGTTCATAGACTTGTACTTTGTTTTCTTGAAGACATCATTATTAACTGTCTTTTTAAAAACCTGCAGAAGATGCAAGTTCAAATTTTTAGAAAAGTTGTATTTTGTTAACTTGGTGTTCATGATGATTCCTTCAAGGATTCTTAACTCCAGGGAATTAGTTTAGTTCAACTGGCTGGATCATTGGTTTACAGAGTATGATGCCAACAGCATTGGTTCACTTCCCATTATCGGTTTGAAGTTATCATGAAAGACTCTCCTTCCCGATTGCTTGACTGAGGTTTGGTGGTCCTATGGTTAAAATCACCACCAATCACTTCTCTCTCTAATGTGAGAGCAGCCCCTACGGTCTGGTAAGATGATGGTGACATAACTCTTACCTGCATTACCAGCCTGGTGTTTGCAGACATTTGGATAACCAGTCTGTTGTTAATATTCAGAGAAACAAATTACATTTTACTTTCCTAAAATAGCTGAGACAAAGACAGTCTTTAAATGAAATAGGTTTTTTGTAACATGTCTGGTCTTGGGATTTCTAAATGAGTCCACAATTCTGCAGATTGTTGATTTTTTTCCCATGTTTTATCAAAAGTGCATTCACTTCATTTAAAGGAGTTGTTATACAGCTAAAATGATAAAATATTGCAAGGCAATACATGCTGTTGTTTTTAAGATGATACATGCCCTCATAATTTCATAAACCTCTTTCAGGTCAGCCCTCAGCCTGCAGGGAAAATAGCCCCAGTCTATTCAGTCTCTCCCTATAGCTCAAACAGTTCAACCCTGACAACAGCCTTGTAAATCTTTTCTAACAAGTTTAACAACGTCTTTCCTATAGCTCAGGGATGAGAATGGAATGCAGTATTCCAAAATGGCTTAACCAATGTCTGTATAGCAGCAACATGACCTCCCCACTCCTACAATCAATGCACGCACCGATAAAGACAACTGTACCTAACACTGCCTCACTACCCCGTCTACATGTGACTCCACTTTCAAGGAATTTTGAACCTGCGTTCTTTGTTCAGCAACTCTCCCCAGGACCTTACTATTAAGAATATGCACCCTGCCCTGATTTGCCCTACCAAAATGAAGAGAGTGAAAAGGTTGTAGGTGTATACAGGAAATCTATTATTACCTGTGAGTGAGCTTCCAAAGGTGTAGTCAATCCTGATAATCAGATTGCACATTTAATTGTTTAAGGGAACATTTTTGTTCTCATGATGAAAATGTAGTAAATTAGACTAGCATATTTATATCCATTTCCGTTCACGTGTCATGGAATATTCATTGGAACATTTTAATACATTGCTGTGATATTCATATTGTTTCTCTCTAGAGAAAACGTATCTAAATAAGGTTTAAATTGTGATAGGTGAAAATGAGCCTGTTTCAAAAGAAGGAAATTGGCAAGCCATTAAAGGTCTTTTCCGACTATTACATTTTACTCGGGGTTTTATGTTGCAATATCTGAGTCTGTTCTTTTATTCAATTATACATTGAACTTTAATATACGCAGAAAAGGTCACTTTACAATTCAAATGGGAGTGGAATGCAGGAAGTGTGTTGCAATCCATCTTGGTCCTGTCAGAAAGATGAAGAATGGACAAATTAGGAGGAGAAAACTTTAATAGAAATAAAAATGTTATTCAAATTAAAATCGTATTTATGTGCACTCTATTTTTCATGACTGGTGTTGTTGGGTATCTGGGCGTCAATCCAGTATGACATGTCCTGGGAATCTAGTCCTGAAGGGTTACACCCGAAAAGTCAACTTCTAAACCTCCTGATGCTGCCTGGCTTGCTGTGTTCTTCTTTCAGCCTCCTGCCTGTCTACGTACTGGGAATTGAACACCCGTGTTTTACTGAAAGAGCCAAGTCATTTAACAGCTCGAGTCCTTCTATAAGACATTCTGTCAGGGAATCTTAGTCATTTCGATGTGAAGCACGTAAGATATCACCAATGTGACCACTAGGTGTTTTGGCTTACTATACTCCAAAATGAGTAAGTGTTAAAATGAACAGTCCTTTCACAGTTCTTACATGAAGCCTTTCCAAGTAGACAGTATATTCTTCAAGATCAATTCTTGGGAAATGATATTGCAGATGGCCAGTTTTTCTTCAGTGATCAATATGTGTCTGTGTGGTGAAGGTACATTCACTTTGCTGTTAGATCAGGAGTTCCAGGATTTTGACATAGTGGGAGAGTTGCTGTCAGAAACCAAGGGTTCTACGAGTGAATATTTCAGGTGAACTGGGAATCATGGCCATTTTAAGTTGCAAGCTGGTTAAGTGTTTCAAGACAATTGGTAACTGATATTCCAACAGACCTATGTTATGATTTGAGGATATTAGCAACAGTTTATTGACAATGTACGTATAATGATACAATGCACAAATATAACATGAGCCACATTAATTACTTTCTGTACTCAATGCTGTAAATTTAGTGGTCTAATACTTGGATGCGCACTAGTGGTAGTCCTGGGAAACATCTCAATTACAAATTGAAGTACAAATTAAAATCAATAACACTGAAGCACTTTACAATGGCCATCGTGACCCTGTGTCAAAAAATGTCTTTTCCACCCAGTGAAGTCCCATTTGTAAAGACTAATAAAGTACAGGGACTAGCATAAAGATACTGCCCTAATATAGGATACCCTGGGGATTTCTTTAATAAGGTTGGCACCAGCTATGTCTTGTATTTGATGTTATTGTCAATTCTTGCTGGATATGCTGTGGCCATCAGAACAATGTGAGAAAGAAATCTAAACAATTACTTCAATCTGGACCATACATACTGACTCATCCTTCACAGGCAAGTGTCAATGATTTTGACAGTTCCTTTTGCCCAGTTGTTAGGATTAGTGAATTATTTTTATTTGTAGCTGCTGTTACTATTTCATGTTGCACTGCAATAGAACAGTCTCTTTCCATAATGCGATTGGTAGCATTAGTTCAAGATTAGCACTTACCGACCTCTGAGATAGAATGCCAAGAAATCAAGCCCTACTCACG
The DNA here is from genome assembly GCF_047496795.1 of Chiloscyllium punctatum. Lineage (NCBI taxonomy): Eukaryota > Metazoa > Chordata > Chondrichthyes > Orectolobiformes > Hemiscylliidae > Chiloscyllium > Chiloscyllium punctatum. Next base: position 47,979,603 of record NC_092779.1, read on the forward strand.
GGACATGAGAATAAGTTGATATCTCGATACACAATTTGAGTACAGCACTATTGATATTTCCTTTCAGATGATTTGAAAAAAAAACCCATGAAATTATTTGAAGAGCAAGGGAATTCTCCTGGTGACCTATCCAATGGTCATCTTAGTCATAGAGATGAACAGTATGGAAGCAGACCCTTCGGTCCAACTCGTCCATGCCGACCAGATATCCCAACCTAATCGAGTACTGCTTGCCAGCGCCTGGCCAAATCCCTCTAGACCCTTCCTATTCATATACCCATCCAGATGCTTTTTAAATGTTGCAAAGGTACTAGCCTCCACCACTTCCTCTGGCAGCTCATTCCATACACGTACCATCCTCTGCATAAGAAAGTTGTCTGTTAGGTCTCTTTTATATCTTTCCCTCTCACCCTAAACCTGCGCCTCTAGTTCTGGACTCCCCCACCCCAGGGAAAAGACTTTGCCTATTTATCCTATCTATGCCACTCATGATTTTATACACCTCTCTAAGGTCACCCCTCAGCTTTCAACACTTCAAGGAAAACAGCCCCAGCCTATTCAACCTCTTCCTATAGCTCAAATCCTCCAACCTTGGCAACATTCTTGTAAATCTTTTCTGAATCCTTTCAAGTTTCACAGTGATAGTCCTTCCAATGGGAAGAGAACCAGAATTGCACACAATATTTCAAAAGTGGCCTAACCAATGTCCTGTACGGCCGTGACATGACCTCCCAACTCCTGTACTCAATACTCTGACCAATAAAGGAAAGCATACCAAACACCTTCTTCACTATCCTACCTGCGATTCTATTTTTAAGGAGCTATAAACCCGCACTCCAAGGTCTTTTTGTTTAGCAACACTCCCTAGGACCTTTACCATTAAATGTATAAGTCTTGCTAATTTGCTCAGACCAAGTCCCAGTTTAGCCACTTATCTTTTGTAGTTGTAGTTTGAGAGAGATTACTGGCAGATGCATTCATTTACATTCCAATAGTGCAAGTTTTTTTCAAATTTCAGTGCATACAATGCACTACAAAAATGCATTTTCCTTAGTGTTTATTGTATAGTAATTTGAGCAATCTAAATACTGGCTCCAGCTAATGTTTTTCAGTATTGCTTCACGTAGTAAGTTACAGATCTGAATGTTCTATTTTACAGATAATTAGTTGGGGAATTACTGTATGTAACTGACATTGTTGTAATTATGGAATAAATGTGCAAGGTACATATGATTTGTTGTAGTAGTTATGGATTATGTTGATTGAATTGAATCCATTGTCACACCACATAAAACATTGCAAAATGCCAATGTGATTCATGAAGTAGCTGTTGCATCATACCAATAAAAAGCAAAGCTTAATACAATAAGTGGTTTGTAATTTCTGACACAGCTGGAGGTTTGTGCAGAGAATGTTATGTTTTCTTTATTCAGCCCTTAAGTATCAGCATACCCAAGTACACATCTTGGTAAACACTCTATATTTATTTAATCCAATGCAAGAAGGTTTTTGTACATTCACCTCCTCATTTGTTTGTTGATAGTGTGCTGGTTAGAATGTCATGCTTCTAGGAATTCTTGTGCATGTCTGTTTGGCTTATCCTAGGATGGGTGTGTTGCCCCAGTCAAAGTGGTGTCCTTCCTTATCTGTATGCAAGGATATGAGAGAGAGTGGGTCACGTCTTTTTGTGACTAGTTGATGTTCATGTATCCTGGTGGCTAGCTTTCTGCCGGTTTTTCCAATACAATGTTTGATACATTTCTTGCAAGGTATTTTGTTAATTACATTACTTTTGCTTGTTGTCTGTATAGGGTCTTTCAAGTTCATTAGCTACTGATTTAGTTTGTTGGTGGGTTTGTGGGCTACCATGATGCCGAGAGGTTTGAGTAATCTGGCAGTCATTTCTGAGATGTCTTTGATGTAGGGGAGAGTGGCTCAAGTTTCTGCAGTAAACCCACATAAACATAGGGAAAATATGCAAACTCCACATAGACAGTAGCCCGAAGCTGGAAGCGAACCAGAGTTCCTGGCGTCGTGAGGCAGCAGTGCCAACAACTGAGTCAGAGGACTTTACTATGAAAACACTAAACTCAGACCACATTTGAGTGTATTGTGCACAGTTTTGGGCCCCACACCTCAGGAAGCATATACTCACTCTGGAGCATGTTCAGAGGAGATTCATGAGAATGGCCCCAGAAATGAACAATTGAGGTCTGTGGCTCTATATTCAATTGAGTTTAAAAGGATGAGGAGTTATCATATAAGTTTCAATTACTGAATGGCTTGAACAGTGGATATTGGGAAGATGTTTGCGTTGGTATGAGACACCAGGACCCAAGGACACAGCCTTATCATAAAGGGAAGGCCTTTTAGAATGGAGTTTGGCTGAATAAGTTTCACTTTGAGAGAGTGGTGAATCTACAGAATTCATTGCCACAGAAGGCTGTGGAGGCCAAGTCATTGAGTGTATTTAAATAGAGATAGATAGGCTCTTGACTGTCAAGGGCACCAAGGGTTACAGGCAGAAGCAGGAGACTAGGGTTCAGAAACTTATCAGCCATGAGTGAATGGAGGGGCAGACTCAATGGGCTGAATGGCCTAACTTCTGGTCTTATCTCTCTCCAATGAGAACGTCCCATGGTCCTCTAGGACTTTGATAGTAGGCACAGATAAAGCCTCAAGGAACAGCTGGAGTATTGTAATAACAGTTAAAACAGGGTGAAGATATGCACAGTCAGCACAATGGCACAGTGGTTAGCACTGCTGCCTCAAAGCACCAGAGACCCTGGTTCAATTCCCACCTCAGGCAACTGTCTGTGGAGTTTGCACATTCTCCCTGTATCTGCGTGGATTTCCTCTGGGTGCTCCGGTTTCCTCCCACAGTCCAAAAATGCACAGGTTAGGTGAATTGGCTATGCTAAATTGCCCGTACTGTTAAGTGAAGGGCTAAATGTCAGGGAATGGCTCTGGGTGGGTTGTGCTTCAGCGGGTCGGTGTGGACTTGTTGGGATGAAGGACCTGTTTCCACACTGTAAGTAATCTAATCTAATATAACTTTTTACACCACATAGTCACACCTAATATTACCATTTTAATTCATTGCTTTTGTGCACTACAAAGAAGTATACTGCCCATTAAAACTCAGCTCATCAGACAGCATGGTGTGTAAGGAGAAACACTTAACATTTCCAGTCCAGTGAACCTTTATCGACTCATCCTCACGTGTTTTCTTCACTAATCGCAAGAATACAAAACTCTGGAGTTAGAGTCACTGATTATCGTTGGCTCGTTTTTCCCCCGAAAAAGCAACGGCTTGCTACTCAGCTCTGCATTGGTTGTTAGTTCATTAGTTTTTACAATACAATTTTGATGCATAATGCATAAATACAAAATCTATTTAAAGGAGGACATACAATATAATTGCAGCATCCGCTTGACAGGTACGACGTTGAGGTCTTATCACGGTGGTAACAGGTTTAAACCGCCTTCAAAATTTTAACCCGCAAATCTGACCACTTGGTATTTTGGATACCTCTTGCTTACTGGTAAATATAAATTGATTATGTACAAATACTCACTTTGATTTAGAGAGGAATTTCTTTAGTAAGCTCTTCTTTGCATACAGACAGCCGGTGCTGTGCACTTGCCTGCATTGACCTCCGGTCAGAGACAGACCCTGCCATTTGTACCAACCACCAGGGACCGCACACCTGCGCAGTGCGCTCAAAACTCCAACTGCTGCCATGAGGCCAACTGGGAAAACTCAGGGAAAGGTTCAGCCTAAATCCATAGACGCTCCTCCATCGCTGACTCTAGGGGAGCGAGAGGGGGAAAAAAAAGGACATTTACTTCTAACCAGAACTCTCGTTATATCAAAAACGCAAAACTATCGCTGAACTGCTCTTCACGAAGACAGCCGGCCATTGCCGCTCATGCGCGGTCTGGATCAGGTACATGGTCATATTGATGCACGTGCGAGTACCACCTCATGGGCACGCGGTTGGTGGTGCGCACGAGCCCTCTTAGCCGTTGGGTTTCCCGGCAAAGTGCTCGTGCTGCTGACAGCAACCCTTGTCCGAGATGACAATTGCTCTTATGGGATTTGTAATGTACTGCAGTTAGTATAAGACTTATATTCGAGCTCCTAAAGTTATTTCGTTTGTGAATAGCAGAAACATGTTGGTGCTGAAAATTTGCAATAAAATCAGAAACGACGGGAAATACCAGCATCTGTGAAGAGTTACCGCATAATTTCAGACTAGACAGGTAATGTAATTTCAAAAAATTGCAAGGACCATTATATATGACAGTGACATAAAGGTAACCACCTTTTCTTCAGTCACATTCTGGGTAAAATAAAGTCAGTGTTGTGTGTTTGGTCAGTCAATTATGTCTGTGTAATGTACAGCAACATTCAGCATCAAATCTAGACTATGTAGAGTGTGTGATGTTATAACAGTGGAAATGCTTTGTGTTAATTAAAGCTTAAGGCATTTGTCTCAACAAGCACGTGATATTTATCATATACTTTGCGTAAGCTAACATATATGCCAGTCTCATATTGATAGTAGTGCTTGACCCAAGAAACCATATCATGGTGACACATTATTTAACATTCCAGATCTTTTTTTTATTCGAACTGGGGAAAGTTAAAGAGCTAATAATAGACTTTGAGGCTGAACAGGCTGGGTGTGTTTTCCCTGGAGCGTCAGAGGCTGAGGGGTGCCCTTATAGAGGTTTACAAAATTATGAGGGGCATGGATAGTATAAATAGACAAAGTCTTTTCCCTGGGGTTGGGGAGTCCAGAACTAGAGGGTGAGAGGTGAAAGATATAAAAGAGACCTAAGGGGCAAAGTTTTCATGCAGAGGGTGGTATGTGTATGGAATGAGCTGCCAGAGGATTTGATGGAGGCTGGTACAATTGCAACATTTAAGAGGCATTTGGATGGGTATATGAATAGGAAGGGATTAGAGGGATATGGGCCGGGTGCTGACAGGTGGAACTAGATTGGATTGGGATATCTGGTCGGCATGGACAGGTTGGACCAAAGAGTCTGTTTCCATGCTGTACATCTCTATGACTCTAAGAGGTAAGGACAAAATGAAGATCTGTGATAAGATGGAGGACAGGAGAGATTGAATGATAAAAAGTTACTTCTATGGGGTAGAAGGGAAATGTGGTAGGGCAAGAACAGAAACAAAACAAAAGAATGTCTGGAGCAGGTGTGCTACTGGAATTAAAGGCTAAAACTCTCAACTGCTTGGTTATGATCTGTTGTCATCACAGCCTCCATACCCACTTTGTTGGCCAGGAATCCACATTGAACATCAGTTCTCCAACTCTTCTTATGAGGATTATGACTTCACCGCTGACCATCAAGCCACCATTTTGAAAGCAGACGCTTCCCTCATCTCTTCATAAGCAAGTTCCTATTTCTTATGATCTTTATGGGGTTCTGGAATTTTCCCTGAACAGCTTTCTACCTGCCTCCCAAGCTCAATAACCAGCTCTGTTCTGATGGACACAACCTTCCTGCCTCAGTAAATTAATTTCTTCCAGTTTTGACTCCATTTATCTCTCTCCAAACTATCTGCATTAGGGGATTGCAAGAGGAGAAGAGGGAGCTGTGGGGTCATGTAATTTACTATGTACATTTAACCCACTTCTAACTATCCCATATGCCACACTTCTAAACATTTCTTAAATTTTATTATGTCAAAAATGTATCAGTGTTGGGACCTTTGCATTTTATGGTAAATATAAGCGACTTCAATTTAATTGTAGGATTATGTGAAATTTGTTGGAGTGTTAAATTGTGAAGAGGATCACCTTACATTGCAGGAATGTATAGATTGGCTACTCAGATGGTCTGATCAGTGGCAAATGGAATTTAATCAGGATAAGTTTGAGGTGATTCACTTGGGCAGGACAAGTAAGGCAAGAGAATATATGATGAATGGCAGGACCTTGGATACACCTTGACATGCAGGTCTATGGTCTTTTAATGTCGGACAAGTAAAGTTATTGCCTTTATTAGCTGAGGCATAGACTTTAAGAGTAGGTAGGGTGTACTGCAATTGGATAAGGCATTGCTTTGGCAGAGACTACAACACTTTGTGCAGAGGGGAATCCATGTTATCAGAAGGATATGATGGCACGAGAGAGGATGCACAAGCAATTTACCAGAATGTTGCTTAGACTGGGCAGTTTTAATTATGAAGAGAGATTGTTTACCTGAGAACAGAGGAGACTGAGGGGAGCCACTACTGAGTTGTGTAAAATAATGAGAGGCATAGTTAGTATAGACAGAAAGGAACTTTTCCCCTTGGTGGAGGAATCAATTCCAGGGACATAGCGTTAAGGCAAGGGGCAGGAGGTTTAAAAGGACTGTGAGGAAAAACCTTTTCACCCAGAGCGTGTTGGGAATCTGGAACTCAGTACTTCTAAGGGTGGAAGAGGCAGAAGCCCTCATAATTTCAAGAAATATTCAGATGTGTTGTTGCAGTGCCAAGACATTCAAGTCTACGGGCCAAGTGCTGGATTTTGGGATTAGAATCGTCAGATGCTTGTGTTTGACTGGCACAGATTCAATAGACAGAATGGCCTTTGTTCTGTGCTGTAGATTTCTGTGACTCTATAACTGTTCCAAACCTGTTCTAACCTGGGAATGCTGTAAGTTCATAATTTACTGTCTGTGAGGGCATTTATGTATCATTATTGTTTTGTGTTTTGACTAAAAATGTCATAAGAAAAGCATTTTTTAAAAAATCATCTCCTGATGTGGGAATCTAGACAGTGGCTCTGGGAATAAGAGACCTCGAAAATTAGCTAGCTGCGCTGTCCAAATATTGGGATTTGCCGATAACTGGCACTTTTGCCAGTATGTCCCACCATTTCAGATGTCTTTCTGGTTTGCATCAGGTGTTACAATGTTCACGAGAGGCCACAATTTGTTACTGTTTCATAAAACAAAATTTAATTGAAACTGATAGTAACATCAGCAAATTGTATTGCTTTCTCATCGAGCCTCAAGGGAGGAATGAATGTTGACCGGCCTGCATTGGAATATTGAACTACCAATAGACTTCAATAAAAAAGGCGGTTCCCAAGACAGGTTTGAAAAAAAAATCCTTGTCAAGGTAACTGTTGATGAGAATGCACGATTCACATCAGTTCCAGTTTGGCATAAAATCAAAGCTGATGGTGGTATTTCAGTGCAAAGCTTTTCCTGAGGAGAATTTTTTGATTTTATTGTCACATGTATTTTACAGTCAGAATGCAATAGTACAGGGTGAAAATTTTTCATTTGTCGTCACTGTGAGATATTGTATTATAGGTCTCCTTACTAACCCACTCACAAGTGCCTTGTTTATTCATTCGTAACTCCTTTCTTACCCACTCTCAAGCAAACACAGTGTACCCGTTTCATTCATTCATAACTCCCTACTATAATAAAATTTCATTTGTTTGTTCATAAAACCATGGTTATGTCGTATATTTTTACTATCATAAGATAGACCAAATTAAAACAATCCTTTCTAATCAAAATAACCCTTTCAAACCCATTACTGCATTTTCACACCTTATCAGCCCTTGCTCTAAGCAGTGTTTAGGCCTATTTAACTCGGAATAAATGTAGCATATTCAGAACGATACCAACCCCACCATCAAGTCTCCATGAAACACTATAATATTAATTAGCCTTACCAACCGTCTCTCGGACCTGATAAGATTACAGAACACCAAACATTTCCCCCAATTAGTATGTACCTGTTAAATACCCTTCAACTGGGCTTTTATCTCATTAAGAAACCAACTGTCATAACAGCGCTGATGTGAAATTGCATGAATGAATGAAACTCACACCAGCAAATAGTAAACAAATCTCACATCGTCTGTGATAATCAGTTTAATATCCTTTATTCTTTTCTTAAATACAGGTACAATTTCTAACTTATTTAAAGCGTGTCAGCCTGGTAAATGTTTTAGTAATGTTTACTAACAGTTAAGAGAAAAGGATTAACACCTCTTAATTATACAAGCAGACAGGACAGTCCCACTTAATCCTATCAGGAGTAGCAGCTAGTATTTAGCACGTTTTAATCAATCTCCTGTCTCCCAGGACAGACTCCTGTCAAACCATTGTGTATTATAGATAAAACAATGTAACACCAGAGTAATGGAATTTTAATATATGTAAGAACTATGCATAAAGAGGCTAGTGTAAGATCTTTATTTTAGGATTCTGTTGTCACCTTGAAATTATTTTTTTTAGATTCTGCTTCTTGTGGTTGCTGAATAAAGAGGCTATTTTGTCCACTCACCAATTTCGATCATTATTTGAACACAATCCCACACCAAAAATTGGCGCCCTTTTAAATAATTTAAGAACAGAGACAAAAAAAATTCAGAAAGGCACTGTGATCCACATGCACAAGAAAGATTTAATTGAAGAAATAGATCAAATAAGTGTGAAATTTGAGAATAGGGGACTATTGAAGAAAGAACTTTGCTTCCCTGGGATTTGTTCATATCCCACCTTGTCAACAGTGTAGTCTGTGTTATACAATCAACCAAAACCAATTTAGCAGTTATACCTGGCCTTATGAATGTAGTTCAGCCCTTGGAAATGTGCAAAAATAAACTTATCTAGGACCGCATCTGAAATATTTCCAAAAACTGCAAACACCTGAAGATAAACAATTTCACTAAGCGCAGAAGTATGTGACCATCCTTGCAAGCAGTTGTGTCATAGCGTCATGGAAATGGAGAATGAATTTGATCCTAAATTTGTAAAAAAAAGTTAATTTCTAACATTGAATATCAAATGTACCAAGAACGATTACTTATGCAACAATAATGCCAAAGTTAATGGGGTACTGAAGATGCCAAGCTCAGGGACGAATCAAATTTTGATATTATACAACAAAGCTACTCATGTTGTATATTTTATGGATCCATGCAGAGACAACACTAGTTTCTATGAACATAAGTTTCATTTACTGTGCTTTAAAATACATACATTACTGTTTTCTGAGACCCCCCCCCCCCTGCCAATTAAGCATAAAGAGCATCAAGAGTAAACAGACCACAACATGATAATCAAACACTTAACAATTGAATACTACATTTTTTTCCCTTTGGAAAACTCAAATACCTCATTTTAAATGAAACCATCCAAACGAACAGATATTTGTATATAAAGTTATTTCGTAGAATTCAATTTGCCTAGTTTGACCAAGTACAGTAATAATATTTGTATCGAGACATCAAAGTTTCTGTTGTCACTGTTGTGATGAGCAAATTTGAGGTTGGAGTTCTGTGTGATCGACTAATGAAAAAGATAGTCAACCTAATTGCAAGGACCTGCAAGATATTCAATCTTGAAGTTATTACTGATGATCCTGATTCCTACGATTTGTCAATGACTAGATCCTAAAATGGCCTAACCATGTAGTGAGCACTTGATAATCGGTGCAGAGAGTGAATCTTCTACCAGTGTGGTACATGTGTCAGTGTCGACAGGTGTACGTGTAAACTAATACTTCCTGCACTTCAGTAAAATATTTGCATTCAGTTTCTGACATCATATATGATGTGTAAGTGATTTTTTCTTTGCTTCCTTTGTGTTCTGTGTTAGTACAGCTGCAAGCATATTTTCAGATGTACCAGTTGTGATAAACATTTCCACAGGTGAAGAACTGTGAGGACTGGTGCAAATACAGTCTTCACCTTTAATGTGCCAAGTATGGTTGTTGTGCAATTGTTAATTTCCATTGGGTGTCTTTGCACAGTAGCTTCTGATGAGTCTCCACCATCTCTGAGAATTTGGAAGGAATTTATGACAGAAGTGACACTGTAGTTAACACTGCTGCCTCACAGTGCCAGAGACCCAGGTTCAATTCCCGCCTCAGGCGACTGACTGTGTGGAGTTTGCACATTCTCCCTGTGCCTGTGTGGGTTTGCTCCGGTTTCCTCCCACAGCCCAAAAGTGTGCATGTTAGGTGAATTGGCCATGCTAAATTGCCCGTAGTGTTGAGTGTAGGGGAATGGGTTTGGGTGGGTTGCACTTCGGCAGGTTGGTGTGGACTTGTTGGGCCGAAGGGCCCGTTTCCACACTGTAGGTAATCTAAAAAAAAGTTTTCATATCCTATGACAAAATTAGCTCCAACACTTCATGTTGAAATACTTCAAAATCATTCTAATCACTATCTGAATCACCAAACAATTCATCCCAATTTTAGTTTTCTGTTGTTCATTATTAGATTATGCGAGTTTGAATACAGGCATTCTACACTGTGCTTAATTGGTTCAGAAAATAAATTTTTGAAACATTGCCAGGTAATTACCATCTCCAGTAAGAGACAATCTAACCACCACTCTTTGACATTTGATGGTGTTACCATCACTGAATCCCTCACTGTCAATATCTTGGGGATTGCTGTTGACCAGAAACTCAACTGGACTCACCATAAAACTCCATTGGCATGTTAACAGGTCAGAGGTTAGGAATACAGCAGCAAATAACTCACCTCCTGCCTCCCCAGAGCTAGCCCTCCATCTACAAGGCACAAGTCAGGAATGTGATGGAATACTCATCACTTGCCTGGATGAGTGTAGCTCCATCAACACTCAGGAAGTTTGACACCATCTGGACAAAGCATCCAACTTGATTGGCACCATATCGACAAGCATCCACTCCCTTGGCCACAGATTCCCAGTAACAGCAATGTACTATCAACAAGATGTCTTGTCGAAATTCCCTAAAGATTCTTAGACAGTAGATTCCAAATCCAAAACCACTTCCATCTAGAAGAACAAGGGCAGCAGATATACAGGAACAGTACCACTTGCAAGGTCCCCTCCAAGATATTTACCTCCTGACTTGGAAATATATTGCCATTCCTTCACTGTCCCACCAAAGTCCCGAAATTCTCTGCTTAATGGTATTGTGAGTCAATCCATAGCATGTGGACTATGGTTGTTCAAGAAGGCAGCTTCCCACCAATTTCTCATGGGTAACTCCGGATGGTCAGTAAATGCTGGCCAAATGGCAACTCTTACATTCAAAAAGAGAATAAAAAGATTGGGTGTGGACCTAGCTAAGAAAACAAGCTGTTGAAAGAGATGGAACCCGGAGGTGAAGTGTGGAGAAATCATTTTAAAACACTACAAGTAGTAATGATGATCTCTGCATGGTTAGGAATGAATTTAGAGTCATAGAGTCATAGAGATGTACAGCATGAAAACAGACCCTTCGGTCCAACCTGTCCATGCCAACCAGATATCCCAACACAATGTAGTCCCACCTGTCAGCACCTGGCCCATTTCCCTCCAAAACCCTTCCTATTCATATACCCATCCAAATGCCTCTTAAATGTTGCAATTGTACCAGCCTCCCCCACATCCTGTGGCAGTTCATTCCATACACGTACCACCCTCTGCGTGAAAATGTTGCCCCTTAGGTCTCTTTTATATCTTTCCCTTCTCACCCTAAACCTATGCCCACTAGTTCTGGACTCCCCGACCCCAGGGAAAAAACTTTGTCTATTTATACTATCCATGCCCCTCATAATTTTGTAAACCTCTATAAGGTCACCCCTCAGCCTCCGACACTCCAGGGAAAACAACCCCAGCCTGTTCAACCTCTACCTGTAGCTCAGATCCTCCAACCCTGGCAACATCCTTGTAAATCTTTTCTGAACCCTTTCAAGTTTCACAACATCTTTCCGATAGGAAGCATGCCAGAATTGCACGCAATATTCAAACAGTGGCCTAACTAATGTCCTATAAAGCTGCAACATGACCTCCCAACTCCTGTACTCAATACCCTGACCAATAAAGGAAAGCATACCAAATGCCTTCTTCACTATCCTATCTACTTGCGACTCCACTTTCAAGGAGCTATGAACCTGCACTCCAAGGTCTCTTTGTTCAGCAATACTCCCTAGGACCTTACCATTAAGTGTATAAATCCTGCTAAGATTTGTTTTCCCAAAATGCAGCACCTCGCATTTGTGTCAAACATTGTTCGTGCCACTGTTCACTCTAGCCAGGGTTGTCATGACTTTAATGTTGTGTTTCGGCTTTGCTCCAGACTGTGATCACAACTTAAACTGATCAATGAAGGAGTTTTTATTCAAGGCATCCAGTAGGGATCAGAATGGCTGAACTCAATATTGGTTCCAAAGACTTCAGAAAGCAGAAAAATGGAAGTGAGGCTTTGTTTTAATATTTCAAGGAGCATAGCAAATGTACAATTATTTTAAATGAACTATATTTTGTGAATAAAAGCAAATTACTGCGGATGCTGGCATCTGAAACCAAAAGAGATAATGCTGGAAAATCTCAGCAGGTCTGGCAGCATCAAAGGGTCAGTTAGACTCAAAACATCAGCTCTTTTCTCTCCTTACAGGTGCTGCCAGACCTGCTGAGCTTCTCCAGCATTTTCTCTTATATTTTGTGAATTTTGTTTACTGTTTGTTCTGTTGTTAAATCATTTATTTTCAGTTATCTGGGAGCATGCATCTTTTGGAGGGTAAATGTTCATTATTGAGGAGAGTCAGATGGTGGCTAATGTTCCCTCTAAGTTTTCTTTATTTTGGCAGGCTCGAAGCTCCTGTGAACACTGTGTTGAATTTTATGGAGTGAGAGGGGCAGCTATGGTACATATTGTTTTCCAAATCCAGAAGTAAAGTCAGTCCCAAATGGACATTTTATAGAGGCCAGCCCACAGCCAAAATGTACAACTTGGGGATATGAGGATAGATATTTCCAACCCTTAGCACAAGGATGTTCTAACTTCAAGAGCTGTCCAGTTCCAACAATGCCAGAATGTGGCAATGGAAAGGTTTGGAGCTAGAAGCAAACCCACAGAAGTTGTCAATTGGATCTAGCTAGGACCCTGGCATTTTTGGCAGGGAGTTAGCAAGGAGCCTAAGGAGGAGGGTGAGACATAGGATTTGGTGGTCAGATGAGAATTGGCAAACAGCAGTTACGTCGGAATGTGCTCCTGACACATACAGGGTGCACGTACCGTCTTTCATATATGTTTATGTAGGTATGTTGGACTATCATTTTAAGAGTCCAATCATGTGATGTTCTATGCCTATATGCATCATGTCACTGCACTCCAAAAATGTTTGGTGGGCAGAAGCCAAATTCAAAGGGCTGAGAAATGATAAATGATTCTTTCAATTTCTCTGAACCATTGATTATGATTGCAAATACTGTACATGTTTTCATTGCATTTTATTATTTATTGTGTGTTTATCTAAGTTTGTTGGACTATCCTTTTAAGCATCTGACATTGACATTTTGGAGGAAAGCATCTTAATATGAGCATTGCCTGCAGAGTGGACACATTGTAATATAAAGCTTCTGCTGTTGTGAAACACTTTGGCCTTCCATCCTTCTTGAAATGTTGACACTACTACCTCCCACATCCTTCCCACCTTTCAACCAGCTGAATAAAAAAAGTGCTTTTAAACTCGTACCTGTCTGCTGTAGCTACAGTATTATAGCATGGCAATGTAATATTGCGATCATTTGGCTTGTTAAGAATTTCAATTTCCATTAGTTACTTTTGAAAACATGATTGGTGGGTAAGTTGTCGGTTTCAGCACCCACCAGCCTATGGGGATTTGTCATGGATGGATGGGAAGGCAGTGGACTAGCCACCTGACACTTTAAATGAAAACATGTCCAGCAGAGAGCCATAAAATTCAGCCATATATATTTGACCGTAAACAGTTTTCATTTTAAAAGAAAAGCAAAATATTGAGAATGATGGAAATCTGAAATAAAAAAATGCTGGAGAAACTCCAGAACAAGAGAATGAGAGGAAGTCATTGGATTTGAAATGTTTACTCTTATTCTCGTTCCACAGATGCCTCCAAATTTGCCAAGCTTATTTGCATTTTCAGTTATTATTCCATTTTAAAGATCATGACTTATGCTGGAAATTTCTCCTGAAGAAATTGTGAGCTGTCTGTCTATTTCAGTTTTCTGACTGCATGGCTGCACATGTGTGTATCTGAGAGAAAACATAGTGATGGATTGTGATACTTTTTTAAGCTAGAATATGGTGGCCAGGCTATTACTTATCAGAAACCCTGGCTACAACTTAGATCTATTTAGATACTAGGCATATTATGGTACATTGTACTCCTCTACATTGGGGAGACAGGCCGCCTACTTGCGGAACGTTTCAGGGAACACCTCTGGGACACCCGCACCAACCAACCCTACTGCCCCGTGCCTGAATACTTTAGCTCCCCCTCCCATTCCACCAAGGACATGCAGGTCCTTGGCTGCCTCCATCGCCTGGAGGAAGAGTGCCTCATCTTCCGCCTAGGAACTCTCCAACCACACGGGATGAATGCAGATTTCTCCAGCTTTCTCATTTCCCCTCCCCCACCTTATCTCAGTCCCAACCTTCGGATTCAGCACCGCCCTCTTGACCTGCAATCTTCTTCCCGACCTCTCTGCCCCCACCCCCTCTCCAGCCTATCACCCTTACCTCCTTCCACCTATCGTATTCCCAGCACCCCTCCCCGAAATTCCCTCCCCCTACCTTTTATCTCAGCCCACTTGGCACACCAGCCTCATTCCTGAAGAAGGGCTTATGCCCGAAACATCGATTCTCCTCCCCTCGGATGCTGCCTGGCCTGCTGTGTTTTTCCAGCACTACATTTTTCAACTCTGGTACTCCAGCCTCTGCAGTCCTCACTTTCTCCTATATTATGGTACATTCTGAGTTGGGGACATGGAAATTATTTGCAAAAATAGTGTTTGATCCAGAACCTGAGCAAGACATGTAGTGGAACCCCAAATTAGTGGAATCACTCTACATATGCAGGTTTGCTTGTAGAATTCTAAAACCTACAGTGTGAAAGGTGTCAATTTTGCGTGCTGTGCCTCTGTTTGCTTTTTGTACTGACTTCCAAATTCCCTGTTTATGTGTATAACCTTGAAAAGAGTTGTGTTCACTGAGCTGGAAATTTGTGTTGCAGACGTTTCGTCCCCTATCTAGGTGACATCCTCAGTGCTTGGGAGCCTTCTGTGAAGCGCTTCTGTGATCTTTCCTCCGACATTTGTAATGGTTTGAATCTGCAGCTTCCGGTTGTCAGTTCCAGCTGTCCGCTGCAGTGGTCGGTGTATTGGTTCCAGGTCGATGTGCTTATTGATTGAATCTGTGGATGAGTGCCATGCCTCTAGGAATTCCCTGGCCGTTCTGTTTGGCTTGTCCTATAATAGTAGTGTTGTCCCAGTCGAATTCTGGCATGGCAGTCTCCATAGTGACGGCCGCTGCCCTGGGAAGTTAGGTCCAACAGAGAAAACAAAGGGAACTTCACTCTATTATTGAAGCTACAGGTGCATGGATGAATTCATTCAATGGCGAGGTGAGGCCTCCCTGTAAGTGTCACATTCCTTCAAAGTGTGAAGGT
This sequence comes from Chiloscyllium punctatum, assembly GCF_047496795.1. NCBI lineage: Eukaryota > Metazoa > Chordata > Chondrichthyes > Orectolobiformes > Hemiscylliidae > Chiloscyllium > Chiloscyllium punctatum. The sequence continues at coordinate 47,995,054 of NC_092779.1, forward strand.
GGTGCCGTTGTGCCCCAACAGGGAGGAGGTCTGACAGCCAGACATCCAAGAATTGTTATCCTAGGATACTTCAGCAGTGAAGTGCCTCTCCACCTTCATCTGCCTGTGACCTAATAACCTCAGGGAGGGTAGGCCAAGAAGATTACACCTGTGCAGGCTTCCCACAGCAGGCCTCACTGCTCTAGCTCTTAAACCACTAGAATTCACCCACCAAAATCACCTGAGGCATTCTGTTAAAGTGGTCAGCAGGCTTCCTCAAGCTTAGCTGCAGCTGTCAAGGTAGCACCCAGATGTAGCAGTAAAAAAAGAAAGAATAAAGAACATTAACATTTTCTTTTGGATGCGCAGCTGTCTATGTTATGTGGAACCAAGTATTTCACAAACATAGCACTTTGCACTACATTAATGAAGTTTCTTTCTCACTGTTAAGGCTTCTAAATGTTTCTGTTATGTGCAAGATGGATTAGCCATGGGAAATGTTGGATTGCAGTGATAGGGTAGCGTATTGGGTCTGGAAGGGATGATGTTCAGAGGGGCAATGTGGACTCGATAGACTGAATGGCCTGCTTCCACACTGCTGGGATTCTGATTCTATGAGAGTCATGATTCTTTGCAACTGTCTCCCTGAAAAAAAACAGTGAAAGCGGAGTCTTTGAATATTTCTAAGCAGACATGGACAGATTCAAATTAAGTAAGTGGTGAAAGGTTAAAAGGCTGGAGGGAATGTGGACTTAATCATATAATCAGATCAACTGTGATCTTCTTAAATGTTGCAGCAGGCTCGAGGGGCTGAGTGGCCCTTCCTGTTCCTGATCCTGTGTTTTAATCTACATCGACCTACTGATCTAAGGGTCCAGCTGGATTTCCAAGCCATTATTATCCAGGATTCCTGTTTCTTCTGAACTTCGAGGTTATAACCTTTGTGGATTTTAATGAGAAGACATTGGAACTGTGGTATTGCACTTGTAAGGGTGGGGGGGGGGGGGGGGGGGGGTGGTGAATAACTTAGTTGGTTGGACAGCTGGTTTACAATTTACAATAATACTAACAGTATGGGTTCAGCTGCGCCAGCTGAGGTTATGATAAAGGATTGTCCTTCTCAACCTCTCCCCTTGCCTGAGGTGTGGTGACCCTCAGGTTATACCATTACCAGTCATCTCTCTCTCATTAGAGAGCAGCCCTATGGTCCAGTAGGACTGTGGAAACTTTATCTTTACCTGTAAGTTGCTCCCTGCAAATTGTTTCCACAGGCTTCTGAACAGTTTGGACTGCAAAGTATTTATCAAACGAATATCGTGGAACCTCGAGATGCCAAATACCCATGCTAGCATTTCACTTTCAGTATTGGAATTATTTTCCTGTGCCATTGTGATGGGTTTTGGATCTGAATGTGACACATTAGTTGTCCTGCAGCAGACCCATACCAAGATCTTTTTGAGAGGTGTCTATTTTCAGAATGGTAAGGTTAGAGAGTTTACCGAAGTACACGTTGTCTCTTGATGTAAGACACAGCATTCTTGAGTGAAACAATATGTAGAGATGACCAAAATAAGGTGTTTTTTTCTCCAGTTATGAAACCAGCTGAGCAATGTTCAAGCATAGTGCTGTACCCAAACCTAGCAAATTTGTGTAGATCTTTCACTGCTCAACAGAGAGATGTCAAGAGGAATCCACCGAATGTCTACCTGAGTTAATGAGAGTTCAACAAAATTATCCAAAAGTGTGTTTCTCATGAACCTCAATGCATTTTGCCAGGTGCAATTGGTCACCAATAGAGATTGTGGCACGGTGGCACAGTGGCACTGTGGTTAGCACTGCTGCCTCACAACACCAGAGACCCGGGTTCAATTCCCACCTCAGGCGACTGACTGTGTGGAGTTTGCACATTCTCCCTGTGTCTGCGTGGGTTTCCTCCGGGTGCTCCGGTTTCCTCCCACAGTCCAAAAACGTGCAGGTTAGGTGAATTGGCCATGCTAAATTGCCCGTAGTGTTAGGTGAAGGGGTAAATGTAGGGGAATGGGTTTGGGTGGGTTGCGCTTTGGCGGGTCGGTTTGGACTTGTTGTGCCGAAGGGCCTGTTTCCACACTGTAAGTAATCTAATCTAATTGCTTGCCACATTCATTTGGAAAGTTTTGCTTCACCAGATTAACATTGGGATCACTTTGGTCCTCATCATTTTCCAAAGGAATATGTCCAATATCGTATAATGTCTTCAAATAGTCATATGCCACATGGTAACATATTGATACTTGGGAAACAAGGGGACACGATCAGAGTCCTAAAGCAATTACCTGTGGAAGGGCTCACCCAAAATGTGTATTTTCAAAAGAATGTATTTTCTTCTTGCAACATAATCAACAATGATGGTAGACCTAAAGAAGACTAAAGTCCTTTCAGGATTTTGCTACTTCCAACTCAGTTCATGACTCCCGAGATCTTAGAAGATGGTAAACCAGTTGGTGATTGCTTTTGTCTCACTTTGCAACTACCATAGAACCCTGACACATTCTGCAAGAAAGTGCATGAAAGAGGCTGCATCAATTGAATGCTTTTCACAGGATCAATGACATGTCGTCTTGTAGATGTCCTAGCTTAATACAAGTTGTCCTTTCCAATCATTACAGCATCTGAGGCTTTAGTTGCAGTCTTAGGAGCAGTGCTTTTCCAGTAGAAACCAGTTGATTGTCATAAACTGGTCGATTATACATTATAAGCATTATCAGTCACGGTAAATTGTGCGGGGCCACTTCTGTGGTTCTGGCACCTAACATCATCCTCTGAAGTAAACTGTCTCTCTTGCTTAGAGTAAACAGGTGGCCTGCATTTGCATTCCTACTGGTTCCAATCACCACACTCCTTTTCTTCTCTCTCTCTCTCTCTCTCTCTCTCTCTCCTCTCTCTCTGTCCCCCTTTCCCCTTTCTTCTGTTGGGGCCTTTCTCTCCTTTAGCTTCTGCTTTTAATCATAATTCAAAGTTCCATTTCCTTTTCTCTTCCTTTTTGTTCTGATCTGGCTATTATTTCCTTTCTTTTTCCCTTTCCATTGCCTTTAATTCCAGCTGCTTCACTTGCAATCAAATATTAGCCATTTCCAAAGATTCTGATTGTATTCCTGACAATTGTAAATCCTGTGCAATTGCCACAAACATCTCCACTTTCCTCACAGGTCCAGACAACCCCACCTCCAGCTTTTTTGCCAATTCTGGAAGCTTTGCCTTGCTCACTTTCTGTAAAACTTTTGAACTGACTTCTTCCACCCTGAGGAAACCCTTAGTGACTGAAAGAGCCATTATTACACAAGGCACACCCTGTTTAAACCAACGAAATACAATGCTTGAAATGAAAAAACGTCAATACTTACTACTCACTGCCTTTGAGTCCCATAATCTTAAATCCAATCTAGAAATAGAGATTTTGATCCCAACAAGAGTCACTAATTTGTTATGGATCACAATATATTTTGAATTTATATATTAAGAAAGTAGACTAGACTGTACCCTTTTCTTACTTTAAAGGCATTGTGTTCTGGGTGCAATTTGATTGGTCAAATTACCAGTGTTGAAGCAAAATGCACTTGACTCATACATGATAGTTAAAATACATTAGAAGACAAATTGTAATAATTTAACTCTAACAGAAAACTTAACAGAACAATATATTACTTAATGAATAAACAGTAACTGTTCCAATATAGTAACATCCCATAAACACACCCCCAATAAAGGTAAATTCAGCAAAATAGATTGTCTTACAGGCAATTGTCTAGTCTAGGAGGAAAGAAAAAAAACAAGAAGACTCTGTGTGTGTGTCTGTGTGTGTGTGTGTGTGTGTGTGTGTGTGTGTGTGTGTGTGTCTGTGTGTGTGTCTGTGTGTGTGAGAGTAGCAGGGAGAAATGTATTGCAGCTTCCACCCAGCTTCAAGAACCTAACAACTGCCACTGAAGCATTAACACTAAAAACAGTGCTGGTTCTGTGGAAACCTGACCCCACTCATTTCGGCTGCCTCCATTGCTCCAGCTGAAAAAAATTACCCAAAGCCTCATAAGCCCTTTACTTTACTGGATTCAAATAGCCAGCTTGTTGTCTCTGTCTTGAAACCTCTCTTCAAAAAAACACAGGACAATATGTACTTCTTAAAGCCACAGTATCATCACATTATCACCCTGTTTACCTCCCACTCCACTAACTGTGCACCTGCACCCTTCGGTCTCTTTTTTTCAGCCACACTCTCCAGGACTGTATCATTAACTGTATAAGTTCTGCCCTGATTTGCCATACCAAAAGGCAACACCTCACATTTGTCTAAATTACACTCCATCTGCCATATCCCTTTATTGTGAATAGCCTCTCCCAATCAACTTGTGAAAGTTCTTGCCTAATACTATCAAAATTGGCCTTACTCCAATTTAGGACTTCAACTTTTACATCAGGTCTGTCTTTTCCATAACCATTTTAAAACTAACAATAGAATTACGTCTGTTTCTAATACAGTGAGTGATGATGCAGCTTATTTCAGAAATGGTTTGGAGATGTCGGTGTTGGACTAGGGTGTACAACGTTAAAAATCAGACATCACCAGGGTATAGTCTAACAGGTTTAATTGGAAGCACTAGGTTTCTGAGCACTGCTCCTTCGTCAGGTGGTTGTGACAACCCCCTGGTAAGGAGCAGCGCTCCGAAAGCTAGTGCTTCCAAATAAACCTATTGGACTATAGCCTGGTGTTGTGTGATTTTTAACTTATTTCAGAAATGTGAGTGACTGCTAAACACTGTGTTTGCTAGCCTGTCAACCTCTGATATCTGGCAAGCTGATAAAGGAATGAAAATGATTGCGAAAATAGAAAATTTTGAGATGTATTGGAGTACATCATCCATGGATAAAATGCTAATCTGGCTTGTACAACAGTTCTACTCCCTTGACTGACCAAGGGAATCTAATGTTATCCAGTTGGTGGGAAAGTGGAGTTGAGGCCACGATCAGATCCCCCACGATATAGTGGATGGTGAAGCAGCTTTTAAGGGGCCTACTCTTGCTCCTGCTTCATATATAGAATGTTGAAGTTTGGATCTAACAGTGTGAAATGTACCCATAACTTTGATGGTTTCCTTGAAGTTTAGTTCATTCATTTGCTTGGTTTTCAAACTTTGGCAGAAGGCTCGGCATCTGATTATCTTCAAATGCTTTACTAAATTAAGCCAAGGAGAGTTTGTTGACCCAGTTCTTCAATGGAATCTTGTTATGAATAGTTGGCTGACTTTCAAAACAACTATTTGATTCTGCTCTGGAAGGTTAGTTCACATAGTGGTCAAACAGAATATGAACTTTCTTATTTTGACAGATTTTGACTTGGTCTGAGATCATGGTTTTCAAGTGAAATTCAAGTAATGTTTATTTATTTTGTCAGATTTATCACCTTCCCAAGGATTTGCAATTGTTAGTATAGAGCTTGTGAGTTATTTTTACCATGGATATTGGATGACGGCTCGGGGTTACACAGAGACGAGGGATGTCTTGAGGGCATGGGGTAGTAAAAGAGTGAATGTCAAGGAGCTGTACACATCACCAGACTGGGCTGTTATTTCAATGAACAGAGGTGGGCCTCAGTATTGATCAGCCCCTGTTCCTGTGCTGGGTCTGATGAATATAGTGTTGGTGGGCAGAAGTAGAATCACAATGTTTTACTTGTTAAGTCAATTCATTATTCATCTTGTCATATCTGCACGAAGATTCTTGTGCTTGAGTGTGAGAGCTGGCCTGAATTTTATAAATTAATATGAAAGGAGGGAAAAGGAAAATTCCAGTATTATTTTGGCTGACAACAGGATATAAAACCTTATTTCTTCACTAAAATGTTGACATTCTTGTTTTGAATGAACTGATGTTGAGGTGGTCATTCCTACAGTGTATTAGTATCAAAGCATCACAAATCTCTACTGCTTATACCCATCATGACAGCAGCACTTCGTCAGGCATCGGAAATCCACGAACAGCAGCCACAGCATTTTCAATCATTTTCTCCAGCATTTCATGAGTGGTCTTTTCAGTAGCACCTCCAATGTGGGGAGTCAGAATGACATTTGGTAATTGTAGTATAGGATGATTCCTTTTAGGAAAAGCACGAGATGGTTGTGATGTTAAATGGGTGTCTGTGCCAAGATTATTGATTGTTATTTTTGAAATGATAATATGAATAAATGTACGTGACAACATACCTCGGAAGGGGCTCTGGTTCAGAGACATCTAGTGCTGCTGCACGAATAACCCCGTTCTGAAGCGCTTTCACTAAAGCATCCTGATCAATCACTCCACCTTGAGATATCAAGCAAACTATGTTAGCTTGGTCTCATAGTCTTCTGTATATGGAACAAAGATTTGTAATATGCAGGCAAAGTAAAAGTTATATCATTTTAGCAACATTTATTTTGGGGAAATTTATCCCAAAAATGTTTTATTGCAGTTGTGGAGGCCATATCATTCATTTTACTTGAAATTAATGTCAATTAGGGAAAAGTATTGCATCTAACATATAACTGTAATGTTAACTTTACAAAGACTTCATTAACTCAAAAATGATTGGTTGAGGTAACCACTATCTCCTGTTTTCTTGATTACTGTTCATTATGTTTCTCCATGGACAAGGCATTCTGGTTTAATAGCAGCACTGTTACAATGGTTAGAACAAGTCAGTAGTGGCTTGAAGACATAGGGACATGAATGACAAAACCAGACATGTTCACCTCATGTGCCTGGGCCTGAGTGGCTGCTGTGGGTAAATGTAGATGGGTTAGTTTTAGACTTGTGCAAGTGCAATTCCTTCTAGGTTGATGGGATAGACCACTGGTAAGTGGCTGTGGATATTTGAGGAGTCATGTTGAGGCTGGGAGAATATTGCAATAATGACGAGGAGGAAGAGTGCTTACTATTGCCTTCCATCTGGAAATTGTAAGTGCAGGCTAAGTGACTGGGCCTGTGAGGGAGGAAACTGCAGCATACACATCAGAGGGCTTTTAGAGGGAACCAACAAAGGTTACAAGCATGTGAAAGGTCAAGTGCAAAAGCCTGTATGATGTATACTCCCTGGTCATTCTCCAGAATTGACTGTCTCTGAAGGTGGCACCTCTCTGGCACAGCCACTGGTGGATAACTCTTTGACTGCTAAACTTCGTGCACAAAGGTATTTAGATTAGATTAGATTCCCTACAGTGTGGAAATCGGCCCTTCGGCCCAACCAGTCTACACCCACCCTCCGAAGAGTAACCCACCCAGACCCATGCCCCTCTGACTAATGCACCTAACACTAAGGGAAATTTAGCATTGTCAAGCCACCTAACCTGCACATATTTGGACAGTGGGAGGAAACCAGAGCACCCGGGGGAAACCCACTCAGACACGGGGAGAATGTGCAAATTCCACACAGACAGACGCCCGAGGCTGGAATCAAACCTGGGACCCTGGTGCAGTGCTAACCACTGAGCCACCATGCTGCCACCCTAAACAATTGGGATCTTCATCCAGAAGGGCCAAAGGTGTCAGCAGCATATAAAGCAATGTGCACACATTGTTCCCTCTGATTATAAGTGATGCTGTCAGCTCTGAGCACAAACCTCAATCCATGAAGCCCCTTCTTTGGTTATGAACTTCTGCTGGATGATATGACCAAGTATCATCACTTGCCTCTGCCACTACTTCAATGCATCTTCACCTGAAACTTATGCAGGATTTATTTTTCTCCAGACTCATTCTAAAACTCTTTCAATGGCTTCCAATTCTCCACTTAGCTTCAGGTCATCCTGAAGCAGATCCTGCTTACACATCACCACAACCAAGCTTTCTTATACTGATTTATAGTCCTTTTCTCAATATTTCATGCACTATAGATGAAAATTTCATACAGTTTATATACCAGCAGTACTGCTCTAATCTTGACCTTCGAGTTGACTTTGGGTAGTCCACTTTGTGAGGTGGTGAATGAGTTTAACTACCGCATGGAAAGCTCTGTTATATGTTCTTATATACAAGAAGTGTCTTGCCCAGTCCTGTTTGATCCTTACTATTTAGCTGACATAACTACATAAGTATTTAGGCTGCTCCCTGGAGATGCAATGCTGAAACCATCCATCAGTGGAATTCACAAGTGCTCCTGTGAAGAAGAGTATAAACTATGGAATCTTGGAAAACCCGTCCAAAAAAATTAGTTTTAATAATTTTCTGTGTTAGAAATGTGTCACTTTTATAAAAGATTTAATAGAATTACAAAATCAGAAACCTCTTAAATAAGGAACTTAGTCATAGCAAACAGATGGTGAAAACATTTTTGCAAACGACATCTATATTTGTAAAATAAGCAATCACATATATATTTTCTTACCACGGGAGATATTAATAAGAATAGCGTTGGGTTTCATTAGACTGAGCTCTCTTTCCCCAATCATTTTGGAAGTTTGAGGAGTCAAGCTTACTACAATCATCACAAAATCTGACTTCAGGAGGAGATCATCAATTTTTGCACAGTAACAAGCCCCAACCAGCCTCTCTTCTTCCTCAGTCCTAAAAATAGATGAAACAAGTGTTATGATAAAGATAGAGAATTTTTAGTACCTGGTATCCAGTTTAGTTTAGTATGCTGTTTTGGAAAATGTAGGGGATGATGGACTCTCAGGAGAGTGTAGCATGAAATGCCAAGTTTCTGGTATCGAGATTGGCTCTAATGTAATCAGGGGACATTGGGTTCCAAGCGATTGATTGTGATAGGGTACTCTGCAGTCAGAGGGACAGACAGACGTTTCTGCAGCCGACAGCAAGAAATCAGTATGGTGTGTTGTCTCTCTGGTGCCAAGTTCAAAGACATCTCTGAGAGGGTGCAGAATGATCTCAAAGGGGAGAGACACATTGGAACTAACAACATAGAAAGGGAAAATCATGAGATTCCGAAGGGAGATAAAAAAAGTTAGGCATGAATTTAAAAAGGAGGTCTTTGAGAGTAGTAATATCTGGATTACTCCCAGTGCTATGAGCTAGTGAGGATAGGAATAGGAGGATAGATCTGATGAATGTGTGATTGAGGAGCTGGTGCAGGGGAGAAGGGTTCACATTTTTGGATCATTGGAATCTCTTCTGGGGTAGAAGTTACCTGTACAAGAAGGACAGATTGCACCTGAATTAGAAGGGGACTAATATACTGGCAGGGAAATTTACTCAAGCTACTTGGGAATATTTTAAACTGGTAAGGTGGGTCAAGGGGTTGGGGGGGTTGGACCCAGGGAAATAGTGATGAAAGAGATCAATCTGAGACTGGTACAGTTGGGAAAATGAGTGAGTCAAACAGTCAGGACAGGCAGGGCCAAAGCAGAGAAGAAGGTAGGACTGATAAATTAAACTACATTTATTTCAATGCAAAAGCCTAGAAGGGAAGGCAGATGAACTCAGAGCATGGTTAGGAACATGGGACTGGGGTATCATGGCAATTATAGAGATGTGGCTCAGGGATGGACAGGACGAGCAGCTTAATGCTCCTGGAAACAGATGCTATAGGAAGGATAGAAAGTGGGAGGTGGGGCAAGAGAGGAGGGGAGTGGCGTTTTTGATAAGGGATAGCATTACTGCTGTACTTAGGGAGGATATTCCTGGGAATACACCCAGGGAAGTTATTTGAGTGGAACTGAGAAATAAGAAAGGGATGATCACCTTATTGGGATTGTATTGTAGATTGCATAATAGTCAGTGGGAAATTGAGAAATAAATTTGAAAGGAGATTTCAGTTACGTGTAAAAATAATAGGGTGGTTATGGTTGGGGATTTTAACTTTCCAAATGTAGATTGGGTTGCCGTGGCATTAAGGGTTTAGAAGTAGAGGAATTTATTAAATGTGTACAAGAAAATTTTCTGATTCAGTATGTGGAAGTACCTAGTGGAGAAGGTGCAAAACTAAGTGTGATTTGAAAGTGTGATGCCAACAGTGTGGGTTCAATTCCCATTACTGGTTTGAGGTTACCATGGTGGACTCTCCTTCTCAACCTCTTCCCTGGCCTGAGGTCTGGTGACCCTCAGGTTAAATCACCAATGAAGAGAGCGGCCACTATGGTCTGGTAAGAAAATGGCAACACAACAATGCCAAAAATGGCCTCAACAATATCTGTGCAGCTGCAACATGACCTCCCAACTCCTATACTCAATGCACTGACCAATAAAGGTAAGTGTACCAAATGCATTCTTCACTATCCTATCTATCTGTGGCTCTACTTTCAAGGAAATATAAACCTGCACTCCAAGGTCTCTTTGTTCAGCAACACTCCTCAGGACCTTGCCTTTAGGTGTATAAATCCTGCCCTGATTTGCCTTTCCAAAATGCAGCACCTCACATTTATCTAAATTAAACTCCATCTGCCACTCCTCAGCCCATCGACCCATCTTATCAAGGTCCTGTTGTACTCTGAGGTAACCTTCTTGGCTATCCACTATATCAACAATTTTGGTGTCATCTGCAAATTTACGAACTATACCTTCTATTTTCATATCCAAATCATTTACATAAATGACAAAAAGCACTGAACCCACCACCAAATCCTTGTGACATCTCCTGGTCATAGGTCTCCATTCTGAAAAGCAACCCTCCACCACCACCCTCTGTATTCTACCTTTTGAGCCAGTTCTGTATCCAATTGGCTAGTTCTCCCTAATTTCCAACCTTGCTAACCAGTCTACCATGAGAAACCTTTTTTGAACGCCTTACTGAAGTCAGTATAGGTCATGTCCATTGCTCTGTCTTCATCAATCCTCTTTGTTACTTCTTCAAAAAAATCAATTAAGTTCATGAGACACGATTTCCCATGGTCAAAGTCATGTTGATTATCCCTAATCAGTCCTTTCCTTTCCAAATACATGGAAATCCTGTCCCTCAGGATCGCATCCAAAAGCTTGCCGACCACTGATGTCAGAATCACTGGTCTGTAGTTCCCTGGCTTTCCCCGTCGTCCAGCATCTCACCTGTGGCTATTGATGATTCAAATATCTGAGCAAAGGGCCCAACAATCATCCCTCTCGCTTCCAAAATGTTAGGGTACACTTGATTTATCCATCTTCAATCATTCTAAGACAGTCAGCACATCATCTTCTGTAATAGGGAGATTTTTCAAAATGAAACCATTTATTTCCTCATGTTCTCTAGCTTCCATATCATTCTCCACAGGATTCACTGATGTAAAATACTCATGTAGTATATTACCCCCATCTCCTGCGGTTCCATATGTAGGCAGTCTTGCTGATCTTTAAGGGGTCCTGTTCTCTCCCTAGTTACCCTTTTGTCCTTCATTTATTTATAAAGTCCTTTGGATTCTCCTTAACCCTATTTGCTAAAGCCCCTTTTTGCCATCCTGATTTCCCTCTTTAAGTATACTTCTATGGCCTTTATATTCTTCGAGGGAATCATTCAATTTCTGCTGTCTGTATTTGCCGTATGCCTCCTTTATCTTGACGAATACGTCAATTTCTCTTGTCGTCCAGCATTCCCTGTACCGAATAAGCGTACCCTTCACCCTCACAAGAACATACTCTCTGTGAACTCTCATTAAATCATTTTTGATGGCTTCCAACTTTCCAGTGGTCCCTTTACCTGCAGATACCCACCCCCAATCTACATTTGAAAGATTTTGCTTAATTCTATCAAAATTGTTCTACCTCCAGTTTAGAACTTGAAATTTAGATCTGGTCCATCATTTTTCTATCACTATTTTGAAAGCAAGAGAATTATGATCACTAGCCCCAAAGTGCTCCCCCACTGACACCTCAGTCACCTGCACTGCCTTATTTCCCAAGAGTAGGTCAAGTTTTGCTCCTTTTCTTGTGGGTACATTCACATACTGAATCAGAAAATATTCTTGTACATGTGTAGCAAATTCCTGTCCGTCCAAGCCCTTAACACTATGGCAGTGTCAGTCTGTTTGGAATGTTCAAATTCCCTAACATTACCACCCTATAATTCTTACCGATAACTGAGATCTCTTTACAAATTTGCTTCTCAATTTCCTACTGACTACTGAGGAGTCTGTAGTACAATCCCAATAAGGTGATCATCTCTTCCTTATTTCTGAGTTCAGCCCAAATAAATTTCCTGGATGGACTCCCAGAATATCCTCCCGAAGTACAGCTGTTATGATATTCCTAATCAAAAGCACCACTCGCCTTCCTTTCATGCCCCCCTTTCTATCCTTCCTATCGCATCTATACCCTGGAACATTAAGCTGCCAGTCCTGTCCATCCCTGAGCCATGTTTTTGTAATTGCTATGATATCCCAGTCCTATGTTCCCAAACATGGCCTGAGTTCATCTGCCTTACCTATTGGGCTTCTTGCATTGAAATAAATGTATTTGAATTCATCAGTCCAACCTGTTCTCTGCTTTATTCCTGCCTGCCTTAACTGAGGTACTCCATTTTCCAGTTGCAGCAGTCTCAGACTGATCTCTTTTCTCATTATCTCCCTGGGTCCATCCTCCCGAGCATCCCTCGCGAATCTCCCCAACAGTGTATTAGTCCCCTTCCAATTCAGGTGCTATCGTCCTTCTTATACAGGTCACTTTTTTACCCAGAAGAGATTACCATGATCCAAAAATGTGCATCCTTCTCCCCCACACCAGCTCCTCAGCCACACATTCATCTGTTCTATCCTCATATTCCAACTCTCACTCGCTCATGGTAGAGAGTCAATCCAGATTTTACTACCTTTGAGGAACTACTTTTCAAATTCCTGCCTAATTTCCTATATTGTCTCCTCAGAACCAAGTCGTTTACTCTTCCTATGTCATTGATTCTGCATAATCCAAGATGGAAGACAGGAAAACATTGTGGATGTAAGAGCTGCTCCTTATTTGAAATGTATTAGGTGTTGGAGGTGATTTCCTTGAATTCCAGGAGCAGCAATTACTGTTGTATTTACTGTTATGTTGATTTGGAACTTAGGGGGGAACAACAGATCAAAACAACAGCACTTTAAAAAGGAGGAAGACAGAGAAAAGCATTGACCACATGGTTAAAGAAAGAAACCTATACTGCTGTCTGACACAGCAGTGAATCTGCACAGTTACTACCTTTGCTGTTAAGTTCAAGTATGTCTGGACATCAGAGTGTGTCCATGAAAAATTAACAAACAGCGAAATTCAGAGCTGAACCTGGAGGAACCTCTGTGGGAGAGCTCACTGCATAGGAACGGATAAGTGCTTAGTTTTTAAGTGTAGCCTTACTGTAAATCAACAACAGTGAGTACAGTGGGTTATTTCTTGATTATATTAATTCCGATCTGTCTCCTGATTAAATTTTAAAAATATAAGCTATAAGTATTAAGTTAGCCTGGAGCAGTATTTTTATTAGAGTGGTACTGGAAAAGCACAGCAGGTCATGCAGCATCTGAGGAGCAGCAAAATTGATGTTTCGGGCAGGAGCCCTTCATCATTCCTGATTTTCCTGCTCCTTGGATGCTGCCTGACCTGCTGTGCCTTTCCAGCACCACTCTAATCTTGATTCTAATCTCTAGCATCTGCAGCCCTCAGTTTCTCCCAAAGTTTTTATTTAAGAACAATAAGACGGTGCTATTTTTTGGGCTAGTAGATTGTGAAGGAGCAAAGATGGCCTTTAGTAGAGTGATGTGCTCTTCCTGTCAGGTGTGGGAGTTGAGGGAGAGTTGCCATGTTACTGATGATTACGTCCACGGGAAGAGTCTTTGGTTGCAAATCCTATCCGAGCGCATGTGTCAGTTGGAGCAGCAGTTAGAGGCAATAAGGAATTTTCAGGAGCTAAGGAGTGTGATCAATGACAGTTATAGGAAGGGAGAAAAGCCACAGTTAGAGCCGGGATGAAGAGTTAATTCCAGGAAGGTAGGAGGGGTAGATAGGTAATGCAGGAGTCTCCTGTGGCTATCCCCATCTCAAACTAGTGTGCTGTTTTGGAAAATGTAGTGGACTCTCAGGGGAATGTAGCATGAACAGCCAAGTTTCTGTATCTGGAATGGCTGTAATGTAACGAGGGGTATGTCAAGTCCCAAGCAATCGATTGTGATAGGGGACTCTCTAATCAGAGGCACAGATAGATGTTTCTGTGGCCAGCAGCAAAAAATCAGAATGGTGTGTTGCCTCCCTGGTACCAGGATCAAGGATGTCTCAGAGATGGTGCAGAATGTTCTCAAAGGGGAGAGGAACCAGCAGGAGGTCATTGCACACATTTGAACTAACAACATAGAAAGGGAAAGGGATGAGATTCTGAAGGGACAATTGAGAAAGTTAGGCTGTAATATAAAAGTTAGGTCCTCTAGGGTAGTATTATCTGGATTACTCCCGGTGTTACTGAATGTCTGGACCCCCTGGGGTGGGGAGGTACTTCTCTGTTTTGTGATTGGTCAATAAGCACTCACAATCAGTCTGGTTCTTTAAGACTTCATTCTTTCTTTCTTAATACGGCCAGGTACACAGCATCCGGAAACACAGAGGTTATACACTTCTGTGTTCCTCAGAGCAGCTGCACACATGGTTAAAATAAAGACATTTTTATACTTTTCTTAAAGAAAGATACAGGCCATGATCACCTAGTACGTTCAGACAATTACCAATCAATACATGATACTGCTTTATTTGATAGTTACTGTCAGGCAATGAGACAAGTCACTGACAATGTGTAAAGGAATAAAACCAAGCAGTCCTGCCAATTAATTCTGATTTTGTGATTCAGGGCTAATACAATTGATTATTAAAAATAATAAATAAAATAATCATGATCTGTAATTCAGAGGGGGAAACTGAACAAGTGACTCAGATATTTTTTAAATCATCATAGAAGTTGGGAAGTTATGTTGCAGTTGTACAGGACTTTGATGAGGCGCACTTGGAGTATTCTGTTCAGTTTTGGTCACCTTGTTATAGGAAGGATGTTATTAAACTGGAAAGAGTGCAGAAGAAATTTGCAAGGATGTTGCCAGAACACAAGAGACTGAGTTATAGCGAGAGGTTGGACAAGCTAGGACATTTTTCTTCAGAGCTTAGGAGACTGAGAGAGGATCTGATAGAAGTGTGTAAGACCATGAAAGTGTGGATAGGGTGAAAGTATTCTGTCTTTTTACCAGGGTTGGGGAATTGAGGACGAGAGGACATCAGTTTAAGGTAAAAGGGGAAAGAATAAATGGGAACCTGAAGGACAACAGAGGGTGGTACACAAATGGAATGAGCTGCAGGTGGAAGTGGTTGACGCAAGTACATTAATGACATTTAAAAGACATTTGGACAAATACATGGATAGGAAAGGTTCAAAAGAATATGGGCCAAGTGCAGGGAAATGGGATTAGCGTGGATAGACATTTTGCTTGGCATAGACCAGTTTGGGCTGAAGGGCCTTTCTCCATACTATAGGATTCTATGACTCCATAAAAAAGCAATTTAAGGAAACTTGCCATGGTGAACAATTAGATCTGAGGCAGAGGACAACATTCTACTGCATCTCTGAAATGCAGTACTCTCTCAGTTCTACATTGATATAGCAGCCTACATTTTGCTGGAGTGGGACCTGAATCCAAAATGTGGTGACTTAGACGTATGTGTGCTACATTTGGCACATAAACGTTAAGAAGATTAAACTCAGTTTCTTCAAACCCCACCACAAACTCTGCATCTTTGCTGCTATTTCTAATTCTATTTTGGCTGCTGTCTCAATAACCTGGGTAGACCTGTGGACTCCCTGAGGAGTTTGGGGACATAATCGGGCTGCACCTTTTGAATTTTTAGTCAGCCTCTATGTATTCTTGAGGGGGTGGAGGTGGAACTTCCACCAGGATTTGAATTATCACTATGAATATGGCAGCAAGGCAGTTGTAATACGGAATATCAATTTTTTGTGATTTTAATTTCTCATTCAACCTTAAACTGGCTATCCAAGAAGCAGGTGAAATACTGTGTTTGGGGACTAATGTGCTAGTATGTCAATGTGGACCTCATGATTTAGAGGAGTCGGTGTGGACTGGGGTGGACAAAGTCAAAACTCACACAACACCAGATTATAGTCCAACAAGTTTATTTGGAAGCACTAGCTTTCAAGGCACTGCCTCTTTATCAGGTGTTGTGGAACATGATCATATAACACAGAAATTATAGCAAAAAGGTTACAGTGTCATGGCGTTGTAATGATATATTAAACAACTTCAGTTAAAAATCACACCATAAGACCATAAGAAATAGAAGTGGAAGTAAGGCCATTCAGCCCATCGAGTCCACTCCACCATTCAATCATAGCTGATGGGCATCTATCCACACTCTCCATGTAACTGTCTGAGCTGAGATTACACCTATTATTAAATAAGCTGACGTCACCTTGAGAATGTAATTCTGGGATTTACATACTAAAGAACCTAAACCACCATATCCCAATCTAAAAGATGAAAGATTTAATCTAAATTTGTTTAAGAAGTATAACCTGCTGTGGTGTGATTTTTTTAATAATGTGCACCTCAATATACTATTAACAGATAATATCTATGCACTGTTACAAAATGATCTTTATTTGGAACCTCCAATAAATCCTACCTCCTGTTTCTGTTGTAATACAGAATTTTCATCTCAAATCCTTTGGCTCTTTGAGCAACTTTGTATCCGATCCGTCCCATTCCAATGATCCCAAGAGTGGCTCCAGTCACTTCGACTCCGTACCAACTCAAAGGGTACATTTTAGTGTCTGGACAAGTTGTAATCTTCTGACCTAAAATTTTAAAATCAAACTAGTCAAGAGCAGACTAATAAATGTGTTTCAGAAATAAAAATATAAAACTGCTGGAAATATTCAGCGGGTCAGGCAGCATCTGTGGAGAGAGAAACAGAGTTACCATTTCAGGGTGATGACATTCACAAAGAATGTTTTTCAGAAGCTGGAAGAAGGTGAAAATTGAAGGCCAATATTGTCCAATATCCTCGTTGTCTGGCAATAAATAGGTCAACAATCTGTTGCAGTACTGCTTGCAGATTAGCAGATTATCTTGAGATGTCACTACAGTGCTATTTGGGTTATTTAACTTTTATACCTGCAACTATTAAACTTAGAAGCCTTGTGCACATCTTCAGCACTGTAGCACCAACAAAATAGTTGGTTTCATATGAAAACCAGGGAAGAAGTGTGCACAAATCTGATATTACCAATTGAGGCTCATGTGCTAAATTGAAAATCAATTTTCAGTCATTTTGGTGGGGGGCTTATGTAAAGACTTTCCTTTTATAACCCATACATCATAAATGCCCACTGTTTATGTAAAATACCACATCCACAAGAGAAACAATTCATATTGTGAAATGTAGTATCCCCATATGGTAAGACGTGGAGTCCCTGAGTGAACTGCATGGTTAAACTGAGATCAATTCTGTTGAATTCAGTTTTCAGATATTATTTTTATGAAGACTAGAACACTCAGAAGTTAATAATTTTAATCAGATAAAGCAACCAAATCTTTTCATAGTTTATATATTTTTACAAGGTACATTCCTTTTCCTGTCCATAAGACATAGGAGCAGAAATTAGGCCATTCAGCCCATCACGTTTGCTCTGCTACTCAATCATAACTGATAAGTTTCTCAACCCCATTCTGCTTTCTCCCCATAACACTTGACCCCCTTGACAATCAAGAACCTATCTATCTCTGTCTAAAATATACTTAATCATCTGACCTCCACAGCCTTCTGTGGCAGTGAATTCCATAGATTCACACTCTCTGGCTAAAGGGGTTTCTCCTTATCTCCGTTATAAAAGGCTGTGCCCTCGGGTCCTAATCTCTCCTAGCAGTAGAAACATCTTCCCAACATCCACTCTGTCCAGCCATTCAGTATTTTAGAAGTTTCAGTTCGATACCCCCTCATCCTTCCAAACTCCATTGCGTATTGAGCCAGAGTCCTCAAAAATTCCTCATACGTTAAGCTTTTCATTCCTGGGACCATTCTCCTGAACCTCCTCTGAACATGCTCCAGAGCCAGTACATCTTCCTGAGATATGGAGTCCAAAACTACACACAATACTCCAAATGCAGCCTGACCAGAGCCTTATTGAGCCTCAGAAGTACATCCCTGTCTTTCGAGTCAGGTCCTCTCAAAAGAAGTGCCATCATTGCATTTGCCTTCCTATCTACTGACTCAACCTGCAAGTTTACTTGAAAGAATCCTAGACTAGAACTCCCAATTCTCTTTGCACTTCAGATTTCTGAATTTTCTCCCCATTTAGAAAATAGTCCATGCCTCTATTCTTCCTACCAACGCGCATGACCTTACACTTTCCCAGGTTTTACTTCATATGCCACTTCTTTGTCCACTCCCTTAACTTGTCCAAATCTTCTGCAGCCTCCCCATCTCCTTAATGCTGCCTGTCCCTACTTTTGTATTGTCTGCAAACTGAACCAGAATGCCCTCAGTTCCTTCATCTAGATCATTAATGCATGAAATGAAAGTTGTAGTGCCAACACTGAGCCTTGTGGAACACTATTTGTCACCGGCTGCCATCCTGAGAAAGATGTTTTTATCCTCATTCTCTGCTTCCTGCCAGACAGCCAGGTTTCTATTTCTGGTAGCACCTTGCCTCTAACACCATGAGCCCTTATCTTACTCAGCCTGCTGTGCGGCACCTTGTCAAAGGCCTTCTTGGAGTCCAAATAGATATATCCATTGGTTCTTCTTGGTCTAACATGCTAGTTACTTCCTCAAAGTATTCAAACAGATTTGTCAGGCATGACTTCCCCTTGATGAAACCATGCTGACTTTGCCCTATTTTACCATGCTTTCCCAAGTTTTCAGAAATCTCATCCTTCACAGTGGACTCCATGACCAAGGCTAGGCTAATCGGTCTGTAATTTTCTGTCTTTTACCTTAAACTTAAGTTTGTGCCCTCTCGTTTTGATCCTTCTAGCTTTTTCCTTTGCCTATAAATTGGATACACAAGGGATGAGTGAAATTAAGTAATTCCTACAGGGTGAAAATGTGAAAAAAAGCCAAAGAAGCACCTCTTCATCTAACTTCATCAATTCACCAAACTTCCAGCATCCCATTCAAGTTGCACTGAGGTGCTATGTGTAATAATTCTGAAACTGAACTCCAGTTACAGAAAGAAAGTTCAAACTAGCTTCCTTCATTTACTAACCTAGCTATCCTAAAGTGATAATTTGCATACCTCTGCTTAGGCCCTGGTTCATAAATTTATGCATTAGCTTTTAGCTAACTGTTAGATATAAGCAAGTTTAAATTTTAAGAAAGAGATAAAAATACCCTCAACTCACCAACTCCAGCACACTGAGCTAGTTGTACTAACAGCCAGTAAATGCAGTTCGTCTATCTGACAGCATGTTTCTGTTGTGCATAATTTTATGATTTGAACCTCTGCTTTCTCTGATTATTATATGTTAATTTGAATGTTTATTACCACATGCTCTACTCCTTCCTTGGTTTTAAAGTTCAAAGTTATAGATTCCAAGTCATCATCTGTCTGTTTGCCAAAATAGTTTACATTTTACCTTCCAATATATTCCTGGCAGATGCCAACATTAACGCCATGCCCATTTCAGCAGTAGCATTGTCCACCACATGAGGAGTGTTGGCCACCTTCACCCCAAAACTGTTGATCATAGGTAAGTCGAGATGGTCCACACCGACTCCATAATTTATAATGGCCTTCAAATGAGGTAGAGATTTTAGAAGCTTTTCATCTATTTTGGGATAGTGTTTCCAACCAAAAATAAACTGGATTTTCTCAGCAAGTTCTTTTTCATTTTTCAGGAATTCTTCATAGTAGATGATGTTGAAATGTTTCTTGATGAGTTCTGCAAACCTTTCTGGAATACCTTCAGTTTCATGAAGCGCATAAGCTAAAACGTGAGGCTGATTGTTCATTGTCTGTGGAAGAGCAGAAATGAAAAGGCATTATTCTGTAAATTAGTTGCTACATTTTCTTCTCATAATCCTTCACTTCTGATGCATCATGTAGGCAAACACCACCGAGAGAGTTAAAATGGATTGAGCCACCAACATGTGGAAACCTCCTGGTCACACACACACAGGTTTGGAGACAAGTCAAAGGGCAGAATTGGAAATTTGCAACTCTGGTTGGCACAATTCCACCCTCAAACACTCTTGCCAGAGGCAGCACTATTGTCACAGAGGTCTTCCATTTTAAAAAATATTAGATAGATTCTGAGAGCGCCTGCATCTTGAGCCAAAGTCACACTCTCTCATCTACCTCAACAACTCCACCTCAGCTGGTGGTACTTCTATTTTCCACTGCTGCAAGCCTCCCTAAAGGCTTTCCTGTCTTGGGAGCCCACCCATCGTCCTTCACTATATAGTGAATTTGAAGGTAGCCTATTCATTTGCTGCCTCCTGGAAGATTGCAACTGTCAGGTACCTCTGACCTGGACTGGGTTTGGGGCCCAGAAATAGATTTGATTCATGATACTTTCAAAAAAGCAGGTGATCCCATCCAACGTGTGATTTGGTGACCAATTTGCTGAATTCATGACACATGGAGTGAGTCAACTAAGGGAAAATCCTTCTCTGTGATGGAAAAATTATTTCCCACAATACACTGCTGAAAAAGCATCTGTATTTAACTAACTAATCCTGCAGAGTAAATTAGTTTTACGACCATTTTAATTTCACTGCTTTGTTCATTCAGTTTATTTCTACTTCTATTTAGTGTACTTACATTTTTCGCTCTCTTAAACTCTATACACGGCAAAGGAGTAAAGAAGTAACTTTTGAACAGAACCACAGGTTGGAAATTCGAAGAAAAATGAAAAACAATTAAAAAAAAATCTCCATGATTTTTCTCCAGGATTGTTTCAATTCTTTTAGGAGATTCATTTTTAGTTCCAGGACAATGCTGGAGGATTGATGTTCTGCACAAATTTGGATTATTAAAGTGAAAATCTAGAAAAATGAAAAGAAATATTATCGAAAAATAAGTGCAAACCCCTCTGAGTCATGCTTGTTGGAGATGCATAATAGGATAACATGGTATTCCATTGTATTATTGTAAGATCGTCTTGGTGTCTGTCAGCTAGCAAGATTAATTGGTTGACCAGCCATTATGTGGAAAGGTCAAAGAGAGTGGCTCATTCTGGTAATTGGAAGAGAACAGGACAGACAATACGTCTTCAGATTTGCAGTTGGGTGCACAGGTTTCGGAGTTATAGGTTTGAGGGAGGGTTTGTTTGATAACCAAAGAAACCTACTCGAGGAAACACGGACAACAGTCCTGATCCCCTGACTCGCCAGGGTGCATTTTTCTGCTCAATCAGGCTGCTACTATCTCTTTTTTGCTATTGGATTTATCAAGAATTAGGAAAGCGCACTTGCAGCCATGAAATCAGGCTTTCCGTCTCATTGAGGGAGCATAATGTAGTTATTATAGTGGAGTATTCCATTTTACAGGTTTGCTACACTGCACATTGATGCAAAATAGTGTGTATGCTGAGGGTTGGGTTACACCATTGTTTACTTTTACCTTCTTTTTCCTCCTCCCATACTTTCTTCCCTGTCATGATAAGGATTAGAATTTCCAATTCCACTTCCATGTAATCTTTTAAGTGGCCATGGTAAAAAGTTGAAGGTCGAGTGAAGAAGGCGTTTGGTATGCTTTCCTTTATTGGTCAAAGTATTGAGTACAGGAGTTGGGAGGTCGTGTTACAGCTGTACAGGACATTGGTTAGGCCACTGTTGAAATGTTGTGTGCAGTTCTGGTCTCCTTCCTATTGGAAAGATGTTGTGAAACTTGAAAGGGTTCAGAAAAGATTTATAAGGATGTTGCCAAGGTTGGACGATTTGAGCTATGGGGAGAGGCTAAACAGGCTGGGGCTGGTTTCCCTGGAGCGTCGGAGATTGAGGAGTGACCATATAGAGGTTTACAGAATTATGAGGGGCATGGATAGGGTAAACAGGCAAAGTCTTTTCCCTGGGGTTGGGGAGTCCAGAACTAGAGGACATAGGTTTAGGGTGAGAGGCGAAAGATATAAAAGCGACCTAAGGTTTTCATACAGAGGGTGGTATGTGTATGGAATGAGCTGCCAGAGGAAGTGGTGGAGGCTGGTACAATTGCAACATTTAAGAGGCATTTGGATGGGTATGTGAATAGGAAGGGATTAGAGGGACATGGGCTGGGTGCTGGCAGGTGGGACTAGATTGGTTTGGGATATCTGGTCGGCATGGACGGGTTGGACCGAAGAGTCTGTTTCCATGCTGTACATCTCTATGACTGTGACTCTATCTATAAATAGCACACCTGATCCATGGTGCAAGTCACTTCCTGTTACTGCAACAGTTTGATTTGTTGTTTTGTAGCTTTGTTGGTTGTTCTTTGCTGTTAATGGATTTACAATCTATCTGGCAACAGCAATAATGAAACCATCAAATCTCAAATAAAGTCAGTAATGTGTGAAATTAAGAAGCCACATTGTGAGCTGACAGTGATCTAGGTTTTAATTGCATCCCAACTATATTCGCCACAGGGAGAGGACATATTCTGGTGTGAAGGAGAGACTGCTGAATTGTTGCACCTAATTTCTGCATTGCTGCAATCAGCTGCCAAGTTTATGGTCTTTGAAAGGGGAAATAAATGGTGGAAAATCAAAGCATTTATTTGCTTCCATGGTTTCTGTCAAGATCGTCTATTTAAGTGGCACTCAGAGGGATGTTTAGGGAGCGTGAAGTAAAGATTGTGCTTAAATTTGTAGTTGCAAGCAATGAAGCTGAACTGGATCTCTATGGATGGTTCCTCTCTCTGGTACACTATCCATCCTTAACTGGAACTCTCCAACCCCAGCAATATGCTTGTAAATCTTTACTGCACTTTTTCAAGCTTAATAACATCTCTCCCACAGTAGGGAGACCAGAATTGAACACAATATTCCAAATGTGGCCTAACCAATATCTGCATAATGAATAATAAAATTCTCTTGTACACATATAACAAATTCCTTGCCATCCAAGTCCTTAACACTATGGCTGACCCAGTCTATGTTTGGAAAGTTAAAATTCCCTACTATTACAACCCTATTATTCTCACAGATACCGGAGATCTCCTTACAAATGTGTTTCTCAATTTCCTGCTGACTACTGGGGGCCTTCAGTACATCCTAGTAAGCGATCATCCCTTTCTTATTTCTCAGTTCTACCCAAATAATTTTACTGGATATACTCTTGGGAATATGCTCCCTCTAGTACAGCTGTAATGTTATCTCAAACCAAAACCACTCCCTTCTTCTCTTGCCGTCTTTCTATCCTTCCTGGAACATTAAGCTGCCAGACTGCCGTTCCCTGAGCCACATTTCTGTAATTGCTATGATATCCCAGTCCCATGTTCCCAACTATGCCCTGAGTTCATCTGCCTTACCTGTCAGGCCTCTTGCATTTTAGCTTATCAGTTTTACCTCCTTCTCTGCCTTGCTCTTGCTACCTTGACTACTTGATTTGCTCGTCTTCTCAACTGAACCAGTCTCAGACTCACCTTTTTTCTGACTATCTCTTTCGGTCCCAGTCTCTTAATGGTTAAAGCCTCCGGAGTAGTGCTAAATCTCTCACCAGGATATTGGTCCTCTTCCAATCCAGATGCAAACTGTCCTTCTGAAACAGGTCACTTCTATCCCAGAAGAGATTTCAATGATCTAAACATGTGAAAGCCTGCCCTTTGCACCAGTTCCTCAGCTACACCTTCATCTGGTCTATTCTCCTTGTCCTACTCTCACTAGCAGGTGTCACTGTGAGAAATCCAGATGTTATTATCTTTGAGGATCTTTTTAAGCTCCTGCCTAGTTTCACATATTCTGCCTTAAGAACCTAGTCACTTCCCATGTTGATTCCACTGTGTACAATGACCTTCTGCTGGTCATGCTCCCTTTTGAGAATATTTTGCACCCTCTCCAAGACATCTTTGACCTGGCACCAGGCAGGCAACACATTATTCTGTTATCATGTTGTTGGCCACAGAAACGTCTATCTGTGCTCCCAACTAGATCGTGTTGCAAAATAAAAAAAGGACATAGATTTAAAGTGAGGTGCAAATGAAACAAGTGAGGTGAGAAAAATGTTTATTGTACAGTGAGTATTTATAGAGTCAGACAGAATAGAAACAGACCCATCAGTCCAATTTGCCTGTGCTGCCCAGAGATCCCAATCTGATCTAGTCCTATTTGCCAGCAATTGGCCCACATCCGGGTAAATCCTGCCTATTCATATACCCATTTCTGCAGTGGTCATGAAAGCCAGGACTATGTACTATGCAGGATCCTTCCTTTATTCGTCCACATCCACCACTATGGTTAGTTTGTTAATTGTGAATCAACAATAACACTACCTCCTGTATGCATTTGTTATTTGGTGGTATCTACACAATCAGACTTTGTCATCTCCTACAGCACAGACCCACAAGCAAAAACACATTTCTGACTGAACTCCAATCGTCGTGTTCCAGAATGTGGAGCAACCACAGCATCCGAGCTTCACCACTCAGTAGTTTCTTCCATTCATACCAAGCCATTAGTTATTAACAATTCACTCATTCCCCTCTACCTGCAACAAAATCAAAACAGTTGTTTGGTCATCTAAAATACTATCTGTACTACACCCATGGTCACTATGCTTCAGTCTCACCCTGCCCTATTAACCAATCAACACCTGTCTCCAATCTCTTTCCCATCATTTTGACCCTGCATGCACATTTTGAACATTTTTGTTGGTCTTCTGCTAAATATTAATAGGTATTTTATAGTGAACTTGATCTCCTAGCTCAGAGATAGGGACATTTCAGCCCTTAGACAAATGTTAATATAGCAAGTAGTTAAGCTAGTGTTTGAGAGTTAATTGACTGGTTAAATATTAAAGGGTGACAGGTGGAACAGTCTCTTGGTTTTTGGTTCATCAGCTGGCTTGGACTAACATTGCTATTGGCAGTAGGGAATGACGGTGGGGGGGCGGAATGTGGTTATACATTTTGTATGTATAATATTCTTATGATATTGGGTGAGGGGAAGCTTGGAGGGAGATATCGTAAAGCGTCTGAAAGGGTTCATGTTTAATTCATTAGGGTCTTTCAGCACTAATTAGAGTCCTAGAGCTATGCAGCATGAAACCAATCCTTCAGTCGAAATTGTCGATGCCAACCATATATCCTAAATTAGTCCCATTTGAGAGCATTTGGCTGTATCCCTCTTAATCTTTCCTATTCTTATACCCATTCCGATGCCTTTTAAAACTTGTAATTGTACCTGTCTTCGTCACTTCCTCAGGCAGCTCATTCCAGACCTGCACCACCCTCTGCATGAAAAAGTTGCTCCTTCGGACCCTTTTAAATCTTTCCCCTCTCGCACCTTAAACCTATCCCATCTAGGTTTGGACTCTGCTACCCTGGGGGAAAGATGCTGAAACTTGTTGGCAGGAATCCTAGTAACTTGCCTGCTTTGTAAGGTAAGTAGCTTGCATTTTTATATGAAATTTTGAAGTCCATCTCTGTCCTGCTCAGCAAAGCTAGAAAAAAAACATAATCCTCCCTCTGCCGAGCTCAGTCTCATTATTTAGTCCATGTGGGCTGCCATTGCCTGGAATGATGCTTGAGATAAAACATTTGGACAGGAGGAATTTCTTTCTCCAAGTACCTTCTTAAACAGAATTCAGATACTAACAAGGCCTTAATGGAAAAGAGACTGAACATTGGCAGGTAGGTCTTGGGAGTGTTACTGACTGAATATTTGCTGAGTGAATGTAGTGTAACAAGTAATGTGTAGATCCCTTGCTCAAATAAAACCAGTCCCTTCACTATTCCAAATACTCACCTTTTTTGGGCCTTAAAAATCCCTAATTCTTTTGGAATAGTTTTCCTCCTCTTCTACTATGTTTCAAATATATTGTTGCATTATTTTGTACTATGGTGCAGTGTATTCTGCTGAAGTGGAATTCTGTACCTCCGAGGCAATTGTGTCAAGTTATTTAGTTATTCAGAGAACATTATGATTTTTTTCCCCTGGGATCTTTAAAAATTGTGAAGTGCATAACAATTTTGGCTCTGGGCAAAGTATACCCAGCAATAAATAAATGGAATTTCCCCTTTTCTACAAGAGTTTTCATCTCGAAGTTGTGTAATGTTTGGAATGTGATGCTTGGGGCATGTTGATGTACTAGTTCGAAGTTCCTAATTTTACTTTAAGGAAACTTGCCTTAAAGAATCAGAGACATTATAATTGCATTGACGCACTGGAGCAAACTTTTGCCCAAACTTGGGAAAACTCAACCAACTCACTTTTGTGTCTTTTTGCTCAGGGGTGTATTTGTTTGTAGTATATTTTGTGGATTATGATGGAGTGGACGAAGAATGTTGCTTGGTAGGTGGGCCGGTTAGAGACCGGGCTTTGTTCGTCTACAGAATATTGCAGCTCCTAAGATTGTTTAAAGGCCACCTTAGCCTCACTTCACGCCCCTTCACCCCTCGGTCCAATTTCCGTGCAACCCCTCTATGCCTCAATGCCACGTCTAGCCTTGCCACATTTCCCCAGGAAACCCATGTCCCCTGCTATTCCCCCATGCCACCTCTGTCCCCATGTAATAGTGTCACACAGTTTTTTTTTACAGAAGGAGCCCCTTGGCCCATCAGGTCCACGCCATGAAAAATCTATCCATTCTAATCACATTTTCCAGAACTTGGCCCATAATCTTCTATACTACACTATTTCAATTGTTCGTCTAAATAGTTGTCAACTGACTTGAGGGTTCCTTACCACCTCACATTTTCTATGCCATCTCATGCCACCTCTATGCCCATGTTTCCTCCAAAGCCACCTGCCTAGTCTGTGCAGTTTTCAAGAATCTCTGCATCACGCGCCATTCTTAGGAGATATGTGATAGTAATAACAGTTACTTTAAAATTACAAACCTCTAACAATCTCTGAAAACCATGAATTCAAACTCACTACCATTGACGTGGGACCAAAATAAAACCTTGAGAAAAGAAAATCCTGATCCTTTAAGCATCTATTAGATATGTAAACAGACAAGAAATCACACGTAAAAGATTCTGCAACTGAAAATTAATTCAGGTGACATACATATTCCAAAGGGATTCAACAAATGGATGGATATGGCAGAGGACTTATGAAGGTAGGCTATCCAGTAATATTAGAGATAATAGTAAAAGTTTCTTTCAGTACATAAGAAACAAACGACAGGCAAAAGTAGACATTGGGCCACTTCAAACTGATGCAGGAAGCCTAGTGATGGGAGATAAGGAAATAGCAGGAGAACTTAATAGGTACTTTGCGTCAGTTTTCACAGTGGAAGACATGAGTAATATCCCAAAAATTAGAGAGTGTCGCGGGGCTGAGTTGAGTATGGTTGCCATTACGAAAGAGATAGTGCTAGAAAAGTTAAAAAGTCTCAAAATTGATAAATCTCCTGGCCCCGATGGGATACACCCTAGAGTTCTGAGAGAGGTGGCTGAGGAAATAGCAGAGGCATTGGTTGAGATCTTTCAAGAGTCACTGGAGTCAGGAAAGGTCCCGGATGATTGGAAGATGGCTGTTGTAACCCCCTTGTTCAAGAAAGGATCAAGGCAAAAGATGGAAAATTATAGGCCAATCAGCTTAACCTTGGTTGTTGGTAAAATTCCAGAATCCATCATTAAGGATGAGGTTTCTAAATTCTTGGAAGAGCAGAGTCTGATTAGAACAAGTCAACATGGATTTAGTGAAGGGAGGTCATGCCTGACAAACCTGTTTCAATTTTTTGAAGAGGTAACAAGTAGGTTAGACCAGGGAAACCCAGTGGATGTGGTCTATCTAGACTTTCAAAAGGCTTTTGATAAGGTGCCACACGGGAGGCTGCTGAGCAAGGTGAGGGCCCATGGTGTTCGAGGTGAGCTGCTGGGATGGATTGAGGATTGGCTGTCTAACAGAAGGCAGAGAGTTTGGATAAAAGGTTCTTTTTCAGAATGGCAGCCGGTGACGAGCGGTGTCCCGCAGGGTTCGGTGCTGGGGCCACAGCTATTCGCATTATATATTAATGATTTGGATGAGGGAACCGGGGGCATTCTAGCAAAGTTTGCCGATGATACGAAGTTAGGTGGACAGGCAGGTAGTACTGAGGAAGTGGGGAGGCTACAGAAGGATCTAGACAGGTTGGGAGAGTGGTCCAGGAAATGGCTGATGGAATTTAACGTGAGCAAGTGCGAGGTCTTGCACTTTGGCAAAAAGAATAAAAGCATGGATTACTTTCTAAATGGTGAGAAAATTAATAAAGCCAAAGCACAAAGGGATCTGGGAGTGCTAGTCGAGGATTCTCTAAAGGTAAACATGCAGGTTGAGTCTGTGATTAAGAAAGCGAATGCAATGTTGTCTCTTATCTCAAGAGGGTTGGAATATAAAAGCAGAGATGTACTACTAAGACTTTATAAAGCTCTGGTTAGGCCCCATTTGGAGTACTGTGTCCAGTTTTGGTCCCCACACCTCAGGAAGGACATACTGGCACTGGAACGTGTCCAGCGGAGATTCACAAGGATGATCCCTGGAATGACAGGTCTAGCATATGAGGAACGGCTGAGGATACTGGGATTGTATTCGTTGGAGTTTAGAAGATTAAGGGGAGACTTAATAGAGACGTACAAAATAATACATGGCTTGGAAAAGGTGGATGCTAGGAAATTGTTTCCGTTAGACGAGGAGACTAGGACCCGTGGACACAGCCTTAGAATTAGAGGGGGTCATTTCAGAACAGAAATGCGGAGACATTTCTTCAGCCAGAGAGTGGTGGGCCTGTGGAATTCATTGCCACGGAGTGCAGTGGAAGCCGGGACGCTAAATGTCTTCAAGGCCGAGATTGATAGATTCTTGTTGTATAGAGGAATTAAGGGCTTCGGGGAGAACGCTGGTAAGTGGAGCTGAAATGCGCATCAGCCATGATTGAATGGCGGAGTGGACTCGATGGGCCGAATGGCCTTACTTCCACTCCTATGTCTTATGGTCTTATGGACTTGCAGAAGAACCTGTGAACAAATTGAAATATTCATTGAGTGTTCAGAATTATGGACAAGAAATGAGGTCAATGGATTAGTAAAATGGGATGAAACAGTGGGAATAAGAAAGCTGAGTGAAGATGACAATAGTAAATCTGGAAGTGACACTTACATTAGAAAACGATCACAAACTTGAGAAATAAACTTCAATACCATAAGATTGAGGATGGAGGAACTTCAGCAGGTCTAGAAATACTAGTATAAGCTGCAGCTTGAATCAATTAGATAAGAAATAGAGGCCACAGAACAGTCAGGAAACAGAACTAAAATCAGAATTCCTCACAATTATGAGAGTTTGATGGCTGCCAACAAGCTTGAGAATAGAGTAAATTTGATATTCGGACAGAGTTTGCACTTTATTCTGAGGCACTATTCATGGCCACCAACTTTGTCATGTTAGGGTATTTGTACTGAAAATGTTCTTTCAGGTTGGAGGGGGATGAATTGTTAGGGTTTTCAAGGATGACTGGATGAGATGGATGTTAGTGGATTCACCCACAGCTGGAAGGGAATCTATTAAAATTGTGTGTGTTCTTTTGGTCATATATATTCAAGGGTCATGGAAGTGGCATTTGTAAATTAATTCAGGTGACATACATTTTACAGAGGGACTAATAAATAGATGGATGTGGCAGTTAGAGGACTTGCAGAGAAAGATATGACTGACACTGCCTGAAGAGGCAATAGGTTCAGAAGGAAAATAAAAATACTAAACAAATGCATCTACAGCTTGAATAATGCTTCCAGAGAACAGAAGGATGCTTGATGGAGTGCAAGCCTGTGACTAGTGGAGTGCCTCAGGGTTTGGTGCTGGGCCCATTGCTGCTGGTTATCTACGTCAATGATTTGGATGAGAAATTACAAGGCATGATTAGTGAGTTTGCAGATGATACCAAAATAGGCGGTATCATGGACAGTGAGGAAAGTTATCAGAAATTGCAACAGGAATTTGATCATCTGGGGAAGTGGGCTGAGAAATGACAAATAGAGTTCAATATAGATAACTGTGAGGTGTTGCATTTTGATCGGGCCTTAAGGAGTGTAGTGCAACAGAGGGATCGTGGAGTTCAGGTATATGGTTCTCGGAAAGTGGAGTCACAGGTACATAGAGCAGTGAAGGAGGTTTTTGGCCACAATGATCTTCATCAGCTCAGGAACTGAGTATAGAAGTTGAGAGGTTATGTTGCAGTCACATAGGACTTTGGTGAGGCCGTACTTGGAGTAGCATATTCAATTTTGGTCACCTTGCTATTAGAAGGATGCTATTAAACTGGAAAGAATGCAGAGGAAATTTACAAGGATATTGGAACTGATGGGACTGAGAGAAAGTAAGAGGTTGTACAAGCTAGGAATTTTTCTTTGCAGTGTAGGAAACTGAGGAGGGATCTTTTACAAGTGTATAAGATCATGAGAGGCATGGATTGGGTGAATGCACTCAGTCTTTTTCCCAAGGTTGGGGAAATCGATGAGCGGACATTGGTTTAAGGTAAGAGGGGAAAGAATAAATGGGAATCTGAGGGACAACTTTTATACACAGAGGATAGCAATCAAATAGAATAAGCTGCCAGCAGATGTGGTTAAGGTGGGTACATGAACAATATTTCAAAGGTGTTTAGACATATACATGGATAGGAAATGTTGAGAAGAACATGGGCCAAGTGCAGGGAAATGGGGTTAGCGTGGATGGACATTTTAACTGGCACGGACTAGTTTGGGCCAAAGGAACTGTCTCTGTGCTTTAGGACACTATGACTCTATGACTTCTTTACCCCCACTTAAAAAATGAACCATCAATTTGCAAAGATGGCTTCATTTTTAAAAACCTTTAGTCTTACATCATTAGACAGTACAATACATGTGTCATGTTGACTGTAATCACTTTCCACAATTATAGTCCATGTGTTTTTTTCCAACCACCAAACGCCTCCATCTTCCTTCATCAAAGTCGTGACAATGTGTCAGTAATTATATTCTCTCATCCTGCCATGCGTATAATTTTCAAATTGAATTGCTGCAATAATAAGTTCCACTCGAATAGTCTGGAATTTTTATCCTTAATTTTTCCAAAAACTTTTAATATGTTACAATCAGTATATACAATTGTGTCAGTCATATCACTGGCAATATAAATGTTAAAATGTTCCAATGCTAACACCAAGCTCAAGGTCTCTTTCCGAATCATGGAATGTTTTTGAGTTCATGATTTTCGGTTTTTTGGAAAAATACCTAATAAGTCTTTCTATCTTCTTTTTGTCTTCTTGCAAGAATACAGCACTGACACCCACATCACTCGCATCGATAGCCACAGTGAATGGATTTACATAATTAGTTGTGGCTAATACTAGGGCAGTGGTTAACACTGCTTTCAGATTGTCAAATGCCTTTTGACAGTCCTCCATCCATCAAAGTTTTCTGCACTTCTTTAAGTCAGTCAGTGGAGCAACCACACTACTACAATTTGGTCCAAACATCCAATTAAAAACCACTCAGTCTGAGGACTCATAGTGCTTTCCTCTTCAATGGTATGGTATTCCAATGGATGTACCTTCCACGTGTGACTAAAAATCACCAGATTGTCAAATGTACTCCACAGGATTGGGTAATCTTGAAATCACTTTACGAGTTAGTCTTTGAAATGTGGCTGGTGCATTTTTTTCACATTAAATGGCATGACTTTAAACTGGTACAGACCATTTTGTGTCACAAAAGCCAAAATTTCCTTTGATTTTTCGGGTAAAGATATCTGCCAGTATCCTCTTAGTTGGTCTAATATTGAAATGTAAGTTGTTTTTCCCATCTTCTCAATACAGTCTTCCAAATGTGGAATTTGGTATGAATCAAAATTTGTAACTGGCTTTTGTGATAGTCCACACATAATTGTTGGGGATCCTCTGGTTTTGGCACTATTAGTATGAATGAGCTTCATTTGCTGCAACTCACTTTCATTATATTGCCTTTGGGCATGTGTTCAACCGGAAGCGGCAGAGACAGGCCACTATAAATGCCGGAGGAAACAGCACAGAAGCGCTTCACAGGAGGCTCCCAAGCACTGAGGATGTCACCTAGACAGGGGACGAAACGTTTGCAAGACAAATTCCCAGCTCGGCGAACAGAACCACAACAAGCACCCGAGCTACAAATCTTCTCCCAAACTTTGAAAGAAAGAACAAATTGGAATAATAACTCCATTGGAAAATGTAACAGAATAGTGGATTATTTATAGGGTCATAGAGTTGTATAGCATAGTAACAGATCCTTCAGTCCAACTCATCCAGCCGCCCAGATATCCCAAATTAATCTAGTCCCAATGCATGTACCCATCCAAAATGCTATAGTTGTACCAGCATCCACCACTTCCATATACACACCACTCTCTGCAAGAAAAAGTTGCCCTTTTATTCCTTTTTAAATCTTTCGCCTCTGACTTTAAACCTATATCTTCTACTTTGGACTCCCCTACTCTGGGGAAAAAAGATCTTGACTATTCGATCTATCCATACCACTCGAGATTTTATAAACCTCTGTAAGGTCACCCCTCAGCCTCTGATACTCCAACTAAAATAGCACAGCCTGTTCAGCCTCTCCCTATAGCTCAAGCCCTCCAACCCTGGCAACATCCTTGTAAATCTTTTCTGAACCCTTTCAAGTTTCACAACATCATTCCTATGGCAGAGACACAGTATTCAAAAAGTGGCCTCACCAATACCTGTATAGCCGCAACTTGACATCCCAACTCCTATACTAAATACACTGACCAATAAAGGCAAGCGTACCAAATGCCTTCTCCACTAGCCTGCTTACCTGCACCTCAAGCTTTCTTTGTTTGAGAACACTCCCCAGGACCCTGCCCAGATTTGCCTTACCAAAATGCAACATTTCACATTTATTAATTTAAACTCCATCTGCCATTCCTTGGCCTATCTGATCAAGGTTCCATTGTATTCAAATCATTATATAAATGACAAAAAGCATCAATCCTTGTGGCTCACCACTCGTCACAGGCCTCTGGTCCAAAACAAATTCTCCGCCATCAACGTTTATCTCCTACCTTCAAGCCAATTTTGTATGCAAATAGCTAGCCCTCTCTAGATTCCATGTAATCTAACCTTGCCAACCTGTCTACCATGTCAAATCTTGTTGAGTGCCTTGTTGAAGTCCATATTGACAATGTCCACCACTCTGCCTTCACCAATCTTCTTTCTCACTTCTTCAGGAAACTCAATCAAGTTAATGAGATGCCATTCCCCACGCACAAAATCATGTTGACTATTCCTAATCAGTCCTTGCCTTTCCAAATAAATGTAAATCCTATCCCTCAGAATACCCTATGTAATCTTACCCATCACTGACATCAGGCTAATTGGTCTATGGTTCCTGGCTTTTCCTTCAGACCTTTCTTGAATAATGGCACCACAATAGCTAACCTCCAGCTTTACAGCACCACACCCATGGCTATTCGTGATGAAAATATCTCAGCAAGGGGCCCAGCAATCACTTCCTTAGTTTCCCTCAAAGGTCTGGGATACACTGATCAGATCCTGGGGATTTATTCATTTTTATGTGTTGTAAAACATCCAGCACCTCTTTCTCTGTAATATGGATACTTTTCAAAATATCACTATTTATTTCTCCAAGTTCTTTAGCTTCCCTATCCTTCTCCACAGTAAATACTGTCATGAATTGCACGTTTAGTATCTCAGCCATTTCCTGCAGTTCCACACATAGATAGCCTTATTGATCTTTAAGAGGCCCTGCACACTCCTTCGTTATTCTTTTGCCCTTACTACATTTATGGAATCTCTTTGAATTCTCCTTAACGCTGTGTGCCAAGACTATCCCATGTCCCCTTTCTGCTGTCCTGATTTCCCTCTTGACTATATTCCTTCTGCCTTTATAACTGTCTATATCTGTTATCTGCCCCCTTTTCCTTGACCAGAACCTCAATTTGTAAAGTCATACAGCACAGAAACAGACCCTTCAGTCCAACCGGTCCATGCCGAACATAATCCCAAATTTACACTCGTCCTACCTGCCTGCTGCTATTCCATATCACTCCAAACCTTGCCTATTCATGTATTTATCTAAGTGACTTTCAAATGTTGTAAGGTGCCCATATTCACCAATTCCTCAGGAAGTTCATTCTAACTATGAACCTCCCTCTCATTTAGAAGCTCAGCCATATCCTCCACCATCTTTTTGGTCCTTAATTGGTGAAAAATCCCTTTGAATAAATTCTTCCGACCCGCAAATTACTAAGAGTGCTCTTGTGTTTCCTCTAAGACACCAGAACATCAGTTCTGATCCACACTTTGTCCTGTGTGTTTCATATTTCAGTTCCTCTATTATTTGTATTCAGTTTGGTTTTCTACTGAACAATGAGTCTAACATTTATCACACTATAACACATACAGTCATACATCATGGAAACCGACATTTCGGTCCAACCAGTCCATGCAGAACATAATCCCAAACTAAACTACTCTTCACCTGCATGCTTCTTGCCCATGTCCCTCAAAGCCTTTCCTGTTCATGCACTTATCTAAGTGTCATTTAAATACTCTAACCATGCCCACATCCACCACTTCCTCAGGAAGTTCATTCTATGCACAAACCACCCTCTGTAAAATAGAAATTGTCCCTCATGCCCTTTTTACATAACTCACCTTAAGAATATGCCTTTGAGTCTTGAAGCCTCCCATCCTATGGAAGGGCTGCCTAGTATTTACCCCTCATGATTTTATAAATCTCTATAAGGTCACTCTCAATCTTACACGGTCTAGTGAAACAAGTCTCGGTCTAGTGAAACAAGTCTCAGCCTATCCAGCCTTTCTTTACAACTCAAACCCTCCCTTCCTGGCAACATCCTTGTAAATCTTTTCTGAATCCTCTCCAATTTAATAATGCCCTTCTATAACAGGACAACCTGAACTGCACATAGTGCTCCAGATAAGGCCTCACCAACGTCTTGTACAAGCTCAATATGACTTCCCAACTCCTATATTCAAAAAACTGAGCAATGAAGACAAACATGTTAAACGCCTTTTTATTTCCCTTTCTAAATGTGATGCAAACTCAAAGAATTGTGTTCATGAACGCCTATATCTCTCTGTTCTACAAACTACCCAAGGCCCTACTATTAATATAAAGTTCTGCTCTATTTGTTGTACCAAAATTTTGTTGTACCTCACATTTATCCAGATTAAACTCCATCTGCCATTTTTAAGCCCATTGACTCATTTGACCAAGATCCCTTTGTAATCTTATACTGTGTTTCACTCTATTATTCCACCAATTTTGGAGTCATCCACAAACTTACTAACCATGCCTTCTATTTTCTCATCCAAATCCTTTGTATTAATGACAAACAAAAGAGGACCCAGAACTATTCCCTGTGGAACATCGCAGGTGACACACCTCCAGTCCAAAAAGTAGCCCTCCACCATCACTCTGTCACCGACCATTCAGTAAATTATATATCCAGTTGACAAGCTCACCCTGAATCCCATCTGACTTAAATTTACTAATTAGTCTACCATGCGAAACCTTGTCAAAGGCTGTACTACGATCCAAGTAAACAATGTGTATTGCTCCTCCCTCATCCATCTTTTTGGTAACTTCCTCAAAAACACTCAGTTGAGTTTGTGAGTCATGATATTCCTTGCACAAAACCATGTTGACTATTCCTAAGTGTTGGAGCTGAAAAGTGTGGCACTGGAAAAGCACAGCAGGTCAGGCAGCATCTGAGGAGCAGGAGATGTTTCTGGCACAAGCCCTTCGTCAGTTACCGGGAGGGCAAAGGGCACTGAGGGGTAAATAGGCAGTTGGGGCTGGGGGGAAGGTAGGCGGGAAGGCACTAGGTGGATGCAGGTGTGAGATAATTGTAATAGGTCAATGGGGAGGGTGGAGCAGTTAGGTGGAAAAGAAGATGTACAGCTAAGACAGGTCAAGAGGGTGGTGATGGTCTGGGATGAGGTGGGGGAGGCAGATTTCATAGAACATAGAACATAGAACAATACAGCACAGAACAGGCCCTTCGGCCCACGATGTTGTGCCGAACTTCTAACCTAGATTAAGCACCCATCCATGTACCTATCCAAATGCCGCTTAAAGGTCGCCAATGAATCTGACTCTACCACTCCCTCGGGCAGCGCATTCCATGCCCCCACCACTCTCTGGGTAAAGAACCCACCCCTGACATCTCCCCTATACCTTCCACCCTTCACCTTAAATTTATGTCCCCTTGTAACACTCTGTTGTACCCGGGGAAAAAGTTTCTGACTGTCTACTCTATCTATTCCGCTGATCATCTTATAAACCTCTATCAAGTCACCCCTCATCCTTCGCCGTTCCAACGAGAAAAGGCCGAGAACTCTCAACCTATCCTCGTACGACCTACTCTCCATTCCAGGCAACATCCTGGTAAATCTTCTCTGCACCCTCTCCAAAGCTTCCACATCTTTCCTAAAGTGAGGCGACCAGAACTGCACACAGTACTCCAAATGTGGCCTAACCAAAGTCCTGTACAGCTGCAACATCACCTCACGACTCTTGAATTCAATCCCTCTGCTAATGAAC
Organism: Chiloscyllium punctatum; assembly: GCF_047496795.1. NCBI lineage: Eukaryota > Metazoa > Chordata > Chondrichthyes > Orectolobiformes > Hemiscylliidae > Chiloscyllium > Chiloscyllium punctatum. Next base: position 48,031,664 of record NC_092779.1, read on the forward strand.
GATAATACTCCATAGGCCTTCTTACAAACTCTATCCACCTGAGTGGCAACCTTCAAAGATCTATGTACATAGACCCCAAGATCCCTCTGTTCCTCCACCTGACCAAGAACCCTACCATTAACCCTGTATTCCGCATTCTTATTTGTTCTTCCAAAATGGACAATCTCACACTTGGCAGGGTTGAACTCCATCTGCCACTCCTCAGCCCAGCTCTGCATCCTATCTAAGTCCCTCTGCAGCCGACAACAGCCCTCCTCACTGTCCACAACTCCACCTATCTTTGTATCATCTGCAAATTTACTGACCCACCCTTCGACTCCCTCCTCTAAGTCATTAATAAAAATTACAAACAGCAGAGGACCCAGAACTGATCCCTGCGGAACTCCACTTGTAACTGGACTCCATGCTGAATATTTACCATCTACCACCACTCTCTGACTTCTACTGGTTAGCCAGTTTTCTATCCAATTGGCCAAATTTCCCTCTATCCCATGCCTCCTGACTTTCCGCATAAGCCTACCATGGGGAACCTTATCAAATGCCTTACTAAAATCCATGTACACTACATCCACTGCTCTACCCTCATCCACATGCTTGGTCACCTCCTCGAAGAATTCAATAAGACTTGTAAGGCAAGACCTACCCTTCACAAATCCGTGCTGGCTGTCCCTAATCAAGCAGTGTCTTTCCAGATACTCGTAAATCCTATCCCTCAGTACCCTTTCCATTACTTTGCCTGCCACAGAAGTAAGACTAACTGGCCTGTAATTCCCGGGGTTATCCCTATTCCCTTTTTTGAACAGGGGCACAACATTTGCTACTCTCCAGTCCCCTGGTACCACCCCAGTTGCCAGTGAAGACGAGAAGATCATTGCCAACGGTACTGCAATTTCCTCTCTTGCTTCCCACATAATCCTAGGATATATCCCGTCAGGCCCGGGGGACTTGTCTATCCTCAAGTTGTTCAAAATGTCCAACACATCTTCCTTCCTAACAGGTATCTCTTCTAGCTTATCATTCCGTTTCACACTCTCCTCTTCAACAATACGGTCCCTCTCGTTCGTAAATACTGAAGAGAAGTACTTGTTCAAGACCTCTCCTATCTCTTCCGACTCAATACACAGTCTCCCACCACTGTCCTTGATCGGACCTACCCTCGTTCTCGTCATTCTCAGGTTTCTCACATATGCATAGAATGCCTTGGGGTTATCCTTGATCCTATCCGCCAGGGATTTTTCATGCCCTCTCTTAGCTGATTTCGAAACTGATGAAGTCAGTGTTGATGCCGTATGGTTGTTGGATCAATTTTTGCCTCTCTAAATGTTAATACATCCTATCTTTTAGAATCACCTCCTACAATTTACCCAAACCGAATTCAGGTTCACAGGTTTTTCTTTACAACTCCTCTCACACAAAGGCACAACATTAGCCATCCTCCAGTCATCAGGCACCTCACCCGTAGTTATAGATGATGCAAATATTTCTACAAGGGACTTGCAATTTCCTCCATTATTTCCCACAGCATTCTAACCTGTAAGACCTCTTGCATTGAAATGATTGCAATTTAGTTCTTTAGAGTAACTACGTTCTCTGACTTTCTCGTGTTTTCTTTTCTAATTGACTTGGTCTTTTCATATTGTGAACCTTTCCCATCAATCTGTGTATTTTCACTGCTGCTTAGAATTCCTCCATAACCCCCTCCCCCCACCCAAAAAAAGCAGGATTAAATCTCCCTTAATGAAACAAGGAAATCTACTACTGTGGTGCTCTGTCATTATTAGCGGGTGCTTGAAGTGTATTCCTTTGTCTCCACAGCTAAGCCAAAGCCCCAAGGGCAGTTTCACAACTCAGCGATACCAAAGCCACACAAGGAACAGGTCAGACAGAGAAGCACCACCAAGAGCATTGCTCCCAAAACAAGACAATGGAAGCACCTCACCACTTCAGAGGAGACATTAGCACCTACCTGTGAAGAGGGATGGAAGCTCCAAACCTATCGATACTGTCAGGATATTGCTTTGTGTAGAGAATCAAGACATTCCTCTGATAACCGTTTTCCGATTAGCATCACTGTAACTAGATTACTCCACTTCCAGATACATTGTAATTTCCCCATTTCTAATTAGCCTCATTGTACAGGATTATTACAAAGACTGGCTTCTTTCTCAGCTCAAGGAAGAGAAGTTCTGATCTACCTGTACAGACTGTCAGTTTTGGGTCAGCTTAGTCAATTTATCTTCCAGCGATATCGCTTGTAATAAACAGCGTGTCAATTTCACCCGATCTGGTTTGTGTGGTCTCTACTTTATTGGACAAATTTCTCCGACAGCAGCGTACATAGAAATCATTCCTGGTATTCAATAACTGACTACACCTTCTAATTTTGTTAGAATGACTATCTCTTTCAACAGTGCCCAGAGCTGAATATTTATTTGATAGAAGAATAACCAGCAGAGATTTTTGAACTAATGTCTTACCTTTCCTGACAGTCAACTTTCTATTGAACTTATACTGCCAAATAATCACTTTTCTATAACTACTAGCCATCTCACAGTGTGCCTCTTATTTGCCCTCATTAACATTAAGCCATAAAAGAAGCAACTTTCAATAAGAATTCGACGTTTAAACAACCTTCCATTACATACAGAAAGTAATGTTAAAATGCAAAAACATTTTAAAAAAACATCAAACATATAATTTTTAAATAAAATCAACCACGCTGATTAACTTAAGGTGAGAGGGGAAAGAAATAAAAGAGACCCATGGGGCAACGTTTTCACTCAGAGGGTGGTACGTGTATGGAATGAGCTGCCAGAGAAAGTGGTGGAGGCTGGTACAATTGCAACATTTAAAGGGTTTGGAGGGATATTGGCCAGGTGCTGGTAGGTGGGACTAGATTGGGTTGGGATATGTGGTTAGCGTGGATAGGTTGGACCAAAGGGTCTGTTTCCATGCTGTACATCTCTATGACCCTATGACTCTAAACAACTCATCTTCAACAAATTTCTCTGATTTAAAAAAAATCTTCTCCAGAGCCAATCATGCGTAGGACTGCCCAAAATGAAAACGCGACTCTGTCTAAAAAATACTGTTCAGCCACTCAAAAAAAACCTTTTACAATGTTAAAAAACTGCTTAAAATGTAGATGGTTTTTTTTAAGCTTCTAAATTTAGAATAATGAAACCTTTAGCCATTCACTACAGCCCTTTGAAAGGCTTGTTTTTCAACAAAGGTCCATTTGAAAACAAAACTCTTCTTGTTTGTTTTAATGTTAAAGAAACTAAATGAACAAAAATCTTTTACTGGTGAAACATAATAACTGTATTTCTCTAGTCATCCAGCATTCCCTACATCTACCAGCCTTGCCTTCATACTAACAGGAACATCCTTTCTCCAGACTCTCATTCTCTCATTTTGAAGGCCTCCCATTTTCCAACCATACCTTTACCTCTGAATACGCTCTCCTAATAAACCTTTGGAAGTTCTTGCCTAATGCCGTCAAAATTGCCCTTACTTCAATTTAGAACTTTAACTTTTAAGATCAAGTATTTAACTACTAAAGAGTAGCTGTGCCGATATCGTATAATTCTATAAACACACCCTTGTAAAGACAAATTTAGTAAAATAGATTGTCTCATGGGCAAATCTCCAGTCCAGGAGGGAAAAAAACATCGAGAAAACACTATGTGAGAGAGTGAGTAATGGGGAGAGATGTACTGCAGCTCCCAAACCCAGTTTCACGACCCAGCAATTGCTACTGAAAAACTAAAACTCAAACTCTGGGCTCTAAGGGGGTTCACCCCATCCAATCAGGCTGCTTCTCCTGTTCCAACTTTGGGAAAAAAACCCCAAAACCTCAGAATCTGTTTACTTTATGAGCTTTCAAGCAGATCGATTATCACCTCTGTCTCAACCCTTCTTCATTTAATAAAACAGCTGAACAAAATACAGCTCTTAAAGCCATAGTATCATCACAACAGGGGCAGCACGGTGGCTCAGTGGTTAGTGCTGCTACCTTTCAACACCAGGGATCCACGTTTGATTCCAGCCTTGGGTGACTGTGTGGAATTTGCACAGGATTTTAGCATTGCTAGCCAGGCAGCATTTATTGCCCATCCCTAATTGCCCTGAGGGCAGTTAAGAGTCAACCACATTACTGTGGGTCTGGAGTCACATGCAGACCAGACCAGGTAAGGATGGCAGTTTCCTTCCCTAAATATTTTTCAAATGTTAGTTTATTCTTGCATATTCTCAAATTTTCATACAATAAACCTTTTCAACTTTCTTTTGTATATCTCCAGTTGATTAGATTCCCTACAGTGTGGAAACAAGCCCTTCAGCCCACACCAACCCTCTAAAGAGTAACCCATCCAGACCCATTTTCCTCTGACTAATGAACCTAACACTATGGGCAACTTAGCATGGCCAATTCACCTGAACTGCACATCATTGTGACTGTAGGAGGAAACCAGAGCACCCAGAGAAAACCCACACAGACACCAGGAGAATGTGTAAACTCCACACAGACAGTCACCTGAGGCTGGAATCAAACCTGGGACCCTGGGTGCTGTGAGGCAGCAGTGCTAACCACTGAGCCACCCTTTCTTTCCTCTCTTAAAAACCATCAAATCCAAAATCTAATATGGTCTTAGTCTTAGGGTTGCCTGTTCTGAAGTACTGTACCTTTAACAATTTCACCAATGATTTATACTGGATGTGATTTGAGTTTATTATGTTAGTGTGCTATTAACATATAATCTTTGAACACATTGTCAGCAGTTCTGTTGGAATGTACTAGAAGTTGTGGATTATTTGTCAAATTTGAGTTGTTATGTAATGTCCTTCTTGACAAGCTTTTTATGGCTTAACGTATACTTTTGGGAAATAAATTCATCCTTTATCCCTGATTTTATTTGGTGTGCCATCACTCTCTATATTATTGAAGTAATCAAATTGCTATTCTAAATATTCCTAAAAGCTTAATTAAGCACTTTTTAAAGCCAGCATTTTTGCATTGTATTTTGAAGTATTGTAATTTAGATGGTGGGGAGATGGGATCTATGGTGATTAATTGTTGACATTTTTACAGCAAAAGCTCAGTGAAAGATTAGGAAGGTTGGTTGTGTGCAGTTTGAGATATACCTTGGGGTGCAAAGTCTAATATTTTAGTAGATTGGGAATTGCAAGGAAGAAGTAAAGCAGAGGATTTGGACAAGGTTAGTGAATGGGCAGTGGCAGATGGAAGATAATGTAGAAAAATGTTAGGTTGTCCATTTTGGTAGGGCAAACAGGTGAACAGAATGTTTATTTTAAATGGTAAGCAGTTGGAATGTTTAGGTGTACAAAGAGGTCTCGGTGTTGTTATCAATATGTTACTGAAGCCTAACATGTAGATTCATCGAGCTATGAGGAAGGCAAATGCATATTAGCATTTTATTGCAAAAGGATTTGAGTACAGGAATAGTGAAGTTTTACTTCAGTTGTACAGAAGCTTAGCCACACTACACCTGGACTACCATGATGCAGTTTTGATCTCACCTCTGGAAACATATTGCCGTAGAGGGAGTGCAACTAAGGTTCACCTGACTTGTTCCTAGGATGGTGGGTGTACTCAATGGAGAGACATTGGGCAAACTTGGCTGTATTCTCTCGCGTTTGAAAGAATGAGACATGATCGCATTGCAAATGCTTCAAGGGAAAGACAGGGTAATTGCAGGTAAAATGTTTCCTCTGGTTTGATGTCTAGAACCAACAGACACAAGTTTAAAATTAAGTGGAATGCCACTGAGAAGAGAATTTTTATTTTTACCAAGAGGGTTGTTAACTTTTGGAATTCTAACTGCTGAGTTGATCTTTATAGCCTATTTGAACAAGGGATCAATCGTGGCAATTCTACAGTCCTCCAGCCTCAAGTCCCCAATCTAGAGAAAATTGAAAGATGATTGCCAATGCCTTTGTAATTACCACACACTCTCTCTTCCTTTAGTATCCTTTGCATCTCACCTGGTCCCCTTGTCTTATTAACTGAAGTACAGACAACTTGTCTAATACTGCCTCATTATCAATTTTAACTTGCTTGTGACTGAGTTTCCTCCACTGTTACTAAGGCCTGTTAAACAATCAGCCTCACAGATAAAGACAGATGCACAGTATTAATTTCAACACCTTTAACCATACCTTCTGCCTCTAAGTATAAATCTTCTCTCTTAGTGCCTAATTAGCCGTATTCTTTTTTAAAACACTTCTTTTACTATAGATGTGCTTATAAAAGACATTGGGATTCCTCTTTATATTAACAGCCAATCATTTTTTATAATCCCTCTTCGCTTCTCATTTGCTGTCTTGCCTCCTTTCTACATGTTCCATATTCAGCTTGGTTCTCAACTGTATTTACTACCTGACACATACCATTTGGGACTTTGTTTCTTTAACTGAATTTCTATCCCACTATCATCCAGGGAGAACTGGATTATTGTCACTCCTTCCCTCTTTTGAGGGTATGTACCCTGACTGTGTCCAACCATTTCCTCTTTGAAGGTTGAACCACTATTTTCCTTCCAACTCTTAGTTTCAGTCTATTCAACATTAGCTTCATTTTCATCCCATGCCTCTACTCTTCATTGACCAAAACAAATTTTCCTTCATCCTAAACCTCATACTACAACAATCATGGGTCCCTAAATACTCCCCAATTGTCACGTGATCTACTTATCTGACCTAATTGCCAAGAAATCAGTCTAGCAGTGACCTTTTATTGGGCTGAATAAGTACTCCTGTCAGCAACTGGCATGAACACAACCAAGGAATGCTTGTCCTTCACAGTCTGTTTAAGCCACCACTGTTGAGGTGATATCCAAATATTTAAAGTTCCCATTATAACTATGCTGTTTGCACCTCACTGTAATTTCCTTGTACATTTTTTCACGATATCTTTCCCACCAGCTATCAGTCTATATATTACAATGAGCAATATAGTTACACCTTTTTTTAATTCCTTAGCTCTAGTCAAATCAATTTTGTCCTTGAACCCTTTCAGACATCCTCTTTCTCTAGTACTCTAATATTCATGTACCACAATCATCACCTTTTCTGTTTCTCTTCCTTTCGTAACTTTTCCGAACACCTTAAGAACAGAAATAATTTAAAAATCCAAGCTGCCTTCCGTTTGGCCAAGTCTTTGTTACTACCTCAACATTATAATCTCAGAAAGAAATATGTGTCTGTAACTCCCCAGTTTTATGAACTATTCTCTATGCATTCACATATACTGAAATCTATCCACAATTTATAGACTTCATTATTTTCTCCATTACTCTGACTCCATCTATTAAGTTACTGATCTCTCCTTTTAATGTTATCTGCCTCTCCTATTATGTCATGCACTTTTTTAGTATTACTTTTTAATATTCTCGTCTGGTTCCCATGTTCCTGCTGAGTAGACTTAAATCTTCCAAATGTACAACAAAACATTCTCTCTCTCTCTCAGTGTGTGTATAAATAACTCAGTCCCGGCTCTGTTCGACCTGTCCAGCTTCTATAAGTGCCATCTTTCCCAGAGCTAGGTCCTGTGTCCCAGGAATCTAAAGCCCTTCATCTTGCACTACCTTTCCAGCCATACATTCACCTGCCTTATCTTCCTAGTTCTGAACTCACTTATAGGTGATACTGGGAGAAATCTGGAGAGTACTATTTCACAGGTCCTGCTGACTCATTTTCTAAATTCAATTGCAAGATCACCACACCCTTCCCACCTAGTCATTTAGTACCAATGTATGTTAATACAATGACCCCTGGCTGTTCACCCTCCCTCAGAAGAATATCTTGCAGCTGTTCCGTGACATCCCTATGTCTATCACCAGGAAGGCATCAAACCATTCTGGAGTCACACTGACAGCCACAGAAACACCTATCTATTTTTCGGAATTAAAGAATCCTGGAATAATAGTAGTGTTCTTCCTCCACTCCAGTACAGTTTAGCTTTTAGATTAGATTAGATTCCCTACAGTGTGGAAACAGGCCCTTTGGCCCAACAAGTCCACACCGACCCTCTGAAGAGTAACCCACCCAGACCCATTTCCGTCTGACTAATGCACCAAACACTGTGGGTAATTTAGCATGGCCAATTCACCTGACCTGCACATCTTTGGACTGTGGGAGGAAACTGGAGTACCCAGAGGAAACCCACACAGACAGTTGCACAAGGCTGGAATTGAACCCAGGACCCTGGCGCTGTTATGCTGCATTCCTCCAAGGATCCATTGCCCTCACCATGATCAAGAATGGAAAACCAATTGGTGAGCAGGATCTCTGAACACTTTCTTATGCTACCTGTCAGTTTCTCGTGAACTGTCTGGTGGATAGGTTCAAGTTCCTGTGCTATATAGCATGGTGACTCTACAATCAATGAAAGGTTTATTTTTTATTTCAGAACTAACATTATCTGCTTGACAATGAATGCCCACACAAGCTTGAGGAAAAGCACCTCATCTTCCAGTTTGAGATTATAACCACTTTATGTCCAGGCAAGAATAGAGGATGATGATTTATTCTCCTATTTACACCTCCTCCCGATCTTTTTCATATAATTTTCTTTTCCCATTGCTGCTGTTTTTCTCTTTGCTCCATAGTTTTCAGGAAAAATGAAATCAATCCTGCCTTTGATCTTCACAGGCCTCCCCAGTTGTTCCATCCTCTCCTCCGCCACTTTCTGCTTAAAGCCTTTTCATATCATTCCTGGTTTTACTGAATGATGACTGATCCAAAACATGATCTTTTTCTCACACTCTGGTGATCCTGGACACTTCCATTGTTTTCATTTTAGATTTAGGGCAGAGTCAGCACAGCTTCACTAAGTACAGGTCACACCTGACATATCTGTTAGAATTCTTTTGAGGAGGTAACTAGCAAGTTAGACACAGGAGATCCAGTGGATGTGGTCTATTCGGTTTACAGGAAGGCCAGGTTCCACACAGGAGGCTGCTAAATAAGACACAAGTCAATGATACTGGGGACAAGACACTGGCATGGACAGAGGACTGATCAACTGGGAGAAGGTGCAAAGAGGAGATAAAGGAGTCCATTTCAAGATGGCAGCTGGTGACTAGTTTTACAGGGGTCAGTGTTGGGACCACAATTATTCACAATAGTAATCCGGATGAAGGAACTGAGGGTATTGTTGATAAATTTGCAGAAGAAGATAAATTTGCACAAAGGTAGGTGAGAGGGACAGGTAGTGTTGAGGAAGCAGGGAACTGCATAAGGTCTTGGACAGGCCAGGAGAATGGGTAAAGAAGGGGTACATGGAGTACAACTTGCGAGAATGAGATAATACAGTTTAGTAGGAAGATTAGAGGGGTTGACCATTTTCTATTGGGGAAAGTCTATGAAAACCAGAAGCACAAAGAGACTGGGGAGTCTGAGTACAAGATTCTCTTTAGGTTAACATGCAGGTTCCATTTGGTGGTTAGGAAGGCAAATGTAATGCTGGCATTTATTTCAAGAACTGAAAATGTGTTGCTGGAAAAGCGCAGCAGGTTAGGCAGCATCCAAGGAGCAGGAGAATCGACGTTTCGGGCATGAGCCCTTCTTCATGCCCTTCCTGAAGAAGGGCTCATGCCCGAAACATTGATTCTCCTGTTCCTTGGATGCTGCCTGACCTGCTGCACTTTTCCAGCAACACATTTCCAGCTCTGATCTCCAGCATCTGCAGTCCTTACTTTCTCCTAGATTCATTTCAAGAAGTCTAGAATACCAGAGCAGAAATGTAGTGTTGACGCTTAGGCTGTGGTCAGACTGCATTTGGAATATTGTGAGAGCAGTTTTGGACCTTGTATCAAGGGAAAGATATGCTGATGTTGGAGGGGTCCACAGACAATTTACATGAACGATCCCAGGGATGAAAGGTTTGTCATATGAGGAGTGGTTGAACATCTGGGTCTGTACCTGAGGGAATTTACAAGCATGGGTTTGGTGATCTCATTGAAATTTATAGATTACCAATAAGCCTGGATAGAATGGATGTGGTGAAGGTGTTTGCCCTAGTAGGACAGACTAGGACCTGGGGACACAGTCTCATGGTGAAGGGATGACCCTTTAGAACTGAGATGGGAAGAATTTCTCCAAGTGAAAATGGTTAATCTGTGGAAGTCATTGTTGCAGATGAATGTGAAGGCCAAGTCATTGAGTGTATTTAAGGTAGCGAGGTTCTTGATTTGCAAACGGGTTCGGGGTCACTCGGAGAATGGGGCTGAAAGACATAGTCATGATCAAATGATGGAGGAGATTGAATGGACTGAATGGCCTAATTCTGCTTCCGTATCTTCTGGTTATTTTTCCAATATCCACAATAATTAGCTTTAGCAAGATGAAAAGCCATGGATATTTTAAATTTCATTTAATTAACATGCTATAAACCTTCTAAGGAAGGGAATCGTGGAAGTGTTAACATGTCTCATGATCCCAGCATTGGGTTGTGCTTTCCAGAGGGATGGAAGAACCACAAAAGGTGGCATGGTGGTTCAGTGGTTAGCACTGCTGCCTCACAGCACCTTGGTTTGATTCCTGTCTTGGGCAACTGTCTGTGTGGAGTTTGCATGTTCTCCCCATGTCTGCATGGGCTTGCTCTGGTTTTCTCCCAGTCCAAAGATGTGCAGGTGAGGTGAATTGGCCATGGTGTTAGATGCATTAGTCAGGGGGTCAATGTAGGAGAATAGGCCTGTTGGGTTGCCCTTCAGAGGGTCGGTGTAGACTTGTTGGGCTGAAGGGCCTGTTTCCACACTGTAGGGAATCTAATCAAAGTTAGTGTAATCTCTTCAGTTCTGAAGAGCAGTCATATCAGATTCAACTTATACTATTACTTTTTCTCTCTCTCTCTCAACAGATGCTGCCAGACTAGCAGAGTTTCTCTGGCATTATCTATATTTGTTTTCGATTTCCAGCATCTGCAGTATTTTGATTTTTATGTAATCTTATGCAAGATATCCTCCTGCGTCTGCTCATATAATTTCTGTTTACTTTATTACTGATTTTGGAGTGGTTATAAATGGCAGACATTTATTCTGCATATTCTGTAGCCAGAGCTAGTCACAATTCTATGATCTGTCAATAATGTAAGAAATATGAGCAGGATTGAGACATTTGCTCACTCAAGCCTGCTGCATCATTCAAAATGGCTGATCTGCCCCAGCCCTCAACTCCTGGTGTTCCAGCTCTCTCCCCCAACCCAAGCTTTAATAATTATTTTCAGTGATAGCGACTCAGTTGCATGGACAGCTGGTTTGCAATGCAGTGTGATGTCAATGGCATGGGTTTAATTCCTATTTCAGCTGAATTTAAAATTCATGAAGGATTCTCCTTCTCAATCTCTCCCCTTGATAAAGCTCCCCAGCCATCTCTCTCATTAGAGACAATGGTAACTTTCCTTCTTACTTTCAGTGTTTAAGCCTCTACAAATGCCTGAAGATATTTCACAGAATCACAGAATTCCTCTAGTGCAGATAGAAGCCATTCGGCCCGTTCCAGTCTGCGCCAATCTTTGAAAGAGTATCCTGCCCAGACACTCCCCCCGCCATTTTCTGTATTTCCCATGGCTGACCCATCTAACCTGCACATTCTTTGACACTATAGAGTTTTTTTTTACACATGGCCTTCCCACCTAAGCTGCACATCTTCGGACATCATTTAAAGAGGAGGTAAATAGACTTCTTTGTTCTTTCTCTCTTTGCTGTTCTCAAGCTTGACAAAAGGGTCTCCCTATTAAAAACGAAAGAACTGCGGATGCTGTAAATCAGAAACAAAAATGGAAGTTGCTGGAAAAGCTCAGCAATTCTGGCAGCAGCAGGTCTGAGGAAGGGTTACTGAACCCAAAACGTTAACTTTGATTTCTCTGCACAGATGCTACAAGACCTTCAGAGCTTTTCCAGCAACTTTTGGATTTGCTGGATTTCTAGCAAATTCCTCTTACCTTAAGAATCTGCCTTCTAGTCTTGAAACCTCCCATCCTATGGAAAAGTCACCAACCATATATCCCTCATGATTTTATAAACTTCTATAAGGTCACTTCTCAATCTTCCATGGACTAGTGAAACAATTCTCAGCCTATCCATCCTTTCTTTATAACTCAAACCCTCCCTTCTGGCAACATCCTGGTAAATCTTTTCTGAACCCACTCCAATTTAATAATGTCCCTCCTATAAGAGGACAACCTGAACTGCACATAGTGCTCCAGAAGGGGCTTCATCAATGTCCTGTACAACCTCAACATGACTTCCCAACTCCTATACTCAAAGGACCGAGCAATGAAGACAAACATGTTAAACACCATTTTTTTAAATCACCCTATCTAAATGTGATGCAAACTCAAAGAATTATGTCCAGGAATGCTTAGGTCCCTCTGCTCCACAAACTACCCAAGGCCCTACCATTAACATACAGTCCTGCCTCTGTTTGTTGTACCAAAATTTTGTTGTGCCTCGCACTTATCCAACTGAATTCCATTTGCCATTTTTAAGCCCATTGACTCATTTAACCAAGATCCCTTTGTAATCTTAGACTGTTCTTCACTCTTTATTATTTGGAGTCATCCACAAACTTACTAACCATGCCTTCTATTTTCAATAAATGACAAACAAAAGAGGACCCAGAACCAATCCCTGTGGAACATCGCAGGTGACAGACCTTCAGTTCAAAACGTAACCCTCCACCATCGCTCTGTCACCTGCCATGAAGTGAGTTATGTATCCAATTGGCAAGCTCACCCTGAATCCCATCTGACTTAAATTTACGAATTAGCCTACCATGCAGAACCTTGTCAAAAGCTGTACTAAAATCCAAGTAAACAATGTATATTGCTCTTCCCTCATCCATCTTTTTGGTGACTTCCTCAAAAAACTCAATGGAGTTTGTGAATCATGATTTTCCTTGCACATAACCATGTTGACTATCCCTTAGAGCTGAAAAGTGTGGTGCTGGAAAAGCACAGCAGGTCAGGCAGCATCCGAGGAGCAGGAGAGTCGATGTTTCGGGCAAAAGCCCTTCATCAGTTACTGGGAGGGGAAATGGGACTGAGATAAATAGTGGGGTGGGGCTGGGGTGGAATTAGGTGGGAAGGCGATAGTTGGATGCAGGTGGGATATAATTGTGTTAGGTCGGTGAGAGGGTGGAGCAGATAGGCGGGAAAGAATATGTACAGGTAAGACAGGTCAAGAAAGCGGTACTGAATTGGAAGGTTGGATCTGGGATGAGGTGGGGGAGGGGAGATTTTGAAACTGGTGAAGTCAATGTTGACGCCATATGTTTGAAGGATCAATTTTTGCCTCTCTAAATGTTAATAAATCCTATCTTTTAGAATCACCTCCAACAATATACCCAAACTGAATTCAAGTTCATGGGCTTTTCTTTCCAATCCTCACGCAAAGGCACAATATTAGCCATCCTCCAGTCATCAGGCACCCCACCCATAGTTAGAGATGAAACATATATTTCTGCAAGGAACTTGCTATTTCCTTCCTTAATTCTGACAGCATTCTTGCATTGAAATGATTGTAACTTGCACAGACCTGTTGCATTGAAATGACTGCAATTTAGTTCTTTAGAGTAACTACGTTCTCTAACTTTCTCTTGTTTTCTTTTCTAATTGACTTGCTCTTTTCAAATTGAGAACCTTCCCCATCAATCCGAGTATTCTCACTGCTGCTTAGAATCACACCCCTCCCTCCATCCACCCCCCCCCCCCCCCCACCCCCCCCACTCCCCGCCAAAGCAGGATTCAGTCTCCCTTAATAGACTGAGGAAATCTCCCTACTAAGATAGTAGTTCCATTGTTTAGGTTAAACCCATCCTTTTTTGAATAGGTCTTTTCTGTCCCAAATGAGATTTCAATTATTCAAAAACCTGAATCCCTGAGCAATGCACCACCTCTTCAGCCATTAATTTATATTTTTGATCTTTTTGTTCCTTCCCTTGTTTGAGTTTGGCACTGGGAATAAACCAGAGATGACTACTTTTCAGGTTCTGTGTTTTTATCATCTACCTAACCTCTTTAATTCACTCAGTAAAGCTTTAATCTTTTTCACAAAAATGTCAGTCCAAAGATATGCAGATATGTGAATTCACAATGCTACATTACCCATAGTGTTCAGGGATGTGTATGTTAGGTACATCAGTCAGGAGAAATGTAGAGTAATAGGTTAGGGGAATGGGTCTAGGTGGGATGATCTTCGGAGGGTCTTTGAGGACTTGTTGGGCTGAATGGCCTCTTTCCATATAATGGGGATGCTATGATATATGATCTGCCGACCTGTACAATAATTTCTGGCTTCTCAATCTCTCTTTAATAATATGCTTAAAATGTTTAGTAATGTCATTAATCCCAGCACCAGGAAAGCAACATACCATTCTAAATTTACTCTCACTGTCACAGAGTTTCTGGTCTGTGCCCCTGACAGGACAGTTCCCTATAACAATTGTTGTTTTAAATTTTGTTAAACGCAGCCTACATAGAAATCATTCCTGGTGTCCAAAAACTTACTACGCCTTCTACTTTTGTCAGAGTAATGATACCTTTCAACAGTACCAGAACTGAATATTTATCTGATAGAGGAATAGCCACCAGAGACTTTTGAACTAACTTACCTTTCCTGACAGTCAACCTTCTATTTTACTGATTCTACCATATAATCACTTTTCTAAAACTACTAGCCATCGCATTGTGTACCTCTTATATGCCCTCATTAACATTAAGCCAAAAAAGAAGCAACTTTCAATAATACCTCTATGTTTCAACTACCTTACATTATATTCAGAAAGTAATATTAAAATGTAAAAACATTGTTAAAAAAATCAAACATATAAATCTTAAATAAAATCAACCACTACGCTGATTAACTTAATTAAAACAACTCATCTTCAATAAATTTTTCTGATTTAAAAAAAAACCTCTCCAGAGCCAACCATGTGTCGTGCTCCCCAAAAGAAAACACAACTCTGTCAAAGAAAACTGTTCAGCTGTTCAAAAAAAATTTACAGTGTTAAAAAAAACTGCTTAAAACATGTACAGCTTTTTTAAGCTTCTAAATTTAGAATAAAGATACCTTCAGCCATTCACTGCAGGTCTTTGAAACGCCTCTTTTTCAACAAATGTCTATTTGAAAGAAAACATGATGTTTTTGTTTGTTTTAATGTTAAAGAAACAAAATGAACAAAAATCTTTTACTGATGAAATATAATAACTGTGTTTCTCTAGGCATCCAGAATTCCCTACACCTACCAGCCTTGCCTTCACACTGACAGGAACATACTTTCATTCTCTCATTTTGAAGGCCTCCCGTTTTCCAACCATACCTTTATATCTGTATAGCTTTTCCTAATAAACATTTGGAAGTTCTTGCCTAATACCGTCAAAATTGCCCTTACTCCAATTTAGAACTTTAACTTTTAAGATCAAGTATTTAACTACTAAATAGTAGCTGTGCCAATACAGCATAATTCTATAAACACACCCTTGGTAAAGGCAAATTTAGTAAAATACATTGTCTCATGGGCAAATTTCCAGTCCAGGAGGGAAAAAATATCAAGAGAAATCAGTGTGTAAGAGAGTGAGTGGCAGGGAGAGATGTACTGCAGCTCCCAAACCCAGTTTCAAGACACAGCGATTGCTACTGAAAAACTAAAACTCAAACTCTGGGTTCTCAGGGGGCTTGACCCCATCCATTCAGGCTGCTTCTCCTGTTCCAATGTTAGAAAGAACACCCAAAAACTCACAAGCTGTTCACTTTATAAGCTTCCAAGCAGACCGATTAGCACCTCTGTCTCAACCTTTCTTCATTTAATAAAAAAGCTGAACAAAATACAGCTCTTAAAGCCATTGTATCATGACAACAGGGACAGCACAGTGGCTCAGTGGTTAGTGCTGCTGCCTCTCAGCACCAGGGATCCAGCCTTGGTCGACTGTGTGGAGTTTGCACAGGATGACAGTGTTGCTAACCAGGCAGCATTTATTGCTCATCCCTAGTTGTCCAGAGGACAGTTACGAGTGAACCAAATCACATGTAGACCAGATCAGGTAAGGATGGCAAATTCCTTCCCTGAAGGACATTAGTGAACGAGGTGGGTTTTTTTTTCAGACAATAGATTCATAATCATCATTAGACGCCTTAATTCCAGATATTTACTGAATTCAAATTCCATCATCTGCTATTTAAATCCAGCTCCCTACAAAATTATCTGGGTCTCTGAGTTAACATTCCAGCAATAATACCAATCCACCATCACCTCCCTGTGCAAAATGCCTTTTCTCATGCATCTTTGGGTCAAGTGGAGATTTTGTAGGGTCATTGTGCCAGATCCACACTCAGTGGCTCAAGAAAGGCAAATTAAATATTTTTCAAACATTACTTTATTCTTGCATCTTCTCAAATTTTCATGCAAATAAACCTTTTCACTTTCTTTTGTATATTTCCAGTTGAGTTAAGATTCCCTTTGTTTTCTCTCTTAAAAACCATCAAATCCAAAATCCAACATGGTCTTAGTCTCAGGGTTGCTTGTTTTGAAATACTGTACCTTTAACAATGTCATCAATGATTTATACTGGATGTGATTTGAGTTTATTGTGTTAGTGTGCCATTAACATATAATCTTTAAACACATTATCAGCAGTTCTGTTGAAATGTACTAGAATTTGTGGATGATTTGTCAAATTTGAGCTGTTATGTAATGTCCTTCTTGACAAGCTTTTTATGGTTTAAAGTATACTTTTGGGAAATAAATTCATCCTTTTGTCCCTTATTTTATTTGGTGTGCCATCACTGTCCATATCATTGAATTAATCAAATTGGTAAACTACATATTCTTCAAAGCTTAATTAAACACTTTTTAAAGCCAGCATTTTTGCATTGTATTTTGAGGAATTGTAATTGAGATGGTATCTATGGTGATTCATTCCACCAGCCAAAACTTCAGTCACATTTTGTTCACTTTGAATTAGAATCATAAGAGTCATAGAGATGTACAGCATGGAAACAGACCCTTCGGTCCATGCCGACCAGATGTCCCAACCCAATCTAGTCCCACCGGCCAGCACCCAGACCATATCCCTCCAAACCCTTCCTATTCATATACATATCCAAATGCCTCTTAAATGTTGCAATTGGACCAGCCTCCACCACATCCTCTGGCAGCTTATTCCATACATGTACTACCCATTGCGTGAAAAGGTTGCCACTTAGGTCTCTTTTATTTCTTTCCCCTCTCACCCTAAACTTACTATGCTCTCTAGTTCTGGACTCTCTGACCACAGGGAAAAGACTTTGTCTATTTATCCTATCCATGCCCCTCATAATTTTGTAAACCTCTATAAGGTCACCCCTCAGCCTCCGAAGCTCTAGTGAAAACAGCCCCAGCCTGTTCAGTCTCTCCCTGTAGCTCAGATCCTCCAACCCTGGCAACATCCTTGTAAATCTTTTCTGAACCCTTTCAACTTTCACATCTTTCCGATAGGAAGGAGATCAGAATTGCACGCAATATTCCAGCAGTAGCCTAACCAATGTCCTGTACAGCCGCAATATGACCTCCCAACTCCTGTACTCAATACTCTGACCAATAAAGGAAAGCATACCAAACACCTTCTTCACTATCCTATCTACCTGCGACTCCACTTTCAAGGAGCTATGAACCTGCACTCCAAGGTCTCTTTGTTCAGCAACACTCCCCAGGACCTTACCATTAAGTGTATAAGTCCTGCTAAGATTTGCTTTCCCAAAATGCAGCACCTCGCATTTATCTGAATTAAACTCCATCTGCCACTTCTCAGCCCATTGGCCCATCTGGTCCAGATCCTGTTGTAATCTGAGGTAACCCTCTTTGCTGTCCACTACACCTCCAATTTTGGTGTTATCTGCAAACTTACTAACTGTACCTCTTATGCTCACATCCAAATCATTTATGTAAATGACAATAAGTAGAGGGCCCAGCACCGATCCTTGTGGCACTCCATTGATCACCGGCCTCCAGTCTGAAAAAAAATCCTCCACTACCACCCTCTGTCCTCTACCTTCTAGCCAGTTCTGTATCCAAGTGGCTAGTTCTCCCTGTGATCTATGAGATCGAACCTGGCTAATCAGTCTCCTTTGGGGAACCTTGTCGAATGCCTTACTGAAGTCCATATAAATCACATCTACTGCTCTGCCCTCATCAATCTTCTTTGTTACTTCTTCAAAAAACTCAATCAAGTTTGTGAGACATGATTTCCCACGCACAAAGCCATGTTGACTATCCCGAATCAGTCCTTGCCTTTCCAAATACAGCAAGAGGCCCAGCAATCACTTCTCGAGCTTCCGATAGAGTTCTCGGGTACACCTGATCAGGTCCTGGGGATTTATCCACTTTTAACTGTGTAAAGATATCCAGCACTTCCTCCTCTGTAATCTGGACATGTTGCAAGATGTCACCATCTATTTCACGACAGTCTATATCTTCCATATCCTTTTCTGGAATTGTTGACATTTTTACAGCAAAAGCTCAGCGAAAGCTTAGTCAGGTTGGTTGTGTGCAGTTTTGAAATATACCTTGAGGTGCAAAGTCTAGTACTTTAGCAGATTGGGAATTGCAAGGAAGATTTAAAGCCATTTTAAGGAGAATTTGGACCAGGTTAGTGAATGGGCAAGTTAGTGACAGATGGAATATAATGTAGAAAAATGTTAGGTTGTCCATTTTGGTACGGCAAACAGGTGAAAATAATGTTTATTTTAAATGGTAAGCAGTTGGAAAGTTTAGGTGTACAAAGAGATCTCGTTGTTGTTGTCAATATGTTACTGAAGCCTAAAATGCAGGTTCATCAAGCTATGAGGAAGGTAAATGGAATATTAGCATTTTATTGCAAAAGGACTTGAGTACAGGAATAGTGAAGTTTTACTTCAGTTGTATAGAAGCTTAGCCACACTACACCTGGAGTACCATGCTGCTGTTTGGTCTCCCTATGGAAAGATATTGCCATAGAGGGAGTGCAACTAAGGTTCACCTGACTTGTTCCTAGGATGGTGGGAGTACCCAATGAAGAGACATTGGGCAAACTTGGCAGTATTCTCTTGAGTTTGAAACATTAAAAAGAGAGATTAGTAAATTAATAGGTGGATTCAGAGTAATGGAGAAAATAGTGAAGTCTAAAAATTGGGGATAGATTTCAGTGTATGTGAATGCAGAGAGTATAGTTCATAAAACTGGGAGTTACAGACACATGTTTCTTTCTGAGATTAGAATGTTAGAATGTCATTGTAGTAACAAAGACGTGACCTAACAGAGGGCAGATTAGAGATTTAAGTATTTCTACTCACAAGGTGTTCAGAAAAGTTATGAAAGGAAGAGAAACAGAAAGGGTGGCGATTGTGGCAAATGAATATTAGAGTACTCGGAAAGAGGATGTCTCAAAGGGTTCGAGGACAGAATTGATTTGATTAGAGCTAAGGAATAAAAAAAAGGTCTAATTATATTGCTCATTGTAATATATAGACCAATAGCTGGTGGGAAGGATAGAGAGAAAAAATGTACAAAGAAACTACAGTGAGGTGTAAACAATATAGTTATAATGAGGGCTTTAAATACTTGGATATCAACTCAAAAGTGGTGGCTTAAAGAGAGAGTGAAGGATAAGCATTCCTTGGTTGTGTTCAGGATAGTTTCCTACAGGAATATTTATTCAGTCCAACAAAAGGGCACTGATGTCTTGGCAATTAGGTGGGGCAAATAGGTCAGATGACAACTGCAGAGTATTTAGGGACCAGTGATTGTTGCAGCATGAGGTTTAGGATGAAGGAAAAATTGTTTTGGTTAATGAAGAGTAGAGACATTGGGATGAGAATGGAGCTACTGTTTAATAGACTGAAACTAAGAGTTGGCAGGAAAATAGTGGTTCAACAATGGGTGACCTTCAAAGAGGAAATGGTTTGGACACAGTTAGGATACATAATCCAGTTCTCCCTCGATAGTGGGATAGAAATTCAGTCAAAGAAACAAAGTGCCTACTGGTAAGTGTCAGGTAGTAAATACAGTTGAGAACCAAGCTGAATATGGAAGGTGTACAAAGGAGGCAAGACAAAAAATGAGAAGCAAGGAGGGATTATGAAAAATGACTGGCAGTTAATATAAAGAGGAATCCCAATGTCTTTTATAAGCACATCTATTGTAAAAATAGGTGATTAAAAAAAGTAGAGCTAATTAGACACTAAGAGAGAAAATTTATACTTAGAGGCAGAAGGTATGGTTAAAGGTGTTGAAATTAATACTGTGCATCTGTCTTTATCTGTGAGGCTGATGTTTAACAGGCCTTAGTAACAGTGGAGGAAACTCAGTCACAAGCAAGTTAAAATTGATATTGAGGCAGTATTAGACAGGTTGTCTGTACGGAGGTTAATAAGACAAGGGGACCAGTTGAGATGCAAAGGATACTAGAGGAAGAGAGAGTGTGTGGAATTTACAGAGGCATTGGCAATCGTCTTTCAATCTTCTCTGGATTAGGACTTGGGGCTGGAGGACTGTAGAATTGCCACTATTGATCCCTTGTTCAAATAGGCTATAAAGATCAGCTCAGCAGTTAGAATTCCAAAAGTTAACAGACCTCTCAGTAAAAATAAAAATTCTCGTCTCAGTGGCATTCCCCTTAATTTTAAACTTGTTTCCTCCATTTTATTATTATTTTCTCCATTACTCTGACTCCACCTATTAATTTACTACTCTCCCTTTTTAATGTTATCTCCCTTTCTTATTATGTCATGCACCTTTTTAGTATTACTTTTTAATATTCTCTTCTGGTTCTTATGTGCCTGCTGAGCGGACATAAATCCTCCCAACAATACAAGCAAAATATTCTCTCTATCTCTCTCTCTCTCTCTCTTCCCCCACCCCAGTCTCTCTGTGTAAAGAACTCAGTCCTGGCTCTGTTCTACCTGTCCTGCTTCTACAGGTGCCATCTTCCCCAAAGCTACACCCTGTGTTCTAGGAATCTAAAACCCGCCATCTTGCACTACCTTTCAAGCCATACATTAACCTGCCTTATCTTCCTAGTTCTGAACTCACTTATAGGTGATACTGGGAGTAATCTGGAGAGTACTAATTCTCCAGGTCCTGCTTGCTAGTTTTCTAAATTCAATTGCAAGATCACCACACCCTTCCCACCTAGTCATTTAGTACCAATGTATGTTAATACAGTGACCCCTGGCTGTTCACCCTCCCTTAGAAGAATATTTTGCAGCTGTTCCATGACATCCCATGACATGATCAGGAAGGCATCAAACCATTCTGTACTCACACTGACAGCCACAGAAACACCTATCTATTTTGGGAACTAAAGAATCCTGGAATAATAGTACTGTTCTTCCTCCACTCCAGTACAGCTTAGCTTTTAGATGAGATTACATTCCATACAGTGTGGAAACAGGCTCTTCGGCCCAA
Source organism: Chiloscyllium punctatum (assembly GCF_047496795.1). Classification (NCBI taxonomy): domain Eukaryota; kingdom Metazoa; phylum Chordata; class Chondrichthyes; order Orectolobiformes; family Hemiscylliidae; genus Chiloscyllium; species Chiloscyllium punctatum. Next base: position 48,053,102 of record NC_092779.1, read on the forward strand.
CAAGTCCACACCGACCCTCTGAAGAGTAACCCACCCAGACCCATTTCTGTCTGACTAATGCACCTAACACTATGGGCAATTTAGCATGGCCAATTCACCTGACCTGTACATCTTTGGACTGTGGGAGGAAACTGGAGCACCCAGAGGAAATCCACACACAGACAGTTGCCCAAGGCTGGAATTGAACCCAGGACCCTGGCGCTGTTATGTTGCATTCCTCCAAGGATCCATTGCCCTCACCATGATCAAGAATGGAAAACCAATTGGTGAGCAGGATCTCTGGACACTTTCTTATGCTACCTGTCAGTTTCTCGTGAAGTTTTTGTGCTGTATAACACTATGACTCTACAATCAGTTAAAGGTTTATTTTTTATTTCAGAACTAATATTATCTGCTTGACAATGAATGCCCACACAAGCTTGAGGAAAAGCACCTCATCTTCCAGTTTGAGATTATAACCTCTTTATTTCCTGGCAAAAATAGAGGATGATGATTTATTCTCCTATTTACACCTCCTCCCGACCTTTTTCATATAATTTTCTTTTCCCATTGCTGCTTTTCTCTTTGCTCCATAGTTTTCAGGAGAAATGAAATCAATCCTGCCTTTGGCCTATCACAAGCCTCCCCAGTTGTTCCATCCTCTCCTCCCCCACTTTCTGCTTATGGCCTTTTCACGTCATTTCTGGTTTTACTGAATGACTACTGATCCAAAACATGATCTTTTCTCACTCTCGGGTGATCCTGGACACTTCCATTGTTTGCATTTTAGATTTAGGGCAGAGAGAGTACAGCTTCACTCAGTACAGGTCATACCTGACATATCTGTTAGAATTCTTTTGAGAAGGTAACAAGCAAGTTAGACATGGGAGGTCCAGTGGATGTGGTCTATTTGGTTTTCTGGAAGGCCTTTGCCAAAGTACCACACGAGAGACTGCTAAACAAGACACGAGTCCATGATGCTGCAGACAAGGTGCTGGCCTGGACAGAGGACTGGTCAACTGGCAGAAGGTGTAAAGTGGGGATAAAGGAATCTTTTTCAAGATGGCAGCTGGTGAGTAGTTCCACAGGGGTCAGTGTTGAGACCACAATTATTCACAATAACAATCTGGATGAAGGAACTGAGGGTATTTTTGATACGTTTGCAGATGACACAAAGATAGGTGAGAGGGACGGGTAGTGTTGAGGAAGCAGGGAAGCTGCAGAAGAACTTGGACTGACCAGGAGAGTGGGTAAAGAGGGGGACATGGAATATGTGTAAGAGTGAGATTATAGAGTTTAGCAGGAAGAACAGAGCAGTGACAATTTTCTCGATGGGAAAAGACTTTGGAAATCAGACGCACAAAGAGACTGGGGAGTCCAAGTACAAGATTCGCTTCAGGTTAACATGCAGGTTCCACTTGGTAGTTAGGAAGGCAAATGAAATGTTGGCATTCATTTGAAGAAGTCTAGAATACCAGAGCAGAAATGTAGTGCTGAAGGTTAGGCTGTGGTCAGACTGCATTTGGAATATCATGTGAGCAGTTTTTTTTAAAGATTAGATTCCCTACAGTGTGGAAACATGCCCTTCAGCCCAACCAGTCCACACCAACCCTCTGAAGAGTAACCCACCCAGACCCATTTCCCTCTGACTAATGCACCTGACACTATGGCCAATTCAGCTGACCTGCACATCTTTGGATTGTAAGAGAAACCCCACGAGAGACGTGGAAAATGTACAAATTCCACACAGACAGTCACCCGAGGCTGGAATCGAACCTGGGACCGTGAGGCAGCAGTGCTAACCACTGTGCCGCCAATCCCACTTAAACTGCACATTTTCGGGCATCATTTAAAGATGAGATAAATAGACTTCTCTGTTCTTTCTCTCTTTGCTGTTCTCAAGCTCGACAAAAGGGTCTCCCGAATAAAAATGAAACAACTGTAAATCAGAAACAGAAACAATTTGCTGGAAAAGCTCAGCAATTCTGGCAGCAGCAGGTCTGAGGAAGGGTTCCTGGACCGAAACGTTAACTTTGATTTCTCTGCACAGATGCCGCAAAACCTTCTGAGCTTTGCCAGCAACTTATGGTTTTGAAAAGGTTACCCCTGCCCTTTTTGTGTGCGCAGCAACAGTTATTTATGTCAGCTTAATGTTTTCTGTTTACCGCTGGTATATGCAACTTGGAATTCGCCCTCAATGGCCCCCTCACCTGAACTAAACTATAATCGCCAAACAAAGGCTAAAGGCGCGGTTTCAAAGGTATTGCTAGAATTCTACTCTTCAATCCTCGAGTTTGAAGATGAACCGTTCACTTTTTCTCCTGCTTTAGGCGGGAGCTTCAATTGTGTAAATATTTCAACTGTATTCTAACTTTCAAACATCGTTGTTCATGATCGCGGACCAATCTGTCTCAAAACCTGCACATTGTCCCTCCGGCTCGCACTGGCGCTTCTCCCTCCTTTTTCACGGAGCCAGGACATCACTGTCCCTTGGGAGGGATTTTTGGATTTGTTGAGTAATTAAGGGCAGAATTGTACCGTTTTGCAGATATCTACATTTGGATGTACAGCTGGAATCGAGCCGTTTTTCTCTCATAGTGGATTAGTGGTGCTGGAAGAGCACAGCAGTTCAGGCAGCATCCAACGAGCAGCGAAATCGACGTTTCGGGCAAAAGCCCTTCATCAGGACGATTTCGCTGCTCGTTGGATGCTGCCTGAACTGCTGTGCTCTTCCAGCACCACTAATCCAGTATTTGGTTTTCAGCATCTGCAGTCATTGTTTTTACCGTTTTTCTCTCAGTCCAGTCCAGCTCAGCCCAGAAACCCTGCGGTAGTTACACACAGACACCACACTCTCACTCTGAGTGCTGGGCTGTCCTGCCTGCGGGAACTATTCGCTTCAGCGGGAACAGTGCTCCGGCCTGAAGACATCAGCCACACAGACAAGGTGTGAGTATTAACACCGCTCCTGGATTGCATTGGGTGAGGGTATCGCCCCATTGGGAGAGTGCAGCGACCGCGCTAAGTTCCAGCCTGCAGCGTCTGAACTCGCCGTGTCCGGGATCCAGCGGGAAACCTAGTGCTTCAGTCGATGGGAGGACTTCGGCAAACAGCCTGCACGTTGGTGGAATATGAAGATATGATTTATTTCATTCCAAGTACAAAGTCAAGCATTGTTTTGCGTGCAGTACAAGCAGAGTATACCATACAAAGTGCACAAGGATAACAGAACAGAGCGAAAAATACAATGTTAAAGCTGTGGAGAAGGTGCACAGAGAGTGAGATCAAGATTAGATTTAAAATTTGAGAGGTCCTTTCAGATCCTGTGCTGAATTTTTTAGAAACCATAATAGTCTACCCTGTGAAGTAGGCTCTATAAGGACCTATTTAGAGGTAGCTTCACACTGCAGTCGGCATTCATCGAGCTGGCTCCTGTTGCAGCTCTTTCTGCTAAACATCCCACACCTCCACCACCACTGGAATATTTAACTTCTTTCAGTTCAATCAAGCCATCAAATTATTAAAACATCTTACCCAAGATTTGATTCTCATTCAGTTTTCAAATGCTGTTTTCCCCGGTCCAGTAACTCACTTCCTGAGTTCCCTGAAACTGGTGTCGAAATTACAATGTTGCATCATTTGACAACGCACACTGCCAGGGCTCCTTCAGCATCTGCCAACTTTGCAATCATTTGGCATTTGGGAAAAAAAAGTAGTTTTTTGGGAAAGAAAACTGCCACGTGGAATATCCTAGATGTGGCATCAGCCCCCATAGTAATAGCATTGGTTCTGAATTGTCTTAGCAAACTCGATAATTCTGTGTATCAAACCATTAAACAGCCTAAAAAAAAGTGGTGAATTACCTAATGTTAATCTAGTCACTGGAAACAGCAAACTTAACTGTCAATCCTTCAGAGTCATCCTTACCAAAATCGGTTTACTCATTGTTAAAGTACAGATTTGAGACAGCCAGGGAATCCCTTGTGGACTCAGACCTGTAAAGACTCTCTCTTGGTTCGTTCCAGAGATCGCACTCTTCGGAAGTCTAGAATAAAAATCTCCATTATTTTACCAATAGCATCACTGTTACAATATAACACTAAAACTTATAAGCTAAACTAACCAGGTTCTAATAACTCAGGAGAGTAGGGTACCAGCTATTCAAGTGCCCCAGCACGCTACTCTGATGTACTGATACAAAATAGCTTGCTTCACACAAAAGTTTACAAAAACATTGCATGTTCTTAATTAGACAGATTACAGTGAAAGACAATAATTTGTAAGGAAGAAACGTTAATTGACAGTTCTGTGTGCGTTTGACTGATCACTCCTACAGGCCTTGAGCTATCCATCAGGTAAGAAAAACAAATCCAGCTGAGTTAGGCATCTGCTGGCAAGATACGTTCCTATAAGGAAGTACCAGTCTAAATTAAGTGGGAGATGACATAAGGCAACCTTGGGCAGCTCGCATGTCTGATATTATTGTTTTACAAAATGGCTTCTTAGCAAGGAGCTGAAAATGTGTTGCTGGAAAAGCGCAGCAGGTCAGGCAGCATCTAAGAAGCAGGAGAATCAACGTTTTGGGCATGAGCCCTTCTTCAGGAATGAGCAAAGTGTGCCAAGCAGGCTAAGATAAAAGGTAGGGAGGAGGGACTTGGGGGAAGGGCGTTGGAAATGCGATAGGTGGAAGAAGATTAAGGTGAGGGTGATAAGATGAGGGTGATAGGCCGGAGTGGGGGTGGGGGCGGAGAGGTCAGGAAGATGATTGAAGGTTAAGAAGGTGGTGCTGAGTTCGAGTGTTGGGTCTGAGACAAGGTGGGGGGAGGGGAAATGATGAAACTGGAGAAATCTGAGTTCATCCCTTTTGGTTGGAGGGTTCCTAGGCGAAGATGAAGCGCTCTTCCTCCAGCCGTCGTGTTGCCATGGTCTGGCAATGGAGGAATCCAAGAACTTGTATGTCCTTGGTTGAGTGGGAGGGGGAGTTGAAGTGTAGAGCCACGGGGTGGTTGGGTTGGTTGGTCCGGGTGTCCCAGAGGTGTTCTCTGAAACGTTCCGCAAGTAGACAGCCTGTCTCCCCACTGTAGAGGAGGCCAGATTGGGTGAAGCGGATGCAGTAAAAGATGTGTGTGGAGATGCAGGTGAATTTGTGGCGGATATGGAAGGATCCCATGGGGCCTTGGAGGGAGGTAAGGGGGGAGGTGTGGGCGTAAGTTTTGCATTTCTTGCGGTTGCAGGGGAAGGTGCCGGGAGTGAAGGTTGGATGGGTGGGGGGTGTGGACCTGACGAGGGAGTCACGGAGGGAGTGGTCTTTTCGGAAACCTGACAGGGGAGGGGAGGGAAATATATCCCTGGTGGTGGGGTCCGTTTGGAGGTGGCGGAAATGACAACGGATGACACGATGTATATGGAGGTTGGTGGGGTGATAGGTGAGGACCAGTGGCGTTCTGTCCTGGTGGCAATTGGAGGGGCGGGGCTCAAGGGCGGAGGAGCGGGAAGTGGAGGAGATGCGGTGGAGAGCATCGTCGACCCCGTCTGGGGGGAAATTGCGGTCTTTGAAGAAGGAGGCCCTCTGGGTTGTTCGGTTTTGGAACTGGTCCTCCTGGGAGCAGATGCGGAGGAGACGAAGGAATTGGGAATATGAGATGATGTTTTTACAGGGGGCAGGGTGGGAGGAGGTGTAATCTAGGTAGCTGTGGGAGTCGGTGGGTTTATAGTAAATGTCTGTGTTGATTCGGTCGCCCGAGATAGAAATGGAGAGGTCTAGGAAGGGGAGGGAGGAGTCTGAGACGGTCCAGGTAAATTTGGGGTCGGGGTGGAAGGTGTTAGTAAAGTGGCTGAACTGTTCAACCTCCTTGTGGGAGCACGAGGCGGCGCTGATACAGTCATCGATGTAGCGGAGGAAAAGGTGTGGGGTGGTGCCAGTATACCTGTGGAAGATGGACTGTTCCACATATCCTACGAAGAGGCAGGCATAGCTGGGGCCCATGCGGGTGCCCATGGCTACTCCTTTGGTTTGGAGGAAGTGGGAGGATTGGAAAGAGAAGTTGTTCAGGGTGAGGACTAGTTCAGTCAGTCGAATGAGGGTGTCAGTGGAAGGGTATTGGTTGGTACGGTGGGAAAGGAAGAAGCGGAGGGCTTTGAGTCCTTCGTGATTGGGGGATGGAGGTGTACAGGGACTTGATGTGCATGGTGAAGATAAGGCATTGGGGACCAGGGAAGCGAAAATCGTGGAGGAGGTGGAGGGCGTGGGTGGTGTCCCGAACGCAGGTGGGGAGTCCTTGGACTAAGGGGGCAGGACCATGTCGAGGTATGCAGAGATGAGTTCAGTGGGGCAGGAGCAGGCTGAGACAATGGGTCAGCCGGGGCAGTCAGGTTTGTGGATTTTGGGCAGGAGGTAGAAACGGGCGGTGCGGGGTTGTGGGACTATGAGGTTGGAGGCGGTGGATGGGACATTCCTTGAGGAGATGAGGATATGGATGGTCTCAGAGATAATGGTTTGGTGGTGGGAGGTGGGGTCATGGTCAAGGGGGCAGTAGGAGGAGGTGTCCGTGAGCTGGCGTTTAGCCTCAGCGGTGTAAAGATCGGTGCACCAAACTACCACTGTGCCTCTTTTGTCTGCCGGTTTGATAGTGAGGTTGGGGTTGGGACGGAGGGAGTGGAGGGCTGCACGTTCCAAGGGTGAGAGGTTGGAGTGGGTAAGAGGGGTCGAGAGGTTGATGCGGTTAATGTCGCAGTGGCAGTTGGCTATGAAGAGATCGAGGGCAGGTAAGAGGCCAGTACGGGGTGTCCAGGTTGATGGGGTGTATTGGAGGTCGGAGAAGGGGTCGTCAGAGGGTGGCCGAGAATCCTGGTTGAAGAAGTAGGCACGGAGGCAAAGGCGGCGGAAGAATTGTTCAATGTCTCGCCGCGTGTTGAACTCATTAATCCGAGAGCGTAGGGGAATAAAGGTGAGGCCTCTGCCGAGGACTGATCTTTCATCCTCAGAGAGGGATAGTTCTGGAGGGATTGTGAAATTATGGCAGGGCTGGGAGCTCAGGCCTGGGACCTGGTGTGGGGCTGGAGCTGGGAGTGGGGGCGGAGTTAGGCATGCCGATGGAGATCGGTGTGGGGCCGGGGTTAGGTGTGCGGATGGAGATCGGCGTGGGGGTGGAGACGCATGCGACGTGGTCGTTGTGCAGGTGAGTGATGTCACTGGGGGCGGAGGTGGTTGCAGTGACAGCAATCCCAGGGACGGAAGTGTCTGTGGCGACGGCAGGAACGGTGTTGATCCCAATCGCCATTGAGGCCGCGAATCTGTTGGCGATGGTCTTCCTGGCGATCGTGGAGGTGGTTGTCTGGACAGCGATCGCAGAGGCTGCATGGTCAGTGGGGACGGAAGTGACGTCATGGTTTGCGGCGGCGGTTGCAGCCGCGGGCGCTGCAGCAGCCGCGTGGTTAATGGTGCCCGAGTGATTCCAGAGGCTGATGGAAGATTCTGGAACAGTTGAGGAACCCAGACTGTGGGGGTAAGTACATGAAAGTTTTTGGTACTTACTGTCTTTAATTTCCAATATGGCTAGGAAGAACTGTTTGTTTAGTGTATGGATTCTTCTGTGGATGCAAGTCTGTGAGAGAGTGTTGTCCTGAGCTGCGGTAGGGCTGATTGCAGGGAAAGTAGGTAGCGGCGCATGGCTGCAAGCGTGGAGCGGAGGATCCAGAGGGAGGTCTGTTACTGGAGGCTTTGGATTTGTTGTAGGTACTGGTTGTCCTGGTTGGGTTCAAATTTTGTTGACCATAAAATGGCTTTCCAACAGATTGTGTCAGAATCTCTTCAATGTTAGGTTTAGAATAATTTTAAGCTGGGAGCAGATTCCTGCCTTTTATCTTAAGCACAGAATCATTCTGAAAATGAAGGTTAAATGTTACTGCAAAGTTGTATTTAAAACTATTAATTAGTCTCGAATTAAACATGCCTTCTTTTCAAGTTTGTGATTCAAATTCAAATAAGACATAAGGTCTGATTAGTTGGAATTGACAGTGGGGCAGTCTGTATGGTCTGTAGAGTGGTCTGCAAGAACAGCAAGTAAGTTAAGGCTTCATCAATATTACCTTTTATAGAGTTTGTATTTGATAACTGGTAATGGCTACTCAATATCAAAGTCCCAAAATGCAATAAATTTCAATCCATAGCAGATAAGCACCAAGAGGTAACTTTCTCCTGGCTTTAACAGCCTCAGCACTAAAATGGTCTCTCTCTCCAGTGACTTTTTGAATTCTCGTCAGGGTTTTGTAACAGCAAAGATTTTTTTTCTCTCTGTGTCTGCCCCTCTTGCAAGGGGTAATAAGAATCCACTATAATTAACAGCATCTGACTGTTAATTACAAAGTTTTTGATTGTACCAAGTTTCATTTCAGGGTCAGAATCAAACACTGTCATTAATTTCACAAGGAACGGCTGTGAATATTATCACTTGGAGTCCTGTTCACACAGATTCACTGATGCCAAGGCAAATGTTCTTCATTGTCTTACAGCATCCTGTTATCACATGGTGAGCACAGGTGTCTCTATCTTTTGCATTTCTTAAGTTCTCCCTTTTTTTGAGCCTTCCTGCCTGTCTATTTTCTAGTGCAGTAAATGTGTTCTATAATTCAGCATTACATTTTAGTCTAAATGTTTAAAGACAAGTTTTAAGGCTATAGACTTCCTCATCATGACAAAATTGGGAGAGTTGTCTCACAGACTAGTTAAGCAACAGCTTAACATAGCTGTATTAATAAAATCTTACCCTTATGCACAATGGCCATCACCATCCATGGATTTGTCCTGTGGCACCACCAGAATGGATCTGACAGAGATGGCAAGACAGTGATTTACAGTCAGAATGAGATGCTGTGGCAGTCCTTTCCATTGACTGTGACCCCATGAAGCCTCAAAGGCATCAGGTCAAACATGGGTAATGAAAGCACCTGCAGATTGCCACATATTGCAACCAGATTCCCGCACCCCTATCCTTCCAATTGAGGCAAAGTCTCGACAAGTATAACTAAACTCAATTTTGAGATACACCAACATAAATAGTGCAAAAAATAAGGCTGAAGCATTTTCATCAACCATCAGTCAGAGGTGTCGCGTAGATGATCCATCTCAGCAACCTCTGGAGGTCTTTAGCTTCATAAATGCCAATTTCATTCACTCCTCATCATATCAAGAAATGATTGGAGATCTTGATGCTTCAAAGGCAGGGGTGAAGAATTGTGCTCCAGAACTTGCTATGCCCTCTAGCCAAGCTCTTCCAGAACAGCTATAACATTGATATCAATGCAACAGTGTGGGAAATTTTGCAGATATGTCCTGTTCACAAATCAGGATAAGTCCAACCTATCCAGTCATTGCCCTATCATCTGTTCTCGGTCATCAGTCAAGTGATGGAAGAGGTCATCAATAATAGTGCCATCAAGCAGCACCTGTGCAACGATAAGCCATTCACTGACACCCAGATTGGGTGCTGCAAGAGCCACTCAGCTCCTGACCTTTTTATAACCTTGGTTTAAGTATGAACAAAACAGCAGAATTCCAGAGGTGAAAACAAACAAATGACTGACCAACTGAAACAATGTTGGCAACAATGAACCACAGCAAAACTAGAGTGAATGGGAATCAGAGGGAAAACTCTTCACTGGTTGGAGTCAATTCCTGGCTAAAGGGAAGATGGTTATGATTGTTGGAGGTTAAACATCTCAGCTCTAAGACATTTCTGCAAGAGTTCCTTAGGATAATGACGGACCATTTTCAGTTGCCTCATCAATGACTTTCACTCCATCATAAAGTCAGAAGTGGGACATTTGTACAATTATCAGCAAATGTTCAGCCCCATTCGCAACTCCTCAGATAGTGAATCAGTCCTACCCAAATGCGTCAAGGTCTGGATAATATCCAGGTTTGTGCTGATTGCAAGCACAATGGCCAAGTGCAAGCATATTGGTACCAATGACCTCCATCTGTGCTGTAATATATCTGTAATTCTGTCCGCTGTGTAGAAGGCACAAGTAAGGACTGAGATGGAATACTTGCCTGGATGAGTGAAACTTCAGCAATTCTCAGGAAGCTTGACACCATCCAGGACAAAGCAGCCCCCTTGATTGGCACCACATCCAGAACTGTTCATTCTCTCAACCACTGATGCTTCGTAGCAGTAATGTGGACTGTCTGTAAATGCACTGCTGAAATTCATCAAGGCTCCATGGACAGCACCTTCCAAACTCTCAACCATCCAGAAGGACAAGAGCAGCAGATACATGGGGAGCTGTCACCAGTAAATTCTGCTCCAAGTCCATCATTATCATGTCTTGAAAATATGTCAACTGTTCCTAAAATGCCACAAATGCTGAAACTCCTTCCCTCATGGCATTTTGGATCTGCCTATGCCAAAAGATGTATTTAAAGAAGACAGCTGACCACCTCCAGAGCAACTTTCAGTGTGAGATTTGCTGAACTAGTTTAGTGTTGCACGATCTGTAGTTACATAACACTAGTTATTCACACATTTTAAGTATACTGATCTCTTTGCACAATTAATGCAAAGTGTAATGATTAGGTTGGTCAGAGTCTCAGACGAGAAATACATGGATTTATTAAATGGCCCTAGTGTTTTTAGTTGATGTTCTTTTTGTAAATACATTTAGTCATAGAGTATTTAGAGCATGGAAACAAGATCATTGGTCCATTTGTGTCCATACAGGTCATCAAGCATCTCACTACTTCAAGGTAAAAACAATGATTGCTGATGCTGGAAACCAGATTCTGGATTAGTGGTGCTGGAAGAGCACAGTAGTTCATATAGCATCCAAGTAGCTTCGAAATCGACGTTTCGGGCAAAAGCCCTTCATCAGGAATAAAGGCAGTGAGCCTGAAGCGTGCAGAGATAAGCTAGAGGAGGGTGGGGGTGGGGAGAAAGTAGCATAGAGTACAATGGGTGAGTGGGGGAGGAGATAGGTCAAGGAGGAGAGGGTGGAATGGATAGGTGGAAAAGAAGATAGGCAGGTAGGACAAGTCCGGACAAGTCATGGAGACAGTTACTGAGCTGGAAGTTTAGAACGAGGGTGAGGTGGGGGAAGGGGAAATGAGGAAACTGTTGAAGTCCACATTGATGCATTGGGGTTGAAGTGTTCTGAGGCGGAAGATGAGGCGTTCTTCCTCCAGGCGTCTGGTGGTGAGGGAGCAGCAGTGAAGGAGGCCCAGGACCTCCATGTCCTCGGCAGTGGGAGGGGGAGTTGAAATATTGGACCACGGGGCGGTGTGGTTGATTGGTGCGGGTGTCCCGGAGATGTTCCCTAAAGCGCTCTGCTAGGAGGCGCCCAGTCTCCCCAATGTAGCGGAGACCGCATCGGGAGCAACGGATACAATAAATGATATTAGTGGATGTGCAAGTAAAACTTTGATGGATATGGAAGGCTCCTTTAGGGCCTTGGATAGATGTGAGGGAGGAGGTGTGGGTGCAGGTTTTACAGTTCCTGCAGTGGCAGGGGAAAGTGCCAGGATTGGAGGGTGAGTTGTTTGGGGGCGTGGACCTGACTAGGTTGTCGAGGAGGGAACGGTGTTTGCGGAAGGTGGGAAGGGGTGGGGAGGGAGTAAGGGCAATTTTGACGGTATTAGGCAAGAACTTCCAAATGTTTATTAGGAGAACCTATACAGATATAAAGGTATGGTTGGAAAACGGGAGGCCTTCAAAATGAGAGAATGGTGGAACTTCTATTTTCCACTGCTGCAAGCCTCCCTAAAGACTTTCCTGTCTTGGGAGCCCACCCATCGTCTTTCACAAGATATTGAATTTGAAGGCAGCCTATTCATTAGCTGCCTCCTAGAAGATTGCAACTGTCCAGTACCCCTGACCTGAACAGGGTTGGGGGCCAGAAATGGACTGTATTCATGAAACTTTCCAAAAGGCAGGTGATTCCGTCCAACATGTGTTATTTGGTGACTGATTTGTTGAATTCATGACACATGAAGTGAGTCAGCTAAGGGCAAATCCTTCTTTGTGTTGGAAAAATTCTTTCCCACAATATACTGTTCAATGGGTGTCTGGATTTAACTAACTAATCCTGCAAAGTAAATTAGTTTTACTACCATTTTAATTTCACTGCTTTGTTCATTCAGTTTATTTCGACTTCTATTTAGTGTACGTACATTTTCTGTTTTCTTAACGCTATACAGGCCAAGGGGGGAAGAAGTAACTTTTGAACAGAACCACAAGGTGGAGATTCGAAGAAAAATGAAAACCAATTTTTAAAAAAATTCAATGATTTTTCTCCAGGCTGGTTGGAATGGCTTTATGAGATTCATTTTTAATTCCAAGATAATGCTGGAGGATTGATGTTCTGCACAAATTTGGATTTTTAAAATGAAAATCTAGAAAATTGAAAGGAAATAGCACACCCGATCCATGGTGCAAGTCACTTCATACCACAGCAACAGTTTGATTTCTGTTGTTTTGTAGCTTTGTTGGTTGTTCTCTGCTGTTAATGGATTTACAATCGATCTGGCAACTGCAATAATGAAACCATCAAATCTCAGAAATTGTGAAAGTTAAATAAATAAAGCCAGTAATGTGTGAAATTAAGAAGCCACATTGTGAGCTGACAGTGATCTAAGTTTTAATTGCATCCCAACTATATTCGCCACAGGGAGAGGACATGTTCTGGTGTGAAGGAGAGACTGCTGAATTGTTGCTACTAATTTCTGCCTTGCTGCAATCAGCTGCCAAGTTTATGGTCTTTGAAAGGGGAGATAAATTGAGGAAAATCAAAGCATTTATTTGTTTCAATGGTTTCTATCGAGATCGGCTATTTAAGTGGCACTCAGAGGAATGTTTGGGAAGCGTGAAGTAAAGATTGTGCTTAAACTTGTAGTTGCAAAAAAATGAAGTTGAACTGGATCTCTATGGATGGTTCATCTCTCTGGTACACTATCCATCCTTAATTGGAACCCTCCAATCCTAGCAATATGCTTGTAAATCTTTTCTGCACCTTTTCAAGCTTAATAGCATCTCTCCCACAGTAGGGAGACCAGAACTGAACACAGTATTCCAAAAGTGGCCTAACCAACATCTGCATAATGAATAATAAAATTCTCTTGTACACACTTAACAAATTCCTTGCCACCCAAGCCCTTAACACTATGGCTGACCCAGTCTATGTTTGGAACCTTAAAATTCCCTACCATTACAACCCTATTATTCACACAGATATCTGACATCTCCTTTCAAATTTGCTTCTCAATTTCCTGCTGATTATTGGGGGCCTTTAGTACACCATGGTAAGTGACCATCCCTTTCTTATTTCCCAGTTCCACACAAATAATGTACTTCCAGGAATATGCTCCCTAAATATAGCTGTAATGTTATCTCAAACCAAAAACAACACTCCCCTTTTTCTCTTGCCACCTTTCTATCCTTCCTGCATAGAAAGCTGCCACCATGCCATTCCCTGAGCCACATTTCTGTAATTGCTATGATATCCCAGTTCCATGTTCCTAACCATGCCCTGAATTAATCTGCTTTACCTGCCATGCCTCTTGCATTTTAGTTTATCAGTCTTACCTCATTCTCCGCCTTGCTCTTACTTACCTTGACTACTTGACTTGCTCCTCTTCTCAGCTGAACCAGTCTCAGACTTACCTTTCTTCTGACTATCTCTTTCAGTCCCATCCCCTTATTGGTTTAAAGCCTTCCGAGTAGTGCTAAACCTCTCACCGTACATTGGTCCTCTTCCAGTCCAGGTGCAAACCGTCCTCCTGAAACAGATCACTTCTATCCTAGAAGAGATTCCAATGATCTAAAAATGTGAAAGCCTGCCTTTTGCACCAGTTCCTCAACAACGCATTCATCTGCTCTATCCTCCTTGTCCTACCTAAAAAGAGAGCTCAGAAGAGCCAAGAGGAGACATGAAAAGTTATTGGCGGATAGGATCAGGGTTAACCCTAAGGCTTTCCATAGGTATGTCAGTAATAAAAGAATGATGAGAGTTAAATTAGGGCCAATCAAGGATAATAGTGGGATGTTGTGTATGGAATCAGAGGAGATAGGGGAAGCACTAAATAAATATTTTTCTACAGTGTTCACTATAGAAAATGAAAATGTTGGCGAGAAAGATACAGCAATACTTGCATCTAGACTAGAAGAGATTGAGGTTCACAAGGAAGAGGTATTAGAAATCCTGCAGAGTGTGAAAATAGACAAGTCCCCTGGGCTGGATGGGATCTATCCTAAGATCCTCTGGGAAGCAAGGGAAGAGATTGCCGAGCCTTTGGCATTGATCTTCAAATCATCATTGTCTACAGGAATAGTGCCTGAGGACTGCAGGATAGCAAATGTGGTTCCCTTGTTCAAAAAGGGTAGTAGAGACAACCCTGGTAATTACAGACCAGTGAGTCTCACTTCAGTTGTTGGTAAAGTGTTGGAAAAGGTTATAAGAGATAGGATTTATAACTATCTAGAAAAGAATAATCTGATCGGGGACAGTAAGCACGGTTTTGTGAAGGGTAGGTCGTACCTAACGAATCTTATTGATTTTTTTGACAAAGTGACCAAACAGGTAGATGAGAGTAAACTGGTTGATGTGGTGTATATGGATTTCAGCAAGGCGTTTGATAAGGTTCCCTACAGGAGGCTATTATACAAAATGCGGAGGAATGGGATTGTGGGAGACAGAGCAGTTTGGATCAGTAATTGGCTTGCTGAAAGAAAACAGGGTTGTGGTAGATGGAACATGTTCATCTTGGTGTCCAGTTACTAGCGGTGTACCGCAAGGGTCGGTGCTGCATCCAATGCTGTTCGTCATTTTTATAAATGACCTGGATGAAAGCTTAGAAGGGTGGGTTAGTAAATTTGCAGACGACACTAAGGGCGGTGGAGTTGTGGATAGTGACGAAGGATGTAGTAGGTTGCAGAGAGACATAGATAGGATGCAGAGATGGGCTGAGAGGTGGCAAATGGAGTTTAATGTGCACAAGTGTGAGGTGATACACTTTGGACGGAGTAATCGGAATGCAAAGTACTGGACTAATGGTAAGATTCTTGGTAGTGCAGATGAGCAAAGAGATCTCAGTGTCCATATACACAGATCCCTGAAAGTTGCCACCCAGATTGACAGGGTTGTTAAGAAGGCATACAGTGTTTTGGCCTTTATTAATAGAGGGATTAAGTTCTGGAACCATGAGGTTATGCTGCAGCTGTACAAATCTAGTACGGCCACACTTGGAGTATTGTGTGCAGTTCTGGTCACCGCATTATAAAAAGGATGTGGAAGCTTTGGAAAGGGTGCAGAGGAGATTTACTAGGATGTTGCCTGGTATGGAAGGAATGTTTTATGAGGAAAGGCTGAGGGCCTTGAGGCTGTTTTCGTTAGAGAGAAGAAGGTTGAGAGGTGACTTTATAGAGACATACAAGATAATCAGAGGATTAGATAGGGTGGACAGGGAGAGCCTTTTTCCAAGTATGGGAACGGCAAACATGAGGGGACATAACTTTAAAGTGAGGGGAGATAGGTATAAGACAGATGTCAGAGGTAGTTTCTTTACTCAGAGAGTAGTAAAGGTATGGAATGCTTTGCCTGCAACGGTAGTAGATTTGCCAAGTTTAAGTGCATTTACGTCGTCATTGGACAGGCATATGGACGTACATGGAATAGTGTAGGTGGGATGAGCTTCAGATTAGTATGACAGGGCGGCGCAACATCGAGGGCCGAAAGGCCTGTACTGCGCTGTAATGTTCTATGTTCTATGTACTCTCACGAGCATGTGTCACTGCGAGAAATCCAGATGTTACTACCTTTTGAGGACCTTTTTAAGCTCCTGCCTAGTTTCGCGTATTCTCCCTTAAGAACCAAGTTGCTTTCACTTTCCATGTTGACACCACTGTGTACAATGACCTCCTGCTAGTCATGCTCCCTTTTGAGAATATTTTGCACCCTCTCCAAGACATCTTTGATCCTAGCACCAGGGAGACAACACATTTTTTTTTATCATGATGTTGGCCGCAGAAACTTCTATCTGTGCCCCCAACTAGATAGTGTTGCAAAATAAAAAAGAATAAGAGGACATAGATTTAAAGTGAAGTGCAAATGAAACAAGCGAAGTGGGAAAAATCTTTATTGCACAGTGAGAATTTATAGAGTAATACAGAATAGAGACAGACCCATCAGTCCAATTTGTTTGTGCTGACCAGACATCCCAATCTGATCTAGTCCTATTTGCCAGCAGTCGGTCCATATCCTGTAAATCCTGCCTGTTCGTATACCCATTTTTGTAGTGGTTATGAAAGCTAAGACTATGTGCTGTGCAGGATCCTTCATTTCAATCTACCTCCACAGCCACCACTGCGGTTAATTAGTTAATTGTGAATCAACAATAACACTACGTACTGTATGCATTTGTTATTCAGTGGTACCTACACAATCAGACTTTGTCATCTCCTACAGCACAGACCCACAAGCAAAAACACATTTCTGACTGAACTCCAATCCTCATGTTCCAGAATGTGGAGCAACCACAGCATCCGAGCTTCACCACTCAGTAGTTTCTTCCATTCATGCCAAGTCATTAGTTATTAACAATTCACTCATTCCCCTCTACCTGCAACAAAATCAAAACAGTTGTTTGATCAGCTAAAATACAATCCGTATTACACCCTTGATCATGAGGGTAGATAGAGATAAGCTTTCTCCCGGGGTGAAGGATTCAATAATGAGAGGTCATGGTTTCAAGGTGACAGGTGAAAAGTTTAAAGGGGATACACGCTGCAAGTACTTTACACAGAGGGTGGTAGGTGCCTGGAATGTGTTGTCAGCAGAGGTAGTAGAGGTAGGCACGGTAGATTCATTTAAGATGCGTCTAGACAGATGCATGAGTAGGTGAGGAGCAGAGGGATACAGATGCTTAAGAATTGGGCGATAGGTTTAGACAGTGGATTTGGATCAGCTCAGGCTTGGAGGGCCAAAGGGCCTGTTCCTGGGCTGTAAAGTTTTTTTTTGTTCTTTGCTGATAATAAAAATGTTCGCACACAATTTAAGGATGTAGTGCATACAACTCCAAAGAAGTCACCACTGACTGGGAGAAACAGTGTCCAACAATTCAGAACAGCTTTTCAAGAAGAAATTTCCTAGCTCAAAGATCCAGGATACTATTAAGAACAAAAAAAAACCCTGTTCTAAAGAACTAAGATACTATTTTTGTTTTGAAAAACATGAGTACCACCTCCAAGAGGATATCTGACCTCTAAAGAAAATTCACGTGATTAATGGTCTCACGTGATTAATGGTTTTCAGCAGGAACTACTTTCAGTGAAGAAAATCCAAAGCGAGAAAAGGCATTCATTTTAAAGGGCTTGGACCTTGTTCTATCATAAACAGAATCAAAGTCAACAGTCTTCGACATTTAGACCTACCAATCTTCTAAACTGGAACAGAACCAATTCTGGGAAATAGAGATAATACGAGAAGGTATTCAATTATTAGGCGGGTGGAGGGGCAGGTGGGTGGGATGTGATTATACATTTTGTGTCTCTAATATTTTGACGATATTGGGTGAGGGGAAGCTTGGAGGGAGATATTGTAAAGAGTCTGAAAGGATTAATATTGAGTTCATTACAGTCTTTCGGCACAACCTCGAGTCCTAGAGCAAGACAGCATGGAAACCGATCCTTCGATCCAACTTTCGATGCCAACCAGATACCCCTAAATTAATCTAGTCCCATTTGATAGCATTTGGCGGTATCCCTCTAAACCTTTCCTATTCTTATACCCATTCAGATGCCTTTTAAATCTTGTAATTGTACTAGTCTCCACTTGTCCCTCTGGCAGCTCATTCCAAACACGCACCACCCTCTGCGTGAAAAAGCTACCCCTTAGGACATTTTTAAATCTTTCCCCTCACATAACTTAAACCTATGCTATCTAAGTTTGGACTCTGCTACCCTGGAGAAAAGATCTTATTCACCCTATCTATGCCCCTCATGATTATATAAGCCTCTATAAGGTCACCACTCAACTTGCGATGAAAATAGTCCTAGTCTATTCAGCCTCTCCCTGTAGCACATGCCTTCCAATCCTGGTAACATGCTTGTAAATCTTTTCTGAACTCTTTCAAGTTTCACAACATCCTTCCTATAGGAAGGAGACCAGAATTGAATGTAGTATTCCCAAAGTGGCCTAACCATTGTCCTGTACAGTGGCAACATGACCTCCCAACTCCTATACTCAGTGCACTGACCAATAAAGGCAAGAATACCAAATTTTTATTCACTATTCTGTCTACCTGCAACTCTACCTTCAAAGGACTACACTCCAAGGTCTCTTTGGTCAGGAACACTCCCCAGGATCTCACCATTAAATCTATAAGTCTCACCCTAATTTGCCTTTCCAAAATGCAGCACCTCACATTTGTCTATATTAAAATCTGCCACTCCTCGGCCCATCAACCCATCTGATTGAGGTCCTGTGGTACTCTGAGATAACTTTCTTGGCAGTCGACTACACCCCAAATTTTGGTGTCATCTGCAACCTTATTAATCATACCACAAATTCAGCAGGAAGCAACTTTAGATTTTTTCCTGAGGAGTAAAACCTATCAAGACCTCTATCGCTAGTAATAATGTCTATATTACGTAATTTAGATGATCTCATGCAATAAACTACAACTTGTTAAAACAAGAGCTTCTTTCCATGAACATTTTTACTCACACTGTTATAGATCAAACCGAAGCCATTCAAAATATATTAAGAGGATAGCCCAAACCATTTTAAAGGTAAGTGCCAGGTGTTGTGTTTTGGATTCAGTTCCAGTCTTAAAGCAAAACACGGTTTATCCAGACACATGGTTAAATTGTAAAAACAGATAGAAGAAATTGGGAATAACTTAATTCTATTGGAAAACTTAACAGAATAATAACTTGTTTAACGACTAAACAGTAACTCTTCCAAAAATGTAACATCCTGTGAATACATCCTTGGCAAAGACAAATTAAGTAAAATAGGTTGTCTCATAGGCAAATCTCCAGTTCAGGAGGAAAAAACATCAAGAGAATGTGTGTGTTTGGGCTATCCTCTTAATATATTTTGTGTGTGAGAGAGAGAGAGAGAGAGAGAGTAGCAGGGAGAGATGTACTGCAGGTTCTAAACCCACCTTCAAGACCCCAGCAACTGCTATCACTTAAAATTATAACTAAAAATCCTGGTTCTATGGGTGCATGACCCCACCCACTCAGACTGGTTGTATTTTCCCAGTCTTAGAAAAGAACCCCAAGGCTTCACAAATTGTTACTTTATGGGCTTTGAAGCATACCGGTTAACACCCCTGTCACAACCTTCAGTAAAAAAAAAGACAAAGTAGACCTCTCAAAACCATTGTGTCATCACACCTTTTTCTTGCCAACCTTGTCTTTAATTCATTTCTCACCCAAATATTATCCATACCTAAAAGTGATTTCTCTGGTCCACCAGTTTTGTGAGATGCTCTCCTGATTCAACAAAACTTGTGGATAAATACTGTTCCTTCCGCTCATCATCAGTGACTTTTAGATGGTAAAGTCTATTGAAGCTCAGCTGCACACTGTTCTTCCTCAGCTGCTATCAAAGCAGGTAGGCACCTTCGTGACATTGCTACATAAATGTTTTGACTCTTGCAAGGGGTAACCTGTGTCATTCTCATTGTGCCACTGCAGAAGTTTTGTGATTCCTTGAAAGCCCCTATTAACTTTGTCAACCAATTTATCCAAGGACATGATTTCTCACCAAAATGAAGCCCAAAACTTACATTTTCACCACTTGAGCTTCTACCAAAGCTGGGAAAGTGAGTAAAATTGAATCTTCCTGTGAAAGATCAGCTGCAGCATCCTTGGAGCTGGTCAGATTCTTCAGGGCAGAATGCAAACTCATGGAAATTACACCATGCAAATTAGAAAATGACTCCAACTTTGCAACATGGTGCTGAAATTTGTTGACATGAATCCCAGTAACTTGTCTACTTTGTTAGGTAATTAGCTTGCATTTTTATATAAAACTGAAGTCCATCTCTGTCCTGCTCAGCATAACTGGAAAAGAATGTAATCCTCTCTCTGCTGAGTTCAGTCTCATTATCTAGTCCATGCCTACAATGATGCTTGAGATAAAATATTTGGACAGGAGGTTTTTTTTTCCTTCAAGTACCTTCTTAAACGGAATTCAGATGCTAACAAGGCCTTAGTGAAAAAGGGACTGAACATTGGCAAATTGGTCTTGAGAGTGTTACTGGCTGAATATTTGCTGAGTGATTGAGGTGTACCAAGTAATATGCACATCCACTGCTCAAATAAAAGCAGTTCCTTCACTGTTCCCAATACTCATTCTGCTATTTTGGGCCTTAAAAATCCCTAATTCTTTTGGAAGAGTTTTCCTCCCCTTCAACTATGTTTCAAATATATTAATGCATTATTTTACACTGTGGTGCAGTTTATTCTGCTGAAGTAGAACTCTGTACCTCAGATGCAATTATGTCAAGTTATTTGGTTATTCAGAGAACATTATGATTTTTTTTTCTGGGATCTTTAAAAATAGTGAAGTGCATAACAATTTTGGCTCTGAGCAAAGTATACCCAGCATTAAATAAAATGAAATTCCCCTTTTTACAAGAGTTTTCATCTCAAAAATGTGTAATATTTGGAATGCAATGCTTGGGGCATGTTGATGTACTATTTCTAAGTTCTTAATTTTATTTGAAGGAAACTTGCCTTAAACATTGAGAGACATTGTAATTACATTGATGGGCAAACTTTTGCCCTGACTTGGGAAAACTCAACCTGTGCACTTTTGTGTCTTTTTGCACAAAGGTGTGTTTGTTTGTAGTGTATTTTATAGGTAAATGATGAAGTGGGTGAGGAATGTTGTTTGGTAGGCGGGCCAGTTAGAGGTCTGGCTTTGTTTTTCCACACAATATTGCAGCTCCTAATATTGTTTAAAGGCCACCTAAGCCTCACCTCATGCCCCTTCACCCCTCTGTCCAATGTCCGTGCAACCCCTCTATGCCTCAGTGCAAACCTCTACTCTGCCACATTTCCCCAGGAAGCCCATGTCCTCTGCTATTCCCCCATGCCACCTCTGTCCCCATGTAATAGCGTCATACAGTTTTTTTTTTTGCAGAAGGAGCCCTTTGGCCCATCAGGTCCATGTTATCAAACATCCATCTATTCTAATCCCATTTTCCTGAACTTGGCCCATAGCCTTGTATACTATGGTATTTCAAATGTTCATCTAAATAGTTCTCAACTATCTTGAGGGTTCCTTGGCACCTCACATTATCTATGCCATCTCAGGCCACCTCTATGCCCATCTTTCCTCCACCTAGTTTGTGCAGTTTTCAAGAATCTCTGCACCATTTGCTGTTCTTAGAAAGTATGTGATAGTAATAACAATTACTTTAAAATTATAAACTTCTAACAATCTCAGAAAACCCTGAATTCAAATTCACTATCATTGTTGTGGACCAAAATAAAACCTAAGGAAAAAGAAAAATCCTGATCCTTTAAGTATCTAATAGATTTGTAAACAGACAAGAAATCACATTAAAAGATTCTGCAACTGTAAATTAATTCAGGTGACGTACATATTCCAGAGGGATCCAATAAAGAGATGTATATGGCAGAGGACTTGCAGAAGAACCTATGAACAAATTGAAATATTCGTTGAGTGTTCAGAATGATGGACAAGAAATGAGGCCAATGGATTGGTAAAATGGGATGAAACAGTGGGAATAAGAAAGCTGAGTGAAGATGACGATAGTAAATCTGGAAATGACCTTACATTAGAAAACGATCACAAACTTGAGAAAGAAACCTCAATATCATAAGAATGAGGATGAAGGAACTTCATCAGGTCTAGAAATACTAGTATAAGCTACAACTTGAATCAATTAGATAAGAAATAAAGGCCACAGAAAAATCAGGAAACAGAACTAAAATCAGAATTCCTCACAATTATCAGAGTTTGGTGGCTGCCAATAAACTTGAGAATAGAGTAAATTTGATATTTGGACAGAGTTTGCAATTTATTCTGAGGCACTATTCATGGCAACCAACTTTGTCATGTTAGGGTATTTGTACTGAAAATGTTCTTTCAGGTTGGACTTTTAAATCTGTCGGGGAATGAATTTTTAGGGTTTTCAAGGATGACTGGATGAGACGGATGTTATAGTGGATTCTATTAAGGGAATCTATTAAAATTACTTGCGTTCAGTTATGAAAGAGTAGTTTTTGTAAACATAATTCTTCGACTCTATGAGTCTTTATTTACTTGTGCTTGGCACTTTATAAGCAGGGTTCTCCCTCCCATGGGTTCAAGGGTCTCTGAAAGGGGATATGGCTAAGTGTCTTATTTAATGGTGCACCTGGAACTTCAAGGGAAGTCATTCGCCTGTTAAAAGGAAAAAAGTGCTTTCTAGCCTTAAGAGGGAAAAAGGGGTGATATTGCTTTGTTGTAGGAAACCCATCTTGATGATGGGGAATATCTGAAGCTACAACAGGGGGGTTATGACCGGGTATTCTTTTAATCTTTTACTACTAAAAGTAAGGGAGTAGCAGTACTTATCCAGAAAAATCTTCCATTCACATTATTAGAGCAGGTGAAAGATGAGCAGGGATGGTTTGTGATACTTAAAGTCCTGATACATGGGGATGAATATGGTATTTTAAATGTCTATTGTCCTCTGGCGCATCCCCTCAAATTTTTGATTAGTGCTTTCTCTAAGCTGAGTGCCTTTGGAACGCGGCACATTATTATAGGGGGGACTTTAATTGTCTTTTGGATGCAACAGTGGACAGGATGCCTTGTGTGCCCCCAACTATTTCTTTGTAGGCCAAGCAGGTGACTGACGTATGTGAGGAGTTAGGGCTGGTGGATATTTGAAGATGTCTTCACCCTCCCGGCAGGGACTTCATCTTTTTTTTTCAAACTCACATAAATGTCACATGAGGATTGACCCCTTTCTGGCTCCCTTGGCCCTTATAGAGTCAATTATGGATTGTAAAATTGGGAATATAGCTATCGTTGATCATGCGGCAGTATATTTGGAGGTTAAGGCCAAGAGTGAGGGGCTAGGTTTGCGGCACTGGTGTTTGGACCCTTTCCTCCTTAAGGATCCCAAATTTGTGGAATACTTTTTGAAAGAGTTTCAGGAATTTTTGACTATCAACTCAGGCATGGCTAGTAGTCCGCCTATGCTATGGGTGACCACTAAGGCCTTTGCTAGGGGATTAGTTATTTCCTATTTGGCTAGCCGGAAACAACAGAAGGGAGAACAGCAGCGTCTATTTGAGGCGCAGTTGAAAGCTGCAGAGGCAGCACATTTTGTGCGGCCTCCGGTGACTAAGCTACAGCGGATCATGGCCCTTCAGGCTGCCTTGAATTCAATACTGACACAAAACGCAAAGAAAGAACTTGCTTTTCCTAGACAAAGGCTGTTCGAGTATAGGGATAGGCCAGGGAAGTATTTAGCGTACCTGACTAGGAAGAAGCGTGCTCCCCAATCCATTACTGCAATCTGAGACAGCGCCGGGGTCCTTGTACGATAACAAAAGGACTAATGAGGTTTTTCGGAGTTTTCACTCTGAATTGTATCGGTCTGAAGGTTGTGAGGACAGGAAGGCTAAAATGGAGGCCTTTTTTAAGAAGCTGGACCTCCCATGGGTAACCTTGGAACAGGCCTCTCTCCTTAATGCCCCCTTGACAGTTCAGGAACTACAGGAGGCAGCTAGGCAACTTCAGAGTGGGAAAGCGCCTGGCCCTGATGGTCTCCCGTGGGAGTTTTATAAGGAGTTTATAGAGATTCTGTCAGGGCCGATGTTTAAGATATACAATCACTCCTATATGCATGAACACTTATTACCATCTTTGAGAGAAGCTAATATTTCCTTAATTCTTAAGAAAGGGAAGGTTCCTGAGGATTGTGCCTCATACAGGCCCATCTCTCTATTAAACTGAGATTTCAAGATTATGTCTAAGATCTTGGCACTGAGATTGGAAAAGGTGTTGCCCCATATTGTTAAAGAGGACCAGACAGGCTTTATAAGGGACCATAGGTCCTCCAATAATATTAGAAGGTTGCTGAATATGGTCCAAGTTTGTCAGCAACTATCGATTCAGGAGTTGGTGATCTCCTTAGATGCAGAGAAAGCATTTGACCGGGTGGAATGACCATATCTCTTTTATGTCTTAGAGTGGTTTGGGTTGGGTGGGGTCTTTGCTGGATTGGTGGAGGTTTTATATCGCCACCCTCTGGGCGCAGTCATTATTAACGAGATGAAGTCTGGGAACTTTAGGATTGGTAGGGGTAGTCATCAAGGCCATTTGATGTTTGTTTTATATTATAGGGTAGGTTAGTAGTTAGTAGACAGTAGTTGTATTGTAATTTGTGGATTTTTTTCTCTTAATTATACTCTCATTTGTTATTGATTTTATTCTTCAATAATTTTATATGTATGCAAAGTTTAACAAATTTGCTATTAAATATATTTACAAAAAAAAATTACTTGTGTTCTTTTGGTCATATATTCAAGGGTCATGAAAGTGGTATTTGAAAATTAATTCAGGTGACATACATCTTCCAGAGGGACCAATAAATAGATGGATGTGGCAGTTAGAGGACTTGTAGAGAAAGATATGACGGACACTGCCTGAGAGGCAATAGGTTCAGAAGGAAAATAAAAGCACTAAACAAATGCATCTATAGCTTGAATAATGCTTCCAGAGAACAGAAGGATGCTTGGTCGACTGGAGGCCCAATTAGTGGAGTGCCTCAGAGTTTGGTGCTGGGCCCATTGCTGTTCGTTATCTACAACAATGATTTGGATGAAAATGTACAAAACATGATTAGTGAGTTTGCAGATGATACCAAAATAGGCGGTATCATGGACAGTTAGAAAGGATATCAGAAATTGCAGCAGGATTTTGATCAGCTAGGGAAGTGTGCTGAGAAATGGCAAATAGAGTTCAATATAGATAACTGTGAGGTGTTGCATTTTGGAAAGTAAAATCAAGGTAGGAGTTTCACGGTTAATTTATAGGGCCTTAAGGAGTGTAGTGCATCAGGAAGTTCAGGCGTAAGGTCCTCTGAAAGTGGAGTCATAGATACACAGAGCAATGAAGGAGGTTTTTGGCCATTGTGGCCTTCAACAGCTAGGGCACTGAGTATCGAAATTGGGAAGTTATGTTGCATTTGCACAGGACATTAGTGAGGCCGTACTTGGAGTATTGTATTCAGTTTTGGTCACCTTGCTATTAGAAGGATGTTATTAAACTAGAAAGAGTGCAGACGAAATTTACAAGGATATTGCCAGGACTTGTGGGACTGAGTTTTAGGGAGAGGTTGGACAAGCTAGGACCTTTTTTTCACAGTATAAGAGATTGAGGGGGGATCTTTTAGAAGTGTATAAGATCATGAGAGGAATGGATTGGGTAAATGCACTCAGTCTTTTTCCCAGGTTTGGGGAATTGAGAACGAGGGGACATCAGTTTAAGGTAAGAGGAGAAAGAATAAATGGGAACCTGAGGGACAACTTTTATACACAGAGGGTGGCACACAAGTGGAATAAGCTGCCAGCAGAAGTGTTTGAGGTGAGTACATTAACAATATTTAAACTGTGTTTAGACAAATACATGGAGAGAAAAGGTTTAGAAGAACATGGACCAAGTGCAGGGAAATGGGGTTAGCGTGGATGGACATTTTGGTCAGCATGGACCAGTTTGGGCTAAAGGGACTGTCTCTGTGCTTTAGGATACCATGACTCTATAACCTCGACCCCCACTTAAAAGATGAACCATCAATTTCCGAAGATGGCTTCATTTTAAAAAATCTTTAGTCTTACGTTATTAGACAGTACAATACATATGTTATATTGACTGTAATCACTCTCCACAATTACAATCCATGCATTTTCTTTCCCATCACCAAATACCTCCATTTTCCTTCATCAAAGTCACGACAATGTGACAGCAATTACATTCTCTCATCCTGCCATGCGTATAATTTTCAAATTGAATTGCTGCAATAATAAGCTCCACTTGAATAGTCTGGAATTTTTATCCCTAATTTTTTCCAATACCTTTTAATGCATTACAATCAGCGTATAAAATTGTGTCAGACATGTCATTGGCAATATAAATGTTGAAATGTTCCAACACCAACACCAAGCTCAAGGTCCCCTTTTGAATCATGGAATTTTTTGTGTTTATGATTTTCAATTAAAAAAAACCAACACTCACCACTCACTGCCTTTGAGTCCAATGATCCTAAACCCAAGCTAGAACTGGAGATTTTAATCCCAACAAAGCCTCCAATTTGTTATGGACCAGACCGAACTTCTTCAAAATATATTAAGAAGATAGCCTAAGCTCTACCTTTATTTTTCTTTTTATAGGCAATTGCTAGGCATTGCTTTCCAGATGCAGTTTGATTAGTCAAACTACCAGATTTGAAACAAAATGCAATTTATTCATACACTATAGTGAAAAGTACAACAAAAGAAAGAACAAATTGGAATAATAACTCCATTGGAAAATGTAACAGAATAGTAGATTATTTATAGAGTCATAGAGTTGTATAGCATAGTAACAGACTCTTCGGTCCAACTCATCCAGCCACCCAGATATCCCAAATTAATCTAGTCCCAATTCATGTACCCATCCAAATTGCTGTAAATGTACCAGTATCCACCACTTCCACATACACACCACTCGCTGCAAGAAAAAGTTGCCTCTTAGGTTTAAAGTGAGAGGCAAAAGATTTAAAGAGATCTATGTCCTCTACTTTGGACTCGCCTACTCTGGGAAAAAGACCTTGGCTATTCATCCTATCCATGTCACTCATGATTTTATAAACCTTTATAAAGTCACCCCTCAGCCTCTGATGCTCCAACTAAAATAGCAAAGCCTGTTCAGCTTATACCTATAGCTTAATCCCTCCAGCCCTGGCAACATCCTTGGAAATGTTTTCTGAACCCATTCAAGTTTTACAATATCATTCCCTATGGCAGGGAGACTGGAAGTGAAGACAGTATTCAAAAAGTGGCCTAACCAATGCCCTGTACAGCCGCAACTTGTCATCCCAACTCCTATACTAAATACACTGACCAATAAAGGCAAGTGTACCAAATGCCTCCTCCACTAGCCTGTCTACCTGCATCGCCACCTTCAAGGAACTATGAAGCTACACCTCAAGGTTTCTTTGTTTGAGAACACTCCCTGGGACACTGCTATTAAGTGTATAAGTCCTGCCTAGATTTGCCTTACCAAAATGCAACATCTCACATTTATCTAATTTAAACTCCATCTGCCACTCCTTGACCCATCTGATCAAGTTTCCATTGTATTCAAATCATTTATATAAATGACAAAAAGCAGTGGACCCAGCATCAATCCTTGTGGCACACCATTAGTCATAGGCCTCCAGTCCAAAAACATCCTCCACCATCAACGTCTATCTCCTACCTTCAAGCCAATTTTGTATGCAAATAGCTAGCCCTCTCTAGATTCCATGTAATCTAAACCTTGCTAACCAGTCTACCATGTGGAACCTTGTTGAGTGCTTTGTTGAAGTCCATATTGACAACATCCACCACTCTGCCTTCATTAATCTCCTTTCTCACTTCTTCAGGAAACTCAGTCAAGTTAATGAGATGCTATTCCCTATGCAGAAAGCCATGTTGACTATTCCTAATCCGTCCTTGCCTTTCCAAATACTTGTAAATCCTGTGCCTCAGAATCTCCTACATAACCTTACCCATCACTGACATCAGGCTAATCGGTCTATGGTTCCTGGCTTTTCCCTATGACCTTCCTTGAATAATGGTACTGCATTGTTAACCTCCAATTTTCCAGCACCTCATCCATGACGATTGGTGATGTAAATATCTCAGCAAAGGGCCCAGCAATCACTTCCCTTGTTTCCCACAAAGTTCTTGGATACACCTGATATGATCCTAGGGATTTATTCATCTTCATGTGTTGTAATTTGGACACTTTTCAAGGTATCACTATTTATTTCTCCGAGTTCTCTTGCTTCCATATCCTTCTCCATAGTAAATAGTGACATGAAATACACGTTTAGTATCTCAGCCCTTTCCTGCAGTTCCCCACATAGACAGCTTTAAGAGGCCCTGCACTCTCCTTAGTTACTCTTTTGCCCTTACTATATTTATGGAATCTCTTTTGGATTCTCCTTAACCCTGTGTGCCAAGGCTATCCCATGTCCCCTTTTTGCTGTCCTGATTACCCTCTTGACTATACTCCTTCTGCCCTTATACTTCTCGAGGGATTCACTCAAACCCAGCTGTCTATACCTGTCTCCTTTTTCTTGACCAGAACCTCAATTTATAGAGTCATATAGCACAGAAACAGATCCTTCAGTCCAACCAGTCCATGCCGAACATAATCCCAAATTTACACTTGTCCTATCTGCCTGCTGCTATTCCATATCACTCCAAACCTTGCCTATTCATGTATTTATCTAAGTGACTTTCAAATGTTGTAAGGTGCCCATATTCACCACTTCCTCAGGAAGTTCATTCCAACTACAAATCTCCCTCTCATTTAGAAGCTCATATCCTCCACCATCTTTTTGGTCCTACATTGGTGAAAAATTCCTTTGAATAAATTCTTCCTAACTGCAAGTTACTAAAAGGGCTCTTGGGTTTCCTCTAAGACACCAGAACATCTGTTCTGATCCACACTTTGTCCCGTGTGTTTCATATTTTCGTTCCTCTATTAGTTGTACTCAGTTTGGTTTTCTACTTAATAATGAGTTTAACATTTATCACACATTATTGGAAACACACATTTCAGTCCAAAAAGTCCATGCAGAACATGATTCCAAACTAAAGTAGTCCTCACCTGCATGCTCCTTGCCCATATCCCTCAAAACCTTTTCAGTTCATGCACTTATCTAAGTGTCATTTAAATATTCTAACAATGCCCACATCTGCCACTTTCTCAGGAAGTTCAATCCACACACAAACCACCCTCTGTTAAAAAAATAAATTTTCCCTCATGTTTTTAAATTCCTCTTACCTTAAGAATCTGCCTTCTCGTCTTGAAACCTCCCATCCTATGGAAAAGTCACCAACCATATATCCCTCATGATTTTATAAACTTCTATAAGGTCACTTCTCAATCTTCTATGGACTAGTGAAACAATTCTCAGCCTATCCATCCTTTCTTTATAACTCAAACCCTCCCTTCCTGGCAACATCCTGGTAAATCTTTTCTGAACCCATTCCAATTTAATAATGTCCCTCCTATAATAGGACAACCTGAACTGCACATAGTGCTCCAGAAGGGGCCTCATCAATGTCCTGTACAACCTCAACATGACTTCCCAACTCCTATACTCAAAGGACCGAGCAATGAAGGCAAACATGTTAAACACCATCTTTTTAAATCACCCTATCTAAATGTGATGCAAACTCAAAGAATTATGTCCAGGAATGCTTAGGTCCCTCTGTTCCACAAACTACCCAAGGCCCAACCATTAATATACAGTCCTGCCCCTGTTTGTTGTACCAAAATTTTGTTGTGCCTTGCACTTATCCAACTGAATTCCATTTGCCATTTTTAAGCCCATTGACTCATTTCACCAAGATCCCTTTGTAATCTTAGACTGTTCTTCACTCTATTATTTGGAGTCATCCACAAACTTACTAACCATGCCTTCTATTTTCTATTTAATGACAAACAAAAGAACCAATCCCTGTGGAACATCGCAGGTGACAGACCTTCAGTTCAAAACGTAACCCTCCACCATCGCTCTGTCACCTGCCATGAAGTGAGTTATGTATCCAATTGGCAAGCTCACCCTGAATCCCATCTGACTTAAATTTATGAATTAGCCTACCATGCAGAACCTTGTCAAAAGCTGTACTAAAATCCAAGTAAACAATGTATATTGCTCTTCCCTCATCCATCTTTTTGGTAACTTCCTCAAAAAACTCAATGGAGTTTGTGAATCATGATTTTCCTTGCACATAACCATGTTGACTATCCCTTAGAGCTGAAAAGTGTGGTGCTGGAAAAGCACAGCAGGTCAGGCAGCATCGGAGGAGCAGGAGAGTCGATGTTTCAGGCAAAAGCCCTTCATCAGTTACTGGGAGGGGAAATGGGACTGAGAGATAAATAGTGGGGTGGGGCTGGGGGGAAAGTAGGTGGGAAGGCGATAGTTGGATGCAGGTGGGATATAATTGTGTTAGGTCGGTGAGAGGGTGGAGCAGATAGGAGGGAAAGAGTATGTACAGGTAAGACAGGTCAAGAAAGCAGTGCTGAGTTGGAAGGTTGGATCTGGGATGAGGTGGGGGAGGGGAGATTTTGAAACTGGTGAAGTCAATGTTGACGCCATATGTTTGAAGGATCAATTTTTGCCTCTCTAAATGTTAATAAATCCTATCTTTTAGAATCACCTCCAACAATATACCCAAACTGAATTCAAGTTCATGGGCTTTTCTTTCCAATCCTTCTCACACAAAGGCACAATATTAGCCATCCTCCAGTCATCAGGCACCTCACCCATAGTTAGAGATGAAACATATATTTCTGCAAGGAGCTTGCAATTTGCTCCCTTAATTCCCACAGCATTCTTGGATTGAAATGATTGTAACTTGCACAGACCTGTTGCATTGAAATGACTGCAATTTAGTTCTTTAGAGTAATTACGTTCTCTGACTTTCTCTTGTTTTCTTTTCTAATTGACTTGCACTTTTCATATTGAGAACCTTCCCCATCAATCTGAGTATTCTCACTGCTGCTTAGAATCACACCCCTCACTCCATCCACCCCCCTCCCCCCCACCCCCCAACTCCCCGCCAAAGCAGGATTAAGTCTCCCTTAATAGACTGAGGAAATCTCCCTACTAAGATAGTAGTTCCATCGTTTAGGTTAAACCCATCCTTTTTTGAATAGGTCTTTTCTGTCCCAAATGAGATTTCAATTATTCAAAAGCCTGAATCCCTGAGCAATGCACTACCTCTTCAGCCATTAATTTATATTTTTGATCTTTTTGTTCCTTCCCTTGTTTGAGTTTGGCACTGGGAATAAACCAGAGATGACCAGAGATTACAGGTTCTGTGTTTTTATCTTCTACCTAACCTCTTTAATTCACTCAGTAAAGCTTTAATCTTTTTCACAAAAATGTCAGTCCAAAGATATGCGGATATGTGAATTCACAATGCTACATTACCCATAGTGTTCAGGGATGTGTATGTTAGGTACATCAGTCAGGAGAAATGTAGAGTAATAGGTTAGGGGAATGGGTCTAGGTGGGATGATCTTCGGAGGGTCTTTGAGGACTTGTTGGGCTGAATGGCCTCTTTCCATATAATGGGGATTCTATGATATATGATCTGCCAACCTGTACAATAATTTCTGGCTTCTCAATCTCTCTTTAATAATATGCTTAAAATGTTTAGTAATGTCATTAATCCCAGCACCAGGAAAGCAACATACCATTCTAAATTTACTCTCACTGTCACAGAGTTTCTGGTCTGTGCCCCTGACAGGACAGTTCCCTATAACAATTGTTGTTTTAAATTTTGTTAAACGCAGCCTACATAGAAATCATTCCTGGTGTCCAAAAACTTACTACGCCTTCTACTTTTGTCAGAGTAATGATACCTTTCAACAGTACCAGAACTGAATATTTATCTGATAGAGGAATAGCCACCAGAGACTTTTGAACTAACTTACCTTTCCTGACAGTCAACCTTCTATTTTACTGATTCTACCATATAATCACTTTTCTAAAACTACTAGCCATCGCATTGTGTACCTCTTATATGCCCTCATTAACATTAAGCCAAAAAAGAAGCAACTTTCAATAATACCTCTATGTTTCAACTACCTTACATTATATTCAGAAAGTAATATTAAAATGT
The DNA here is from genome assembly GCF_047496795.1 of Chiloscyllium punctatum. Classification (NCBI taxonomy): domain Eukaryota; kingdom Metazoa; phylum Chordata; class Chondrichthyes; order Orectolobiformes; family Hemiscylliidae; genus Chiloscyllium; species Chiloscyllium punctatum. The sequence goes on from NC_092779.1 coordinate 48,084,994, forward strand.
AAAAACGTTGTTAAAAAAATCAAACATATAAATCTTAAATAAAATCAACCACTACGCTGATTAACTTAATTAAAACAACTCATCTTCAATAAATTTCTCTGATTTAAAAAAACCTCTTCAGAGCCAACCATGTGTCATGCTCCCCCAAAGAAAACGCAACTCTGTCAAAGAAAACTGTTCAGCTGTTCAAAAAAAATTTACAGTGTTAAAAAATACTGCTTAAAACATGTACAGCTTTTTTAAGCTTCTAAATTTAGAATAAAGAAACCTTCAGCCATTCACTGCAGGTCTTGGAAACGCTTCTTTTTCAACAAATGTCTATTTGAAAAAAAAATGATGTTTTTGTTTGTTTAAATGTTAAAGAAACAAAATGAACAAAAATCTTTTACTGATGAAATATAATAACTGTATTTCTCTAGGCATCCAGAATTCCCTACACCTACCAGCCTTGCCTTCACACTGACAGGAACATACTTTCATTCTCTCATTTTGAAGGCCTCCCGTTTTCCAACCATACCTTTATATCTGTATAGCTTTTCCTAATAAACATTTGGAAGTTCTTGCCTAATACCGTCAAAATTGCCCTTACTCCAATTTAGAACTTTAACTTTTAAGATCAAGTATTTAACTACTAAATAGTAGCTGTGCCAATACAGCATAATTCTATAAACACACCCTTGGTAAAGGCAAATTTAGTAAAATACATTGTCTCATGGGCAAATTTCCAGTCCAGGAGGGAAAAAATATCAAGAGAAATCAGTGTGTAAGAGAGTGAGTGGCAGGGAGAGATGTACTGCAGCTCCCAAACCCAGTTTCAAGACACAGCGATTGCTACTGAAAAACTAAAACTCAAACTCTGGGTTCTCAGGGGGCTTGACCCCATCCATTCAGGCTGCTTCTCCTGTTCCAATGTTAGAAAGAACACCCAAATACTCACAAGCTGTTCACTTTATAAGCTTCCAAGCAGACCGATTCGCACCTCTGTCTCAACCTTTCTTCATTTAATAAAAAAGCTGAACAAAATACAGCTCTTAAAGCCATTGTATCATGACAACAGGGACAGCACAGTGGCTCAGTGGTTAGTGCTGCTGCCTCTCAGCACCAGGGATCCAGCCTTGGTCGACTGTGTGGAGTTTGCACAGGATGACAGTGTTGCTAACCAGGCAGCATTTATTGCTCATCCCTAGTTGTCCAGAGGACAGTTACGAGTGAACCAAATCACATGTAGACCAGATCAGGTAAGGATGGCAAATTCCTTCCCTGAAGGACATTAGTGAACGAGGTGGGTTTTTTTTCAGACAATAGATTCATAATCATCATTAGACGCCTTAATTCCAGATATTTACTGAATTCAAATTCCATCATCTGCTATTTAAATCCAGCTCCCTACAAAATTATCTGGGTCTCTGAGTTAACATTCCAGCAATAATACCAATCCACCATCACCTCCCTGTGCAAAATGCCTTTTCTCATGCATCTTTGGGTCAAGTGGAGATTTTGTAGGGTCATTGTGCCAGATCCACACTCAGTGGCTCAAGAAAGGCAAATTAAATATTTTTCAAACATTACTTTATTCTTGCATCTTCTCAAATTTTCATACAAATAAACCTATTCACTTTCTTTTGTATATTTCCAATTGAGTTAAGATTCCCTTTGTTTTCTCTCTTAAAAACCATCAAATCCAAAATCCAGCATGGTCTTAGTCTCAGGGTTGCTTGTTTTGAAATACTGTACCTTTAACAATTTCACCAATGATTTATACTGGATGTGATTTGAGTTTATTATGTTAGTGTGCCATTAACATATAATCTTTAAACACATTATCAGCAGTTCTGTTGAAATGTACTAGAATGTGTGGATTATTTGTCAAATTTGAGCTGTTATGTAATGTCCTTCTTGACAAGCTTTTTATGGTTTAAAGTATACTTTTGGGAAATAAATTCATCCTTTTGTCCCAAATTTTATTTGGTGTGCCATCACTGTCCATATTATTGAAATAATCAAATTGGTAATCTACATATTCTTCAAAGCTTAATTAAACACTTTTTAAAGCCAGCATTTTTGCATTGTATTTTGAGGAATTGTAATTGAGATGGTATCTATGGTGATTCATTCCACCAGCCAAAACTTCAGTCACATTTTGTTCACTTTGAATTAGAATCATAAGAGTCATAGAGATGTACAGCATGGAAACAGACCCTTCGGTCCATGCCGACCAGATGTCCCAACCCAATCTAGTCCCACCGGCCAGCACCCGGACCATATCACTCCAAACGCTTCCTATTCATATACATATCCAAATGCCTCTTAAATGTTGCAATTGGACCAGCCTCCACCACATCCTCTGGCAGCTTATTCCATACACGTACTGCGTGAAAAGGTTGCCACTTAGGTCTCTATTATATCTTTCCCCTCTCACCCTAAACTTACTATGCTCTCTAGTTCTGGACTCACCAACCACATGGAAAAGACTTTGTCTATTTATCCTATCCATGCCCCTCATAATTTTGTAAACCTCTGTAAGGTCACGCCTCAGCCTCCGACGCTCTAGTGAAAACTGCCCAAGCCTGTTCAGCCTCTCCCTGTAGCTCAGATCCTCCAACCCTGGCAACATCCTTGTAAATCTTTTCAGAACCCTTTCAACTTTCACAACATCTTTCCGATAGGAAGGAGATCAGAATTGCATGCAATATTCCAGCAGTAGCCTAACCAATGTCCTGTACAGCCGCAATATGACCTCCCAACTCCTGTACTCAATACTCTGACCAATAAAGGAAAGCATACCAAACACCTTCTTCACTATCCTATCTACCTGCGACTCCACTTTCAAGGAGCTATGAACCTGCACTCCAAGGTCTCTTTGTTCAGCCACACTCCCCAGGACCTTACCATTAAGTGTATATGTCCTGCTAAGATTTGCTTTCCCAAAATGCAGCACCTCGCATTTATCTGAATTAAACTCCATCTGCCACTTCTCAGCCCATTGGCCCATCTGGTCCAGATCCTGTTGTAATCTGAGGTAACCCTCTTTGCTGTCCACTACACCTCCAATTTTGGTGTTATCTGCAAACTTACTAACTGTACCTCTTATGCTCACATCCAAATAATTTATGTAAATGACAATAAGTAGAGGGCCCAGCACCGATCCTTGTGGCACTCCATTGATCACCGGCCTCCAGTCTGAAAAAAAACCCTCCACTACCACCCTCTGTCTTCTACCTTTTAGCCAGTTCTGTATCCAAGTGGCTAGTTCTCCCTGTATTCCATGAGATCGAACCTTGCTAATCAGTCTCCCTTGGGGAACCTTGTCGAATGCTTTACTGAAGTCCATATAAATCACATCTACTGCTCTGCCCTCATCAATCTTCTTTGTTACTTCCTCAAAAAACTCAATCAAGTTTGTGAGACATGATTTCCCACGCACAAAGCCATGTTGACTATCCCGAATCAGTCCTTGCCTTTCCAAATACAGCAAGAGGCCCAGCAATCGCTTCTCTAGCTTCCCACAGAGTTCTCGGGTACACCTGATCAGGTCCTGGGGATTTATCCACTTTTAACCGTTTCAAGATATCCAGCACACCTCCTCTGTAATCCGGACATTTTGCAAGATGTCACCATCTATTTCCCTCCAGTCTATATCTTCCATATGCTTTTCTGGAATTGTTGACATTTTTACAGCAAAAGCTCAGTGAAAGCTTAGTCAGGTTGGTTGTGTGCAGTTTTGAAATATACCTTGAGGTGCAAAGTCTAGTACTTTAGCAGATTGGGAATTGCAAGGAAGCTTTAAAGCCATTTTAAGGAGAATTTGGACCAGGTTAGTGAATGGGCAAGTTAGTGACAGATGGAATATAATGTAGAAAAATGTTAAGGTTGTCCATTTTGGTACGGCAAACAGGTGAAAATAATGTTTATTTTAAATGGTAAGCAGTTGAAAAGTTTAGGTGTACAAAGAGATCTCGTTGTTGTCAATATGTTACTGAAGCCTAAAATGCAGGTTCATCAAGCTATGAGGAAGGTAAATGGAATATTAGCATTTTATTGCAAAAGGATTTGAGTACAGGAATAGTGAAGTTTTACTTCAGTTGTATAGAAGCTTAGGCACACTACACCTGGAGTACCATGCTGCTGTTTGATCTCCCTATGGAAAGATATTGCCATAGAGGGAGTGCAACTAAGGTTCACCTGACTTGTTCCGAGGATGGTGGGAGTACCCAATGAAGAGAAATTGGGCAAACTTGGCTGTATTCTCTCGAGTTTGAAACATTAAAAAGAGAGATTCGTAAATGAATAGGTGGATTCAGAGTAATGGAGAAAATAGTGAAGTCTAAAAATTGGGGATAGATTTCAGTGTATGTGAATGCATTGAGTACAGTTCAGAAAACTGGGGAGTTACAGACACATGTTTCTTTCTTAGATTAGAATGTCATGGTAGTAACAAAGACGTGACCTAACAGAGGGCAGATTAGAGATTTAAGTATTTCTACTCACAAGGTGTTCAGAAAAGTTATGAAAGGAAGAGAAACAGAAAGGGTGGTGATTGTGGCAAATGAATATTCGAGTACTAGGAAAGAGGATGTCTCAAAGGGTTCAAGGACAAAATTGATTTGATTAGAGCTAAGGAATAAAAAAAGGTCTAATTATATTGCTCATTGTAATATACAGACCAATAGCTGGTGGGAAGGATAGAGAGAAAAAATGTACAAAGAAACTACAGTGAGGTGTAAACAATATAGTTATAATGGGGGCTTTAAATACTTGGATATCAATTCAACAGTGGTGGCTTAAAGAGAGAGTGAAGGATAAGCATTCCTTGGTTGTGTTCAGGATAGTTTCCTACAGGAATATTTATTCAGTCCAACAAGAGGGCACTGATTTCTTGGCAATTAGGTGGGGCAAATAGGTCAGATGACAACTGCAGAGTATTTAGGGACCAGTGATTGTTGCAGCATGAGGTTTAGGATGAAGGAAAAATTGTTTTGGTTAATGAAGAGTAGAGACATTGGGATGAGAATGGAGCTACTGTTTAATAGACTGAAACTAAGAGTTGGCAGGAAAATAGTGGTTCAACAATGGGTGACCTTCAAAGAGGAAATGGTTTGGACATAGTTAGGATACATAATCCAGTTCTCCCTCGATAGTGGGATAGAAATTAAGTTAAAGAAACAAAGTGCCGAATGGTAAGTGTCAGGTAGTAAATACAGTTGAGAACCAAGCTGAATATGGAAGGTGTACAAAGGAGGCAAGACAAAAAATGAGAAGCAAGGAGGGATTATGAAAAATGACTGGCAGTTAATATAAAGAGGAATCCCAATGTCTTCCCAATGTAAAAATAGGTGATTGAAAAAAGTAGGGCTAAATAGACACTAAGAGAGAAAATTTATACTTGGAGGCAGAAGGTATGGTTAAAGGTGTTGAAATTAATACTGTGCATCTGTCTTTATCTGTGAGGCTGATGTTTAACAGGCCTTAGTAACAGTGGAGGAAACTCAGTCACAAGCAAGTTAAAATTGATATTGAGGCAGTATTAGACAGGTTGTCTGTACGGAGGTTAATAAGACAAGGGGACCAGTTGAGATTCAAAGGATACTTAAGGAAGAGAGAGTGTGTGAAATTTACAGAGGCATTGGCAATCGTCTTTCAATCTTCTCTGGATTAGGACTTGGGGCTGGAGGACTGTAGAATTGCCACTATTGATCCCTTGTTCAAATAGGCTATAAAGATCAACTCAGCAGTTAGAATTCCAAAAGTTAACAACCCTCTCAGTAAAAATAAAAATTCTCGTCTCAGTGGCATTCCCCTTAATTTTAAACTTGTTTCCTCCATTTTATTATTATTTTCTCCATTACTCTGACTCCACCTATTAATTTACTACTCTCCCTTTTTAATGTTATCTCCCTTTCTTATTATGTCATGCACCTTTTTAGTATTACTTTTTAATATTCTCTTCTGGTTCTTATGTGCCTGCTGAGCGGACATAAATCCTCCCAACAATACAAGCAAAATATTCTCTCTATCTCTCTCTCTCTCTCTCTTCCCCCACCCCGGTCTCTCTGTGTAAAGAACTCAGTCCTGGCTCTGTTCTACCTGTCCTGCTTCTACAGGTGCCATCTTCCCCAAAGCTACACCCTTTGTCCTAGGAATCTAAAACCCACTATCTCGCACTACCTTTCAATCTATACATTAACCTGCCTTATCTTCCGAGTTCTGAACTCACTTATAGGTGATACTGGGAGTAATCTGGAGAGTACTAATTCTCCAGGTCCTGCTTGCTAGTTTTCTAAATTCAATTGCAAGATCACCTCACCCTTCCCACCTAGTCATTTAGTACCAATGTATGTTAATACAATGACCCCTGGCTGTTCACCCTCCCTCAGAAGAATGCCCTGCAGCTGTTCCGTGACATCCCTAACTCTATCATCAGGAAGGCATCAAACCATTCTGGAGTCACACTGACAGCCACAGAGACACCTGTCTATTTCGGGAACTAAAGAATCCTGGAATAATAGTACTGTTCTTCCTCCACTCCAGTACAGCTGAGCTTTTAGATGAGATTACATTCCATACAGTGTGGAAACAGGCTCTTCGGCCCAACAAGTCCACACCGACCCTCTGAAGAGTAACCCACCCAGACCCATTTCTGTCTGACTAATGCACCTAACACTATGGGCAATTTAGCATGGCCAATTCACCTGACTTGCACATCTTTGGACTGTGGGAGGAAACTGGAGCACCCAGAGGAAATCCACACACAGACAGTTGCCCAAGGCTGGAATTGAACCCAGGACCCTGGCGCTGTTATGCTGCATTCCTCCAAGGATCCATTGCCCTCACCATGATCAAGAATGGAAAACCAATTGATGAGCAGGATCTCTGGACACTTTCTTATGCTACCTGTCAGTTTCTCGTGAAGTTTTTGTGCTGTATAACACTATGACTCTACAATCAGTTAAAGGTTTATTTTTTATTTCAGAACTAATATTATCTTTTTGACAATGAATGCCCACACAAGCTTGTGGAAAAGCACCTCATCTTCCAGTTTGAGATTATAACCACTTTATTTCCTGACAAAAATAGAGGATGATGATTTATTCTCCTATTTACACCTCCTCCCGACCTTTTTCATATAATTTTCTTTTCCCATTGCTGCTTTTCTCTTTGCTCCATAGTTTTCAGGAAAAATGAAATCAATCCTGCCTTTGACCTATCACAAGCCTCCCCAGTTGTTCCATCCTCTCCTCCCCCACTTTCTGCTTATGGCCTTTTCACGTCATTTCTGGTTTTACTGAATGATTACTGATCCAAAACATGATCTTTTCTCACTCTCGGGTGATCCTGGACACTTCCATTGTTTTCATTTTAGATTTAGGGCAGAGAGAGTACAGCTTCACTAAGTACAGGTCATGCCTGACATATCTGTTAGAATTCTTTTGAGAAGGTAACAAGCAAGTTAGACATGGGAGGTCCAGTGGATGTGGTCTATTTGTTTTTCTGGAAGGTCTTTGCCAAAGTACCACATGAGAGACTGCTAAATAAGACACGAGTCCATGATGCTGCAGACAAGGTGCTGGCCTGGACAGAGGACTGGTCAACTGGCAGAAGGTGTAAAGTGGGGATAAAGGAATCTTTTTCAAGATGGCAGCTGGTGACTAGTTCCACAGGGGTCATTGTTGAGACCACAATTATTCACAATAACAATCTGTATGAAGGAACTGAGGGTATTGTTGATACATTTGCAGATGACACAAAGATAGGTGAGAGGGACGGGTAGTGTTGAGGAAGCAGGGAAGCTGAAGAAGAACTTGGACTGACCAGGAGAGTGGGTAAAGAGGGGGACATGGAATATGTGTAAGAGTGACATTATAGAGTTTAGCAGGAAGAACAGAGCAGCGACAATTTTCTCGATGGGAAAAGACTTTGGAAATCAGACGCACAAAGAGACTGGGGAGTCCAAGTACAAGATTCGCTTCAGGTTAACATGCAGGTTCCACTTGGTAGTTAGGAAGGCAAATGTAATGTTGGCATTCATTTGACGAAGTCTCGAATACCAGAGCAGAAATGTAGTGCTGAAGCTTAGGCTGTGGTCAGACTGCATTTGGAGTATCGTGTAAGCAGTTTTTTTAAAAGATTAGATTCCCTACATTGTGGAAACAGGCCCTTCAGCCCAACCAGTCCACACCAACCCTCTGAAGAGTAACCCACCCAGACCCATTTCCCTCTGACTAATGCACCTAACACTATGGCCAATTCAGCTGACCTGCACATCTTTGGATTGCGAGAGAAAGCCCACGAGAGACGCGGAAAATGTACAAATTCCACACAGACAGTCACCCGAGGCTGGCATCGAACCTGGGACCGTGAGGCAGCAGTGCTAACCACTGTGCCGCTAATCCCATTTAAGCTGCACATTTTCGGGCATCATTTAAAGATGAGATAAATAGACTTCTCTGTTCTTTCTCTCTTTGCTGTTCTCAAGCTCGACAAAAGGGTCTCCCGAATAAAAGTGAAACAACTGTAAATCAGAAACAGAAACAATTTGCTGGAAAAGCTCAGCAATTCTGGCAGCAGCAGGTCTGAGGAAGGGTTCCTGGACCGAAACGTTAACTTTGATTTCTCTGCACAGATGCCGCAAGACCTTCTGAGCTTTGCCAGCAACTTATGGTTTTGAAAAGGTTACCCCTGCCCTTTTTGTGTGCGCAGCAACAGTTATTTATGTCAGCTTAATGTTTTCTGTTTACCGCTGGTATATGCAACTTGGAATTCGCCCTCAAGGGCCCCCTCACCTGAACTAAACTATAATCGCCAAACAAAGGCTAAAGGCGCGGTTTCAAAGGTATTGCTAGAATTCTACTCTTCAATCCTCGAGTTTGAAGATGAACCGTTCACTTTTTCTCCTGCTTTAGGCGGGAGCTTCAATTGTGTAAATATTTCAACTGTGATCTAACTTTCAAACATCGTTGTTCATGATCGCGGACCAATCTGTCTCAAAAACTGCATATTCACATTGTCCCTCCGGCTCGCACTGGCGTTTCTCCCTCCTTTTTCACGGAGCCAGGACATCACTGTCCCTTGGGAGGGATTTTTGGATTTGTTGAGTAATTAAGGGCAGAATTGTACCGTTTTGCAGATATCTACATTTGGATGTACAGTGGGAATCGAGCCGTTTTTCTCTCAGTCCAGTCCAGCTCAGCCCAGAAACCCTGCGGTAGTTACACACAGACACCACACTCTCACTCTGAGTGCTGGGCTGTCCTGCCTGCGGGAACTGCTCGCTTCAGCGGGAACAGTGCTCCGGCCTGAAGACATCAGCCACACATACACGGTGTGAGTATTAACACCGCTCCTGGATTGCATTGGGTGAGGGTATCGCCCCATTGGGAGAGTGCAGTGACCGCGCTAAGTTCCAGCCTGCAGCGTCTGAACTCGCCGTGTCCGGGATCCAGCGGGAAACCTAGTGCTTCAGTCAATGGGAGGACTTCGGCAAACAGCCTGCACGTTGGTGGAATATGAAGATATGATTTATTTCATTCCAAGTACAAAGTCAAGCCTTGTTTTGCGTGCAGTACAAGCAGAGTATACCATACAAAGTGCACAAGGATAACAGAACAGAGCGAAAAATACAATGTTAAAGCTGTGGAGAAGGTGCCCAGAGAGTGAGATCAAGATTAGATTTAAAATTTGAGAGGTCCTTTCAGATCCTGTGCTGAATTTTTTTAGAAACCATAATAGTCTACCTTGTGAAGTGGGCTCTATAAGGACCTATTTAGAGGTAGCTTCACACTGCAGTCGGCATTCATCGAGCTGGCTCCTGTTGCAGCTCTTTCTGCTAAACATCCCACACCTCCACCACCACTGGAATATTTAACTTCTTTCAGTTCAATCAAGCCATCAAATTATTAAAACATCTTACCCAAGATTTGATTCTCATTCAGTTTTCAAATGCTGTTTTCCATAAAACTTGTTGAAATTACAACTTTGTGCAAATTTTAAAAAGGCACACTGCCAGGACTTTTTCAGCACCTGTCAACTTTGCAATCAGTTGTCATTTGGAAAAAGAAACAGTCGGTTTTTTTTGGGAGAGAAAACTGCCACCTGGAATATCGTAGATGTGGGACCAGCCCCCATAGTAACAGCATTGGTTCTGAATTGGCTCAGTACATTCAGCAATTCAGTGTCTCAAACCATTAAACAGCCTAAAAGCAAAGGGGTTAGCACCGAATGTTAACCTAGGCACTGGAACTAGCAAACTTAACTGTCGACCCTTCAGAGTCATCCTTATGAAAACCTGTTTACTCATGGCAAAATTGAAAGAGTTGTCTCACAGACTAGTTAAGCAACAGCTTAACATAGCTGTACTCACAAAATCTTACCTTTATGCATAATGGCCAATACCACCAGAATGGACCCTGCAGAGAATGGCAAGACAGTTCCTCAGGACAATGTCCCAAACATTTTCAACTGCCTCATCAATGACCTTCACTCCATCATAAAGTCAGAGTGTGCTGTACCGGGCAGGAAGATCTCTGAGAGTCTTGCACTCCTCAGGGATACGATCGCCTACGTGCAGGACAGGGGGGTGGACACCTGCCTCATCAGCCTGGACCAGGAGAAAGCCTTTGACAGGATATCGCATATATATATTAGATTAGATTAGATTAGATTACTTACAGTGTGGAAATATATGAGGGATGTCCTCTTCAAAATGGGCTTTGGGGAGGGAATCGGAAATTGGATCAGACTGCTCTACACCAACATTGTCAGTGCAGTCTCAATCAATGGGTGGGAATCAGATAGCTTCCCTGTAAGATCTGGAGTCAGGCAGGGATGCCCCCTCTCACCCGCCTTGTTTGTGTGTTGCATAGTGCCATTTGCCGAATCCATCAGGAAGGATGCGAGCCTGAGAGGGTGACTATTCCTGGCAGCAGGGGCCTGCAGGTTAAGGCCTCCCTGTACATGGATGACGTCGCTGTTTTCTGCTCGGATCCACTGTCCGTGCACAGACTCGTGTGCATCTGTGACCAGTTCGAACGGGCCTCGGGGGCCAAGGTAAACCGAGGCAAGAGCGAGGCCATGCTCTTCGGGAACTGGGCCAACCAATCCTCTATCCCCTTCACTGTCAGGACTGACCACCTGAAGGTGCTGGGTATTTGGTTCGGGGGGGCTGGGGCGTGTGCCAAGACCTGGGCGGAGTGGATCAGGAAGATGAGACAGAAACTAGGCAGATGGGGGCAACGGTCGCTCTCCATCGCGGGAAAAAACCTGGTCATCAAGTGTGAGGTACTTTCAGTATTGCTATATGTGGCACAGGTCTGGCCTATCCCCAGGACCTGTGCCACCGCAGTCACCCGGGCCATCTTCCAATTCATTTGGAGATCAAAGATGGACCGGGTCCGAAGAGACACAATGTACAAAGACCGGTGCAATGGGGGAAAAAACGCCCAATGCCACCCTCACCCTGATGGCCACCTTTGTGTGTGGCTGCATCAAGCTGTGCGTGGATCCCCGGTACGCAAACACCAAGTGTCACTACGTACTGAGGTTCTACCTGTCCCCGGTGTTGTGAAGGATGGGCCTGGCCTCGCTGCCGCGGAACGCTCCGAGTAGTTGGACCGTTCCGTATCACCTGTCCTTCGTGGAGAAATTTATGAGGAAAAACACCTTTGACCACAAGTCCATCAGGAAGTGGTCAGCACGTAGTGTCCTTGAGACCCTTCGGGAAAAGGAGAGGGCGGATCCTGTCGAGCGGTTCCCTGAGCAGACTGTCAAAGCCATTTGGCAGAATGCCTCATCGCCAGAACTTTCCAACAAGCACCAAGACGTGGCTTGGCTGGTGGTGAGAAGGGCTCTGCCTGTGAGATCCTTCATGCACGCCCAGACTCTCTGCCGCACCGCACGCTGCCCTCGAAGTGGCTGCAGGGGGGGACGAGACTGTCACACACCTCCTTCTGGAATGTGCCTATGCAGAGGAAGTCTGGAGAGGAATGCAGTGGTGCTTGTCGAGGTTCGTCCCGAGCAGCGCCGTGACGCGGGACTCCGTGCTCTACGGCCTGTTCCCCGGGACTCACACCGAGACGAACATTAACTGCGCCTGGAGGATCATCAACTCGGTGAAGGATGCTCTCTGGGCGGTCCGAAACCTGTTGATCTTCCAGCTGAAGGAGTTGACCCCGACTGAGTGTTGCAGACTGGCACATTCCAAGGTCCAAGACTATGTGTTGAGGGACGCGCTGAAGCTTGGGGCAGCTGCCACCAAGGCGCGGTGGGGAAAGACCACCGTGTAACATCGGCCTGCCTAAAGAAGAACAGGGGGCCCATGCGGACGTTTTTTTGGGCTCTGCTGATGCCTCAGCCAAATATATGTGCATAAGATTGAGAAATGCACAGACCTGTAAAAAGCAATGATAAATTCTGATCTGTGTTTGTAAATGTTGACATATGTATGGCATGACCAAATGTACAGACCATCAAATCATTTCATTTTATGAATAAAGTTTATTTTTGAAATAAAAAAAATCATAAAGTCAGAGTGGGACATTTGTACAATTATCAGCAAATGTTCAGCCCCATTCGCAACTCCTCAAATACTGAATCAGTCCTGCCCAAAATGCATCAAGTCCTGGATAATATTCAGGTTTGTGCTGATTGCAAGCACAATGGCCCAGTGCAAGCATAATGGTACCAATGACCTCTATCTGTGCTGTAATACTTCTGTGATTCTGCCCACCATGTAAAAGGCACAAGTAAGGACTGAGATGGAATGCTTGCCTGGATGAGTGGAACTTCAACAGTTCTCAGGAAGCTTGACACCATCCAGGACAAAGCAGCTCCCTTGATTAGCACCACATCCAGAACTGTTCATTCCCTCAACCACTGATGCTTCATAGCAGTAATGTGCACTGTCTATAGATGCACTGCTGAAATTCATCAAGGCTCCTTGGACTGCACCTTCCAAACTCTCAACCATCTAGAAGGACAAGAGCAGCAGATACATGGGGAGCTGTCACCTGTAAATTCTGCTTCAAGCCAGTCATTATCCTGACTTGAAAATATGTCAACTGTTCCTAAAGTGCCACAAATGCTGAAACTCCTCCCCTCATGGCATTTGAGTCTGTCTACACCAAATGGTGTATTTAAAGAAGACAGCTGACCACCTGTAGAGCAACTTTCAATGTGAGAGTTGCTGAACTAGTTTTGTCTTGTGTGATCTGCAGTTACATAACACTAGTTATTCACACATTTAAGTACACTGTTTTTTTTGCACAATTAATGGTAATGCTTCACAGCAAAACATGCAAAGTGTAATGATTAAGTTGGTCAGAGATTCAGAAGAGAAAATATATGGATTTATTAAATGGCCGTAGTATTTTTAATCGATGTTCTTTTTGTAAATACATTTAGTCGTAGAGTATTTAGAGCATGGAAAGAAGTTCGTTGGTCCATTTGTGTCCATACAGGTCGTGAAGCATCAAACTACTTTAATCCCACTTCCCAGCACTTGGCCCTCAGCTCTGAATGCTGTGATGTTTTAAGTATTCATCTAAAGACTTGTTAAATGTTGTGATGGTTTCTGTCTCTGCCACCTTTTTAGACAGCGAGTACCAGAAACTCATTACCCTCTGGGTGATACTTTTTTTCTTAATTTTCCTCTAACTCTTCTGCCAGTTAAAGCTATGCAAAAGGTAAAAACAATGACTGCAGATGCTGGAAACCAGATTCTGGATTAGAGGTGCTGGAAAAGCACAGCAGTTCAGGCAGCATCCAAGGAGCAGTAAAATCGACGTTTTGGACAAAAGCCCTTCATCAGGAATATGCCCTTTGTGAATGACCCCTCCACTAATGAGAAATGTTTCTTCCTATCTATCGTGTCTGCTGCCCCTCATGATTTTGTAGGCATTAATTAGTCTTTTCTTGAGCCTCTCTGCTCCATGGAAATTAATTCCATCCTGTCCAATGTCTCTTGACAAAGCCTCATTGACTGTCATTTATTAATTCTTGTCCTCCAATGGGAGGTTATTTCTGTCCCTCAGGCCAACCAATGGTAGTGAGGCATGGTAATAATCAGTTGAAAGAAGCATATAGCATGGGCAGCACAGTTATCATATGTGACTTCAACCTGCATATAGACTGGGCACAAATGCATAGTGCGCATTCAAAGCCTCACATGCATCTTTGGGCTCTGTGCACAAATAGTGACTCTAGTTTCTGCTGGCTCTGCTCTTGCTCTAATTAAACTTATAAAATGTCTTTGGATTTTGCTTTACTTTAGCTACTTTTTCTCCATGCCTCCTCTACATAATTTCTTTATATGTAATACCCTGCATTTTCTACCCTCTTCTTAGATCCTGCTGTTTTAGCTCTCAGTATTGACCATAAGTTCCCTCTTTTCCCCCTTAACCAATCCTATACATTCCTTGACATTTTTGGTTCCCTGGACCTATTTACCTGCTCCTCTCCATTTATGGGAATGCATTAGCCCTGCACTATTACTACTTTCTTTTTAAATTATTCCGACTGCTATGTGGATTTTCCTACAAATAGCTGCTTCAACTCCACTCCTCACTCTCATCAAATCCTGCCTTGTCATTTTAAAATCGGCCTTTTCCCTGTTTCAGCACCTGGTCAAACTTTGAACTTTTCTGGATGTAGGTTTGCTCGCTGAACTAGGAGGTTCATTTCCGTTGCAGTGTGTGTTGGCTCATTGAAATAATGTTCTGATGCAGCTTCGTTTGTGGGTGTTGGGATGATTGCTTCTGTAGTTCAATAATTGGTCTGTATGTGTTGTTTTTCTGTAGATGCTGGTTTGACGTTCCCTATTGGCTGTTCGCTCTCCTGTGACATCTAGGAATGGCAGTTTATTGTTGTTTTCCTCCTCTTTAGTGAATTTTATGCCAGTTATGGAAATGAACCTCCAAGCTCAGTGAGCAAACCTACATCCAAAACCTCATCCTGAGCTACAAATTTTCTCAAAACATGCTTTGTACTTTACTGTAACTATGTTTTTAAATAAAAGAGTTATGGTCGCTATCACTTAAATGCTTCTCCACTGATACTGCTTGAATTTCTTCCCTAAAATTAAGTTGATCAGCATCCTTCTCTTTAGTAATGTTCTATGTGTTGGCTTAAATTTTGACAATTTTGTACCCTTTTCCTTTCACACTTTGTTTATTCTAGTTAATAGTGGAAAAGTTGAAAGCCCATAATATTCCTCCCTGATTAGTTATACATTTGAGATTTCAAACTTTTTCAGATTTTATTTATTGTCATGTGTACCAGAGTACAAGAGTATAGGAGTACAGTGAAAAGTGTACAGAATTGCCACACTCCATCTTAGAAACGAATAGTTAGAATTAAAAACAAGCTGAAATGAAAGACACAGAAACAAAAAAATCCAGATCACCTTCACCACTGCCATGAGTCTTGGTCGAGGCTCACCAACACTGCCTGTGCTGGACATGCCAATGCCATGGTCTGCCACTGCTGCAGCGGCCAATGCCAATACCTCAAGTCATGCACCAGACCCACTAACCTGGAAGTTGCCACACAGCAGCACCGTTACTATCGCTGGTGGCACACTCTTGGAATCAGTTGAAATATCAGAGTCCACAAACTTTCTGAACAAATGCAATAGTGTAACCCTTTGTAAATCAGCACTGCCACTAGAGAAACTGTTGATGCTGGTGCTGCCCACATCTACCTTTCTGTCTCTCACTGTTTGGGAGTTTATAGTACGCTGTCAACAAAGTTATTACCCATTGCTGTATTTTAATTTCTACCTGTTTGGCCTCAATTAGAGAAGTCTTAATGACATCATCTCTTCATGCAGTAATTTATTTCTTGTTCAATACTGCCACACTGCTTCCCCCTTAACACATCCCACACTTGTCTTGCCTAAAGTTTGGAATATTGAGTTGCTGTTCTGGCCCTCCCTTGAACACGTCTCCATGACAGTAACAAAATCATATCCACGTTTGTTAACCAGCACCCTCAACTGTCTGCCTTACTTACAAGCCTATGTGCATTAAAATAAATATCATCCAACCCTGTCATGCTCTCTTACTCCATATCTAGACAAGTGCTCTACCTTTCACACTGACTTGATAATTTTCTTCTACAGCTTTTCTGTGCATCATCCCCAATGCACCTACAGTTTGTATCCTTTCCCCTTGTGAATTTAACTAAACCCTACAGGCAGCCCCAGCAAACTCCTCACATTGATGCGTGTCCAGTTTCGATTCAATTCACCCTATCGGATTTGTATACGTTCAGCCTTTCCTGGAATGTAAGGTCCTCCATTCTGTATTAACTATTTATCTCTCAACTAAACTGTTCTGTCTGTTTATTGCTGTACTCAGCACGTGGTACAGTGTGTAATCCAGAGATTACAACCTTTTCAGGTCCTGATAAACTTTAATTCTTTAATATTCAAAGAGATATCAACGGAATAAAAAGTGAGGAACTGATTACCCTTGGGAAAGTGATGATGAGCTGCTTCTTGAACTGTTAGTGCACATTGACCTACATCTGTTAGGCAGGTAGTTTCAGAATTTTGACTCAATGACTATGAAGGAACAGTTTCAAGATTGCATGGCATGTAGCTTGGAGATAAACTTGCAGGTCGTGATTTGTGTCTGCTGCCCTTGTCTTTCCAAATAGTGGTTGGTTTGAAAGGTACTCTTAAAGGAATCTTGGTGTGTTAGCTCAGTGCAACTTGGACATAGAATGTACTGCTGCATTGAGGAGAAAGTGAGGACTGCAGATGCTGGAGATCAGAGCTGAAAATGTGTTGCTGGAAAATCGCAGCAGGTCAGGCAGCATCCAAGGAACAGGAGAATCGACGTTTCTTCAGGAAACTAGAATGTACTGCTGCATTGTCTATCGGTAAAGGGTGTAAATGTTAAAGGTTTTAGATAAGATGTCAGTCAAGGAGCTGTTTTGTCCCTGATATCATTGTGTTTCTGGAGTATTGTTGAAGCTACATCTGCCGACATGTGCTTTGGAGATAATGAAAACAGTTTGGGGAGTCAGGAGATGAGTTATTTATCGTTTCTTCTCTGCCCTTGTCGCCTATAGGATTTATATTGTTGTATTAACCACGTGAGTGGTTATCAACACCCTTCTTTTAATCCCCCCCCTCCTTTAGATCAGTCAAAATAAACTTTTTTTTTATTTATCAATAGGAGATGCTATTGCAATTCAATTAAGTTAGTTAAGTGAAAAATGGGCATTTTATCATCTACCAAACTTGAGAAATGTAAGAAAATGACAATAAACATACACAAACAGAGGTAATAAAAAGTTTCAAAAAGATGACGTCTGTACAGACAGGAAGATAAAGGCAGGTACTGTTTACAGTTTTTAGAGTCTAAGTTAGGAGAGTAAAATATGAGTCCGAATTATTTAGCTGATGTCTCAAATGCCTCAAGAGTAATGAAACTGAGTAATAACCTTAATTTCTTGAACAGTGGTTATTCTAACTTACTTTTTCACTGATGCTGGTTTCTGAAATTGAGAGGAGACAGAGAGAGACTTCAGTGTCTTTGCTGTTATCATTCCATGTTGCTGTCTATCACTTTTGTTTCTCAAAGGATGCTGTTGGTGTAGAGATTCTTTGCAGATTCATTTGTTTCAGTCAAAGCTAAGCTAGGCAACATTTCTTCTCTCAATATGTGAATTAAAGTTTCACGCTAGTGTGAGTAGAACAAATAAATTTCTTGGGACCGAACTCTTTTTCAGTTTCAGGAGAGGTCAATTACTAGGGGACACTGGTTCAAGGTGCCCAGTGGCGGGGGATGTTTAAACGAGATGAGTGAGGCAAAGTTTTCACACACACAGTGGTGAGTGCCTGGAATGCGCTAACAGAGGAGGTGGTGGAAGCAGAACACAATAGCAGCATTCAAGAAACATCAGGACAAATTCATGAAGAGGAAAATAATAGAGGGATATGGATTCTTTGAGTGAAGACACTTTTAGTACGGAAGAGCAAAGGGTGTTGGCACAGGTGTGGAGGGTCAAAAGGCTGATCTTGTGCTGTATTGTTCTTTGTTCTTTAGTTACTCTAAATTAAAATGATCATTCCAATGCACGTGACTTTATATTTTCTATGTGGGCTGCCTGAAATTTTTTAAGATAAACACAGCAGCCACATTTAGTCAGTAGTGTCCTTTTCAAAAACAATTTTAGCCCGTGAAAGACTAAGATATTAAAGTCAAATGATGAAAATTGAATATTGATCATCCATTTTCACTATGATTGTAAAT
Organism: Chiloscyllium punctatum; assembly: GCF_047496795.1. NCBI lineage: Eukaryota > Metazoa > Chordata > Chondrichthyes > Orectolobiformes > Hemiscylliidae > Chiloscyllium > Chiloscyllium punctatum. The sequence continues at coordinate 48,103,248 of NC_092779.1, forward strand.
ATATGGCTCATTTATTTCAATTCATGTCAATGATAAGACCCATAATTCACCACAGGTCCATAGACAGCTTCTTCTAAACACACACCACTTCCATCTGGAAGGATAAGGTGATGTTGGAACATCACCGCCTGCAAGATCCCCAAGAAGCCACTCACCATCCTTACTTGGGAATATATCACTGTTCTTTCCCTGTCACTGGGTTGAAATCCTGAAATTCCCCCCGATAGCATTGTGTGTCGACCCCACAGCAGGTAGACTGCAGCGGTTCAAGAAGACATCTCACCACCACCTAGGAATGGGCAATAAATGGTGGCAAGCCAGAGACGCCCACATAGCATGTGTGATTAAAATAAAAAAAAGATGAATGTTGATGGTAAGTAATTCCGGGATAGTAATGTCATTGAATGATAATAATAGATGTTTAAATTATCTCTTGTTTGAGGTAGTGATTGCTTGGCAGTTATGATGCAAATGTTACTTACCACTTGTCAGCTTAAGCTTAAATGATGTCCAGATTTTGCTTCATGAGTAGCAAAGTTTTGTCAGCATCTGAGGAGTTACAAAAGGTATTGAACATTGTGGAATTGTCTGCAGACATCCTCATTTTTGTTACTTGAAGGCTATTGATGAAACAACTGAAGATGGTTGGGCTCGGAGATTACTCTGAGGAATTTCTGTAGCAATGTCCCGAGTGAAATATAAGCAAAATACAATCACAATCATCTTTGTTTTCTCCACAAATCCAATGAACTTCAATTTTGCTTGGGGTCCTATTATTACATTCAATCAAATTCTACCTTGACATCCAGTGCAATCACTCTCACCTCCCCTTTGGAGTTCAGCTTTTTATTCATATTTGGGCCAAGGCTGTAAGAATGCCCGAACAGAACGTTAAATGAGTGACATGTGACCTCTGTGAGATCTTTCAGTTGTGCATCCACAAATGCAGCAATTCAGTGACCAATGCCATTTGTGCAAGATTGCACAGGTTCATTTCACTCCCCAAGACAAGGGGTAAGTATTGGAACCATCGTGGGCAGTTAGATTCAGCAATGTAACTGTGTTCCTCGAGGTGCAGGGTGCCATCAGCTGTGCACATGTGGCACTGAGAGATGTTTCATAACACTGGAATTCATCACAACAGCGAGAGACTCCACTGTATTAATGTTCAGGTGATTCCCAATTACTTACTACTTCTTAGAGGTGTGTGCCCACTCCCCTGGCAGCAGCTATGACTTGTTTATTCTGGAATACTGGTCTGTTTGGCAGCAGCCAAGATTTGTATATTCTGGAATACTGGTCCATTTGAGCATCCAGGTATGTAATAATGTCATTGAACAAGTTAATTAGATAAAATAGGTTTTTTTTAATTTAACCTGTTCTGAGAGGAATGATTCCACAGACAACTGTCAGCTTAAGGTACCAGAGTTTCACAGGAAGTAACATCAGGTAGTAAGCATTATCGTTAGCATTATCTTTTAAGAAACCAATTAAACTGATCCTGCATTGCCTCATCAGAGCTTCGGAATGCCACTGGTTATTGCACATAGCTGTGTCTTGAATTAAGGATCCAGTACTAAGTTGAAGAATTAAACTGAAAGTGAAAAGTTTACAATCCCACGTAGAACTTCCACAAGTAAGCATTCCCTAGTTGTCATTCTTAATGCAGCACCGGTACCACGGAGGCTCATGTAGCATTCTTGCTCTAACATGGACGTTATAAAACCTGCACCAGATGAACACCCTTTGTGTGTGTGTGTGTGTGTGTGTGTGTGTGGTGCCGGGGTGGGGCGGGCGGTGTTGGAGAGAGGTGAGACATGGTGGGAGTGCTTCTGTTTGCTGAGAAAGTGGCCTCTCAATAACCCATTCAAAAGGACCCATTAGAATGTCAGTCCTTATTTCGAGCCTACAATTCAATTCCATCACTTCTGCCCTCGTTGCAGTGCATACACACATGAAGCATTGATCAGATCTTAGTGAAAGCCTGAGACCTGGCCCTTCTGTTTGACAATGGCCAGGTTAGGGGAAGTAACTGCTTCTACTCTCAACAGTAAAAACAAAGGCAACCGCAGGAAATTATGACACCAAGGCTGCAAACCTTGAGAAACATTGAGAAACAGTTGCACTGCTTTTTGTTTTATGAGCCCTGAGATCCTAAATCCATGAATTTACAACTTTCTTACCCAAGCAGCTCGTACTCTTCAAAATGTTTATATTATAAACAAAGGTTCTGCATACTTGATGAGAATTTTATGCAGGATCCAGAGTTCAAATATAATAATGACTGAGGCTCCCAAGTCATTTCAATGAGAAAGAGAAACTCTTACAGCAGCAGCATTCCAAAAGTTCTGAAGAATGTTGTGTAAACATGAACTGGGTGCTGGCCAAATTTGGCTTTTAATTTGGATACGTTTATAGCTTATCTTGCAAAATGCAGCTGCCCATTTATAAAGCTATGAAGACCTAATTTCTGGCCCAAGTGGTACCAAACGACAATATTCTCTGTGTACAAAAAGTATAGTTTCAGCCTCTGCATACAGGCTTTATCCATCTTCACTCATTTAGACTGTATACGAAGTGTGTTGGTAACTACATGGGCAGATTATTCATTCTTTCTAGATTATTTTGAAGCAGTGGTTTTTAACTCATACCCAGACGACACCCACAAAATCAACACCCCACTACCTCCACCTCACACCTGCAGTATTAATGACCGAGTTAACACTTTTTTAGGTGCCAAGTCCTGCACACTGACTCCTCTTGCACAGAACTGTTCTGATCAGCATATCTTGCAGTTTCATTAATTCCTCTGTCTTTCTCTAGACACCTCACATCACCATCTGAGCAGTCAATGTTTCTACTCATTCTCAGCCTTTGACCTGCTTTGCCCATGACTTACAGTCACCCTGTGCAAACGATGTTCTGCATGTTGGCAGCAGGACGTGGTTATAAAGTGCTAACATTCTCAGAAAGATGCATTGATCAGCACGCTGCCACCTGATAATGGTTGAAGATTTTCAGCGTAACTTCTATACCTTGTCAGTTTCACTGAAGAAATATTTCTAAATATGCAGTCACCTTTTCCAATCTGACAGGTAGTAAACTAAATGTGGAGCTCCTACAGACCAGGGAAAGAGCAAATTCATGTTCCATAACCATCTATAAGTGATTCAGTTATCTTCCCAACACCAGAACAAGGAAATCCTGGGGCATTCCCAACCCACTCATGGGAAAACCAGAAGGAGGCATGATCAAGTCAGGATCGCAAACTGATTTTAAATTTCTGCAGTTTTACCATCTTGCACACTGTCTACCCATTTTCCACTACTTTTATAGGAAAAATCCACCTGGCCCACTGTGCTGTGAGGTGATAACAAGAGGACAGAACTTTTACAAAACTGAGAAAAGAATTTATAGGATGACAGAAACAAGTTTATTTATCACACAACACCAGGTTATAGTCCAACAGGTTTATTTGGAAGCACAAGCTTTTGGAGCACTACTCCTTCATCAGGTGCTCCTTCATCAGACAACCACCTGATGAAGGAGCAGCGCTCCGAAAGCTAGTGCTTCCAATTAACCCTTTTGGACTATAACCTGGTGTTGTGTGATTTTTAACTTTGTACACCCCAGTCTAACACTGGCATCTCCAAATCAAGTTTATTTATGGGGTGCTTAAGACTTGAAAATTTCTAACACAAAGCACAATGAAGCAGAGTTCATAAATTCTTCAAACAGGGAATTAGAAAGTGGACTAGACATTAGAGTTTGGAAAATAACTATGTGGCCTTTCGACCATCTCCCTGCATACTTCAGTCTGCCTCCCACTTATTAAGGTGGGCCTTAACCCTGAGACTTTTCATGGTCACTTCAGGACTTCATTCTACCACTTTCACCATTTGTCTACACCGGGGAAAGAGGAGACAACTGAGTATCTCAGTAGCTTTCATTGCATAGGCTGTTGTTAGGCTGTAACACAGAATGACATTTTCTTTTTGGGGGTGGAGGGAGGATATCTTGTGCCCTCAGAAGCCCTCTCCCTCGGAGATGGTGTTCCTGCTCCTTGGACAGATGGAACACTCCTTCCCTGGCCTCCCAAACCAAGCCAGTCCCCCTTCCCCATGTCTCTCATCCAATTTCTTCCATTTACCAGGCAAGCCGGCCCAAAATCTCACACTTGTATTTAAGTCTGGCCTCCAACAGACAGTCCCTGAGGAAGTAGGCTGTAGTCCCAGTACTGGCCACCACACAATCTTGGGGCTGCAGGCCAATCAGATTGACTGATATTTGTCCAGGATAGGACTTTCTCCTGGACGTGAGCCAAAGTCCAGCTCTGAATCAATTGAACCCACTCCTGAGTGCCATATCGTTATGGGGCAGATGAGCCGATGACTGACTTCTCACTCGATGACCGTGGAAAATACAATGCCATCTGAAATCCAAGATTCTTTTAAAAGATGCTTATTAAAAGCTCTGGAGAACAAGCTCAGCATTGTTTCAGATAAATTTCAGATTTGAGCCAAATCTGTAAAAGTATTGTTACATTTTGTGATATAAAAAGATAGAGGAATGTTTAACTATTCTTTTTTATTTTGTTTGTCCTTGAATGCCTCATTTTGCAGTTGAGAATCGCTGATGAGTTATTCTGGAAACAGAAACATGCAATCGCTCTGTTCATGAAATGGATATTACCAGATTAGCCAATTTCTCACCATGCCTGATATCCCTTCCACAGACATCCATGAAATGATAGTGCAAATTCACTTCGTGACTAATTTAATTACCCCGCTGTATATAAGGATGGCTGTTTTCTTGGCCTTCTCCAAGATCCTATTTCTTGAAGATGTCAGGGCTGGTTTACTTCAACTTCATGCTCAAGGACACTGGCTGTTCATAAGCCAATCACAAGTCATGTTCAAAGACTTGTACTTTGTTTTCTTGAAGACATCATTTTTAATGGTCTTTTTAAAAACCTGCAGAAGATGCAAGTTCAGATTTTTCGAGAAATTGTATTTTGTTAACGTGGTATTCATGATGATTCCTTTAAGGATTCTTACATCCAGGGTAGTTTAGTTCAACTGGCTGGATCATTGGTTTACAGAGCAGTATGATGCCAACAGCATGGGTTCACTTCCCATCATTGGTTTGAGGTTACCATGAAAGACTCTCCTTCTCGATCGCTTCCCTCACCTGAGGTTTAGTGGCCCTCAGATTAAAATCACCACCAATCACTTCTCTCTGTATTGAGAGAGCAGCCCCTCTGGTCTGGTAAGACGATGGTGACATAACAACCCTTAGCGGTGTTACCAGTCTGTTGTTAATATTTAGAGAAACAAATTATGTTTTAGTTTCCTAAAATAGCTGAAACAAACACACTCTTTAAATGAAATAATAGGTTTTTTGTAACATGTCTGGTCTTGGGATTTCTGAATGACTCCACAATTCTGCAGATTGTTGATTTTTTTTCCATGTTTTATCAAAAGTGCATTCACTTTGTCAGAATGTGCATTCAAGATCACATTTAAAGGAGTTGTTGTTATACAGCTAAAATGATAAAATATTGCAAGGCAATATATGCTGTTGTTTTTAAAATGATACATGCCCTATTGATTTCATAACCCTCTTTCAGGTCAGCCCTCAGCCTGCAGGGAAAATAGCCCCAGTCTATTCAGTCTCTCCCTATAGTTCAAACACTCCAAGTCTGGCAACAGCCTTGTAAATCTTTTCTAACACTTTCAAGTTTAACAACATCTTTCCTATAGCTCAGGGATGAGAATGGAATGCAGTATTCCAAAATGGCTTAACCAATGTCTGTATAGCAGCAACATGACCTTCCCACTCCTACAATCAATGCACGGACCGATAAAGGCAACTGTACCTAACACTGCCTTCACTACCCTTTCTACGTGTGACTCCACTTTCAAGGAATTTTGAATCTGCGTTCTTTGTTCAGCAACTATCCCCAGGACCTTACTATTAAGTATATAAATCCTGCCCTGATTTACCCTACCAAAATGAAGAGAGTGAAAAGGTTGTAGGTGTATACAGGAAATCTATTATTACCTGTGAGTGAGCTTCCAAAGGTGTAGTCAATCCTGATAATCAGATTGCACATTTAATTGTTTAAGGGAACATTTTTGTTCTCATGATGAAAATGTAGTAAACTAGACTAACGTGTTTATTTGCATTTCCATTCACTTCTCATGGAATATTCATTGAAACATTTTAATACATTGCTGTGATATTCATATTGCTTCTCTCTAGGGAAAACGTATCCAAATAAGGTTTCAGTTGTGATAGGTGAAAATGAGCCTGTTTCAAAAGAAGGAAATCGACAAGCCATTAGAGGTCTTTTCCGATTGTTAAGTTTTACTCTGGGTTTTATGCTGCAATATCTGAGTCTGTTCTTTTATTCAATTATACATTGAACAGTAATATACACAGAAAAGATCACCTTACACTTCAATTAGGAGTGAAATGCAGGAAGTGTGTTGCAATCCATCTTGGTCCTGTCAGCAAGATGATGAATGTATGAATTAGGAGGAGAAGACTTTAATGGAAATAAAAATGTTATTCAAATTAAAATTGTATTTATGTGCATTCTATTTTTCATGACTGGTGTTGTTGGGTATCTGGACGTCAACCTATCCGGTATGGCATGTGCTGGGAATCTAGTCCTGAAGAAGGGTTACACCCGAAAAGTCAACTTCTTCACTTCCTGATGCTGCCTGGCTTGCTGTGTTCTTCCAGCCTCCTGCCTGTCTACGTACTGGGAATTGAACACCCATGTTTTACTGAAAGAGCCAAGTCATTTAACAGCTTGAGCATTTCTGTAAGACATTCTGTCAGGGAATCTTACAGTCACTTCGATGTCAAGCACGTAAGATATCACCAATGTGACCACTAGGTGTTTTGGCTTACTATACTTCAAAATGAGTAAGTGTTAAAATGAACAGTCCTTTCACAGTTCTTACATGAAGCCTTTCCAAGTAGACAGTATATTCTTCAAGATTAATTCTTGGGAAATAATATTGCAGATGGCCAGTTTTTCTTCAGTGATCAATGTGTGTCTGTGTGGTGAAGATACATTCACTTTGCTATTAGGTCAGGAGTTCCAGGATTTTGACATAGTGGGAGAGTTGCTGTCAGAAACCAAGGGTTCTACAAGTGAATATTTCAGGTGAACTGGGAGTCATGGCCATTTTAAGTTGCAAGCTGGTTAAGTGTTTCAAGACAATTGGTAACTGATATTCCAACAGACCTATGTTATGATTTGAGGATATTAGCAACAGCTTATTGACAATGTACATACAATGATACAATGCACAAATATAACATCAGCAACATTGAGTACAGAAAGCAATTAATGCTGTAAATTTAGTGGTCTAATACTTGGATGGGTACAAGTGGTAGTCCTGGGAAACATCTTAATTACAAATCAATAATACTGAAGCATTTTACAATGGCCATCATGACCCTGTGTCGAAAAGTATCTTTTCCACCCAGTGAAGTCCCATTTGTAAAGACGACTAAAGTACAGGGACTAGCAGAAAGATACTGCCTTAACATGGGATATCCTGGGGATTTCATTAATAAGGTTGGCACTAGTTATGTCTTGTAGTTGATGTTATTGTCAATTCTTGCTTGATGTGCTGTGGTCAGCAGAACAATGTGAGCAAAAATCTAAGCAATTACTTCAATCTGGACCATACATACTGACTCATCCTTCACAGGCAAGTGTCAATGATTTTGAAAGTTCCTTTTGTCCAGTTGTTAGGATTAGTGAATTACTTTTATTTGTAGCTGCTACTGCTATTTCATGTTGCATTACAATAGTACAGTTTCTTTCCATAATGTGATTGGTAGCATTAATTCAAGATTAGCACTCAGACCTCTGAGGTAGAATGCCAAGAAATCAAGCCCTACTCACGGGACATGAGAATAGGCTGATACCTTGATACACTATTTGAGTACAGCAATATTGATACTTTCTTTCAAATGATTTGAAAAAAAACCCATGAAATTACTTGAACTGTAAGGGAATTCTCCAATGGTCATCTCAGTCATAGAGATGTACAAATTAGAAACTGACACTTTGGTCCAACTCGTCCATACCAACCAGATATCCCAACCTCATCTAGTTCCACTTGCCAGCACCTGGCCCATATCCCTCCAAACCCTACGTATTCATATACCCATCCAGATGCCTTTGAAATGTTGCAATTGTACCAGCCTCCACCACTTCCTCTGGCAGCTCATTTCATACACGTACCATCCTCTACATAAGAATGTTGCCCCTTAGGTCTCTTTTATATCTTTCCCCTCTCACCCTAAACCTGTGCCTCTAGTTCTAGACTCCCACACCCCAGGGAAAAGACTTTGTCTATTTATCCTATCCATGTCCCTCATGACTTTATAAACTTCTATAAGGTCACCCTTCAGCTTTCGATGCTCCAGGGAAAACAGCCCCAGCCTATTCAACTTCTCCCTATAGCTCAAATCCTCCAACCTTGGCAACATTCTTGTAAATCTTTTCTGAACCCTTTCAAGTTTCACAATGATACTCCTTCCAATGGGAAGAAAACCAGAATTGCGCGCAATATTTCAAAACTAGCCTAACCAATGTCCTGTACAACCACGACATGAGCTCCCAACTCCTGAACTCAATACTCTGACCAATAAAGGAAAGCATTCCAAACACTTTCTTCACTATCCTACCTGTGGTTCTACTTTCAAGGAGCTATGAACCTGCTTTCCAAGGTTTTTTTGTTTAGCAACACTCCCCAGGACCTTATCATTAAGTGTATAAGTCCTGTTCTGATTTGCTCGGACCAAGTCCCAATTTAGTCACTTATCTTTTGTAGCTGAAAATATGTTGCTGGAAAAGCGCAGCAGGTCAGGCAGCATCCAAGGAGCAGGAGAATCGATGTTTCGGGCATGAGCCCTTCTTCAGGAATGAGGAAAGTGTGCCAAGCAGGCTAAAATAAAAGGTAGGGAGGAGGGACTTGGGGGAGGGGCGGTGGAAGGAGGTTAAGGTGAGGGTGATAGGCCGGAGTGGGGGTGGGGGCGGAGAGGTCAGGAAGAAGACTGCAGGTTAGGAAGGTGGTGCTGAGTTCGAGTGTTGGGACTGAGACAAGATGGGAAATTAGGAAACTGGAGAAATCTGAGTTCATCCCTTGTGGTTGGAGGGTTCCTCGGCAGAAGATGAGGCGCTCTTCCTCCAGCCGTCGTGTTGCTATGGTCTGGCGATGGAGGAGTCCAAGGACCTGCATGTCCTTGGTGGAGTCGGAGGGGGAGTTGAAATGTTGAGCCATGGGGTGGTTGGGTTGGTTGGTCCGGGTGTCTCATAGGTGTTCTCTGAAACGTTCCGCAAGTAGGCGGCCTGTCTCCCCAATATAGAGGAGGCCACATTGGGTGCAGCGGATACAGTAAATGATGTGTGTGGAGGTGCAGGTGAATTTGTGGCGGATATGGAAGGATCCCTTGGGGCCTTGGAGGGAAGTAAGGGGGAAGGTGTGGGCGCAAGTTTTGCATTACTTGTGGTTTGGGGTCCACTTCCAAACGGAGCCCACCATCAGGGATATATTTCCCTCCCCTCCCCTATCAGCGTTCCAAAAAGACCACTCCCTCCATGACTCCCTCGTCAGGTCCACACTCCCCACCAACCCAACCTCCACTCCCGGCACCTTCCCCTGCAACCGCAAGAAATACACTTCCTTATCACTAACAATTTGTTTTTTTCTGGTTTGATTCTGTTATGCAGAAACATAGAAACAGTTTAAATTCCTTATATATCTTCATTTAGAAGATAAGGAAGTGTGTTAATTTCTACAAATTAGTATGAAGTCTATAAGGTCAGTTCCTCTACTTTATGCTTCATAAATACAACAATACAAGGGCATAGTTTTGGGAGTATATCATCTGTTATTTGAGCTTGATAACCTGGATTTGAAACTAAACAGTCTCTGCCTTGGAGCTGCAGTTATCTATCTTCATGCTCTAAGCTGGTTTATAAACAGAAATTCAGTTCCCTCAAGGGGTATCTATCCGTGCTGTCTTTAAAATTACTTGTTGTCATTTGTCACACTATTTTTAATGAAGGCAAAGATAGCTCACTTGTTTTTTCCTTTGCCTCCACATTAGCACATTCCTATCATTAAGGGTGACTCTTATTCCAAGCTATCTCATGTGCTGTTTAATTTAAGAATAGAGGAGCAATGTAAAACATGACATTCTGCTCTTAGTATGATAACCCACATTTTAAGTACATAAACTATCATTTCACTATCGTTGTAACTATGAATTACCACTGTTAAAAGATGAAATTCAATCATTAGTGTGTGGGGCTTTGGTGTCCTTATCTAAGGAAAAATATACTTGCCCATTGAGGTCTGTAGTTCTCCACCCTTCCTCTCCCTTCAATAATGGAGCTACAGTTGATAACCTTCTATTTGGCTGGAATCTTTCCCAAACCTTTTGACAATTATGGAGGAGATTTATCAGCGCATTTGTTACCTATGTTGATACTTCCTTCAAGGGGCTCGGATAAAGTTTGTCTAGTCCAGGAGATTGATCAAACCACAAACCAGCTTTTTTTTTAAAGTACTATTTTGACACAAATACTAATTTATTTTAGATCTTTAGTTACACAAGTGCCTTGATCATCTTTATTTTTGGCAGATTTTCTATATCTTCTCTGTAGACAGATTTGAGAGAATGGCTTAGTTTTTCTGCTGTTTCCATGGTTTAGACTATAAATTCTCTTGTCCCTAACTGCCCACATTTGCCATAGCTTGTCTTATACCTTTCATTGTGTCAATGAAAGCTTGTGCAGTCTGCAATGTGTTAGTTACTAGTGAGATAAGGTCACCCCTCAGCCGCCGATGCTCCAAGCAAAATAGCCCCAGCCTATTCAGCCTCTCCCTGTCACTCAAATACTCCAACCCTGGCAACATCCATAAGTTTCTCCTGATTTTTCCTGTCCAGGAGCAGCGGGAGACAGTGCAGATGTGATATTGGATACAAGGAGGTTGCCGGGAAGGTAAGAACTTAGTATAAATTTGGGCAGCAGCTAAACCCGAGATATTACACATGTAGTATCTCCCCCTCACCCACCCTCCTCTAACCAGAAGATAAAGGACTCTGTAAGGTAAGAATTTTTTCTTTCATATATTTAAGAGCATTGTTTGGTTTTATTTAGTTGATATAAAGCTAAAGCTTACAATGACAGGGGACCTCAGACCTGTGGCATGTGCTTCTTGCCTGATGTGGGAGCTCAGGGAAGTGGCTGATGTCCCTGACTCTTACATTTGCAAGAAGTGTGTCCAGCTGCAGCTCTTGTTTGACTGCATGACGGATGGACTCATTGTGGAGCATCTGCAATGCTGAGGAGGTTGTGGATACCACGTTTAGTGAATCAGTCACTCCGCAGATTAGAATTGCTGAGGGAGACAATGAATGGGTGACCAAAAGGCAGAGAAAGGGTAGGAAGGCAGTGCAGATGTCCCCTGTGGTTATCTCCCTCCAAAACAGGTATTGAGGAACCTCGATTATCCTAATGAGATGGGCGGGCACTATTTCATTCGGATAATTGATTATTCGGTTAATTGATTTCCTCTGGGGCTCGGAGATTTCTGTGCAGTCTGCTCCCCGTTTAGGAGACTAGGCAGCAGCACACCATGCACGAGCCCCCGCCCAATCGCCTCCAACCCCATCCAACATCACACGCCCTCACCCCCCACCCACTGTCCAACCCGTCTATGCCCCCGGCCAACCTGAGGTCCCTCTGTATACCGTTTTGGATACTGTTGAGCGAGATGGCTCACCAGGGGAGGGCAGCAATTGCCAGATCATGGCACTGTGGCGGGCACTGCTGTTCAGAAGGGTAGGAAAAAGACTCGTAGGGCCATAGTCATAGGGGATTCTATTATAAGGGGAGTAGGTAGGCGGTTCTGCGGCTGAAAATGAGACTCCTGGATGGTATGTTGCCTCCCAGGTGCTCAGGTCAGGGATGTCACCAATCAGCTGCAGGTATAAGTAAAAAAACAAGATGAGGTCCTGAAAGCAGAATTCTGGGAGCTAGGAGAGAAGTTAAAGAGGAGGACTTCAAAGGTAGTGATCTCAGAATTGCTACCAGTGCCACGTGCTAGCCAGGGGAGAAATCAAAGAATAGGCAGGATGAACACGTGGCCTGAGGGATGTTGTAGAGGGAGGAGTTCAGGCTTGTGGGACATTGGGACTGGTTCTGGGGAAGGTGGGACTCTTACAAATTGGACGGTCTACACCTGAACCAGACTGGAACTAATGTCCCTGGGCGAGTTTTTGCTACTGCTGTTGGGGAGGTTTATTACTAATGGCAGGGGACTGGGAACCAGAAGAGAAGACTACTAGACAGTGAGGTGGAAACTGGAGATTGTAAGGATCACAAAGTTAGCATTACCAAGGGGAAGAGTAGGCTGAGAGCAGATGAACACAGAAGAACTGGTGGCCTGAGGTGTATACACTTTAATGCAAGGAGAATAGTGGGTAAGGCAGATCATCTTAGGGCTTGGATTGGTGCCTGCGAGTATGACTTTATTGTGATCACAGAGACTTGGTTGAAGGAAGAGCATGATTGGCAACTAGATGTTCCAGGATTTAGATGCTTCAGACAGGACAGGGAGGGAAGTAAAAAGGGGGGGGAGGAGTTGCATTGCTGGTCAGGGATAATATCACGGCTATGCTAAAGGAGGACACTATGGAGGGCTTGAGCAGTGAGGCGTTATGGGTGGAGCTAAGAAATAAGAAGGGTGCAGTAACATTGGTGAGACTGTATTACAGGCCTCCCAACAGTGAGCGTGAGGTAGAAGAACAAATAGGTAAACAGATTATGGAAAGATGTAGAGGCAACAGGGTGGTGGTGATGGGAGATTTTAATTTTCCCAACATTGACTGGGATGCATGTGGTGTCAGTGGTCTGGGTGGGGCAGAACTTGTAAGGAGCGTCCAGGAAAGTTTTCTAGATCAGTATGTCAATAGACTGACAAGGGAAGGAACCATATTGGACCTGGTGTTGGGTAATGAGCCAGGCCAGGTGGTAGAAGTTGCAGTGGTGGATTTCTTTGGGAAGAGTGATCACAATTCTGTAAGTTTTAGAATACTTGTAGACAAAGATGAGAGTGGTCCTAAGGAACAAGTACTAAACTGGGCCAAGGCCAATTATATCAAAATGAGGCAGGAGCTGGGAAATGTTGGTTGGACACAGCTATTTGAAGGGAAGTCCACATTTGATATATGGGAGACTTTCAAAGATAGGTTGAAGATTGTGCAGGATAGGCATGTCCCGTTGAAAACAAGGGATAGGAAAGGCAAGATTCATGAACGGTAGATGACCAGAAAAATCATGCGACAAGCCAAGAGGAAAAGGGAAGCATACATAAGGTTCAGGCAGCTAATAACAGAACAATTCTTGGAGGAATATCAGGAGAGTAGGAGCAATCTTAAATGAGGAATCAAGTGGGCTAAAAGGGATCATGAAATAACTTTAGTGAGCAGAATTAAGGAGAATCCCATGGTCTTTTATTCTTAAATAAGAAGCAAGAGGGTAACCAGAGAAAGGGCTGGTCCACTAAAGGATAAGGAAGGAAGGTTGTGTGTCAAACCTGAGAAAGTGGGTGAGATTCTCAATGATTACTTTGCATCAGTGTTCACTGAGGAATGGGAGGTGATGAATGCTGAGATTGGAGATAGAAGTTTGTTTACTCTGGATCACATTGACATAAGGAGGAAAGATGTGTTGGGTAGGCTAAAAGATATTAAGATGAACAAATCCCCAGGACCGGATGGGATCTATCCCAGGTTGCTGAGGGTGGTGAGAGAGGAAATAGGTGGGGGCCTGACAGATATCTTTGTAGCATCCCTAAACACAGGTGAGGTGCTGGAGGACTGGAGGGTTGCTCATGTCCCCCTGTACAAGAAGGGTGCCTATACAAGAAGGGTGATAGGGATAGTCTGGGTAACTACAGGCCAGTGAGCCTGACATCAGTGTGGGAAAGTTGCTGAAGAAGGTACTGAGGGATAAAATCTATTTATTTTGGAAAAGAATGGGCTTATACATGATAGGCAACATGGTTTTGTGCAGAGTATATTGTGCCTTACCAACTTATTGGAGTTCTTTGAGGAAGTGACCAAGTTAATAGATGAAGGAAGGGATGTAGATGTCATATACATTTAGTAAGGCATTTGATAAGGCTCCCTGTGGTAAACTAATGGAAAAAGTGAAGTCACATGGTGTGCAGGGTGTTCCAGCTAGGTGGATAAAGAACTGGTTGAGCAACAGAAGACAAGAGAGTAGTAGTTGAGGGGAGTTTCTCGAAATGGAGAAAGGTGACCAGTGGTGTTCCACAAGGATCAGTGCTGGGGCCACTGTTGTTTATAATATACATAAATGATCAGGAAGAGGACATTGGTCTGATCAGTAAGTTTGCAGATGACACGAAGATTGGTGGAGGAGCAGAAAGCATAGGGGACTGTCAAAGAATACAGAAGAGTACAGATAGATTGGAGAGTTGGTCGGAGAAATGGCAGATGGAGTTCAATCCAGGCAAATATGAGCTAATGCATTTTGGGGAGTCTAATTCTAGAGCAAATTATACTGGGAAAAGTTGATGAGCGGAGAGATCTAGGAGTTCAGGTCCATTGTACCCTGAAGGTGGCTGCACAGTTGGATAGAGTGGTCAAGAAGGCATATGGTATGCTTGCCTTCATCGGATGGGGTATTGAGTATAAGAGCTGGCAGGTCCTGTTAAAATTGTACAAGACTTTGGTTCAGCAGCATTTAGAATACTGTGTACAGTTCTGGTCGCCACATTACCAAAAGGATGTGGACGCTTTGGAGAGGGTGCAGAGAAGATTTAAGAGGAGGTTGCCTGGGATGGAAGGTGCTAGTTATGAAGAGACGTTGAGTAGGTTAGGATTGGTTTTGTTAGAAAAAAGGAGATTGAGGGGGGACCTGATTGATGTCCGTGAAATCATGAAGGGTATAGACAGGGTAGGTAGAGATAAGCTTTTTCCCAGGGTGAGGGATTCAATAACGAGAGGTCACGAATTCAAGATGAGAGGTGAAAAGTTTATGGGGATATACGCAACAAGTACTTTATACAGAGGATAGTAGGTGCCTGGAACGTGTTGCCAGAAGAGGTATTGAGGCAGGCCCGGTAGATTCAGTTAAAGTATGTCTGGACAGATGCATGAGTAGGTGGGGAGCAGAGGGATACAGATGGTTAGGAATTGGGCGACAGGTTTAGACAGTGGATTTGGATCGACTCAGGCTTGCAGGACAGAAGGGCCTGTTCCTGGGCTGTAAATTTTCTTTGCTCTTTGTTTTCACATCCTTCCTTATCAATTTCCTAGATTTCTTTTGGTCTTAAATTTCTCCCAATGCTTAAGCTTGCTACATTTCTGACATTTCTATATGCCAGTTCTTTTGACGTAAGGCAAGCTTTAATTTATTTCATGTATCATGGATGATTTACGTTTTGTCTATTCACATGTTTGTAGAGGAATGTAGACCTTGCAGTATTTCTTTAACTTGCTTGTCCGCTGCCATATCTTTTACATTATTTTGCCAGTCCATCCTAGCTGACTTTCCCTTCAGGCCTTTATAATTTACTTTGCATAAATTTAAGATCCTGGATGTGGAATGAGAGGCTGAACAGGCTGGGGCTGTTTTCCCTGGAGTGTCGGAGGCTGAGGGGTGACCTTATAGAGGTTTTCAAAATTATGAGGGGCATGGATAGAATAAATAGGCAAAGTCTTTTCCCTGCGGTGGGGGAATCTAGAACTAGAGGGCATAGGTTTAGGGTGACAGGGGAAAGATATAAAAGAAACCTAAGGGGCAATTTTTTCACGCAGAGGGTGGTATGTGTATGGAATGAGCTGCCAGGGGATGTGGTGAAGGCTGGTACAATTGCAACATTTAAGAGGCATTTGGATGGGTATATAAATAGGAAGGTTCTGGATTAGTGGTGCTGGAAGAGCACAGCAGTTCAGGCAGCATCCAAGGAGATTCGAAATCGACGTTTCAGGCAAAAGCCCTTCATCAGGAATAAAGGCAGTGAGTCTGAAGCGTGGCATTGGGAGAGGGACTCCCTGAAATTCTTGTAGAGAGAGGAGGAAAACTTCTTCAAGGCAGGCATCCTTGCATCTGCAGTCATTGTTTTTACCTCGTTGATTTTAACCCTACTGTGAATCCTCTTGCAAGGATGCCTGCCTTGAAGAAGTTTTCCTCCTCTCTCGACAAGAATCTTAGGGAGTCCCTCTCCCACTGCCATGCTTCAGGCTCACTGCCTTTATTCCTGATGAAGGGCTTTTGCCCGAAACGTCGATTTCGAAGCTCCTTGGATGCTGCCTGAACTGCAATGCTCTTCCAGCACCACTAATCCAGAATCTGGTTTCCAGCATCTGCAGTCATTGTTTTTACCTCATATGAATAGGAAGGGTTTGGAGGGATATGGGCCGGGTGCTGGCAGGTAGGACTAGATTGGGTTGGGATATCTGGTCGGCATGGACGGGTTGGACCGAAGGGTCTGTTTCCATGCTGTACATCTCTATGACTCTAAACCCAAAATAGCCTGATCCTTAGTTATCTTCTCAGTATTATGCTCCAGATACCCTAGGAATTCCCCCTCTATAGCATTAGTGTTGACTTGGTTAACTCAGTCAACAAACAAATAAAAGTCATCAGTTAGTACTATATTAATCACTCTTGCTGGGTTAAAATGCCCAAATCACATTATATGCCCAGCTAATATCAAGACTTATAATGCACCCAATATTAGTACTACAAGAATCTCAGGGAGTCCCTCTCCCACTGCCACGCTTCAGGCTCACTGCCTTTATTCCTGAAGAAGGGCTTATGCCCGAACCGTCGATTCTCCTGCTCCTTGGATGCTGCCTGACCTGCTGCGCTTTTCCAGCAACACATTTTTCAGCTCTGATCTCCAGCATCTGCAGTCCTCACTTTCTCCTATGAACAACTTGCACCAATGTTTGCTTCCCCTTGCTGTTGCTTACCCAGACACAGATTCTATCTTGATCCTTCAGTCTAAGATCCTGTCTTACTAATGTATTGATGACATCCTCATTAGATATGCTACCTCACCACCTTTTTCTTTTCTAGTTGTTCCTTCTAAATGTAGAAAATACTGAATGTTCAGTTTCCAATTTTAGTCACCCTGCGGCTATGTCTCTGCAATGGCAGTTACATCATCCATTACCTTAATTTATGCATTTTGAAAATGATACATGACTACAGATTTGAATACTTTGAATTCAGTCTTTCTGACAATATTCTCCATTTTGATCTTATTTGATGCCTGTCATTGTTCCATCTCTCTTATTTACTTACAACACTTCTGCCTCCTTTTGATTGGATTTGCTTCTATTGAATCTGACTTCACACTTAAGTTCACAACTCCCCAACAATTTAGTTTAAAACCTTCCCAACACCAGCACCAAATATCCCTTATGAGGAAGTTAGCCCCAGTCCTGTCAAGAATTAGTCCTCTTTCAGAACTATTACTTCATACAACACATCCCTCCAAGATGTTTTCCCACAGTTAGATAGTCATTTTTGTTTTGCACAAACTCAATGGGCTAAAAGGCCTTTTACTGTGCTGTAGACCTCTATGACTCTAATAGTTAATCATTCATATAATGCATTTATCATTACCCCATCTCCATGCTCTGACTTCACAAGTTCAGGCAGTCTGGAGATTTTGCAATAACTTTTAGATCATCTTTTCTTTGAATAGAGGATTGAGGATTGTTGATCCTGATTTTGTTTTTGTTCCTTTGTGGTCTAGAATAGAGGACCTTTCCTTTTACCTCTTGTATATCCTTTTTTTTCCCTGTTAAACCAGATCGTTACTCCATTACCTTAACAGAAAGACACTTAACTTCCTGAATTCCTTTGTGATATTGTAAACTTTAGAATGTTATTAACTGTTCATGGACTAAAGGAATCAACAAAGATGAACTGCTATTCATGGAAAGGAGCAGGAATAACTGTCTGGAATAGACTCAAAGACAAGGACAAACTTTTCACACAAGAATTGAAAGCAATTTGCCATGTCTGGGAGAAGAGGGAATCAAAGCCACATGAACAAAACTGTGTTGGCGTGGCTTGACAACTGGGTGCCTCATGCCACAAGGATAAATATCAAGACTTATCATGTACCCAATATTAGTACTACAGTTTGGTGGTCTATGAACGACTTGCACCAATGTTTGCTTCCCCTGGCTGTTGCTTAGATCTACCCAGACACAGATTCTATCTTGATCCTTCAGTTTAAGATCCTGTCTTACTAATGCTGAAGAGTGTAAAGATTTAAGGAGTTAATTACATGAAAGGGATGTCTTCAAATAGACAACTACCACCAAATGTAACAAACAGAGGAGTTACTTATGATAAGAAGGCAAACTGTGGATTTGATGGTTTCAGAGGAGGTAGTCAATATTTAGATCAAAAGAATCATCAGTCATACCACATCATGGACCTGAAGGACAAAAACACTGTTTAAGAAAGCAACCCCAGAATTCTCCGTAAGCAGAAGCACACAGCATGATGGCTCAGTGGTTAGCACTGCTGTCTCAGAGCACCAGGGACCTGAGTTTGATTCCCGTCTTGGGTGACTGTCTGTGCGGAGTTTGCATGTTCTCCCTGTGTCTGCATGGGTTTCCTCTGGGTGCTCCAGTTTCCTCCTACAATTCAAAGATGTGCAGGTCAGATGAATTGGCTATGCTAAATTGCCCATAGTGTTAGGTGCATTAGTTAAGGGTAAATATAGCGTAGTGGAGTGGGTCTGGGTGGGTTACTCTTCGGAGGGTCAGTGTGGACTCGTTGGGCCATAGGGCCTGTTTCCATACTGTGGGGAATTGAATCACACTGCACAAGGATCAAACCCTGGACACATCCAGAGACTGACACTGTTGGATGTAATCATAGCTAAATTCACTATTAATGAGGTTATAGCCAAACTGAGGTATGAAGTTTAACTTGCCTACTTGATTATATGCAACAAAATGTATTGTTTCAAGTACTTGATTGTGAGATTTCTGAATAATTAGCTGCATTATAGATAACCTGTGGTAATTTACCCTCAACACTTTCACCGTGAAACTCTTTCCTATTGAATTAGTAATTTCTTTTGTAAAATTGATATAAATCTTGTTTCCAGCAGTATTTTCTTACATGATGTGATAATGCTCATGTTATTCCTTAAACTTATGTATCTAGGTATGGATGATATGATATTGAAAGTTCTAACAAATGTTCATTACAGCTGGCTATATGAGCAGTATGCCATGATTCATGTCTGAGACCAGGTCATATGCCATGATACATTGATATCATGAACATGCCTGTTGATGGTAAACTGCCAAATTGAGGCTCAAAACAACAAAAGTTATCTGGTTAATCTTTAATATAATGAATGTCCTTTTATGGAAAATGGCTGATGTGTTGAAATTGAATATATTTGCTTTAAGATTGCAGGAGCAGGCAACTGTTTCCTCAACTATGCGTCGAGTCTATGGAAGTTTATCAATCTTGTTTTACGTTAGCTCCCATGCATCCCTCTCTCCACTATATGTAAGCAAATTCTTAATCTCAGTCTACTGATACTTCTGTGTTGAACTAATTTTTTTTTCCTTCAGATTATAGATTAGGTTTTAATATTTTAATTTCTCCTTTGTGGTTGTCTTACTAGCAAATTCAACACTTTCATATCTTTTAGACACAGAACCTGAGGATTGCTGCTAACTCTGCTGTATTGTTACAATATGGAAGTCAAAACCCTCTGCTAATTAATCTCAAATATCCAGAGAAAATTAGGTAAAAATCAAGGGCTGCAGATGCTGGAAACCAGATTCTAGATTAGAGTGGTGCTGGAAAAGCACAGCAGTTCAGGCAGTATCTGAGGAGCAGGAAAATCGACGTTTTGGGCAAAAGCCCTTCGTCAGGAAATTGCCTTGCCTCGAAATCTGTTAAAAACTTGTGAATGAAAGATTCCTGATTTACATGGTAAAAATAAAAAGAGTTAAATAAATAAATTGTGACTAACAAAACTATTAACAAACTGACACTCTTTCCCCTAGCTAACCACTATCCCTTAGTTGATCACAATTCTATTCATATTCTGTTCCAATAACACAATTAGTAATAATGGCAAATTAGCATTTAATCTCTTAAAGTCAACACAGATGGTCTTCTCTTCTTCCTTCAGCCTTACTTCCTGTTCTTCCCACATCTGCTGTCTTCTCCTGGTTGGTCTTACTTTTTATTGCGAGTATTTTTAGCTATCAAATCCCTTGGTACCTTTTAAATAGCTGGTGCCTTCTTAGAGATTTCTTTGAGAGCTTTTTATGTTAGATGGAGAGTTAGGTCTGAGCAATTTTCAAATGCCCTGCTTTATAAATCCCATTACTCCTGCCATCTCATTGGCCTAATGTTGTTAATTCAATCAAATTTAAATTCAATTGTTTTTTAGTTTCCAGTGCATATTTTAAATTAACTGGTTAAATTCAAATCTGGTTGCCTTAACTTAAAAAAAACCCAATCCAAGCTAATCTTAATAACCCTACTGCCAATTGTTAGATACTTTCAATTCTCAGTATTCTCTGTGACTCTGTCAGCTAATCACAGACACATGTGCTGTTAAAATCTCTCAGTTTAGAAAAACATTCTGTCTCTCTTAAAGGGACCAGACATGCTTTTGACTTCATAACAGTATCCCTGGCATGGAGAGGGGGCAATGGTGTTGGTGGTTGTGGAATGGACCAGAGTGTCCCAGAGTGAATGACCCCTGCGAAATGCAGATATGGGGGAATATAGGGAAGATGTGTTTGGTGGCAGCGTTCTGCTGGAGTTGTCCGAAATGGTGCAGAATGATCCTTTGAATGTGGGAGCTGGAGGGATGAAAAGTGACAACAAGGGGAACCCGATCAAACTATTGTGAGTAATGGGAAGGGGCAAGGGCGGAAGCATGGGTGATAGGTCAGATGCGGTTGAGGGCCCTGTCAACCACAGCAGGTTGGAAACCACAGACATTGAAGAAGCCAGCCATGCTAGCAGTGCTGTTTTGAAAGGTGGTATCATGTGAACAGATGTGACATTAGTGAAGGATCTTGGAGAATGGGATGGAGTCCTTGCAGGACATGGGGTATGACAGGCTGTAGTGAAGGTAGCTATTGGAGTTTGTGGTTTTGTCGTGAATGGCAGCGGACAGTTTATTCCCTGAAATGGAGACAGAGAGGTCAAGGAAAGGAAGGGAAGAGTCAAAAATGGATGATGTGAAAGTTACAGAGGAGTGGAAATTGGAAGCAAAATGAATGACGTTTTCAAGGTCCTGGCAGGAGCATGAAGAGGCAATGAAGCAGAGATCAATGTACCGAGAAAAGGTTGTGGGAGGGGGCCAGTGTAAGACTAGAGCGAGGATTGTTCCACATCTCCCCCTAAAGAGGCAGGCACAACTGGGACCAATGCAGGTGTCTATAGCTACTCCTTTGACTTGGCAGAAGGGAGATGAATTAAAGGAGCAATTGTTCAGTGAGAGAACATGTTCAGCCAGAAGAGAGTGGTGGTGGGTGGGGATTGCTCAGGCCTCTGGTAGAGGAAAAAGATGAGGGATGTCAGACCATCCTGGTGGCCTATCTTGGATAAATATTCACCTCTTGCTTATAAGGAATCTTTTTTACCTCTGCCTTAAAAATATTCAGGGAGAATTCAAGATGGTGGCGATCTAACAGGTCTGCCTTGCTGAGTTCTGCACCACAACCCAGGCAAAGTGGTGCTTTTAACCTTTCTTATAGCTTTGGTAAAAATTGGTAGTTTTAAGTTCCTAGAATCTTTATACTGTATATTGTTAGCAATTAGGGAAGACGACTAAAGGTAAAGGTCGGCATGGACCACAACAGGCAGGGCACTCCCCTGCAGTAACAGACACACCCGTGGCTGCAGCGTTGACCTTCATGGAAGCCCCTTTGGATTTACCTGCTCAACAGAGTCTGGTTTTGAAGTTCAACAAACCCCAAGAAAAGATTGAATCAGCGATGGAGGAGACTAGGACCAGGCTAGAACTGATCTCAGCCGTGCTGCAAAAGCATGAGCAGGAGATGCAGTGTCTCGGGCAGCGTCTGGAGGAGGTCGTGTGGCGGAGACTGCAGACAAATCCTCGGTGGGATGGATCCAGGCTCTGGAGAAGCAGGTACAGGCCTTTGTGGAACAGGTCAACGAACTGTTGGGCTGCCGAAGTGAAAAGAAGGGGATCGGCCAGTCAGCTGCTTTGAGCAATGGCTGCCGCAGTTCTTGGGATGAGAAACCGAGGTGAGTTGGGTGCAGATTGAGCAAGCTCACTGGGCTGCAGTGTGCAGGCCCAGGTTGGACCAGTGCCCCCACCTGGTCCTAGTGTGATGCCAGTTCTATAGAGACAAGCAAAACATGTTGGAAACTTCCTGGGGAAGGATCCACAGGCTGTGATTCACAAGGGATCGAAGATTATGTTTTTTCAGGACTTTTCTGCGGCTGTGATCCATAAGAGGAAGACCTTTGATGAAGTAAAGAAGAGACTGAGGAATTTGGATATACAGTACTCTGTAAGGTACCTGGCAGTGTTACATTTCAGCCACAGAGGGTCCATGCATGTCTTTGATCTGTCAGAAAAGGCAAAAGGACATTTTGGATGCTTTAAAGCAATATGGTTCAAGCAATATGGACAGTAATGGTTCTTTTTTTTTCCTTGCTGTTTGCTCTGTTCATCTGGTTTTGTCGATTTAATGTGTTTTTTTTCTCTTCCCTTCTCACTTTTTTGGGGTTTGGGAAGCGCTGTCGGATTTATTTTTGGTTTGCTTTTTATCATTAATGTATGAGTGGGATGGGTGATGTATGAGTGAGATGGGTGAAATGCCCACTTCTAATTTCTTTGTTTGAAAGATTTATATATTTAATTTTTGTTTATCTGGGTTTGGGGCGCAGCTTCAGCTAGAAGGAACCATAAAGACGTTTTTGGGTAGTGTGAGTGCCCCCTATGGACAAGGGGGAAAATCTCCGATTATCTGGTTTTTGTATTAGTTTATCATATGTGTAGTTTTTAGAAGTTTGTTTTGGTAGTTTCTGTAGTTGTGTTTTTTAGACTTTATGAGTCTTTCATTGTTTCTGCTTGGCATGTCGTGAGCAGGGTTCTTCCTCTCGGGGTGGGGAGGTCACAGGCTGTTTCAGATGGCTATGGCTAGTTTCTCTTTTAAATGGTGCACCTGGAATATTAAGGGGAGTCACTTGCCGATTAAGAGAGAAAGTACTTTCGAGTCTTAGAAAGGAGAGGATTGATGTTGCACTGTTGCAAGAAACCCATCTTGATGACCAGGAGCATCTCAAGTTGTAACGGTTGGTGGGAGGGTGGTTTGACCGAGTATTCTTTTTGTCTTTTAGCTCCAAAAGCAGGGGAGTAGCTATACTCATTCAGAAGAATTTCCCATTTCAGTTGTTAGATCAAATTAAGTATGAATATGGGTGGTTTGTGATCATCAAAGCTTTAATACATGGTGAGGAGTACAGTATTTTTAATGTTTACTGCCCCTGGGCACACCCTTTTAAATTTTTAATGGATGCACTTTCCAGGTTGGTGGCCCTTGGAGCGCGCTATACGATTATAGGAGGAGACTTTAATCGTTTCATGGATCCCACAGTGGATAGGTTGCCCTGGGGTCTCCAGGAATCTCCCAGCAATCTAAACAACTGGTGGACTTATGTGGGGAGTTGGGATTGGTGGATGTATGGAGATGCCTTCACCCAATGATAGGGACTTTACCTTTTTCTTCAACCCGCACAAGTGCTACACAAGGATTGATCTATTTCTTGCTCCATAGTGTTTCTTTTGTTCAGTGTTGTCCTGCAAAATTGGGAACGTAGCCATTTCTGATCATGTGGCAGTGTATTTGGAGGTTAAGGCCGGGGTAATGGGGTAGTTTTCTCCTGAAGAACAGTAAGTTTATTGAGTACTTTTTGCGGGAGTTTAAAATGTTCTTGAATATCAATTTGGATACAGCCAGCAACCCGTTGGTGCTCTGGGATACTGCCAAGGCCTATCCAAGGGGTTTAATTATCTCTTACTCAGCGATTCAGAAATGACAGAGGAGAGAGAAGCAGCGTACGCTTGAGGCCCGGCTGAAGGCAGCCCAGACTATGTACTTTGGCACGCCATCCATAATGAAGTTACAGTAGCTCTTCGGCTGGCTCTGAACTCCACGCTTACTGAGACAGAGAAAAGAAAGATCTCTTTTGCAAACAAAGGCTATTTGAGAATGATGATAAGCTCGGTAAATACCTGGCATATCTGGCTTGGAAGAAGAGCCTCCCCACCCCTGCATCCTCCCCAATCTATTACCTGTGATTCCAAAAAGATCAATGCGGTGTTTAGGAAATTTTACTCCAAGCTGTATTGGTCAGAGGGCTGTGAGGACAGATTGGCGAAGGTGGAGTTCTTCTTTAAGAACCTGGATCTTCCAAGTTTGACTCCGGAGCAGGCGTCCCTTTTGAATGCTCCCTTGACAGTGCAAGAGATACAGGAGGTGGCAAGGCAGCTCCAAAGTGGTAAGGCATCTGGCCCAGCTGGCTTTCCAAGTGAGTTTATAAGGAATTAATGAACATGCTGGCCAGGCCAATGCTGGACATGTACAATTATTCATACAGTCTGGACCGTCTCCCACCCTCTTTGAGAGAACCTTATATTTCTCTCATTCTCCAGAGAGGGAAGGCCCTGGAGGACTATGCTTTGTACAGTCCAGCATTAATTGTACATATCCAGCATTGGCCCGGCCAACGTTCATTAATTCCTTATAAAATTCACTCAGAAGTCCATCTGGGATGGGTGCCTTACCGCTTTGGAGCTGCCTTGCCGCCTCTTGTAGCTGTCCTTGCACTGTCAAGGGAGCATTCAAAAGGGATGCCTGCTCCGGAGTCAAACTTGGAAGGTCCAGGTTCTTAAAGAAGAACTCCACCTTCGCCAACCTATCCTCACAGCCCTTTGAACAATACAGCTCCCACCATGACTACCTGGTCAGGTCCACGTCCCCCAACAACCCTCCCTCCCCTCCTGGCACCTTCCCCTGTCACCGCAGGAATTGCAAAACCTGCGCCCACACATCTCCCCTCAGCTCCGTCCAAGGGCTAAAGGAGCCTTCCATATCCACCAAAGTTTCACCTACACATCCACTAATGTCATTTATTATATCCATTGCTCCCGATGCGGTCTCCTTTACAGTGCTTTAGGGAACATCTCTGGGACATCCGCACCAATCAACCCCACCGTCCCGTGGCTGAACATTTCAACTCCCCCCTCCCACTCTGCCAAGGACATGTAGATCCTGGGCCTCCTCCACCGCTACTCCCTCACTGTCTGTTGCCTGGAGGAAGAACACCACATTTTCCACCTCAGAACACTTCAACTCCAGGGCATCAATGGGGACTTCACCAGTTTCCTCATTTTCCCTCTTCCCACCTTACCCCAGTTCCAACCTGCCAGCTCAGGACCATTCTCATGACCTGTCCTACCTGCCAATCTTCCTTCCCAGCTATCTGCTCCACCTTCCTCTCTGACCTATCACCTTTACCCTCACCTCCATCCACCTAATGCACTCTTAGCTACCTTCTCCCCAGCCCCACCCCCCTCCCATTTATCTCTCCACACTGGAGGCTCCCTGCTTCATTCCTAATGAAGGGCTTTTGCCCGAAATGTTGATTTTCCTGCTCCTCGGATGCTGCTTGACCTGCTGTGCTTTTCCAGCACCATTCTAATATTGACTCTGATCTCCAGCATCTGCAGTACCCACTTTCGTACAGGCTCATCTTGCTGCTCAACTTGGAATTTAAAATTCTGGTCTTAGACACTGGCGCTGAGGTTGGAGAAGGTATTGCCCTCTGTTATAAAGGAGGATCAGATGAATTTTATTAAGGTCCATAGCTCTTCTAATAACATTAGAAAAATACTGAACATGGTCCACATGTGCCAGCAGAGGTTGATTCCGGGCTTGGTGGTCTCCCTAGATACGGAGGAGGTGTTTGACCAGGTGGAATGGCCATACCATTTTTTATGTTCTGGAGCGGTTTGGTCTTGTTAGGGTCTTTGCCAGATGGGTGGAAGTGCTATATAGCAAACCTATGGCAGCAGTCCTTACTAATGGCATAAAGTCTGATCATTTCAGTATTAGTAGAGGCAGCCGACCAGGTTGTCCCCTCTCACCACAGTTGTTTACATTGGTGATCGAGTCGCTGGCAGAGGCTATTTGGAGGGACCCCAATATAGTCGCCCTGGAGGTGGGATCGAGGGGGCATAAGATTACCCTTTACCCAGATGATGTTCCCCTTTCCCTATCAAACTCGAACAATGTCTGTGACTCATTTAATACAATGTGTCAATTTATTTGGCTCTTTCTTGGGGTATAAGATTAATGTTATTAAGTCGGAGGCCTTACATGGTGGGGGGTCTTGCGGGAGTATCTGATCTCAAATCTGATTCTCTTTCAGGTGGTCATAGGGAGGTTTCCTGTTCCTAGGCATTTTCATTATTCTGCCTTTGACCAATTATATAAAGCTAACCTTGTGCACTTGCTTGAGAAGATAAGGCAGGACCTTCAGTATTGGGAGGTTCTTCCAATATCTTGAATGGGTCGAATACCTCTTGTTAAAATGAATGTTCTTCCTTGCTTATTATATCTGATGTGAATGCTCCCTCTGGTGTTGCCTAAGCAAATGTTACAGAGACTCAACAGTTGGCTTAGTTCTTTTATTTGGCTCCGCAGGCGGCCTCTCATTAAGTTTGCCAAATTGCAGCTTCCCCACGGAATGTTGCGGGATGGAGTAGACTTTCCAGATTTTAAGAGATATCAAATAAGCTCCCTATTATCCTTTGTGAATGATTGGGCTTGTCAGGATTGGAGGTCAATATGGCTAGATATTGAGGCCTCCTGGGCAAAATGTCCCCTTATTAATTTGTTATTTATGGATAAGATGAGGACAGTCACAGAGTATTGATGGAACCCAATTGTCGGTAACATGTTTAAAGCGTGGAGAGCAGTGTGACAAAACAAGGGTAGTTTACATAAAACCTCCTTTCCCCAACCCCATTGTAGCCAGGAATTTCGCCACAGTTTTAGGTTATGGGCATCCAGGGGAGTCTCTTGAGGGGTAGGTCATGATGTCCGTTGATCAGGTGCAAATATGAATCGCCCAGCAGGGACCTCTTCCATTATTTTCAGATCAGGGACTTTATGCAGAAAAAGACCACACTGATGGTTGATCCTTACAGGTCTGATGTAGAGAGGAGAGTGCTTCAGACTACAGGTACCCTCTCGATTAGCACCCTCTACCATTTACTGGGAGGTGGCACCACGGAAGATATTGAATGGCTCTGTGGGGTCTGGGTGCAAGTATTGGGAATGGAGATCTCCCACCCCCCCCCCTTCCAGCCCCGCCCCCACCTTTTCCCCCTCTTCCCTCCCCCCACATTTCCCCTTCTCCCCTCGCTTCCCCCTTCCCTCCCCCAACTTTTCCCCTTCCCTCCCCCGACTTTTCCCCCTCCACCATTTCCCTCCCCCACCTCCCTCTCTCCCCTCCCCCTACCTCCCTCTCTCCCCTCCCCCTACCTCCCCCTCTCCCCTCCCCATTTTGTGTGATAACACTCACTCTCCCAAAACCTGAGCGGAGAGGATTTTTAAAAAAAAGTCATATTTAGACATGAACCTATTGGAGTTCTGTCCTGAGTAGAGAAACATGTCACCTTTGTAAGCACCATTACAAGATTTACTGGATTTTCTCACACTGGTGTCAGTGTGCGGCTATAGGCAAGATGAGAGTGGTGCTGGAGAAGCACAGCAGGTCAGGAAGCATCCGGGGAGCAGGAAAAATCGACGTTTCCTGATGAAGGGCCTTTGCCCAAAACGTCGATTTTCCTGCTCCTTGGATGCTGCCTGAACTACTGTGCTTTTCCAGCACCACTCTAATCGCCAGCATCTGCAGTCCTCACTTCCGTTCTAGTGTGTGACTATAGACTATTTGAATGTTTCTGATTTCAGAACATTCCGCAGTAATCTGAGAGTCCGGATGGTTTGATCTGGGTTTTTAGCTTCTTGATGCTGGCCTTTATTCCATGATTTGGAGGGGCTGGTGTTGGACTGGGGTGGACAAAGTTAGAAATCACACAACACCAGGTTACAGCTGGATGCACTAGCTTTCGGAGTGGTGCTCCTTCATCAGGTGGTTGTGGAGAATTCAAAAGGGGTTCTGCAGTGGAATCACTGGACCCGAAAAGTTAACTGTGCGCTCTCTTCACAGATGCTCCCAGACCCACAGAGCTTTTCTCCCCCCACCAGCAGTTTGTTTCTGTTTCAGACGAGTGTGATGCTGGAAATGGTCAGCGGCGGGCAGTGCAGTGTTGCCATTTGTTTGCACGCTGTCATGTTTCTGTGCACTGAGTTCCGGGGAGAGTGTGCCTGCCTCCTTTCTGGGTGGAGCCGGGAATGCGGAAGGAGAGTCGATGCAGAGTGTCCGGGTGCAGTGCCGTGCTGCGGACCCGGACCATGGTACAAGTTGCTGCTGGCTCTCGGAGCGAAGCCAATGAATGCGGCGAAATGGAGCTTCGTGCTGTGCGCCTCGGTGAGCGCCGCCGTCTGCCTGTGCATCTACATCAGCAGCGGCAAGCTCCGGCGGCCCGTGCCCCAGGCCTGGCCGCTGCACCCGGCTGAGTGCGGCGACTACCCGGACGAGCTGTGCGCCGCGCTCTTCCAGGGCAAGGCGGCCGCCGTGGGGCTGGGGGCTCGGTGTGAGCAGCTGTCCCGTGCCGAGGCCAGGGACCCGGGGCCGCTGAACTGCTCCCGCCTGTTGGCCGCGCACTCCTACATCACCGAGCCCCTGTCCCAGGAGGAGGCGGACTTCCCCCTGGCCTACATCCTGACCGTCCACAAGGACCTGGACACCCTGCTGTGGCTCTTCAGGGCCATCTACGCCCCGCAGAACATCTACTGCATCCATGTGGACAACAAGAGCTCGGCCGAGTTCAGGCGCCGGCTGCAGGAGCTCGCCTCCTGCTTCCGCAACGTCTTCCTGGCGTCCCGCAGCGAGACGGTGGTGTACGGCGGCTTCTCCCGGCTGCAGGCGGACATCAACTGCATGCAGGAGCTGGCGGGCTCCCCGCTCCGCTGGCAGTACGTGATTAACCTGTGCGGCCAGGACTACCCGCTGAAAACCAACCGGGAGCTGGTGCGCTTCCTGAAGAGCCAGCGGCGGAGCAGGAACATCACCCCGGGGGTGCCGCAGCCAGAGCACATGAAGCCCAGGACCGCTCACGTCCACCGGGAGCACCTCGCCCCCGGGCAGTCGTACGTGATCCAGACCTCGGCCAAGAAGGCGGGCGGCGTCCCCCACGGCCTGAAGCTCTACTTCGGCTCCGCTTACTACGTGCTGACCCGCGGCTTCGTGGACTTTGTGCTTCAGGACGTGCGGGCGAGGGACCTGCTGCAGTGGTCCCGGGACACTTACAGCCCGGATGAGCATTACTGGGTCACCTTGAACCGGATCGCAGGTAACTCCGTGCTGCTCTGAGCCAACACGGCGCCGCGGACGTGATCCCAATTCCTATTTTACTGTGAAATCGTCTGAAGTCAACCCACTCACGCGTTTCCCTCGCCATGAGCTTATTTAGAAGTTGGACGTTCCTGTTCCAACAGCGCAGATACTAATTCAGACCTCCCTCTGAAAATGTTTCTCTTGTTGCTTTACATTTCCGTCCTATTTTAGAATTTTTTTTGTCGGGCGTGGAAGCAAAAATTGCAATTGTTCGTGTTGCTTTCCCCCTGGCCCCAGTGCTGATTGAGATTGTTTTAGACAACCAGCGCACATGGTGGGCCGAATAGCATCATTACGTACTGCCAGCATTCTATTGCTCTAACTCGGTTTGTACTTAAAAAAAAAACAAATCATAATTTGAATTTAAGGCAAGTATTTAAAGACGAGGGAGATTGAAAAGTTTTTTTGCAACATTACCCTGGCTGTTAACCGATTTGTCAGAATGCAAAGGCTAGTCAATTGATGTATGTTTGCTTTGAATTATGATTTGTCTATTATCTACAGTTTTCTGCATCAGAGCAGCTGGTAGTAATCTATTGTTGCGTGGGTTTTATGCGGCCCCTTTCTTAACACTACCTGTGGGCAAACTGAAGCAGTTAGTTTCCTCTGGTTTATAATGTCAGAGAAGCCTTTGTGTTACAATGGTAATAACCCCACCTCTGGGCCAGGACATGAGGGTTCAAGTCCCATCTGCCCCAGAGGTGTGTGATAACATATTTCTGTAACAGACTTCATTATCAGAATTTCCTAAATCGGTCAGTGGGCTAATGGAAACAGGCAGACAGGCCTGATGTGATGCATTTGAGAGCAGTGGGAGAAAATATAAGGGGGAAAGAGGCAGAAATGTTGATGCGGCAAAATTTATTATGTAATGAAGTTTCACTGTCCAAATAGGATCTATGTATGTACAGTAAAAAGGTCAGCTGGAATACAATAATACAATGTGCTTGATTTAAAGGACGATATGTAGTACCAATATAAATGCTTTCAGTGGTTGTCCTTGAGACTACAGGAGAGGCAGTTGACCTCCTTACTAGCATATCAGTGACATTGAGTGTTAAATTAGTTTATTTACATAATTTTGGTTGAATTCTGTACTCGAATGAAAGATTTGAATTCTAGATAATGGATCACACCTGTAACTGCTGCAGTTTCTTTGTCCTACTTCAGCAACGTGCTTATGAGTACACTCTGGCTTTTCCCCATTGCGATTTTTGTTTCCATTTCCTTTATCAGCAAGCATTGAGGTCATCATTTGTGCTCTGCCTATTCTTGTTGGAAATTAGGTCAGGTCTTTGCTAAAGAATTATGTTATGATCCTGGCCATTATTTCTGGATGTATCCCAGATTGAAACCTAGCTTGACCAGACCATGTTTTTTGTTGTTGCTTTTTTGTTTTAATAAGGATTTCTTTCACCAAAATACAATGCAGCAAATTTGGTTTCAACAATAAATCAAAAGTTTATTATGCAAAAGATATGAAAATCAAACAGAATACACCAGACTATTTATATACAACACAATTTGAAAGTGGAAATAAAACTCATCTATCCCAACACCATCACTTTATCAAAAAGATTACCTTTGTCAATCACATCTGCAGGTTTGACTTATCAGTTTCTTTTAATTCTTAGTCTTAAACATTTTGAGATCCTTTTTCTTGATTAGTCTGCTGAACGTGGACTTTTACATCTTCAAATAACACCTTCAGGTTTCTAACCATTCACACTGGTCTGGTATTTTACATCTTAAAAACTCTTAGACTGTGGTAGCCCACTTTCTAATTGTGCCCAACTATTTCTTTTCATCAGGAGAAGCTGCGTTTTTCATCTGACTCCAGTCAGGACTTCTGGAAATTGAAATCAGAAACTTTTACAACTCTGGGATTTTCCTCTAAGCAAAACAAGTTGTACGGTTTGTGCAATGCAAAGACATTATCATTTATCACTCCAGTAGTCATACACACATATGCAAGTAGAAATATTAAAAGCCCCTCATGCCACTGATTCAAAATCCTAACTCAAATGAATAATTTTTTTAATATATACTTTAGATATATTTACACTTTCAAACTGATGGCCAGACTTTATCTCAAATTCCTGAAATGAAAGGAATATTTTCCCAGCCCACTGTACCAACTAGTTCTTAATATGCAATTCAGTACCAAACACAGACTTGCATTTTTCTCAAGCTGTTCAATTGTTGACAAACAATAAGGCACTATGTCAATTTACTTACTCAGTGGATATTGCCTGGTGTGATTATGGAAATGTGACCTTGTGTGGGTTTATTTGTTAGTTGTATTAACAACTGGAATCCAAAGACTGTTTTATAAGCTGTTGTAAAATGCTACTCAAAGTAAGGTTGAGGTTAATTAGATTAGATTGCTTACAGTGTGGAAACAGGCCCTTCTGCCCAACAATTCCACACCGATCCGCCGAAGCACCACCCACCCAGACCCATTCCCCTACACTTACCCCTTCACCTAATATTACGGGCAATTTAGCATGGCCGTTTCACCTAACCTGCGCGTTTTTGGATTACGGGAGGAAACCGGAGCACCCGGAGGAAACCCACGCAGATGCGGGGAGAATGTGAAAGCTCCACACAGTCAGTCGCCTGAGGCGAGAATTGAACCCGATGTCTGGTGCTGTGAGGCAGCAATGCTAATCACTGTGCCACCATGCCGTACCGTGGAGGAGAACAAAACGGATCTTTACCTGGATACTGAGGACATGGCAGGGTAATAAGTGAACACCTTGGCAACAATGAAAGTGAATAAAATGCAGTAGTAGCAGTGCAGATGGCAGCAGCACAATTGGGTAGGATATAAAAAAGTAGTTGGGACATAAGTTCTCATAGTAGAGATGTCAATTGGTCCAGGTGGCATGATTTTGGTGGGGACAGTCAAGATGGAAATTTCATAGGTTTCATAGAAATTTTGTAGAGGTTTTGACCACATTCTTCCTGTTCTCTTTTGATGTGCCGATTATGCAAGAAAATTTGAAGATTTAAAACAAATTGAAGCGTGTGCGCCTTATACACACTTTCAAAATGTGTTTCACAAAGTGCCATGTAATCTTGCTTGCAAAATCTTTAAGATTCTATAAGAAGCTAAAAGTAGTATAATTTTAAAAATTGACTAAAGGGACAAAGTGATGGCTAATGGTTCTTTTGAAAGAGGTAAACAGGAGTGTTCCTAAAGGATTAATATTAGTAATACTGGTCTGTAATAATGAGCAGGACTTGGGTGAACAGGGCACATTGCTTGCATATTACTACATTTTCAAATTTTATATAATGAGTGGGGATTATACTTTAGGGCAAACAGACCAGTGAAGAGGAATATCCACAAAAGATGAAATTTAATGCAGAAAAGAGAGCAGTAATGGACATTGCTCAGAAGTACAAAGAAAACCCAAGTTCTTGTCTCTCCTCATGGTGAAGACCATAAGAGCTGTGGAGCAAGAATAGGTAATTTGGCCCTTTTGAACCTGCTCCTCCATTTGAATCGTTCATGTGATCACGTGTCCACTTGCTTGCCTGCCTACTCTCCATAACCCTTTAAACCAGTACTAGTTAAAAATTTGATGATCTCCTCCTCAAATTTACTCAGTGTTCTGGCATCCACTGTGGGGTGGTGAATTCCCCAGGTTTGTGGTACTTTGAAAGAAGTAATTTCTGTTCATCTGTTTTAAGTCTGCTACTTCTTATCCTAAAACTATGTCCTCTCATCTTCTGGAAATGCCTTTCACTACTCATCTTTTCTTGCAAAGATTTTGCATGTTTTTCAAGGATCTTTCTTCTAATCTGGCATATGTCTTGGTGCAGGGGCTCTGTGGTGTCTGTGAACAGGGCAGGCAACGTTCAGACTCTTGAGTCTGATCAAAGAACTTCCAACTGTGTCTGCGTGGGTTTCCTCCGGGTGCTCTGGTTTCCTCCCACAGTACAAAGATGTGCAAGTTAGGTGGGTTGGCCTTGCTAAATTACCCACAGTGTTCAAGGATGTGTAGGTTAGGTGTGAATGTTGGAAATTGCAGGGACAGGGTAGGGGGTGGCTCTGAGTGGAGTGCCCTTGGGAGGATTGATGTGAACCTTGTTGTGGCCGAATGGCCTGTTTCCACGCTGTGAGGATTCTATTTTCTAAAAAAAACACAGCCAGAAAAAAAAACAGGGAATATAAACAACATGTAAACTGTATTCTGGAGGCAAAATGGGAATTACAAACGTTTGCTAGAAGAGACAAACAAATAAAAACTTATTTTCAAAAACTGGTAGCATGACATTTCTTGAGGGATAAGTCTCCACATTCATATTTACATTCAGGGCCAGTCACTACTATTTTAAAAACTAATTTACTCCTAAACTTAACAGTCCTAACTTTTCCAATCCTCTTTCTTGCATTGGGTAGGTACTTTACATTTCATGTATCTGTCTCTCTGAGCCGCCTCCACCCATTTTTGGTGCAGTAAGAGCTTCTCTGGCAGAAATTCTGGATTCCTTCATTTAACTTAATTTCTTGTATTTGCATAAACTTCTATCAAAAGTAATTTGCAACAATGATGAATATCAGTAAAGTTGGATATGAACTAAGAACTCATTAGAGTATATGCAGCACCAACCATCTGCCATTACAATGTATCAGGTGTGAATTATTACAATGCAAGTGCAACCTAAATCCTGTGATTTTCAAAGTTGAAACAATGTATTCTTATTTAGAGTTCTCAATCTTCTGCTTAATTCAATATCTGTAATCTGAATGTTTTGTCTTTTCCTGTAATGTGCACATGGTTAGCATGGGGAGATTGCACAGGCGGTAGAGAGTCAATTAACCCCATATTCCCTTGTCCCGAACTAAAATCAATATTTTATTGTTCATGGGATGTGGGAGTTGCTGGCCAGGCCAACATTTATTAGTCTCTGTAATTGTCCTGAACAAGTTTGATGACCTGTCATCTTGAATTTGGTATAGGCAAATGGAGAGACTTGTGTTGCACTGCTAACTTGTCTTATCAATGGTAGACAGCCATTGGGGAGTGAGGAGATTGGGTTCTTACCACAGAATTTCTAGCCTCTGACTGCCCTTCAGTATTTTAAATAACTGCCTCACTTCAGCTTCTGGTCAGTAGTAACCATCAATGTCGATAATGGGGGATTTGGCATTAGTAATGCCATTGAATGTTGAGAGTTGATGGCAAGATTCTCTCTTGATCATTGTTGCTTATCACTTTCGCAATGCAAATGTTACTTGGTATTTGTCAGCTTGAATGTTGTCCAGATCTTGGTACTTTGTGACAGTAGTTACATTTCCTTCAAATGAAGGGAAGACCTGAAACATTGTTATATTCAAGACAGTAAGATCAAAGTGCATCAGCAAGACAATGACGCTGGTTGTATGTGTAATTTCCAATTAAACACTCCCTGGTCTGCCTCAGGTACCTTGACATCAGTCAGTGCAATATGTAAAACTTCTAAATCTCTACACTTGGTCAATCCCTTCTCACAATATCTTTATGCAACAAAGTCTAGAGAGACTGGTTTAATTCAGTCATTGCCTAGATATCATCCGTATAGATTAATTCTAAAAGCTGTCATTGAATTATCAGTGCTCACTAAGTCACATCAATTTTTTTTTTAAGTCTTGGCTTCTGATACCTAGCAATGAAAACATGGTGATCTTGACACCCAGGTGTCTTGTCATGGATTGAAGACATCTATTGTGTTCCTCTGGTTGTTTAAATCCCACACAGCTAGTTGTCTCTTATAAACTGTTAGATTTCTGCTAAGTCTGACTGTTTGTTTGACCATGTCACAATAATACGGGCCCAATTGTGTGTAACAAGGTCTGATTTTAGAGACCAGCATCCTGTATGGCTGAGGAAGTTCAAATCAACTTCAAGTTGGGTATTTTTCAGCTTTCTAGAGTGGCTGTTGAGATGAATGTTAGCCATTCATAAACTAATAAATGGTCTAATGCCAGAATTAGATACTTCTTGGAAATAGGGTTACGGGAAGATCAATGCTGTCAGTCCAAGTAGATAGTAAATAATTTGGACTTTGGACTTTGGAACCGATTTCTAAAATTTCTTTGTTAAGAATAAGAAGGGAATTGAATCATAGACTTGTATATTATGTACATGAATTCCAGTGCAAATAATTGGGTTATTAGATTTTAATGAGTGTTAACATTAATAATGAAAAGTAATTTAAAATGATAGCATTGAGCAAAAGGATCAAAGTACAAATTCTCAAATCACTCAAAATAATGACAGTTAATAAGGCCTTTTAAAAGCAGCCTGTCAAACATGTAACCTTCTGTATAATAGGCACATTCACAGGTTAACAGGCACAAACACAGCATTTGATTTGGCAGGGTTTGGGGGATTGCAGAGGAGAACAAAATTAGAGGTCATCATGTCTATGTTTCAAAAATCGGGTTGGAAATTCAGAAGAAACTCTCTAGCCGGTGAATGGTGAGAATGTGGAACTTGCTGTCTGAGAGTAGTTCAGGTGAATCGGACTGATGCATTTAAAAGGAAGTAAGATATCACCTGAGCGAGACAGGAATTGAAAGTTGAATGACACTAGGCTATAGAGGAGCATGGGGATCATGAAATTACTAGGTCAAGTGGTCTCTTCCTGTGCTGTATATTCTGTAGGACTTGGGGAACAGTCTTAAGTTCTTGTTGGCTGTTTTCAGTAGAGTGCATACAGTGTAACCTGTGTTATGATTTAATGTTACTGCAGAAAACTGTTGGAGATATTTTTGTATCAGCCTGTCCAGGGATGTTACTACCCTCTTCTGGAGCAGGTGGTGCATGAACCCAGGCCTTCCGGCTCAGAGATAGGGACACTACCACTGTACCAGAAGAGTCCCAGAAAAATTTTCGGGCAGTGCATTGTTTAAATGATGTAATTATTTCACTTCAGCAGTTCAGTGGTAAAACATAAATGGGACACTCCATGCCATGATTGGTGTCATTACCTTGCACAGAGAAAGATGCCATGGTAGTTGGGTGCCAATGACCTTAACTGCGAAAGTTGAGTTTCTGCGGGGTGGTGTCTTACATTCAACCATTTTCAGTTTCTTTATCAATTACATTTCCTCCATTATAAAGTTTAAAAAGTTAAAATGTTCCCTGATAACTGGCTGGTATTCAGTATTAAACACAACTCCTCAGAAAGGTAAAAACAATGACTGAGTTGAGGCAGTCTATGTCCAAATGAAACAAGGCCTACACAAAAATTAAGCTTGGGCTGATGAGTGGCAAGTAACATTGTGCCCACAAGTGCCAGGCAATAATCATTCTCAGCAAGAGGAATCATTACCGTCATTTGAATCCCCCACCATTAACATCCTGGGGGTTACTTTGAACAGAAACTGAGCTGGACTAGCCATATAACTGCAGTGGCTAGAAGAACAGGTCAGAGGTTGAAAATCCTGCAGCAATTAACCCCCCCATCAGATTTTTTTTTCCACACAGCCTGTCCACCATTTATCAGGCTTAAATTCAAAGTGTGATGGAATACTGTCCAGTTGCCTAGATAATTGAAGCTCCAGCAATATTCCAGTAATTCAGTGCCATTCAGCGCTGCTTGATTAGTACACCTGGGTAACCCCCAGGTTAAGCCACTACCAGTTGTCTACCTCTCTCTCCTTCTGCCTTTTGTTTCTCAGTGTATATCTCTCTCTTGCATTAGAGAGAAGCTCTATGATCTGCTAAGACCTTAGTGATTCTATTGACCCCAAGAACCAAAGTTGGTCTTCCAAGCTGCCCACCTCAGTGTGTGCACTCTGCGCATCATGACTCGCAAACTGCAGATTGCCCTTGTATGAAAGAAAGTCCTGAGCAAAGTCACATATGAACCTGGTGTGCAGTTTTGAATCTGTAACCGGGCCCGACTCGCATTTTGCAAGTTTGAGGTGTGAGAGCAGGACGAAGATCCTGAACAAGCTTCAAAGAAGTCAATCATTGTGTACTGGCTGCTTCTCACTCTGAGGCAAATCTAATCAAACGTTTTATGAAATTCTCTATAAACCATTAAACTTTACTGGAACACTTTTTAAACAAGGGACTGATTGGACTTTTTGTTTTATAGCAACACTAACAGAGTAGTATAGTGTACATAATACAATATACACTTTCATAAAGCTGTATATCTTTGCACATACTGAGAGCAATACCTTAGAAAACTACTTATTGTACCAATCACAAAATCCAAAAGTTATGAAGAAAGGTAACCTTTGGCCTGCAGCTTGATTGTTCTAAATGAATACTTGTTGTAATGCTCAGCTTTACCTGTATGATCTTAAGGACACAACAACCAATTAAATATAACCATATGTAGATACAAGACTGTATATTCAGGAGTTAAAAAGTGTGGTGCTGGAAAAGCATAGAAGGTCCAGCAGCATCCAAGGAGCAGGAGAGTCGACGGTTCGGGCATAAGCCCTTCATCAGGAATGGAGGGAGGATCTAGGGGGCTGGGGGAAATGTCAGAAACATTCTGCAAGTCAAAAATCTAGTGGCACCATTATTCAAGATGTTTACCCGACGGCATGAATTAGTTATTTGCATGCCATTGTGCTGTATGTAACTAATATGTTAGAGGTAAAAACAATGACTGCAGATGCTGGAAACCAGATCTACTGCAAATTCTCTTGCAAGGATGCCTGCCTTGAAGAAGTTTTCCTTCTCTCTCTACAGCTTTATTCCTGATTTTGCCTGAAACATCGATTTCACTGCTCCTTGGATGCTGCCTGAACTGCTGTGCTTTTCCAGCACCACTAATCCAGAATGTAACTAATGTGTTCCCAATTAGTGATTTTTGAGAAGATTTGTAGCTCAAGTTGATAAGTATGTAAGTTAGCTTACTGAGCTTGAAGGTTTATTTTCAGAAATTTCGTCTCTGAAGCACTGGTGGTATGTCCCGCCTCTTTTTATTTATAAATCTTTTTGGTTTCTTAAGGTGGGTAATGTCATTTCCGGTTTTTTTTCAAGGGAAGGTAGATAGGGTCTAAATCGATGATTGGCAGACAGTATCAAACCCCATTGCCCATCAGCCATTCACAGTAGATGACATGCTGATTTGTGCTCAGTAGGCTCTGCTTATATCCCTCAAAATATTATCTCCAACATTGTGATTCCACTATTTGACAAATAATCTAGACTATGCTTTAAAAAAAGAAACCAGTTTA
The DNA here is from genome assembly GCF_047496795.1 of Chiloscyllium punctatum. Taxonomy (NCBI): domain Eukaryota; kingdom Metazoa; phylum Chordata; class Chondrichthyes; order Orectolobiformes; family Hemiscylliidae; genus Chiloscyllium; species Chiloscyllium punctatum. Next base: position 48,142,100 of record NC_092779.1, read on the forward strand.
AAGTCAAAAGTCAGACTGTCAGTGAAATGCATTGCATAAACTAGAAAATTTGTATATATATCTATTAATAGATGGGCATCATTTGTAGATAAATGAATTTGTATCCATTGCATCTTTTGTCATAGGGAGTGAGAAGGGTACAATGAATTCTCATGGAATCAAGCTGAACAATGAAAAACTAAGATTGACAGTTTATTCTTCCTGCTGCAACTCCATGCTGATGGCTTAACTATTCAGCACACTTTTGTCATAAATTGATGTTCCTTCTTCTCAAGTCTTTTGTCCTAATCCTGATAATCGCAAGTTGAAATGCTTTGCTAAAAGGAGACAAGATGTTCATGTTTATATCCTGTGCTACTAAGCAAAAACACAAAATTCCTTATCACTGTAGTCTAATGACCATAATAAACCATACAAAAAGCCATTGAATTTGAAATTATAAACTGTAAACAAATCCATTGCCAAGAGATTAAAAACAATCAAATTATGGGGTTGCCTTGATCACTGCCAACTGCAAAATACATTCTGCATGCATGAAGACTGCACAAATGCACTGGCTTCGTTCTAAACATGCCTATATTATTGTTGGCTTGTACTCATTCTGTACATGCCCAATGGGTGGGAGTGGAGAAGGGCAAGTCGGGGATGTGAAGTGGGGGAGTGGCTGAAGGGAACTGAAGAGGTGGTAGAAAGAAGTTCCAAAGACATTTCATTTTCTCTATTTGTTAGTCTGGTGTATGTCTGGAAACTGACTGGGATGTTACTGACAGTGATGACATAAACTCTGACTGCATGTGTTGCGAGTGCACACTTTGTCCTTATTGTCAACAAACAGATCTCTTAATTGGAACACATGCACAAGTGTCAAACCTCAAAACTGTAAGCGAACTCTGGAGCCTCACTGAATTATCACTTCCCTTTTTTTTTTGTCAATTTATAGTCAATTACGTAAATAGAAAAATAGTGCCAAGCAAATTGCATATCTGTCAGAATATGCACAAAATTCAACCTCTGAGTTCAGTGTTACATATGGCTTGGTTTTAGTTGCAGACTAACCTTTAGGCTGAAGGTATAGTGATACTTTTCCCATCTACCTAAGTGTGACCAACTGCTGTATGATTTTGTTATTTCTACTTTGATATATTTTTCAAACCTGTTTGGTTTGAATTAACAAAGTCATACTTTCCTTTCAACAGATGCACCTGGAGCAGATCCCGATGCTGGCTGGGAAGGCAATGTAAAGTTAGTTAAATGGCTGGACCAGACTAAAGTGGCTCACGATGGTTGTAAAGGTATGCTTGTATATGTCCATGTTATAGCAACATCAGTGCTTGCAGTAAATTGGTTAAGCATTACTGTGTAATATTGTGTAGTTTTGCCAAAGTTACATAAATTATGGTGGAAATACTGTTAATTTCTGAATCACTTTCACAACCTTGCATTGGTTTCTTTGAGATTTCATCTACAATATCCTGGGGATACAAACATGGGTTGTTTTTCCCATGAGATAAGATTTAAGTGCTCAGACGTGTTGACTGTTAGTCATTGGTATTAAACAGACAAATTCTGCTTTGATTTTTAAAGTCATTAGCTTGACTTTGTTCTTTTATTACTTTACTGGGACCTGTTTGGATCATTGTTTTCTATTTGCATTGTGTATCTGTGATATAAATATAGTGTGTTTAAAACTGTAGAAATATAAAAAGTAGGAGCATGAGTAACCATTTGGTGCTTCAAGCCTCCTCTGCCATTCAATGTGATCATAGTTGATCACTCACTTGTTCCCACTTTCTCTAAATACCCATTTGATCCATTTAGTCCTAAGAAATTTATCTAACTCGAAAACATTCAACGCTTTGACCTCAACCACTGGCTCACCACTCTCTGGGTGTAGAAATTTCTCCTCTTCTTGGTCTTCAATGTCTATTCCATATCTTTAAATTGTGGCTCCTGGTCCTGGCTTCTGTCATTATTGAGAACTTACTTCCTGTGTTTAATTTGTGTTGGGGTGGAATATTTAAATAAATAGGGTGGCATGGTGGCTCAGTGGTTACCACTGCTGCCTCAGTGACAGGGACCCAAGTTTGATTCCAGCCTCTGCCAACTGTCTGTGTGTAGTTTGCACATTTTCCCAGTGTCTGCATTGGTTTCCTCAGAGTGCTCCGGTTTCCTCCCACAATCCAAAGATGTGTAGGTTAGGTGAATTGGCCATGCTAAATTGCCCATTAGCCAAGGGAAATGTGACAGTAATAGGATAGGGGACTGGATATGGGTGAGTTGCTGTTTGGAGGATCAACATGCACTTGTTTCGCCAAATCTCCTGTTTCCACAATTCAGGGATTCGATGGTTTCATTTCTATGATTTCTATGATAAAGTCGCTTGACATCTGGAGTCCACTTTCAGCATCAGAGTTTATTGAAGCTTCACTGAACAAAGGAAAGATGTAAACTCTTAGACATTTGTTTTCAGCCCACCTTTTGACTATTACAAACCAATAATATTGCTCATTGATTACAAATCCAATCAGGTTACTCATGTGACTGCATTGTCAGCAATGGACAGCCTTATGGACAACCCCAGGTATTCCCATGATCTGTGTTTACTAGATGTTGCTTTCTGCATCTGTAATTCAGTTCTCCCTGTAAGCAGTATGGGGGCCTTTATTTATTGTCTAAAGTTGTCCAAAGAGTTCACTGGGTTTTTTAAAATGCTTATTGTGTGTTTTTCAAAATTTATAACTGATTATCTGGGAATCTTAACTAATATTGTCATCCCGTTTTCCCCTCCTCAGTTAAAGCAAAACTCTCAGAGACAGAGTTTTACCTCCTTAATCTTTATTCTGGGCCCTGGAGGGGGAGAGAATGATCATCTACATGCACAGAGACATGAGTTTTTGCTGTTCTCTGGAAGAAGTTTCTCAATGAATTATATAGTCATGTTACAGGGAGGAGCATCCTGATAAGGCAACATACATATTGATTGGGTGACTGTCACAATCAGTGAGTGAGAATAGCAAAGATTAAGCCATCTGCTGTTATACAATAGATGTTCTGAACCTTAACTGGCTTCACAAAATGAATACTTTTCACCCTGTTAAACTGACCTTACGTACTGAATGCTTCCAATATTGTTAAATAGTTCTACATAATGAATGCTTTTCCATCTTGTTAACCTATTACCCTTGCCTCCAACACCCTATTGTTAACTGCAAGTTCTGATCTGAGTCATGGTCAGCTGAACCTCTTAAGTTCAGAACTTAACTCTTTCCCTACCTGTTCATACCTAATTTTCAAAGTAACTTTATTTGTGATGGATCTCTGACTTTCGACTTCAAATCAGCTAGGTATGAAATTGTTCTATCAGCATATTTGAGGGTCTCCTTATACAGCTGTCTCTGTATCAACAGCTATAGCTGTTGTTTGCAGTAAGATCCTTTGTACTATCTTATTCTTGTTACCTTAGATATAAATTCTGTCTACAAAACTACAATTGTCCTAACTTATGTTTTGCCTTAATACTACACTAAACAAGCTACTGCTTCTGCTAAAAGTCTCCTCTACCATCTATGTCAACTAATACTCATGGTCAGCCATTTTTGTGCCACCTTCAGCTCAGCAGAGCCGACACTTTTTTGTTTGGTCCTATTAAAATTTTATGGATTTCAATGAATTTCAGCAACTCCCCCCAAACCTTTCATTCTTCTAAACTCCAGTAATGATAACCCTAACTGATTTAGTCTTTCTTTATATGTTGGTCTGACTATGAAGGGAGTACAATCTTTGTTGTACTCCCTTCATAGCCACAATATCCTTCCTCAGATAAGGAGAATAAAACTGCACACAGTGCTCCAGATGTGGTCTCGCGAAGGCCCTGTACAATTGCAGCTGCTCTTGTCATCTCTTTGAAGGTCAGCATAGCATTTGTCATCTTCACTGCCTGCTGCACTTGCTTACATACTTTCAGTGACTAGTATACAAGGATACCCCAGTTTATCATCATTCTGATAATCCACCTTTGTATTCTTGCTGCCAAAGTGAGTAATCTCCCATTGGGACGACCGGACATCCCAGTCTGACCTAGACCCATTTGCTAGCATTTGGCCCATATCCCTCTAAACCGTTCCTATTCAAAAACCCATCCAGGTGCCTTTTAAATGTTGTAATTATACAACCCTCCACCACGCCACCTCTGGCAGCTCACTCCATATGTGTTCCACTGTCTACATGGAAAAAGTTGCTCCTAGGGTCCCTTTTAAAATTTTTCCCTCTCTCCTTAAACCTATGCCATCTAATTTTGGACTAGGAAACAAACTTAGCTATTCAGCTTATCCAAGCCCCTCATGATTTTATAAACCTCTATAAAGTCGTCCCTCTATTCTGTTTTCCATGGAGCATCAGAGGTCGAGGGGTGACCTTGTTGAGGTTTATAGTATCATGAGGGACATGTATAGGGTGAATAGCCAAAGCCTTTGCCCTGGGGTGGGGGAGTCCAAAACTAGATGGCTTGGTGTAAGGTAAGAGGAGAAAGATTGAAAAGGGATCTAAGGGGCAACTTTTTCACACAGAGGTTGGTGTGTGTCTGAAATGAGCTGCCAGGGGAAGTGGTGGAGGCTGGTACAATTACGACATTTAAAAGGCATTTGGATGGGCATATGAATAGGAAGAATTTGAAGAGATATGAGCCAAATGCTGGAAAATGGGACTAGATTAATTCGGGATATCTGGTCAGCATGGACAAGTTGGACCGAAGCACGGAAACATACGCTGTAAACTCTGACTCTTGGTCCTCCTTTGCTGAGGAAAGAAAGCTCCAGCCTATTCAGTCTCTCCCGATAGCTCAAACTCTCCAGTCCCAGCAACATCCTTACAAATCTTTTCAACATCTTTCCTCTCGCATGGAGACCAGAACTGAAAGTAGTTTTTTTTTTAAAAAAAGCAGCTTTATCAATGCCCTGTACAGCTGTGACATTACTATCCAATTCCTATACTTGCTTTATAACTCTTACCTTAACATTAGTCAGGAATATCACAAATATAATGAGTTAACAGGCAAATTATACTTGACTCAAATGAAAAGATAAATTTCACTTAAGATAATTGATACAACAAACAATCAATACAATCTGACTGTGAACATGGCATCGTGTGTTATCGTATTGCCCTTTAACCCAATTGATTAAGCCCTCAATATACATTCGCTAGCAGGTGTCTTCCGCCCAATGTCTCCAGCTACTGTTAACATTGACCAGATGTACATCCATGAACCCCTTTTCCCTCAGGTCATATCAGTCTTGAAGGCATAGCTTTCCCAAGTTTGTTCTCTACTGACCAACCAACATACTGGGATCATAATTAAGACCTCGAATACCATTCATGCCAGACTTTATTTTTCAGTTCTTGTTAGCTCAAACTGCTTCCCCAAGAGCCTTCCAAAATTCTGTTCTCCTTTTAATGCAAATAGGAAAACCAATCTTTTAAAAGAGACTTTTACTGGATTTACCTCACGAGTTCTCTGTTCCTCTTTCTGTCACAATCTGACTTTATTTTTTTGTATCTGTGAGCTGATTACTGTCTGCATCCAGCTCTCCTTTCTGTTTTACATTTTCGCTTTACAGTGTCCCTTCTATTCCAGCTGTCCCTTGTTTGTAGCACCCCCTTGTGTCTGGCTGCATAACTTCTTTTGTAATTTCTGTCATTGGTATTGTTTCAAGGTCAAGATTTGCCACGCCACATGAGCCAGTATTTCTTAATTTCCAAGAAAATAATAGTTGACTTATTTACAATTGGTGCAAGCTTTTAAAGTCCTTTTCACTAACATTCTTGCACGTATATGAATTCCACATGCATTCTTAAATAATAAAACTTTTCCTTGTTACTGCCTCTGAGTCAGAGGTTATCGTAAACATCCTGCAAGTGCAGCTCAGCCTAATAGGTCTTCTGTTAATGTTGCTGGCAAAGCCAGCATTTGTTGCCCATACCTAGTTGCTTGAACTAATTGTTTTTTTTCAGCCATTTCAAGTACGTGCCAACCACAATATTATGGGTCTGGCATCATATTTAGGCCATGCCGCATAAGGATGTCAGATCTCCTTCCCTAAAAAGCATGAGTGAGTCAAATAGATTTCAACAACAATCACCAATGGTTTAGTGGACACCATTTGGGCTAGCTTTCAGTTCCCATTTATTGAATTTAAATTTCAGCTGCCTTGGTAGGATTTGACACCCATGTCCCCATAACATTAATCTAGCTCTCTGGATTACCAGTCCAATGATATTGCTGCTGCCTCCCCTTCCAGCCAGCGAACAGTGACACTTGAGACATAATGTCAGTATAAGGGTCCCAAAACTGTTCACTATTCCAGCTGACTAGTGCTTGTATAGTTTTACCAAAACCTCCTTACCTTTTATACTCCCTTCCACTTTGAAATAAAGGCCAACGTTCTGTTTGTCTTGCCTATTACCCAGAAAACCTTGGATGCTAGCATTTTGTGATTCAAGAAAAGATCTCCCAAATCCCACTGTTCTGTAGCTTTCCGATATGCTATTTCATCTGCCAAGTCCACTTGTTCAGAAGCAAATATAGTTTGTTGGGACTTTAGGGAAAGCAACTCAGTAGAAAAGTCATAGTCAGTGCAACTTCCAGACTATTAAGTGTTTTGGTTAGAAATCTGCAATATACACCTAGCTGACTGAATCTGATTTCTCTGATTTATTAAGTATTTATGTATGACAGTTTCAGAGTTTTCAGGAAAGAACTGGGGAAAATCAGCTCCATCAGGCATCAAGGGGTGTTATCAAGGACCAGCTTCAATATAAAATAGTAGTGTTAGAAAGCATTGAAACTTTGTTTTGCTGGATGTTTTAAGATTTTTGTCTAACTGTTCTTTATTTAGTCAACTTGGTTTATTTTGTCTTGTGTAACAAACTGTTGTTTTGTTGTTAAAAGAAATCTGCAAACTTGAATGACTATATTTCAATGAATGATTGCCTTGTTAACCCTAAAATACAGAAATAATCTATCAAGCCAAATTTCCTTCTCAGATCTGACTTGTCCAGTAGTACAGTTAGCTGGAATCACAATATAAGCAGCACATCTAAATAATGGTCTCACCTGAGAATAGAATTGAGAACATGAACTGACCAGACATGTTCCAAAAGGGCCAGAAATGTCTGCTCAAGATCATAAGACAAAGTAGGTCTACTCCACCATTCTATGGGTTCATGGCTGATCTAATAACCCTTAACTTCACTTTCTTACCTTTTTCCCTATAACCCTTGATTCACTTAGCGATTGAAATGTCTGTATCTCAATCTTTTCTTTAATTAATGAGCCAGCCTTGACAACCATTTGCTGTAAGAAATTTTACCAATTCACTACACTCAAGAAATTCCTCTACATCTGTCTTTATTCTGTTAAGCAAGAGGAGAAGGGGGAGTGCTTTTCAGACCTGGAAGAACTCATAGTAAATCATTCATTTTGAACACTAATGGAGTACTGAGAGGTTTCGGTTACTAACTGCAGTGCTAAGTTTATAAGCACAAAATTTTAATAGAAATGGGAAACTAATCAAAAATTTATTGGACTAAGAGGCTCCAAGCTAACATCTGGCCTATCACAGAGAGGTGAGTTTGTCTCCTCAGTCAATTCAATCACAAGCGGATTAATGCAGACTTGGATCGGATTCCACCGTGAAAGCTAAAATGTCCACCTCCTCCCTTCAGAACGGGTTTCCTGGGGAGCCTGAGGGAGGACAGGCCCAGTCAGGAACTTATCAATCCATCCTGCTCACTCTGGCTGGTAGTTAGGAATCAGCCAACACACTGGCCTGTAAATTAATACAGACACAGATCTGTACGGCACGGAAACAGACCCTTCGGTTAAATTCGTTCAGCCCGACCAGACATCCTAACCTAATCTCGTCCCATTTGCCAGCACTTGGCCCCTAAACCTTTCCTATTCATATACCCATCAACATGCCTTTTAAGTGTTGTAAATATACCAGCCTCCACCACTTCCTCTGGCAGCTCATTCTGTAAATGCACAACCCTCTGCCTGGAAAAGTTGCCACTTAGGTCCCTTTTAAATCACTGTAAATCTATGTCCTCTAGTTCACTCTCCCACTCTGGGGAAAGGACTTATATAGGGGGATAAAAAGAAATTGCTGGATGAGCTCAGCAAACCTGGCAGCATCTGTGGAGTGAAATCAGAGTTAATGTTTCGAGTCCAGTGACCCTTCCTCAGAACCCTCTCCTATGTAGGAATTGACTCAGTACCAGCCTTCAGTGCAAACTCTGGGTTAATACTCAGAATGTCACCTCGACCCAAACTGAGAACCATTTGCACAAGCTGTCTGCAGTCCTGATCACGTTATTTGTAAAGCAGGGTACATAGTGGCTCTGAATGCTTTGTGTTTGATGAGATATGAAGATGGAACTGCAGAGCAATAGTGCCTATGGATTGAACACATGTGGATTTCAAATGACTGGAGCTGACACATGTGGAGACAGTGTTGCAAAGCAATTTATCACACTATTATCACTGGACAACAATTAAAGGAATCAATTTCCACACTGGGATCCACAAATCTTGCAGGATGTTCCATGACAGCCTTCACTTTGGAATCCGAGATCACCGAATATCTTAAGCAGACAGAATTGTCATGGTTCAGAGACCGTTCAGCCCATCATGCTCTCTGAGCATTTTAATTCAGTGCTAACCCACCTCCCCTTTCATCAACCAATACCCCCTCAAAACCCTTACCTGAGTCCACACCTCCTAACCATTCAATCTGCAAAAAAGATTATTTTTCACCTCACAATTGCATCTTTTGTCAAACACTTGAAAACAGCGCCTTCTCTGATTCTCAGGTCATTTTGAAAGCTTCGATCAAATCTTCTCTCCAAGGAAAATGACCCCACAGCTGAGGTCTCTCATTCCTGGGACCATTCTGCTAATCCTCTTCTGCGCGATCTCCAGTGCATTCACACACATTACCTCCTGGTCTGTAAGGGTTGCTGTAGACTTACTAGACTGTAGGGCTGCTTTCTCATTACAAAGACATGGCTAGTGGTGGTTTAACCAGAGGGTCAACATTAGTTCATAGTCCAACGGGTTTATTTGAAATCGAAAACTTGTGACCTCTGACTTTGTCCACCCCAGTCCAACACCAGCCACCTCCACATCATGGCTAACCTGAGGGTCACCACACCTCAGGCAAGGGGAGAAGTTGAGAAGCTGGGACCTTGCTGATAAACTCCGCTTGTGTGAGAACCGAATCCATGCTGTTGGCATCACTCTGCATTGCAAACCAGCCGTTCAGTCAACTATCTGAGCCATTCCTCCTGAGAACCAGCATCAACTCGATAGGTTGAATGGCCTCCTTCTCAGCTGTAACCATTTTATGAGCTGACGGAGTGTTGCCATGAAGGGAATAGAGGTCAGTGTGTGCCTGGGGCACACTGTCTCCTTCCAACTGCACCTTGCCCATTGAGATTAAGGAATTATGTTTGGCATTCATAGGACATGGACATTGCTGTCTGGGCCAACATTTATTGCCCATCCATACTGCCTTGAGAAGGTGGTGTTAGCTGCCTTCTTGAACCATCAGACTAGGGACACTCAGTGCCCTTTATAGCGAGGGAATTTATAGGAGGCAGCAAGGTGGCTCATAGCACCAGGGACCCAGGTTCAATTCCCATCTCAAGTGTCGGTCTGTATGGAGATTGCAAATTCTCCCTGTGTCTACGTGGATTTCCTCCACAGTCCAAAGATGTGCAGATGAAGTGGATTAGCCATGCAAAATTAGCCCATGGTGTCCAGGGATATGCAGGCTAGGTGGGTTAGCCATGGGCAATGCAGGGTTACAGGGATAGGGTAGGGGGGGACTGAGTCTGTGGGGGATGGTCTTCGGAGGTTTGGTGTGGACTTGTTGGTCAAATGGTCTATTGATTTTATGAATTCTGGGAGTTTGACCCAGAAGTACTGAAGGAATGGTGATGTATCTCCAGGTCAGTATGGGGAGGGGTTCGGAGGGAAAGCTGCAGATGGTGGTGTCGAAAAGCTTCATGCTGTCAGCTCTTTTTCTTCCCTGCATCTTCCGAGTGCTGCTGCTTCCACAATTTCAAAACAGACAACAATGTAGAGCTGCTCTGAAAAAACAGATATAATCGAAAGCTCCAGAGGGTTAGATAAAAGGCTCAGACCCTCCGAACTTTCCAAGCCAAGGCTCTGATCTTCGGGGCAAATTAAGGCCAAGGAAACGCTGCAGACTTTGATCAGACTGACGCCAAAATTCCCAAGTGCAACAACAACAAACTCGATTTGCACAACAAGGGAATCCTCCGAATCCAAGTTCCTTCGCTGAAAACTGCTAATGAGCTTCTTTGAATAACATCAGACCAGTGAATTTCTTTTTAGGGAATGTCTCTGAAGCTAACAAAGTCTTAAGCCACACGACCAAGTGTTCTAACGGCTAAGTCCCTCAGCCCAACAGCAAAATCAGAGCAGCCACACTTTCTCACAAAGCCATGTGGAGATTTTGAGAAGTGTGGAACAAACCAAGGTGGGTGTCTGGGCAAAGTCAGCTTCCTTTTACATCTGGCCTCCCAATGCTGACAAGTTGGTTTTGGATTTGCCACAGGGTTCGTGAAGTCACAGGAAAGTGACATTGCTAACAACTTGCATTTATATCGTGCCTTTGGCTTAGTGGAGCACCTCTGGACAGTGTGTAGGAGTGATTGCATCAACCAAAATTTGACCATTATACCTTTTTGGGAGATATTCGGCCAAAGCTTCAGGCAGGTGGAGATTTCGGGAGGAAATTCCAGAATGTAGGGCCTGGGCAGCTTGAAGCGTAATCAGGCAGAACCTCAAAATACAACATGTGCACTCACAAGTCAAGGAGCAGGCATTATTTTTACAGAATTAATACCAACATCAATACTGTGTCCAGTTCTGGCCGCCCTGTTTTAGGAAGGTTATTACCAAGCTGGAGAGGGTTCAGTTACCAGGATGTTGTTGGGTATGGAAGGTTTGGGTTACAGGTCATTCTGCTGTAGCGCATTTCGTTAACACAAATTCATTATAACGTAATTGACAAATTGGGGGTGCTATTTCTAAAGCACAAACTTTACATTGCCAACACTTTAAGCACTGTTTCTAAAGCACCATTTTTCTATAACACAGGGTTGCACAAGAACACAACCATTGCGTTATAGTAGAACTACCTTTATAAAGAAACGATGAGGAAGTGCTGGTGTTGGACGAAGGTGACAAAGTTTTAAAAAATCACACAACACCAGATTACAGTCCAACAGGTTTATTTGAAAGTACAAGCTTTTGGGCACAGCTCCTTCATCAGGAGCTACCTGATGTGATTTTTAACTGAAAAGAAAAGCTGGCAAGGTTGAGACTTTTTTTCACCGGAGCGTAGGAGCTTGAGATGCAACTTTATAGAAGTTTATAAAATAATGAGGGGTATGGAAAGAGTTAATGGTAGTTGTCTTTTCCCAAAGATGGGCGATTCAAAACCAGGGGACACATTTTTAAGGTGAGAGGAGAGAAATTCAAAAAAGACATGAGGGGCAAATTTTTTTTTTTAAACACAGCGTGGCTCATGTGTGGAATGAGCTTCCAGAGGAAGTGATTGATGTGGTTACAATTACAACGTTAAAGGACATTTGGATAAATATATGAATAGGAAAGGTTTGGAAGGATATGGGCCAGGCGCAGGCAATTGGGACTAGTTTACTTTGGGATTATGTTCAGTATGGGCTGGTTGGACCGAAGGGTCTGTTTCTGTGCTGTATGACTATATGGCTCAATATGAATCAACATAAAAAGAGAACTGAAGGGATTTCATTGCTAATTGGAAGGAAAGTCACACTAGTCAGCCTGGCTTGGGACTTTGATCAATAGCAGACACACTGACCATGTTGGAGATTGCAAGTGTTGCAAGAGACCACGTATCCATTTGACTTTTTTTTTTGGGACTATAATTTGAAATTGAACTTGAACTGTTTCACAACTTGGAAATAAGGGGTTGGATATTGTTGAGCTGCCTTCCAGAATCAGCAAGAGGGAGAAATCAAGAGTGGGCAGCCATGGAATTCTTCAGAGATAGGGAAATTCTGCCTGGCAATAGCCCTTTGAATGGCTGAGCAGCAGAGTATTTAAAAAACTGGAGGTGCTGAGAACAGAAGAGTTGAAAACATCCAGAACCTGCAGACAGAAAGCATTCTCCTCTCTGTCTCTCCTCCCCCCTCCCCCTCCCCAATATGGACTTAAAGACAGAAAATCCAAGAAATGTTAAAATAAATAATTCACACAAGAAAACAGTTATGGTCGCCTCATCAACTATCAGCAGGATAATGAAAATCTGTGAAGGTTAAGAAGTCTGGTTTGGAGGAATGCAGTGGTCTCATTGGATTATAAATAGAGGCAGACTACCTTCCACTCAGTGGTCCTATGTACTCTACTATTGCATATACACACTGTCACTGCTCCAGAAGGGCTTCAGGACCCTGGAGTAAGTTTGCAGCAATGTCTCTGAGCTGCATGTCACTGAGTCTAAATAGCACAGTGTGGGTGGGGTTATATCATTATATGCTGGACCAGACTACAACAGGACCATGAATTTACAGATGATAGTTTAGGCCTTCATAATGTAACTCGAATACAATCACCTGGTGTATATATGTTTACCATGCACAGCAAGGATTAATGTATAATCCATTGAAGTTACTTTGAAGTCCAAGATAGTTACGAACTTGGTCTTCTCCTCTGCCGGTCTAAACTCAGTTCACCATTGAGCCACATGATAAAAGTGCTGCAGGGGGTGGGCGGTATTTGTTGAAAGGAGTGGAAGGAATATTCGGGTTTTGGAGAAAGTCAGAGGCAGGAGCAACAAGGCCATGGAGAGATTTGAAAACATAGACACAGACTGTTTTGATGATGCCAAAACTTCAGTGCGCTTAAGACGTGCTCCCTCATGGAGTTAGAGACCGCTGTGGATTATTAGAATGGCTCACGTAAAAATTGGAACAAATGAACTTGGGAAAAAAACTTGGATTGGAAATAATTAACTTTGTTTGATCTTAGGTTACATATTCACCCATAGTTACAATCCACTCTTCAGATTATCCAGCAATTTTATAGAGATATCCACTTTTACAATCTGTACTGATAGCTATCTAGAAAATCATAAATCCCTATTGTGCGGAAGCAGGCCGTGCGGCCCATCAAGTCTGGACCGACCCTTCAAAGAGCATCCCACCTAAATCCAGCCCACTACCCTACAACAGCATATTTTCCCATGGCTAATTCACCTAACCTGCATATCTTTGACTGTGGGAGGAAACTGGAGCACCTGGAGGAAACCCATGCAGACAGTGGGAGAATGTGCAAACTCCACACAGACAGTCACCCAAGGTTGGAATTAAACCTGGATCCCTGGTGCTGAGAGACTGCAGTGCTAACCACTGAGCCATCATGCTGAGATCTTTCAAAGTTGGAGAAACATCAAACAGGAAGTGCTAATTGGATTCCTGCGACAGCAATAAGAACAATACTGCAAACGCCAGGTTAACTGTCCTGGGACAGAAATGAGAGGGAGGGAGAGAGAGAGAGACACTGAGACACAGAGAGTGCGAGAGACATTTAACTCAAAAGGGAAAATCTGGAAAAGACAACTCAGACAAACAAATGTCATTTTATAGAAGAATGGTGGAATGTTTTGAGTTTTTTTGAAGAGGATTGATGAGGGCAGAGTAGGGGATGTGATCTGCATGGATTTCAGTAAGGTGTTCAGGTTCCTCATGGTAGACTGATTAGCAAGGTGAGGTCACATGGAATACAGAGAGAACTGGCTCGAAGGTAGAAGACAGGGTGGTGGTGTAGGGTTGTTTTTCAGACTGGAGGCCTGTGACCAGTGGAGTGCCACAAGGAACAGTGCTGGGTCCACTGCTTTTCATCATTTATATAAATGATTTGGATGTGAACATAGGAGGTATAGTTACTAAGTTTGCAGATAACACCAAAATTGGAGATGTAGTGGACAGTTAAGATGGTTGCCTCCGAGTAAAACAGGATCTTGATCAGATGGGCCAAAGGCCTTAGAAGTGGCAGGTGGAGTTTAATTTAGGTAAATGCGAGGTGCTGCATTTTGAAAAAGCAAATCAGAGCAGGACTTACACACTTAATGGTAAGGTCATGGGGAGTATTGCTGAACAAAGAGACCTTGGAGTGCAGGTTCAGAATTCCTTGATAGTAGAGTCACAGGTAGATAGGATAGTGAAGAAGGCATTTGGTATGCTTTCCTTTATTGGTCAGAGCATTGAGTATAGGCGTTGGGAAGTCCCGTTAGAGCTGGACAGGACACTGGTTAGGCCACTTTTGAAATATTGCCTGCAATTATGGTTTCCTTCCTATGGGAAGGATGTTGTAAAACGTGAAAGGGTTCGGAAAAGATTTACAAGGATGTTGCCATGAGAATGTGTATAGGTTATAAGCAGGTAGGGAAAGAGTTATGTTCTGAGTTTTGTGAAACTAAGTTCAGCTGAGCATGACTCAGATCAGATAAGAAATTGGAGTTAACAATGGGGTGCTGGAGGCAAGGGTAATGGGTTAACAAGGTGCAAAAGCATTCATTATGTGAGGTCATTATTTAACAATATTGGAAGCATTCAATATGTGAGGTCAGTTTAACAAGGTGAAAAGTATTCATTTTGTGAAGCCAGTTAAGGTTAAGAACATTCATTGTGTAACAGCAGATGGCTTAATTTTTGCTATTCTCACTCACTGATTGTAATGGTCACCCAATCAATATGTAGGTTGCCTTATTTGGATGCTCCTCCCTGTAACATGACTATATAATTCATTAAGAAACTGCTGTTGCAGAAAAGACTAAACTCACATCTCTGTGCACATGGATGATCATTCCCTCTCCCTCCAGGGTCCACAATAAAGATGAAGGAAGTAAATCTACTCTGTCTCTGTGCATTTTGCTTTGACTGAGGGGGGGAACAGGAAGGGGCTGAATAGCCTGAGGCTGTTTTCCCTGGAGCATCAGAGGCTGAGGGGTGACCTTGTAGTGGTTTATAAAGTCATGAGGGGCATGGAAAGGATAAATATACAAGGTTTTTTCCCTTGGGTGGGGGAATCCTGAACTAGAGGAAGTAGGTTTAGGGTGAGACGGGAAAGATATAAAAGGGACCTAAGAGGCAACTGTTTCAAGCAGAGGGTAGTGCATGTATGGAATGAGCTGCCAGAGGAAGTGGTGGAGGCTGGTACAATACAGCCTTTAAAAAACGTCTGAAAGGGTATCTGAATAGGAAGAGTTCAAAGGGATATGGGCCAAGTTCTAGCAAATAGGACTAGATGGGTTCGGATATCTAGTCGGCACAGACGAGGTGTATTGAAGGGTCTGTATCTGTGCTGTACACCTCTAAGTCTGACTGGCTTGGGGCAAAATAGCCCTGAACAGTGTTTACGCAGTGCTAATGTATTCAGCATCTTCCACCACTCTTTGAATAATGCAATGTTGTAGATTCAGTTCACTTTGAGTTCCAGTAATTCATTTTAAAAACTGCAATGTCTTATTCCACAATGTCCTTGGTTTAAAGTGGTACCTTTTTCTGAGTTTTGAATCCACATTCTAAAAAGAAAGAAATGTTTTTTTTCACAGAAAATACTCCTAACATTCCAAAGCTTGATATTTTATGTCACACACTTAGGTATTTCCCAACTCTGTCACAAGGTGGCGCTCGTCTTGAGGTATACTGGGACAGGAATTCAGTACAGGTATTATTTACACCTGAAACTGTAGCCTTTGTATTGTAAATCTTTGTAGGGAACTACAAAGATTAATGGCCCTCTGGAGGAAGAAATTTGCTTCCTGGAACTGATACTCAGTCAATCACTCCCACTGTTACTACTTCAGTCTTGAGTTGGCACTTCAGCCTGATCTTACACAGGGGAATGGTAAATTTCTATCCATCTAGCCCACAAATTACCACACTCTGGTAACGGATTAGGAAGAGTGAAAATTCGCTCATTTTGTATTATTAGAGACTGGTTAGATCCTGTATCTCTCAAAATTATAACTTCTTGCCCTTCTCCCCCCGTCCTTTCTGAGTTAACTTTATCCACAAAGGCAAATTCTTTACAGAGATCAGGCACTAACTCCATACCCAGCCCCTGCCTAGGCTGTGTGCGCTCCTGCAGCTCCTTTGCTTTTCTTAGGGTTTCCTTTACTACTTTCATCAATGCTGCTGGCTTAGTTGCTTTTACCGCATCTTTTCCCACAGTGCCTTTCTTTAACGACCAGCACTGTGACTTTGTGCTGGATTAGTGGTGCTGGAAGAGCACAGCAGTTCAGGCAGCATCCAACGAGCAGCGAAATCAACGTTTCGGGCAAAAGCCCTTCATTAAGTTTCCTGATGAAGGGCTTTTGCCCGAAACGTCAATTTCGCTGCTCGTTGGATGCTGCCTGAACTGCTGTGCTCTTCCAGCACCACTAATCCAGTATTTGGTTTCCAGCATCTGCAGTTATTGTTTTTACCATTGTGACTTTGTGTCCCACTCTACCTCAGTGGAAACACCTGAGGCCTTTCACCTCTTTTCCACTCTCTTAGGCTTTTTTAACCTGTGGTAAACACTTATCAGTGTTTTCTACTCTGTTTTGTAGTGATGGATCTCCCCTTCTCCCAACTTCTATCCCTCATAGGACAAAATCTGGCCGGAAGCTTGTCTTATGCTCTAACATGTATTCGTCTGCTAATTTTGCTGCCCTTCTCACTTCCTGAACTTTCTGTTCCTCCATGTGAATGATTACCATTTCTGGAAGTAAGTTTCTAAACTCCTCCAGTAGAATAATCTCTCTTCGAGCCTCCTAGGTCTTATCATTAAGGCCTGCACCCATCTATCAAAATTACTATGTTTAATCTTCCAAACTCAACATAAGTCTGACCTGGTTCCTCCTTTGTGTTTCTGAACCCCTGTCTGTACATCTCTGGTACTAATTCACAAACACTCAAAATAGCATGGTAAATACCTCACTTGGTCTGCCTACCAGTTTTGTTTGATCTAGCATTACCCATAAATCCTCAGACCACCCCTTCTGCCTAGCCAATTTAAAAAAAATTAAATAAAGAAGGCTTTGACATCTTTCTCGTCAAAATGTGGCAGAGTTTTGACGTATTTGTATATATCATTACTTTCTCTTCTAACTCCATCCTATGAAGTTGACTTTGCTGACTAAGTCGCAACTTCTCAAGTTCAAATTCTCTCCCCCTTTCTGCCCTCCCCCTTTTCTTCCCTCCCCCTGCTCTTCTTTCTCCCTTTCTCTTTCCTATCTCTCCCTTGTTTATCTTCTAACTCCATTTTCCTCAATTGTAATTTAAGTTTTTCTAACTCTACTGCACTTGTCTGTTTCTCTGATACACATAAGTGTTTGACTCATTCGCTTACAATTTCACCTTTACTTTTGTCCTTGGTTAAGCCCATTTCTAACCTCTCTGCTAATTGTAAGAATATGTTCTAAACTTGACAAATTTGGAAATCATCTTCAAACCCCAGAACCTCTTTAGCAATTTTAGGAGCCACTTCTTTCACTTTTAATTTAATCAACTACATCAGCCATAATTAACCAAAATGTCTCACCTATGTTTTATTTAAAGATCTAGGTCACTAACCGGCAAGTGTTTAAATCTACTGGACTCTTTTCATACCACAAATTTATTCAAATCTGTCCAAATCTTAGACTGGATCTGTCTAAACCTGTCCAGATCATGGGCGAGAGCAGCCACGCTGTTCAAATCTCTACGACAAGCCCCGAAACTGTTATGACAGGATGTAAACCCCTCTGCTCATTAAAACCCAACACACAGGAGCTTAGCTTGTGCCATAATCTGTTAAATTTCAAGAGGTAAAGAACCATCCCAGATCTCACGGCTCAAAGTAAAAATTAACAATTTTATTCTTTAAATCCAAAAGGGAATATTAAACAAGTATTTACAGCTCCTTTCTCTTCAACCTATCTTTTACCTCCCAATCTACAATACTGGTCTAATTTTTTTTTGTTGAAAAAAACCTAATTAAGATTTACAAATAAAATAATCACATTTCAAAAGCAGCTTGTTGATTCTTCTTTGTAGATTTTCCTCTGTAATTTCCTGGGTTGGCTTTCTTCGGTCTTCTGCACAACTTTTCTTATGGACAGGTACCTTTCAGAGACCTATCAGCTAGCAGTCTGTTTTTGTTGGTGCTCTTTGCACTAACTCTCCCCACTAACTGTTCAAAATGTCCAGTCTTATACCCCAAAACATCGGATCATTTCATTGATTTGATGTCATCCCAAATAATAAGATTCAAATTTGATTGGAGTTTGGTATCTGGGACATAATTTAAACTGACTGGCCGAATTTGAATGTGTTTTGTTCCATGGCAATGCAACTCCAGCTATTTGTTTCAACCAAATGTTACATTTTTAAATTGTTCAGTGCACTCCGTGCTTTCAGTCTGTCCTTGCTAGCTTCCTGTCTCTTAAAGGTACAGTACACACCTACACCTTCATAACACACAAGTCAGGAGTGTGATTGGAATACTCCCTACTTGCCTAGATGGGTGCAGCTCCAACAACACTCAAAGCTTGACACCATCCAAAACAAAGCAGCCCACTTGATTGGCACCAAATCGACAAATATACACTCCCTCCACCACCAGCACTTAGTACGCAGCAGTGTATAATATCTATAAGATGCACTGAAGAGATTCTCCAAAGGTTCCAACAGTACCTTCCAAACCCGTGACCACTTCCATCTAGAAGGACAAAGACAGCAGATACCTAGGAACACCATAATTTGCAAGTTCCCCTCCAAGCCACTCACCATCCTGACTTGGAAAAACACTGCCATTCCTTCACTGTCACTAGTTCAAAATCCTGGAATTTCCTCTCTGAAGACTTTGTGGGTCAACCTATAGCATGTGGATTGCAGGAGTTCAAGAAATGAGCTCGCCATCACATTCTTGAGGGCAACTAAGAACGGGCAATAAATGCTGGCCGTAAAAGTAATGCCTATAATCCCATGAGTGAATAAGAAAAAAACTGTTTCTTTCACAACTGTCTATCAAATGGATGTAAACTACGTTTCTCACTAAAACCAGTTGCTTGATCCATCTGTTTTAGACTCTGGTTACAGGTAGGCAGCTCTGGAAATTTCTGGTTGTTTTCTGTTTGCGTTACAGCTGACTAAGTCATGCTTTAAACTCGTGATGACATTGGGGGTTTTGCTAAATTTATAATAAGTCACTAAGTTGCTGCCTTTACTTCCTTATGTACTTTAATCATTTCAATGTTTTGTTTATCTTCTCACATTTCTGCCCCACAGCTTCTCCTATACAATAATCTTTAAAAGAATATATTTTTGCAGTTGGGAAGAATCACAGTTTGTAATAGATCCACCAAATAGACCAATACCATATTGCAGAAATGACACATTGCTTCTGTTGGTGTCGGAAGTGGTTCAGTTGGTGAATGGTTCTGGATTCAAAGTCCCCCCTTTACATAGATATTGTTATTGAAAAAAAGGAAATTTATTAAACACTTTTTTTACAAATTTACAAAATAACAAGCAAATACAAACTCTAATATACCATTAAATATTAAATAAATAATAACCGAAACATAACAAGCACAAAAAACTCAACTAAGAACTAATCTAGCCTACAAATAACCAAAGCATATAATAGAATTACTAAAAAAAACATAGTAATTAAATAATGAAGTACATGCACAGAATGAATTAACATCAAGTCATAAGAAAACCCATATTCATAGTGGATTCGTCCCCCCGCCGCCGTGGGCCCCCGGACCAGTCAGAATCACTACCACAACTAGCTAAAAGCCCTTGACAATATGGCTGAAATATCTGTATCTACATAGTTCTGGAAGGGCTGTCGTATTTTATAGAATAATGCAGATTTTTGGTGCACCATATTTGTAAGGAAGTCAAGGAGAATACATTCCATGATTAATCTGTGCCTATTCGAAAGTCCTGGAGGGCCCTCAGCTGCCCAATTTTCTAAAAGTCCCTCCTTTCAAAAAAAAATACCATCTAGGCTGTTACGTGTCGAGACTGTGATGCTGGAAAGGCACAGCAAGTCAGGCAGTAACCGACGAGCAGGAAAATTGACATTTTGGGCATAAGCCCTTCATGAGGAATGGTCTTCTGTTAATTAAACTGTCAAGTACTGTCCTGCAGTTACAACCTATTATCTTACAGAAGCCTTTTTCATTTCCTGTGATTCTTTTTATATCATGCTGAATATCCTGAATTGAACCAAGTTTCAGAAAGCCATTACAGTAGTGACTCTGTGCTCTCCCCATTTCCACTGAGACTTCAGTCTGAATGAAATGCTGTGACTTTGCATGTAAAACATTTAATTCATTCATAATGTTACTGGCTGGGCCAGGATTTTGACTATAAAGTGATGGTTGTTTTTCATTTTGAAAATTGGTCCATTGTCCTAGGTCTGTTCTTATTCAAATTCCTTTTTCTAAGTTTTTTAGTTGTTTTTGAGTTTTCATTCTCACTGAAAGACAGAGAAGATATGTTTTCTGTTCACATCACTGACTTCAGGAAAATGGCTGATTAGTCTCCCATTTTTGCCCTACATTTACAGCTTTATAATGATCCAAGACATTCCGGGTTCGAGTCAGACCTGCCCTGGAAGTCCATTGTTACTTGTCTAAACAGTTTGATTAAAATAACTACACCGGGAAATGATACTGTCCTTTTAATGCATTTTAAAGATTTTCAATTCTGACTAGTTTGTTTTATCAGCCTCCTATAATCTTTACCAACTACACCTACATCTTTTAGCTGGACTTTTTAATGTTTAACAAGTAGGGTAAGCATATTATCAATGTAAATTCAGACTTTTAAAAAATAAAATCTGATTCTTATCATTCAATACTATTAATACGTTGGTCCGAAGCAGCAGGATTTGTTCAGTGATGCCATCTCTTGACTGGGTACATTGCAGATCCAATATTTTCTGAATAGTGGTCATTCTTCTAGTTTCACTTTGCCTTTTTGATAGCTATGCTGTTGACTAAATATTATATCTTGCAAGGGATTATGTCAGTACCCATACAATTGTTTACTCCAACTAAATTGTATGAATTTACAATTCTTTTTTACTGATCTGTGTTGTACCCTACCAACAAGCATTATTTTTATATTCTTTGGACATATATTGATACTAGCTATGAGTGAAATAAAATAATATTTTACCAGTTTGCCCCTGGAATTTATATTTAAGGTAGTCCATGTAACCCAATGGAGATTCCTCCTCCAACATTCACAAACAATTTAAAGTGAATTGCCTGTCCATGTTAGGTACTTTAGCATAAACTAGTCATTTAAATGCTAGTGTCTAGATTAGAGTGGTGCTGGAAAAGCATAGCAGGTCAGGCAGCATCTGAGGAGCAGGAAAATCAACGTTTCGGGCAAAAGCCCTTCATCATTCCTGACCTGCTGTGCTTTTCCAGCACCACTCTAATCTAAACTCTGGTTTCCAGCATCTGCAGTCCTCACTTTTGCCTAGTTTAAATGCTAGTATTTATCCCAGGATCGTTAAACTGAATTTTGCCAGCACGATCTGTTAAAGTCTGTGATTATACTCTGTGGAACGGCCATCTGTTTCCTAACATCCATCAAATTCTGACCGTGTCTTATTTAACTGACCATCTTTCTTATAAACATTATCCAAAAACTAATAAAATGTCTAGGCTTCTTGATCCAGATGATGAATGTCCATCTGTCAAAGTACTTCTGCTTATATTTTTAATGATAAGCAGCAATACTGCGACCATAGCTTGTTATCTATTTGATAGCAGTGTAACCCCCTATTCGTGCACCCTCCCCATTCTTCTGGTCATGTGATTCAGATTTTGAGAACATTGGACAGTAATTCTACCTCAGTCTTGCTGTTTTCATCGATGGCCACAAGAATTTTAGTATTCCTGCCTGAATATTTGTTTCCAACCTTGAATCAACTATCTATTGCTGTCTTGTCAGTATCTAGAAAGCCCAGTACCAAAGGATAATACCAGAGTTGATCCTTTGACACTTTAAGTTTTCATTTATACAAACATACATTACAAGCATAGATTTTCTAACACACAACCCAATTTCAATATAAAAATTATTTCTTATTATAAGGGCCCATACTCGGTCCATACATCACAATTGCGATGTAAAGTGTATAATTATGATGTATTCGTATTTGGCTTTTGAATTAGAGATAAGTGGCTCTAGGTCTTTTTTGCATGAGGGGTTTAATCAGTAACTTGTCATTCATTATAGAGCCATCATTTTTAAACCAGTATGTGCATCAACTGGGCGGTTTAGCGGTTAGCACTTGTTCAATTCCACCCTTGGGTGACTCTTTGTGGAGTTTGCACATTCTCCCCGTGTCTGCGTGAGTTTCCTCCAGCTGCTCCAGTTTCCTCCCACAGTCCAAAAATGTGCAAGTAAGGTAGATTGACCATGCTAAATTGTTCATACTGTCCAAGGGTGTGCAAGCTAGGTGGATTAGCTGTGGGAAATGTAGGTTGATAGGGTTACAGGGTGGATTTGGATGGGATGCTCTTTGGAGCATTGGTGTGGATTCAATGAACTGAATGGCCTGCTTCCACATTGTAGGGATTCTATAGACTATAAAGCACTCCAGGAGTCATGATGAGATTTTTTATTTTGGATTGTAAGTTTTACAATGGGAGAGAGTGAATATTGAAAGGCATTAAAATAAAATCAAAGGAATTTCAAGGAAGTGTCATAGGACTCAAATTGTTAACTGTTTCTGTCTCCACAGATTCTGCCAGACCTGCTGAGTTTCTCCAGTGATTTCTCTTGATGTATTTTTGAAATCTTTCAAGCTGTGTTATATGTAAATAGCTTGGTTTGTTCTATTTTATCTTCATTCTAATAATCATTTTGGTTTTATTGTTCAAACTAATTCTGCGAGTTGGCACGTTTGTATTTCAGTGAGAGACCATCACCTTAAGTTAAAACAAAAAGATTGTTTAAGCCAGATTTCAGTCTGATTTTTCCAGTGGTAACATAGTACAATTAAATACAATAAATTAAACTCTGTTGCATGAGGAATATCCAACATGAGCGTATTTTCCACCGGCTCATGTGTTCTCTTGCAGCTTTTGACCCAGAGGGCTGAATTTTAGGGGATACATTGCATACTCCCTCAAAAAAAACTTGCAACTGACTCTTGTTGAGGTTGCTCATTATAATAATACATTATTAATACATTAGGGTCAGTTTTAGCAAATTTGTTGTGACTTTTCCACTCCTCAGAGAAAGATAGACCCACCCTTGTTTAAGGTCAGCCACCTTTAGCAATTAATGTAACCTATGAGAACGGTCTTTTCAGGAAGTAATTTCCTTGCATTATTACTCTGCTTTACTGAGAAAACTGACCTGGTGGTTTTTTTTTATTAAATTCCAGTACATCGGTTTTATTTCTTTTGGTCAATATTGGTGAATGTCCTTTTTACCTTTTTTAGGTTGATGATAAGTGCAGTTCAGTTTTCAATTGTGGCAGTAATATTGCAATGTCATAGTCATGAAACCTACCACTATCACTTTACATAAATTAAAGTGCCTTTTCTATCTCTTTTGTTTCCTCTAGGTCACTATGTTCGCAACATCTGTGTCTATGGTTTGGGGGACCTGGAATGGCTTGTTCAAAAGGACTTTTTATTTGCAAACAAGTTTGAAGTCAAGAACCACCCACTAGTGGCACAGTGCTTGGAACGGTGGTTAAGACCAAGAGCTTTGTCTCATTCTGAAGTACCTATTCAGCAAGAATGGTACATTAAGAAAAACAAGTGTTTCTTCGATATTGAAGGCAACAACTGCAGCATCCCTTTGAAGTGATAAACGTTTGTACAGGAAGAAAGCTAAGAGTTTTTGTGTCCCACCTCCTTCTCCAATTCTAAAAGGAAGCTGTTTTTCTGTCATTGGTTAGGTAGAAAATGTTGTCGCCTCTTCCTTTTTGAACTTAGTTGCTTCCCCTATGTCTTTCCTCTGGCCCTCCATTTTTAATCACCCCGGAAGTTTTCATGTTTCAGTTATTGGTTTTTCTGCTGGACATTTTGAGAGTGAAAAAGGTGAATAGATGGTCAGCGCTGCCATCGCTCCTGTTAATAATGTGCAATCACCTGATAGAAGATGCAGAAAAATAACCTTGAGGTTTTTCTTTGTTTCTTCTGCCTGCTCAGTGCCTCCTTCACTTGGTACTCTTTTTCGTTTCCTGACTTTAGAAAAGTTGACAACATGGTGGATGTATACATTACTTTCCATAGAGTACATTGATTGCCTACTTGAGAATCCCACCCAAGCAAAGGATGCATCTAAACTCATGAAGAAAATAGGAACAAGCAAAAGAACTTCTGGAAAATCCGTAGGCACGAGACAAAATGGACTGTATTAACAAAGTTTAAGGAGAATTAGATTTACTAATTCAGAAACATGGGATTGTGAGAGAAATAGTCAGATTTTTAAAAAAGTCTGATGCATTATACAAGGAATTATAAATGATTTAATATGGTAACTATGGTGGGTAAACATTGGAAGCAAATATTAAAGAACCAATCTAAGAACATCCAAGTTAACGCCTCAATGGAAAATATTGTTCAACAAATTTCGTTGATATTTTCTGAGGATGTAACAATTATTTGATAAGGATGAGAAAATGGGTATGATATAAGTTTAGTAAGCCTGTGATGAGATTCATCACACCTGATGGAATGAAAGCCAAAGGTATTGAAATTCAGGTAAGACAGTGTATTAGTTTTATTATTGAGAAATTGAGGGTATTTATTAATAGTTTTAATTCTATAGATCACGTAAAACCAAAAGAATTTTGTGCTGGTGACTCTGCTGGTATTTTTGACTATGATGGAAATACTGCAAGTATTGAATAGCTAAATCACTACTGGTATTTAAAAATGTGACAACATTGGATAGTGAGAAAATAACTGGTTACTGATAAGAAATATAAAGGAAAACATTGCATATTTAAAGTACTTTTGATACAGTTACAAATACAAAGGCACTTTAAAGGTAAATAATCCAATTTGAATTAATGCCAAATCAGAGGATGAGCTGCTACAAGGAAGAATAAAGTCTTTAGTCAAGGAGAGAGGTTTAAAAAGGGTCTTCAAATAAGCGAAGCGATTTAATAAAGGAATTCCAGGGTGGAAAGCCTAGAAGACTGAAGGTACAGTTATGAATGGGCTGAAGGAAATATGTGATATTAATAAATTGCAATCCGAAGAATACAGAGTTCTTTGGATTGGAGGTGGGGGCAAGTTACAGGGGATGTACAAAGCTGTAAGAATATTTAAATGCAAGGAGGAAAACTTTATATTTGGAAACTCTGAACCAGCATAGATGATGACGAACAGAGATTACTGGGAGTAGGGTTTTGTGAAGAATAGGATACGGATAGCAGTTTTGGATGTGGCGGTCTCTAATATTGAAAGAAGGGTCCTAGTCAGTAGCAAAAATTACCGAAGCACTTAGAATATTTAAAAATCTTTAAATTAATTGATAGAATGAGTATAAATCCAAAGAAAGGGTTGTCACAATCTGTTAACCACTGGTAAAGCACAACCTGAAGTATTATATCTACATCGGATCAATAATTGCACAACTGCAGATGCACTGAAAAAAAAGTCAAAAACAGGGAATATGAGTAATATCAATTCTTGTTGGCAGACCCTTGACTTGAACGTGGCATCTAATCAGGGAGATATGTTTATACTGTGAGTCTTCATGTGATTGTGCAGGCTGATTCTCGACTTGTGAATTTTTTTGTCACGAAGGGAAGGAAATCTCACAAAGTAGTGGGACCCAAAGTACAGGATTTGTTTCCATTTTTCTTTTTGTACTGCCACTCTGCCTTGTTGTTTAAGGCATTTGGACTCAGCGTGATGCGACTTGATGGGCAAATTGCTGCCATTTTAAACTATTTATAAATGAGTTCCACGCAGTCACACATGCCAGTGCTGCTGTACTTGAACTTTAAAATGTCTTTGTAGCATTCTCCTTGTCCTCCCCGGGAACACTGGCAAGGGCCTGAGAAGAGTGCCCTGACAATTATATTTAGTTATGTATGAGTTTTGCTGAATGCTTTTAGAGCTGTTTTCAAGAAAGACACTAGTGTTTGTACAGTCCTCCATTGAACAGAGCGTGTAATAGAATGAAAGAATCTATACAGTGCAGATATAGGCAATTCAGCCCATTGAATTTGCACTGACTCTGAACAACACACCCAGCGCCTGACTCTATCTCTGTATTTCCCATGGCTAATCCACTTAAGCCTACACAACCATGAATACTATGGGGCAATATAGTATGGCCAGTCCATCTAACCTGCACATCTTTGGACCATAGGAGAAAATTGGCACACCTAGTGACAACTCATGCAAGCATGAGGAGAACATGCAAACTCTACACAGACAGTCGAGGCTGGAATCAAACCTGGTCCCTGGTGCTGTTGGCAAATTGGTGCCACATATGTGGTGGCAACATTGCTGTTAGACAGCTGTTGTGTGTCACTAGTACACAGTCCCAGATTTCACTGCCATGCAGGAATGTGATGATGACAACTGCTCTGTAAATTAGACCTTTTGTTTACTTGCAGAGGTCTCTGGTGTAAACACTTCCTGATGATATTCTGAGATATGTGTGGAAGCCAAAGAATGGAAGATGTTCAACATATTCCAGTGTTGTCTTCAGCAAATATTTAACTGACCAGTTTAAGTCTAAAGGGAGCTAAATGTATTCTCTCTCTAGAAAGGTTAAGTAAAATTGTTTACGTTACACCTGTAGTATCAGTGTAAAGTGATGTTCCTTTTTTTTTAAAATCTAAATTTGTAAGTCCTGACCTGACTCTCAAAGCAACCACTTTAGTCTTGAGGCAATTTGGTCCCTGACTCTTGATTCACGTTAAAGTCTCTTGTCTTTTGAAAGTGAAGCCACTTGAATGGGTACTACTGTTAAAATGTAATTTTGCCTTAATTCTGTGGGAGGACTGTCAAAGTGAAGGTGAAGATATTCTTTCTATACAAGCAAAAGGAAAGATTTTAACCAGTGATGTATTCGTTGTAAAATTAGGCATAGAGTGCAATGTTTGTAGATGTTCACTGGGGCTGTGGCTACATATCCCACCCCCAACAAATGGTATCATGCTTTATTTTGCGTATTTTCCACTTTTTTTTTAGTAGAGAATCATGTTTACGATGTTCAGTCGGCAACATAATCATCACATGGACAGAAAATGAATGGTTAATCGTGCACTTTGGTAAACTGTTAACAAAATAATGTACTTGTTTTCTTGTACCATTTATGCTGTTTGTAACCTAGAAATTACAGTTGATTAATTTCATATTCCAATATCTGCTATTTTATTGCAGGTGCCAGGTGATTGCACTGATTTTAGCAACATATTTAAAATAGACAATGTGTGGATGGATAATGTTCATGTGTTAACATTATTAGATTGATCTAGAATAATATAATAGATATTTTAATCACAGTATTCGTCACAAGCTTTAAGATCCTGATCACCATTTTGCTTGACTGGATGTTACATGCTTCACCTTGTGTTTTTCAAAATGAATCTTGTATTCCCACTGGAAGTATATGCAAGTGATATACATGGATGTAATATGAATAATGACAATAAATACATGTTAAACATGATCTCTCAGAATTTCTGACTGACGTTTTTTGCAGCTGGCTCTGATTTGATATATTTTAAATGGGGACCTGCTGTGGCCAATGGCCTAAGCAACTAGGCCCGACATAAATTAAGGCACAAATTCTGCAAGCAAGGCCTGATATGATGCAAGGAGGCAAAGGTTACCACAAGTCAAAAGCAAACAGACCAGCCTAGAGCTGTCTTGTATATTGAACAGAGATGCTTAATGTTAACAATGGGAGTGTTATGAGAAAGTGAGGATTATAGATCCTGGCGATTAGAGTCAAGATTGGAGTGGTGCTAGAAAAGTGCAGCAGGTCAAGCAGCATCCGAGGAGCAGGAAAAGCGGTTTGTCAGGAATCAGTTATAAGGAGAGGCTGGGATGCCTATCACCGGAGCGTAGGAGATTGAAGGGTGACTTTATAGAGGTTTATAAAATCAGGATAGGCTGAAATAGCCTTGGTCTTTTTTTTGGGTACAGGAGTTTAAAGCTCAAGGGGAAAGATTTTAAAAGGGACCTGAGGGGCAACGTTTCCATGCAGAGGTTGGCTCATATGTGGAATGAACTGACGAGAGGAAGTGGTAGATGCAGATACAGTGAAAACATTGAAAGGACATTTGGACAGGTACATGAATAGAAATGTTTAGAGGGATACAGGCCAGGAACAGTTAAATGGGACTAGTTCAGTTTGGGAAATCTGGTTGGCAGAGACAAGTTGGACTGAAGGGTCTGCTTCCATGCTGTATGACTACATAGGAGGAAGCTGCATTGCAAAATAGTAAATGATAGTAAAGCCACTGTCCTTGGGAATGACCTGGAGAACTGTATTTAATGGGACCATTGAAACAGAGGGGCTGACACTCCAGAGAGTCAGGAACCTGGGAGAATGAGAAAAATAGCCTCAACCTCAGTTTGGCCAGCTATAACAGGGTTAGTCTAAACTTATTTACCTTCTTGTTCCCAAGGCAGATTTTAAAGCAGCACAAGAACATAGTAATTTAAGAACAGTAAGGTTCATTAGGAAATTAGAAAGAAAGACAGATTCCATAGAATTGCATGTATTTATCCTGTATTTCAAAGATAATAAAGCACATCTCATTATTTGTTTAAAACAAGTCTCAGTAAGTAAGCAAGTAAATCAGATGCATACGGAAAACGATGCTAACAAAGTCAACACATGGGAGGCGCTCATTCAGAAGAAACTGACTTGGAGCAAAGGACACAATATTTTGAGAGCACCTGTCAATAAAAGGAAGTATGGAAAGGAGCTGGAGGAAGAAATGCCTATGACCTTAAGGCCGAGGATGATTCCACCCTCTGGAAATACCTGCCAAATGTGTGGTTGGAGATGTGGCTCATCAGCCACACAAGGAAGCACCGAATCCATGAGCAGTGACACGGAATTTCCTCGGTGGGTAATAATACCTGTTAGTTAGTGGTTGCCCATGACAACCAGTAAAGTGGATTCTGTTGGCAGCTGCCTTTCACATAATAATATGTAGCATGTTATAAGTGCTGCCTGAAGAACATTTAGAGAACCCTCCAGTGTAATAATTGGTATTGACATCTTGGAAATCACGCTTCTCCTGAGACAGTTGGAAAGAGAAACTCTCACCAGCACAAACATCCATTGACTTACAAAGTCCCATTCCAGAGTTTGATTACAAAAATCATGTTTCCAGTGCTGAGGGGATGCTATACTGTCAGAGGCACTGTCCATCAGATAATAAGATGTTAAACTCCGGTCCCATCTGCTTAGCTGGTGGATGTGCAAGATCCCATGGTGCTATATCAAAGACTGGTGGGGGAGTTATCCCTGGTGTATTGGCCCTATGTCCCTCAGTCAACATCACAAAAACAGATCATCTGATTATTATCATATCACTGTTTGTGCAGGCTAGTGAACATTTTAGCTGCTGTCATACTCATATTATCAATGACTGCACTTCAAAAAAATACTTAATCAATTGTGCTTTAAGTTATTCCATGGTTGTGAAAAAGCAATACATATGGCAAGTCTTTCTTTTTTAAAGGAAGGTGCTTCGCTAGAAATATTGTGTTGTTGGGAGTGAATGCAGCACCACTTGATATCCCTCTGGAGCTCTTCATGTGATCACGCAAATGTAAGAATCCCCATTGGCCAAACGGCTGATGTCAACAAAGCACATTGAGGTGAGGGAGGGGGCAGGCAGGGAAGAAATAAAGGATCACAACTGGAGGAAGGTCTCTTGAAAGCTTAAACAGCAGCTGGAAGAAAGCACTAAAATTCACGAGGGGCCTTTTAAAAACTTGAGCCATTTAAACCTGCAAAATCTGTAGGTCTTTTAAAGTTTGTCCTCTAAGCAGTTCTGCTCAAGGTTTACTTACTGACAGGTTTCCCTGGACATGTTTACAATCTGACATAGTGAATGCTGCAGATTTGAAAATAGGATCCTGTCAGCTTTATTAGAAGCCAAGTACTGAGAATGCTGTAAACCTGAAACAAAAACAGAAAATGCTGGAGCAACCCAGGAGATCTGGTAGCATATGTGGAGAGAGAAACAGCGTTCTTATTTTGAACTGTCATACTGGATTTGAAATATTAACTCTGTTTCCCTCTCTACAGATGCTGAAAAATCTGCTGGGTTTCTCCAGCATTTTCTGTGTCTCTGTCAGCTGTCTGACTATGCAATATCCTAAAGCGATGGAACTAATTTCTATTTCCCAGCTCCTTCTGCCCTACCAGAATCACAGATCTAAGTCACAATTTGGACTGTGATCTTTCATTATGATTCCCTGATTGCAAGAGCCAGTGCCACTAATTCATGACCAGTTAAAATCTTGGTGTTTGTATTTAATTGACACCATTACTACCTCGGAGAAAGTGAGGACTGCTGGAGATCCGAGTCGAGAGTGTGACACTAGAAAAGCACAGGAGGTCAGGCAGCTTCCGAGGAGCAGGAGAATCGGCGTTTCAAGCAAAAGCCCTTCATCAGGAATGAGGCTTGTGAGCCAAGGGGGTGGAGAGATAAATGGGAGAGGGTTGGGGATGGATGGAAGGTAGCTGAGAGTGCTATAGGTATTGGGGATTCCTACTTGCAGAGCACTTTAAAGAACATCTCCGGGACATCAGCACCAACCAATCCTACTGCCCCATGACTGAACATTTCAACTCCCCCTCCCTTTTCACCAAGGACATGCAGGTCTTAGGCCTCCTCCATCGCCACATCCTAACCACCTGACGCCTGGAGGAATAATGCCTCATCTTCTGCCTTGGGACCCTCCAACCACACGGCATCAATGTGGATTTCCCCAGTTTCTTCATCTCTCCACCCGCACCTTATCCCAGATCCAAACTTCCACCTCGGCACTGCCCTCATGGCCTGTCCTACCTGTCCATCTTCCGTCCCACCATGTACTCCACCCTCCTTTCTGACGTATCACCAATACCCCCACCTCCATCCACCTATCACTCTCAGTTACCTTTCTCCAGTTGCACCTCTCTCCCATTTATCTCTCCACCCTCTCGGCTCACAAGCCTCATTCCTATTGAAGGGCTCTTGCCCAAAACGTCGATTCTCCTGCTCCTCGGTTGCTGCCTGACCTGCCGTGCTTTTCTAGCACTACACTCTCAACCATTATCACCGTCGTAGAGACAACTCTGGAGTTGACTCTGTGGTAAATGGCTAACTAGCTCAACACAACAGATCAGTTAACTGCATAATTTGGAAATTTTTTCCCCTCCAGTTATTTCCAAATCGTAGTCCTTCCATGTGGTTACAAAACGGTTCATCTGATGAAGGAGCAGTGCTCCAAAAGCTAGTGCTTCCAAATAAACCTGTTGGATTTTAACCCTACTGCGAATCCTCTTGCAAGGATGCCTGCCTTGAAGAAGTTTTCCTCCTCTCTCTACAAGAATCTCAGGGAGTCCCTCTCCCACTGCAACTCTTAGGTTATTTCCTCTGCCCTGAAGCTCTTCAACCATGTCGTGAAACAAACTCGCTACCACAGCCACATTTGCTTCCTCAGTGCCTGCCTCCGTAACCAACTCATCCCACACGGACTCCAGACCACCTTTAAACCAGCAGAGTTCGGACCTGAACAGGACAAACAGTACAGACTACAAATTCAAAAACACCAGCAACAGTTCTCCTTCAAGATCCTCTGCTCCACGCTTGCAGCAATGCGCCGGCACCTAACCTCTCTCCAGTCATCCCTGCCTCAGCTGAGGGCCACACTCTCTCAGAATTGCAAAGGACCCACTCTGTACTACATCCTCAGGAGAATTCATACTCTCAAAAAACAGTATTTCAATTCCATCTCAAACACCAAAAACTGTAAGTACAACAAACTTTTATCTACCCACCTCCAAAACCAGCGCTCCTCAAACATTCCAGAAGATTCCCTTAGCCTCACAATCTACTCAAACGCCAATAGCCATGCGGCTGATGCAGCTGCCACCCCCACATTGATTGATGATTCCGACCCCATCATGGCCACTCCCACAACCACTTCCACCCCTCACAATTCTTCATGCATCACACGTGACATCACTTCCGCCCTTCACATCATCGCTGATGTCACACGCTCAGTGATGTCCGCCACCCCTACTGCCGTGGTCACCACCACTTCCGCCCCCACCAGCACCACTCACCTGCATTCTGCTGACATGCCCCACACAGACCCCACTGTCACTATCCCCACCCCCAGAACCCCAAAGGGAACACTACCCCTGCTCATGACTCCATCCCCATTCCCCCCACCATCACACCCACTCCAATTACAGGTTCCACCCCCACTCCCAGCTCTACACCCACACCAGATCCCAGCTCCCAGCCCTGCTGAGTTTTCACCATCCCCCCAGACCTCCCCCTCACTGAGGACGAACGATCAGTCCTCGGCAAAGGACTCACCTTCATCCCCCTCCGTCCACGCATCAATGAATTTAATACACGCCGTGATGTCAAACAATTCTTCCGTCGCCTCCGCCTCCGAGCTTACTTTCACAATCAGGATTCCCGCCCAGCTTCCGAGGACCCCTTCACCCACCTCCAACACACTGCATCCACCTGGACACCCCGCGCTGGCCTATTACCTGCCCTCGACCTCTTCATTTCCAATTGCCGCCGGGACATTAACCGCCTCAACCTGTCTACTCCCCTCCCCCACTCCAATCCCTCTGCTCCAATCCCAACCTCACCATCAAGCCAGTGGATAAAGGGGGCGCAGTGGTAGTCTGGCGCACTGACCTCTACACCGCTGAAGCCAAACGCCAACTCGAGGACACCTCTTCCTACTGCCCCCTTGACCATGACCCAACCCCCATCACCAAACCATCATCTCCCAGACCATACAGAACCTCATCACCCCAGGAGATCTCCCACCCACAGCTTCCAACCTCTTAGTCCGGGAACCCCGCATTGCCCGGTTCTACCTCCTTCCCAAGATCCACAAACCTGACCCCCTGGCCGACCCATTGTCTCAGCATGCTCCTGCCCCACTGAACTCATCTCTACCTACCTCGACAC